>NC_140074.1:111231575-111831575 GCF_964194135.1 Talpa europaea | reverse complement strand
ACAAAGAGATCTTTGAATTGCACAAAGATCTAAATTATGCAAGCTGCAGAAATCCTGGGTGAATACAATGCAACCTTTGGGATCATTTTCTACCCTCCTGGGTGGCAAATTACCTTTTAGATCCACAATGGATTAGCTTCGTTAACCTATTTGTGCCAGGGACTTCTTTGGACTTCTGGTGAATCCTTTGAATGCCATCTCAGAATAATGGTTTAAATGCGTAACAGAAAAAATAGAAATAATATTCAAATACAGTTCTATTATCTGGCCCCTGAATTTTTATGCATTTTCGCTTTGCCCACTTCATCTCCCAAGTCTACCAAATCACTCAAAAGATTTTCCCCACCAGATTCATAGGAGGTAACAGAGGCATCTCAGCCAGTTTTGTGAGAAAGTTTGGGGAAATAGAGATAGGGAAGAGTATGAGATGGGGCTGTTGTGCTGGTATTTCTTTCTTTTTTTTTTTTTAAAGATTTATTTATGCATACAAGAGCTGGGGTACAGGCCAGAGATGCGGGGGGTGGGAGGATTCACCAGAGACAGAGTGGGGAGCAGAACAGGCACATTGACTGAAATACACTGCTGAGGGGAGCAGCCGGTGAGACAGGAGAGGTCTGCTGAGCCATGTGGGGAGCTCCTAGTGTGGTGCTTAACCCCTTGCGCCACCAGGGAGGCCTGTGCAGGTATTTCTGAGATGACATTAATGCCTTCCTCATCCTTTCTCTTCCTTCTGGATGCCTCCCCACCTCTCTCACCCCCGTCTCTAATTTTTTCTAGTTTTACTTTTTCTTTGCCCTACCCCCATCCCTCGGTCAGCCCCGCCCACTTTTCTGGTTTCCCCACTCTGGCTCCTCCTACCCCCCAAGTCCCGCCCCCTCCCCCGTCACTCCCTTAGTCTCCGCCAATCGCACCGCGCCATCCTGTAGCCCCGCCCCCAGGCCCACACGAGCAGTTCTGCAGCCGGGGCTGCGGGGCGCAGGAGCCGCAACCGTGCGAGGATGGACGTTGCGGCCGGCGGCTTCTCGGAGGGGCAGTTCCTGGAGGCCTGCGCCGAGCTCCAGCAGCTCTCGCTGGCCGGGGCCGACTGGCAGCTGCTGGTGGAGACCCTGGGCATCAGCATTTACCGGCTTCTGGACCAGGTAGCGGCGGCCGCCCGTGGACCGCGGGGCTGCAGCCGCGGAAGTGGGGCCGGGGCGGGGCTCGCGGGGCTGGGAGGAGCGAGCGCGGGGCGGAGCCGCCCGCTGACTTCGCTGGCGCAGGTCGCCTGCGGGTGGGAGGACTTGGGAACTCGGCCTCAAGGCTGAGACTCCAGGAGGAGGTGGCTTGATGTAGCGGTAAATCAGGGTCTGATTCCTCAGCCCATGCGCTTGTCTGCACGGGACATGAAATCCCATCCCAGCCAGCAGGTGCCAGTGGCGGCTGGGGGTGGGGGCTGGGGGGTGGGGGGCGAATACAGATGGAAAAGAGAACTTTTCAGAGACTGCATGTACTGGTGTGTGTGTGTGTGTGTGTGTGTGTTGCTCAGACACAACCTACTATCCCCACCAGCGTGTGTGTGTGTTGCTCAGACACAACCTACTATCCCCACCAGCGTGTGTGTGTGTGTGTGTGTTGCTCAGACACAACCTACTATCCCCACCAGCGTGTGTGTGTGTGTGTGTGTGTGTGTGTGTTGCTCAGACACAACCTACTATCCCCACCAGCCATTTTACTGATTTCTGATGCTGTCCTTCCTTGTAAGTCGCCCTTAGGAACTTCAGTCTGAGACTTCAGGGAGAAGGATTAACTAAAAGGGTAGGAGGAATGAAGTTGGTTATTAAAAAGTTCCTGAAGAGACGAGGAACCAGGTAGCCATCCAGGTGGTGGGATCATTGCTTGGCAAGTGGGTTAAAAGTCACCTGTAGGCAAGGTAAGTGAGGTTTCCTGGCAGAGGACTAGAGTATTACAGTGTAGAGCAGGGGGGAGCTCTGATTTAACCACTGGTTACTGGACTGTGGAACATGCTCATTTGAACACTTAGAAATTAATAGAGGAGAGCCTTTTATAATCTAGAACAGATGCTGGAAGTTGGTGAGCTGTCATAGTTGCTTTTCTATGTATAAAGTGGCTACATTTTGTTTGGCATTATTGGTAGCCATCATTAGCGTCATACTGTGGTATTCTGCCCTAGGCTTCTGACATGTCAGGATGTTAAGTTCCTGATGATAATTATCAGCCTGGTGCTGATCTTGTTTATCCCTTCAGTTAAAACTTTAGGGAATGCAAGGAACTTCAAGGGATTGTTTTGTGTTTTCACTCTGTTCTCAAATGCATGGAGAGGAAGATGTGTCCCTCTACTGCATGTGCCATTTGCCACTCAGCAAACTGAAAGTCTGCTGACCACAGGACCATTGGTTATAACAAGATGAACAAGAAGCCCATAGACTAGAACAGGCAGAACTAATTTCCTAGTGTAACTTCAACTGCTTGGTCATGTTTTCAGATAAAATACTTTTTTCTTCTTCCTGATTATTCATTCCATTTTCATTACCAGCCACATCCAGAAATTTGCTAAGTTTTGTTGATTTGATGACTCACTCAGACACATCTGACATCTATATGTTTCCCTTCTCTTTTCTCTCTTTTACATTTGCCACACTGGGTGTACCTCTCACCTAGAAGTTGCCATGACCTCTCCACTGGTTTCTCCAGCTCCCTGGCCCCCTCATCCTACACATCACAACCCAGTCAAGTACCTGAAAGTGATCATATCACTCTCCTTTCAGTGCCATTGTTGATTGCAGAGCTAATACTAATAACCTTCGTGATAGCTGGCACATTCCATGCTTTATGTTCCAGGCTGTTTCAGTGCTTTGCAGACATTGACTTACTCAACCCTCACACCAGCCCTAATGTACGGTGCTATGATTATCACCTTTTTACCTATATGGAAATGAGTATGTGAAAAGGTGAAGCTGATTATTCAAGACTGGTACCAGGACTCAGCTCAGTGGCTATATACAGACTGTGCCTTAAACATGTGCCTGCATTACCTCTCTTAGAGAAGACATGCCAAATGCTGCCAGGTCAGCTGCATTGAACTAGTTTGGTTTCAGTTCACATTTCTGCCTTTATCTCCCACTCCTCATCCATACCTCCTGTCCTTTGTACTACACAGACCATTCCACCTCCTCTACCTCCCCGTTTGCTCTTTTGCTTTTGTACTTTGTGCCTTTCTCCTACTGAATCTGCTACCTGACACAGCCCGGCTATACCTCTGAGAAAGCAGCAGTCATAGGCACTCTGTTTGCATAATGAACAGGTAAATTATTCAGTCGAAGATGCTGTGCATTATCAAGGACGTGTGCTCTGTATGAGATGGTGTGCTCCCTAAGGGGAGGCGCTGTGCTTGTATATTTATTTCTGAATGAATAGAACTCGCTGACTGAGTGTATGACATGTCAGGTGTGTGTGTCAGAGCATATGACATGAGTGAACAGGAAACCGGTGAGATCCCTGTCACAAAGAACTCACTCCTCATCTTTTCTGCTATCACAGAGTCATAGCAAGCCTGAACTCAGAAGGACCTTAGCGAGTCTCAGGGCAGCTCCCTGTTTAATAAAGTGGAGACTGACAGAGAAAACAGTTCTGTTGAATGGAAGGCTTAGGGGCAGAACGGTAACCCAGAGGTTCCTATGCTAAGTCAGGTCTTCCTTTGCTATGCTATTCCTTGCCTTTATTTTCGGAGATGCTTTGCACTTAGTAGTCATGCAATAATTTTCCAATTTGCTGTCATATTAGCGCTCTCATTCCTCATCTACTTGCTACTTCTTTCCAGTTGTAACTTCTCATGTAGGTTTGAATTGGCATTGCCTCAAAATTTGTAGAATACATACCCTGCTCATTTTCCATTATATTTTGGGGGAGAGGAACAATTTTCTTCCATAATCCCTTTACATCTTATATTTTGTTTGTGGGTTTTTTTTTTTTTTTTTTTTTTTTGCTAATTCTGCAACAGTCCATGAAAGTGTCCCATTTGAATGTCTGATGAGGTAAGCACCTGTTTCTTGAATTTCTCTTTTTTCTCCCTTGTCTTCGAGAACAGAGTTGCTCCATAGGTAATCTGACACTGATCAGTGCACTGCAATTCAGTTCTGACGCTAACCACTCACCGTTCGTGCAGATCTCAGGAGTCAATCCATCCATAAGGCTGCTCTCACTTTTGACCAACTGGTCACAAATCCGAAGGATTTTTACAACTCCCTTCAAGTCCAATAATTGGCTAGGAGGACTCACAGAACTGAAGAAAGTGCTTTGCATGTGATTGGTTTTATTGTAAAGGAAATAAGTTAAAAATAGCCAAATGGAGAGCTCCACAAGGTCAGATATAGATCTTCTCTGCCTTCTCCCTATGGAAACAGGACACAGCACCCTCCAGCACCTCCATGGGTTTACCATCTTGGGAACTTCACCAGACTTTTTTGGGGGTTCCATTACCTTATTGTACATAGTCCACTGTGTTCATAGTCTCTGCCCGTATCCCCTCCTAGAGGTCAGGAAGTTGAGCTAGTATGACATGACTTAACGCCCCAATCAAATCTTGGTCTTTTAGTAACTTGCCCCCTGTCTGAACCAGCCTTGAGCATAAATTCAGGCATGAACCCAGGTGCTCCTAACTAGCAAAGACACTCCTCTTATGGTCAGGTTCCAAGGGTTTTAGAATCTGTGAAAAGAACCAGAGATGAGACCATATAAATTCTTTATCATATAGCAAGCCACTCCTTTTGTAAAAAGATCATACCTTTTTGAGTTGGAATTGTACTTACATAACAGATACAGCAATAGCATCAATATAAGTGTGCCTAACATTTGGAGGAATCAGTGTGGGATAGGAATACATTTAAATAAACAACTCATCTGTCCTATAATGCCATTCATATTCTTATGTTATCCTGATCACTCTTTTCTGCCTTGATTTATTTGATCACTTTTGTGATAGATCAATACTTGTGCAAAACTATTTAGTGTAGAAATCAGCTGGTGGGTAGCTAAACCTGCCATTTCCATAGGTATTATGTCCTGAGGAGGCCATAACTCAATTTCTCAATACATCTGATCATTGATATCAGAACAATCACATGACTTGTTTACATTAGACAGTTGAATCTTGACAGCACTAGTATCACGTCATATCATGATATGGTCATTGTACAATTTGGTTTCATTACAGAATAAGTCAGTAAGGTCTCATTACAGAGGCATTTGTTATGCCTTTGCAACAGATGCAGTCCCTGTCCCTGTGCCAGGTATTATTGACAGGCATCATTGCAGCTGGCTGTGGTTTGATTGGCACTGGGCTCCAATTTAATTGAGGACAAAGCCAGTCACGCCTTCTGAGCGCTCAGGCTTGTACTAAATAAGGCTGGTTTCCATTGGGTATTATTAGGTAGCAGGACCCACCTCCCTCTTATAAGGAGGGTGTGAATGGTATTCAAAATAGTTTCTGTCCCTACTAACCATACTGTAATATGTCTGTTATTTTACCCCGGTTGGAGATGAAGGTGCCCCTGAGGACCTCTGTAAGTCTGAAGACTCCTGTAGGTGTGCCCCTGAATTCAGTGGTGGGACACAGGACCACTGCCCCATGGCTACTTTGGTCTCCATCTGTATTGAAATATCAAGCAGCCTTGTTGGATTGGGAACAGCTCTTAGCTAGAATCTTTGCTGGGGCCTACCATTATTCACCATTATTTGCTGCCTCACCCACTTTGCTAATGTGTCATTTTCTTTTCAGGTTGACTCTTGTCCTTGGCCTTCCTCCTAGACGAGAATTCCTTCTAAACTTTAGTTAATAAATTTTTTTCCTCAGAATACCACTTCTCATCAAAAGTGAATTCAGCTCGTCCCACACTGTGCCTTAAACTGCACTATCTCCCCTAAAGCCCTTTTCTGTCTGTGGGCCAGCATGTAATCCACCATGCACCATGCATGTTTTTGCCATTACATGCCTCTTCTTCCCCACCCTCTATAGCCCCAGCCTGTTTATCCACACATGTGTATATGACTTTGGATCTCTGGATCCCTGAATGGGGAGTCACCCAGAAGACCCAGACCCGCTGTCAATTTTGATATTGCTTAATCCTTCAGACTTGCTCCTGGGTGATTCCAGGTCAGGTTTTCATTGTAATTTTTTGCCTTTTGGCTGTTTAAATTCCACCTGGGGTAAACTTGTTTGGGTCCTTTTCATATTGGGGACCAATGGGACATCCCAATGATCCACCCAGTTTTTGATATTGCTGCCTTAAGTCCTTTGCTTCAACCTCCTCAATATCCATTTAATTCATCCTATTTCTTAATAACCATCGAAAGAGTCCACTCTGCTGGAGTGAGCCCTTGGGGCCTCTTCTATGTCTCTTCCCATTCTCTTATCGATTACTCTATTTTCCTTGGCATGTGAGAGACCCATAAGGAGAAACTGAGACAGGTGATCCCATAAAACTTTTTCCCTTGCTCAATTTTTGTTATTAGTAAGATCACATGTGGTGCCCCTGCAAAGGGGGCCTGTTCATCACAGTACTTACCATGACCTGGGAAGGGACATATTTAGTGGATGAATTTCCTGACTATGAAAAAGCCAGTTCAAAGTGGTTTGCATACACAGCATATTAGCTGCTTCATCACTTGGAATATTACTTGGAATTTATAGGATAAGGAGACTCCGACAGTCCCAGTCTCAGGGTTCACAGGCTTTAGGGTACTCTTAACTGTCCATCAGGTGACCATCCCCTTGGGTAACTTGCTTTGTGTCAGCATGATATAGAGTCATCTGTGATTGGTCCATAGTAGGTTGAATTCTCTATCTCAATGATGCTGTATCAAAGTTACTAGTCAGTGTTTTGAAAAAACAGGTAAGTCTTATGAAAGTCGAAAGGGTTTTAATTTGAAAGAGTCTTAAATGTAATAAATGTGTTTTAAAAGATTGTAGATCTTTTTAGTAAACAATTCTGAGTCATGCTTTTGGGTGGATGGCAACTTTTCATATACAATAGTTTTATTCTTTTTCCTTTTCTCTTTTTCTATCACATCATAGAATTTTTAGACTTACAAAGCTGCTTTGAAACCATTCTGTCTAGCACCATTATCTTTTCCTTCCACTTTATAAAAAAAATTCTTTGCCTACTCTGTTTCTTTCCTCTTTCCACCTCAGGTTATAATGGCAATTACCTATCTTTCCATGGTGCTTTAATTTACAAAATGATGCCACAAATAAGTTTTCATTTATTTTGTACACAAATCTGGAAGATCCACATTTTTTAAGTGAGTCAATCAAGACCTCATAACTAGTAACTAGACATGAACCTGTTTAATAAACCCAGTGCCAGATGTACAGCTCACTTCAAGGTAGGAGCTGCATTCTCTTTGTGGAAGTGAAGCAAAGTACTCCAACACTGCCATGAGTCATTGTGGGAAGAGCCTGGTTTAGCAGGCAAGTAGTCTGGGGTGAGAATCTTTGCCCTGCCCTGCTGCCATTTGTTCATTCGGGAAGTAGTCATCAAACCTCACTACGTGCTTCTGCTCTCTTCAGCACTGGGATAAACAGGAACAGGAATGTGGTTCTTGACCAATGCAGGAATGTGGTTCTTGACCAATGAACCACATTCCTGACAAGAAGAAATCCCTAGTATATAGTGAAATGTCAGATGAAAAATGCTTTGAAGAAAGTAAAATGAAATAATGGAGTAGGGAGTAGGCAGGGATAGCCAGAGATGGTGTGGTGTGTTTTAGATACGGGAATCTAGAAAACCCCTCTGCGGAGGTAATGTTTAAGTGAAGATGGAAGGGGAGAGATTGCATTATGAAAATATCTGGAAAAGAAATGCACCAGAGGGAGTTGCTTAAAGCTCAGGCACATTATTATCACCTGGGGAGCTATGATGGCACTGCCAGCCCTACCCTAGATTTCATTGACTGGGGTGAGGCTCGGATGATCCTTTAGAAAAGCTCCCCTGGCATGTAGGGGTTGATTAGTCTATTCTCTTTATATTCGTGCTTCCGCCTCCTCTTTTTTTTTTTTTTTTTTTTTTAATGAACTCTTCCCAGGAGTTGCAAAGGACCAGACTGGTTTTAAACCACTGCAGTAGAGGGAACGCTAAGTGCCAAATCTCTAAATCAGGCTGAGCTTGCCTTGTTTTCCCAGCAGAGCCAGAAGAGGTGAAATTGAGGTTGGAGAGTAGTTAGGCAGCAGGTCCTGACTGGGTGATGTCAGTCAGTTACTTTTCATTTTGACATCTCATCTTCCTTATTTGCAAAGCAAGTAACTTGCCTTTAAGGAGTACTACCCTCTCAACAATCATTGAAGGAAATGAGAAATGGCAGGGTGCTTCTCAACCTTGAGTATGCATCAGAATCACCTACAGGACCTGGTAAAATTCTGAGCTGAGTCCCCTTCCCCCCATTCTCAGAGTTTCTGCCTCATTGGCTGTGGAGTGGGGTGTGAGAGTTTGCATTATATTTTTTTTTTCTTTGAATTTTATTTCTAAAATGGTGCTGAAGGTACTGGTCCAGGGGCCATACTTTGAGAACCACCGATGTGTGGGAACCTCGAGGATAGGCTCAGGAGGTTATGAGACAGTGAGAGCTGGGAAATACCCTAGAGATGAGAAGCTGAGAAGCGAAGGACACTTGAAAAGGGAGGGTGAGAAAAAAAGAGTATCTTGAGGGACAAGCAATGTCCATTGTAAGACTCATTCCCCTGGATTGGCTGTTTGGGCTTAAATGTGGTCCCCTGAGCAGATCAGGGAATTTCCTCTGGCAGAGAAGGGCCATGAGTCGCTCACAAAAGCTTCCCGTGATCAGCAGTCCCGTCTCGCTGGGGTCTGGGCTGCGTTCCCATGCCAGTAGACGCTGGGACACTCCAATAGGCAGCATGAAACTTGCACACAGGATTCACATCGGCGATTTAGAGCAAGTGGGCATTGAGCTAAAAAGAGATGACCGAAGGCTTGAATTAGGTTTTTAAAACCAACTGTCTGGTGCTGAGGAGGACTGCCTGCCCTGCCCTAGGGCTGATGACGTGTGGGATGAAGCACAGGCAGTGCTTTCCCAGGGCCTGTTCTGTCTGTGCTGCTGGCTTAGTAAAATGCTCAGCCTGGCATTAGGTGGAGAACTCTGCTGGACTGGGCTGAGAGAAAGTTTAGTCCTTAGGAGAGAAGCACATATTTAAGTCCCGTGAGAACCGATTTACCTGGGTGGCACGTTCCCACCCCAACCCCCAGGTGGGGTCAGAATTCCATTGGCATCTTGAGCCTCTCTGCCTTGGTATTAAGTGACCGTGCTGGCCCCTTCTCCTCCCCCATCCTTTCTTCCTCCTCCAAAGGAGAGACTAGTTACCAGCATGACTGGCAGAACAATTGGACCATGAGTGAGCCACGTTTTATCGACGGGCATGACTGCCGTGTTACAGCTGAGCACGAACAGCAGTGGCCAGCTGCTTACTCCCTCAGGCCCAGTCCTCTGGGCTCATTGCATGTTCTCTCTCTCTCTTCCCCCCTCCCTCCCATTTTCCATTTCCCTGAGCAGACAGGTGTTCAGATGTGTCACAGCCCCAGTGCTCTCTCTCCTCACTGCTCTCTCAGGATGAGGGGGAGCTGGGGTGCAGTAGAGAATGCTGCTCTTGAGGTTTAGATCTGGAGGAATGAGGGGAGAGAGGTGAGCAGGACCCCCCGCTTCTGTCTCCAGGCATAGGCCAGTCTCGTGTCATCACCCTGTCATGCCTTAAATGGGCTTCCTATACATAAACTTCTGATTTTTTTTAATTATTTTTTTTTATAGAGGCATGTTCTTTCTTTCTTTCTTTGTTTATACAAGCACTGGGTACAGTCAGAAGCGTGGGAGGGTGAGAGAATTCACCAGAGCCAGAGCGGGGAGCAGAGCAGGCAGAAGGAGCGAAGTACACTGCTGAGGGGAGCAGCGGGCGGCAGGAGAGGTCTGCGCGCCTTGTGGGACCCTCCTCCGGTGGCCGGGGAGCAGCCGGGGATCTAACCGGCACCGCAGAGGCCGTGGGCAGCTTCGCAACCCAGCTCTCAACCGCTGTGCCATCGGGGAGGCCCCTAAACTTCTGATTTTTATTGGGTCTTAGGTATTGAGAGGAGAGTTGACTTGGACAGGATTGGGACATTCTGCACCCTTGAATACACTATCATGTTCACCTGGGTGAACCAGAGGCTGAATAAGGGGCAATGAGAATGGGGATGGCTGCTGTTTGGTTTTGTAACCTGTTAGCATCAGAATCACCATTACTGTAATGGGAAGAATGCTTTCACTATTAGAGCTCTCTGAAAGTTAGAGTTTTTCTTTTCTAGAGAGAAGTCAACCAGGACCTGAAACCATATAGGGGGTACTGAGATGAGATGTAGTGTAATTTGATAATTGAGCGGAGAACATGGCACATGAGGCAAACTGAGCCTGGTAGCCCGGCTCAGGCTGAGCTGACCCAAAGTCTAGGTTTCTGAAAGGAGAGAAGCTTCCCCAGTTTGGTCAGCAAGCATTTCATTCGGCTTGATCAGTGGGGAGAAGCAGTTTGACTAATAGTTAGGAGGAATGAGAAGGAATTGCAGTCTGCAGTTGACAACATTTTTTAGGTGCTCAAAGAGGCCAGTAAAACTCTTGAAGTCTTTGGACTCTGCCTTCGTAGGTGTGTTCCTTCAATATAAGATAAAATGGCTGCTGCAGTGCTATCGTGTCTGCATTCAAAACAGGAAGGTGGCATCAGGATGACCTCTATCCTTTCAGAAGACCAGGGCAGTTATTAGCTGGGCACCCTGCCATATGGGTTCTCTTAGCAAGCAAGAAAGGGTATACCTGGTACACTAAATTTTCTGCTGCTTCTGATAATTGTATCCTACACATTATTTTGACCGATTCTCTTATTATCCAATGGTTCTTTTACCATCTGAAGTGGATGTCCTATCAATGGAGCATTAGAAAAATATGTAGTGTGTTTTAATTTAGACAAAAAAAATTGAACCATCCTTAAAACTGCTTTTGTAGAGGAGCTTCAGGAAGAGCCAGAAACCTCTTGAATAATGCTGTTTGGAGTCATTGAAATACCAGTAAGCTTGGAAACATTTTTGCAACAAATATTACAGAGAATTTATACCTCTAATTTTAAAGGGATCTTACATAGCAAAAATTTAAAAAATTTGTTCAAATCAAGATGTATTTTTTTCCCCTACCAAATTGTACAATCAGTGCACCCAATCCTGGTAAGATATTTCTTTGTTACTCCAGAGAGTATAAATTGGAACATATTTCTTTAAAGTTTATAAAAAGTGCAAAGGGCTTTTAAATGCTAGTCCCCTTGACCCTGAAATTTATCTCTCAGGAGACTTTCCTAATGAAAAATTTAAATTATGGACTGTGTGGATCCATGTGGAAACTAGATTATTCCAGCAACATTTGTATTTGTAAAAATATTTGAAAACAGAAACAGCTTTTAAGAACAATTAAATCAGGTGTGATCTCTTCATGATCTTAACACACTGTTGTTAAAAATGAGAAGACAAACTGTTTACCCCATTTTCCCCATTTTGCAACATAGAGAAATATTTATTTACTTTGAAGAAATGTGTCAAATACTACCAATAAGTATTTGTAGATTATGAAGTTACAGGCCATTTTTGTTATCTTTATTCTTTTTGGCATTTCCTAATTTTCCTATAATTAATATGAATTATTTTTATGATTATACAATATTAACTTAATCTTTTAAAAGTCAAAATAAAAATATGAGTATGCTTGCTAAGATCCTTTTTAAAAAGTAATAGAGAAGTGCTTTGATCTAAGAATTGGGTGGAACTACTTAGCAGTTGATAGATTAGAGAAGGTGTTTTGGGAGCATTTTGTTCCACTGGAGTTCTGGTCTTTCTCAGTTCTGCCACCAAGGGAGTATTTAAAGGAAGTTGTCACAATGGTTCATTCTTCTGTATTCACGTAAATCGCATTGTTCTATTTTTCTTTTCCTCGAGGGCTTTCTGTTTTTCTTTTCTGTGACATGTATAGGACTGAGGTCACTAAAGGTTATAACTACATTCAGGAGGGAAAGGGAGCAGGTTTAAGGAAACAGTTTGTCTTAATCTATCCAGTTAAACAAAGTCAAATCATGTAAGGGTGGGGAGAGAGTTATCTCAACACATAATTATCCCCTTTGCTCAATATGTATAGAGAATTGCACCCAATATTCCTGGACAAGGAGTTAATTGGCTTTCTTCCAAAGTTATTTAAACAAGTATGGCCATTTAGATGTGTAGGGCATGTAAAACTGCACTATCTTTCCAAATGTATATGTATGTGTGAGGTGAGGGCTCCATTTTCTATTTCTCTTTCTAGAAGTTGTTTTTCCTGGGATCTGCCTTTCTACTGGGGCATCCATGGTACAACACATTAGGGGTTCAGATATCCTAGTGTCTCCTTTGCTGGTTGGAAACCCTTGGTATAAAGCCACATATTTTTATATATTTATTTTTTTTAATTTTATATATTTTTTACATCATTTTTCATTTTTGCACAATGTATGCATTTTCATCTTGGTTCTATTCCCCATACAATTCCCACCACCCTTGTTTTGATCCTACTCCCTTCTCCCCTTCCCCTCCCCCCACTCCGGTAGTGTATATGTGGTTTACAGTTGCTTGTGGATTTTGATTTTTGCTTTATTATAATTAGTCTTTTTCCTTATCCCTTATTTAGGTTTTCTAAATTCCTGCTATGAGTGAAACATCTGGTATTTTTCTTTTTCTTTCTGGCTTATTTCACTGAGCATGATCCCTTCCAGCTCCATCCATGTTGCTGCAAATGGCATGAGTTCATCTTTTTTGATTGCTGAGTAATATTCCATGGTGTATATGTACTACATCTTCTTGATCCAGTCATCTATTTTTGGGCATTTGGGTTGTTTCCATAGCTTAGCTATTGTAAATAGTGCTGCTATAAACATAGGGGTGCAGGTGCCCTTTTGAATTAATGTTTCTGTGTCCTTTGGGTAAATACCAAGGAGTGGAATTGCTGGATCAATTGCTCCATCTTTAGCAGATTGAGGAACCTCCACACAGCTCTCCATAGAAAGCCACATATTATTTGAGCTAGAAGATTTTATGAATTCATTTTAATTTTGCATTCAATTATTATTATTATTATTATTTTTGCCAGGTCTTTTCACATACATCTAAGTTTCCTAAACTGGGGTGTGTTTATCCCTGGGTTATGTCACCTGAACTGGGAGACCTCGGATGCCTCAGATCTCTAGAAAGATTCACCATGTTTAGCCCTTGACTTCATATAAGTCACTGGCATGGTATTTAGGAAGATGGCTTCATTCATGTTCAATTACTCAATAACATTGCATTAGCATGTGAAATGATGAATTCTTCTAAATGCCACGTTTGTTTGCTTTTGCATTGAAATTAGTCTAAGCCATTGGTTTAGTCTTTTTTTTTTTTTAATTTATTTATTTATTTATTTATTTATTTATTTATTTATTTATTTATTCATTTATTCATTTATTCATTTATACAAGCACTGGGTACAGTCAGAAGCGCAGGAGGGTGAGAGAATTCACCAGAGCCAGAGCGGGGAACAGAACAGGCAGAGTGATGAAATACACTGCTGAGGGGAGCAGCGGCGGGCAGCAGGAGAGGTCTGCGCGCCATGTGTAACCCTCGCCTGGTGGCTGGGGATCGAACCGGCGCTGCAGAGCTTCGCAGCCCAGCATTCAACCGCTGCGCCACCAGGGGAGGCCCCATTGGTTTAGTCTTAATCATAGAGCCTTTAGTCAAGGAGAGAGTCAGGAATTATCAGTTGACATTGTGCAGAAAGTGCAATGTCCAATGGGACCATTTCCAGCCCAGAACCCTCATGGGCAAGGATATGCTGGATATGCCTTATATGCCTTCTTGTAAAACAAGGAAATTCTCTTGTCATGCTTGGGAATCTAGACATGGTCTCTTTCTGAATAAAAGGGACTTTGATTTGAAACCAGTATTTCTTTCCCCAATTGACCTTTTGTACAAAAGTCCTTTACATAAAGAAAAACAAGAAGCAGTTGTTGAAAAATTCTGTCTTGGTGTTGATAAAACAATCTGTTAGGATTCCGTGTGCCCCATGGGTCTCTAAAATAGTAACCTCTTCCCAGAATGTGAGCTGCCTGCATCATCCCTGCTTGGATCACCTCAAATCAAAAGTAGATCTCTTGATTACCCCACAGCACACAAATCTAAGTTTCTGTCTTGGGAAATGCAGGTCCTTATATCCTGGCTGTGGAGACAAAGGGTCTAAGAGTTAATCTCAGTGCTTTACCTTCTCTTTCCCTACAGCCAACCTGTCAGCAGTTCCTGTTGATATTACTCCCAGATACATCCCTAAATCACTGCCTGCTCTCCTTCCCTGTTGTTATTTCCATATTCAAATCACTGTCATCTCTCATTGGTCATTTCACCGGCTCCTTGCTCCCCTATAATATGTTATTGGCGCCCAAGCAGCCAGCCAGAATCATCTTTTTTTTTAAAATAAATTTTATTTTTATATTCCCCATACAACTGCACCCCCCTTATTTTGACCCCATTCCCTCCCCTCCCCACACCCCACCCCCCATAGAGTGTCTCTGGTTCATAGTTGTTTGTTGATTTTGATTTTCACTTTCTTATAGTTATTCATTTTCCTGTTCCCTTATTTAAGTTTTCTAGATTCCTGCTATGAATGAGACTGTCCAGTATTTTTCTTTTTTTAAAGTTGTTTCCTGATTTAATGTCATCCCGTTTGAATTCATTGATTGGTTTTTCCATAGCAGTCAAAATTTTTAGCCCTCACCCTGGTTGACAAAGGCCTTTGGGGCCTGGACGCCACTCTCTGTTTGATCCCACTTCCTGCAATTCCCCTTCCCCCAATCCTTGGTCCTCTGGCCCTGTGGGCTTTCTGTTTTTTGATGCCAACCATTAACCCAATGGTCTTTCCCCCACCAGAGATGGGCTTTTGTCATCTCCCCATGGCTGGCTCCTTTTAATATTTAGAACAAGGTGTTCAGAGCAATGTTACTCGTGTAGAAACCTTTCCTGACCCCCTGATTATAGTGACTCATCCACTACCCCACAGGCACTGTTTATCACATGAACTTTCTTACGGCCTCTTTAAAGGATCTGAGTAACCTTTATGGTCCTCACCACCATCAGTGCCTATGGCCAAATATAAGCTCAAGAGAGCAGGCACCTCATCTGGCCCCTCTTCACTGTTGTATCGCCAGGACCATAGAGGAGTTGCTCAATAAATGGTGTTGCATGAATCTCGTGCTCAGCTGCTTTTTATATGCTGCAGAATCCAGCTTTCCCTCAATTTGTTTATCAATAGGTTGTTTCTGCCTGTTCTGTTTTTACAGCAGTCTGGACTTTATGAGTATAAAGTTTTTGGTGTTCTGGAAGATTGCCCACCAACTCTACTGGCAGATGTCTATATGGACTTAGACTATAGGAAAAAATGGGACCAGTATGTTAAAGGTGAGAGAGAGATATGATTAAAAAAAAAAATCAATTACAATGTAGGATCTATTGTTATTTGCTCAAATCAGTAAAAAGCAGAAGCTTAATTTCTCCTATAGTATGTTACATTTTTAAATTTGGCATAAATACTTTTAATATTAGGTTGAAATAGTCCTTCAGTTTTCCTAGAACTTTCTCCCTGTATGCTCTTTGATCTACTCTCCAGTTTGCTGGGAGGGCTACTTTGTTCTCACTGCAAAGTTGGTTGTCATCCTATATACATAGGTGGTCATGGAAGGCTTCTTGGAGGAGGTGGTATCCAAGCTGTTTTGGAAATTGAATGAAAATTTTCTGAATGACAAGAATGCATGTTAGGAGGTTTAGAGGGTGAAGGGATCTCAGACTCAGGGAGTAGCATGAATTAAATCAGGAAAGCATGAAGCAGCAAGAAATGATCAGAAACTGAACCGTTTGGCGTAGCTGGGGTAGCAGAATCTAGAGCGAGGGTAGAAGGAGCGTCCAGGTCCCCAAGGGCCCATCATGACCACCAAACTATGGGGTTACCCTGTAATTTACCCTGTAAGTGATGGAGAGTTATGGAAGGCATTAAATAGGGGTCCTCCTGCCTCTTGGAGCTGACAGGGACCTCTGCCATCTCAGTTACAGTGGAATGGAACTGGCCAAGGGGCTCATAAACTCTGAAAGATCCCTATGGAAGTCAGGAGACTCTTGGTTGCAAATTAAAAAAGATAACTAATGCCAGTATTGGAAAAAGGAAAAAAAAGTTTATTGTTTCATAGCATTGAAAAGTCCATGAGTCTGGCTTCCAGGACAGCTGTTTCTAATACTTATCCTCCATCTCAACTGTTTTTGTCTGACCTAATTCTCGGACTGATTCTATTTTATAACAAAGATGGCCATGAGGCTTATAGTCTGACCATTTAACTAGCCTAGGAGGAACAAGAACAGAATTCCCACTGTCCTTCTGATAGCAGCCAGAGGCCAGGATGGGCTCTCATCAGCTCACCATGGATCTTGCTTACTTCTGGTGCACATATGTCATGGCTTGAGATCACCTGGAGTTTTCAAATACCTGTCCCATCTGGGAGGATTTGTGATGCTCACATATCCAAGGGGAAAGCCAGGCATTCTCTGTCCCAGCCTTTCTAGCCCCTTTCCATTCAGTCATCGAATATAGATGTTGCTAATAAATGTGCATATGGCTTCCATTTGGAAAATAGCAACATCAAGAAGCACGCAGCATGCAGAATCCTTTTTCCAGTGACAGTCACAGCTAAGGCATCTTAGCCCAGCCTGAGTTGCATTCGGCCTTAGCAGTTTGTGCTATGGTGTCTGATCCAGCGACAACCAGAGTTGGGTTTCTCTGATGTTGTAAACCTGACTCTGGTGGTCTTGGATATCTGTGCCTTCCCTGGGAGTCTTCACTAAACCACTTAGCTGGAGTCACCAGCTAAGACCCTGCACCATCCCTGAACCAATCACCATGGCCATGTCTTGCTCATTTTCCCAGGCCCGAAATGAGTACCAAGTCAGTCCTCCTTAAACAACATACTCAAGAAGAGGAAGGAAGATGCTCTGAAGGAAAATTGAGATGCTGTGCTGAGACCCTTCTTAGGCCAGTGCTGAGCACGCAAAAGAGACAGCTGTCAACTCCTGTCTTCCATTCCAGGGCTGTCTTCAGCCTTCGGTGACACCCACAGGCTGGCAAGCTTTGTAACACACAGCCCGCTTCTATTAGGTTTTCTTTCAAAAGTTGGACTAAACAATACATTTCTCCTATCAGCATCTCTTCAATGGACACTGTTGGCTACTTCAGCTGTCTTGGTTCTTCGACTGCTCCCAGTCATCAGAAGCTCACTGTACAGCTTGGTGTTGAGGGTGCACGTTATGAAATTCCTTTACCATCAATCTTCATCCAAAAGTTGGCTGCTGTTGCACACACTAGCACAATGAAGGAAATTTGGTCAAAGTAGCTGTGGTCTAGTGGAAAGAAACATGGGAGAGAAGGAAGAAAGTTAGGGTTAGCCACAGTGATACTATTTTCCAGGATCTAGGAAGCCCACCGTCTAGCTCCCTTTCTGGAACCTTCATTTCCCACCTGAGTACGCTGGACGAAGTGATTCAGCTCCCAGGCTAGCCGTAATGTGTCAAGGAAATCTAGAGGGAAAAAGAAGCAACATTATTGATACTCTAGTGACATCTGGCGGTTACCTTGATTTTAAAACCTCTGAAAATTTATTTTGGGATACCTGATTTTGTCACATTACATTCTGTTCTGAGAAACTTGTTTGTACTATATGACAGACATATTTTTTTGGGTTCTTTTGTTTTTACTGTGTTTATATATCTGCTGCACTGTGCTTCTGGGCGATGCGCTTTCAATGGTAATGAGTCTGCCTGCTTTTTTCTAGAATTCTGTGCCTTATGAGTTAGTGATCTGTCATGTCCTAGAGGTCGTTGTACCTAGGCTTTTAGTTCATGGGAGGTAAAGAGGTTTCTAGATGTGTTAACTTCTTTTGCTCTCTTTAGAACTTTATGAGAAAGAATGCAACGGAGAGACCGTCGTCTACTGGGAAGTGAAGTACCCTTTCCCCATGTCCAACCGAGATGTATCCTTTCCCGGGGGACACCATTTCTTGGCTTTCCAAGTGTTTCTGTGCCCGCAGCCGTCAACCGGTGGTCTTCCAGCAAGTATGGACAACATTGTCTTGGATTCTTGCAGAAGCGTCTGCTAACATTGTGGCTTGTGTGGCTTGCGGAGATGAGAGTGTGATTCGAGGCCTGACTGCATGGAGTGTCTATGACTGTGATCACTGGGAGCAGCTCCCCCTTTCCTGAGAAGTTTTATAAAACTTTGAAATTGTTGGGCCTCAGAAATGGGGACCTGCAAAGAATCCTCATAATGAGTGTTTAATACACTCTCAATCTATAGAGGAGAAAGTGGGGAATCAAAGACATAAAATGGCCAAGAGGAGTGGCAGAGGGGGGACTAGAACTCAGACCCCTGCATTTCCAGCTCTCCCAATTCTTCCGTTTCAGTTGACCCCATGAATGGGGGGTGTGCTTCTTCCCTCCATTTCCTCGTTTGTGTAGTGAAGTCGCTGGTGGAATGTGGGGAGCTTTAGTTAACATTCTGAGGGGCGAAGAAGCCCTGTGGAGAAAGTCTGGGAGGTGAGATGAGAATTTGCTGGGTGGCCAAGGTGGGGGTAGGTGATTGACGGGTCCCATTCCCTTCACTGTTCTCTGCCAGCGCAGCCACTTAGTGCTCTGTCACACAGTGAATCACCTTATCAGCCCCTTTGAACAAAGGGCCTAGAGGACTTAAAAACAAAGCTTGGAAGCTGAACTAGGTGATCACTGGGGTCCTTCTAGCTCTGACTTTCTTTATGTCTGTATGTTCCCAAATAATGATTCTCTAGAGAGAGGGAATGTGTGGTGTGTTTTGTGTGCATTATTTGTGTCTGCTTTTGTATATACAGGTATGTGTCTGCCCCAGCCCCCAACTAGATTATAAATCCCTTTAGGGTTTATTTCTTGACAGAATTCCCCCGTGCTACTAGGTAGTTTGTATTTATGGCATGCATTTCCACAAATTGTTGATTCCTTGATCTCGTTAATTTTGTGTGGTTTTCTCTTATCCTGCCAACATCTTGATAAGGTAGAGAGCACCACCTGTTTCATACCTAAGTCAGCTAAAGGGGAGTTCAGGACTTAGCTAAGTTCACACAGCTAGTTGGTGGAAGAAACAGATTTGGGCCCTGGGTCCAGCTGTCTCCAGTGACAGTGATCTTGTCTTGGGCACCATCCATTTCTCTGACCTCCCAGTGACACTGCTGGGTGGGTATCCTCAGGAGTGGACACTGAGGCTCGTGGAAGTTCTATTTATGACTTTCCACTGCCATGCAGTTCCACAGTGAGTTATATATGCACACGTGTCTCTCCAAGAAGGACTGTTCAATTCTCGAGAAGAGAGAATAGTGCAGTGGAAAAGATTACTTTTGGAGTGAGTGATCCTAGGTCGAGTGTGTATTCCTTCCCTGGTTTGCTGTGTGACCTTTTATTTGTTTATTTTTATTATCTATCTATCTGTTTATTTATTTATTAAAGATTTATTTATTTATTTATACAAGCACTGGGTACAGTCAGAACCGCGGAGAGTGAGAGAATTCACCAGAGCCAGAGCGGGGAGCAGAGCAGGCAGAAGGACCGAAGTGCACTGCTGAGGGGAGCAGCGGGCGGCAGGAGAGGTCTGCGCGCCATGTGGGACCCTCCTCTGGTGGCCGGGGGGCAGCCGGGGATCGAACTGGTGCTGCAGAGGCTGTGGGCAGTTTCGCAACCCAGCGCTCAACCGCTGCGCCACCGGGGAGACCCATTGCTGTGTTACCTTTTAAAAGGCCTTCTCTTTGTGTCTAAACTGGAGGTCCTGAACTGGTGGTGGGCTATGTGCCACACTGAACATTGCAGCCCTTCAAAGACATGTGCCAAATTTAAATCAATCTATCAAGTTAAGTTTTCCTCAGTGGAATGGTAGGTGCTTCTGTCACATAAGTTGTGGAGAGAATGGAGCAATATTTGCTGTGAAGAGAAAGTAAAAGGCTTGAGATAGAGGAAAGCCATACCCAAGAACATCATTTCTTCCCAGAAACATTTAAAAACTTTACCCACCATTACAAAGAGAGTGAGGGCAATAGACCACCCATTGTCCAGGCAGCCCTGCAAGGTGCTCACGGGAAGGGTGGGGCATCTGTGGGTGCAGCTGACACTCTGAGGTCTCTGGGGCTATGATTGTTGCTGTGTTATAGTGAGTGGAATTGTGTTGTTTACTGTGGCTTTTTGATTGTTTTACACTTTTAATTCCTTCTAGTCTGAAACCTGAAGTCATGTCATTTGAAAGTAAAATGAGCACATTAAAGAGTTGAGCCCCGTCTACCTATGACAGTCTAAATGGTTTTGGCAGCCAGATCTGGGTTCAAATTGAGATTCTGTCACTTCAGCTGGACCATGGGATCTTGGGCACATTTCTTCTCTGAGCCTTGATTTTGTCATCTGTAAGATGGGCGTACTTATACAGAATTCACAGGGACTTTGGCAAGTTCAAAATTAAAGCTATGTGTAAAACAGTTTATTACATGCTAAGGACTCCATGAGTGGTGACTCAGTAAGTGTTACTTAGAATTTAATTATCTTCCCTCGACTAGCACCATGGGCATGCTGGTGGTTCTGGGACTGTCTGCTGAGATAAAAGAGCTTTGTTATTCCTGGCGAACCAGTGTTAACCCAGAGAGGGAATCTGCCTGCTGAGCCTTCAGGTGCTCCTGTGTCTCCTGTGTTCACCACTGGTCTGTGCTCTGCACGTGGAGGTCAGTAGTCAGAGCTGGACCAGGACAGGGTCAGACAAAGCAGAATTTACCAAGAGCTTATTCTGCTCCAGACTCCCACCCCTCTGACCCTTACCAAGCCTGCCTGTTGTGCGCTGTTACTTGCATCTCTTAGATACAGAAACTGAGTCTGAGGTTCAGTAACTCAGGATCAGCCTGCTGCTATGTGACCAGTCCTCTGATAATCTCATAGTACCTTCTACAAGTGGTTTTCCCTGCATGGGTAAAAGCTTAGGGAATCATTCACAGATGGTGAAGGGTAGTTTTAAATTATCATACCAGGTGGTGGGAGGCCCCATTTTGCAGGGCAGGTGAGTAACAGTACAAGGGAGCAGACACCAAGTGGAAGGGACAGACTCATCCACTGTTGCGTCTGACTTGTGGGGCTTCCCTTCTGTCATCTGAAACGCTGCCTTGACTGGTGGATCAGTACGTCTACAAACGGCAGCGGCGAGACCTGGATGTGGAAGGGCGGAAGATCCACGTGATCCTGGCACAGAGCACCTGTGTGCCTCAGCTTACCGAGAAGCCGGGTGTGATTCGAGTGCAGCGGTACAAGCAAAGCCTGGCCATTGAGAGTGATGGCAAGAAGGGGAGCAAAGGTAAAGAGATGGTGCATGTGGGTGCACCGGGCCGGGCAACCCCTGTGGAGGCCATGCTGATGGGAGACATGTAAACTACAAACTTATCTCCTGAAGTCAGAAAGTAGGGGAGGGATTAATGTCAGGGAGGGGACTGAGGTCACCCCTGGAAACTTGGTTAGTGCAAAGTTGATGCTTAAATCTCACTCAGCCCATTCTTAACGTACCCTTCCATTGTCCCAGTGAAATCAGAATAGCCCGGTGAACCAGACGGTTTAGACAGTCACTTCAGGCTGGTCCTGTGGAAACATAGGCCAGGCCTGAGGGTGGGTGAGAGTGCTGCTCAGACCACCTCAGAGGACACAGCTCCTGCTCAGCTCTAACCCAGCAGCTCAGTTCCTCTCTGCCTGAGTTGCAGCCCCAGGGAGAAACACTGAGATGGGAATATTCTGGAATGAGTGTGATCTTGCATCTTAAATAAAACCTGAACCACATAAGTCTTGTTACGAGCTGTCACCTTGATTATGTCACCTAACTCTTGTGAGTCTGTAGTTTATTGTTTATAAACCTGGGTTCAATTCTACCAATTCTTAGGGATTGTTAGGATAATTAAATGAGAGACTAGATAAGTTACCTAGCACTGGTCAGGTCTTTAATAAATAGCAAAATGTTTGTAAAAATATTTGTATATAAATATTTTGTAAGACAAGGCGGGGGGCGGGGGGCGAAAACCCCCTAAATTATGTGTTAGTTCCTCTCTTATTTCTGGGCCTGAATATGAAGGTAGAAGGTTCACAGGGTTTGTTGTATCTTTTTAATGTTTTTCTTCCTTCTGAATTGTCCTTTCTTTCCCCCTCTAGTTTTCATGTATTACTTCGATAACCCGGGTGGCCAAATTCCGTCCTGGCTCATTAACTGGGCTGCCAAGGTGAGATCCGAGGAGGCAGGAGGGGGAAGTGTGTTTGACAAATGTTGACTTAGCCCACAGGGCTGTCAGACTAAAGAGACGCGCTGTCGCAGTCTAATGAGGCTCTTTTATGAAGCAGCTTGGTTGAGTGACTACAGTTAGGTCTGGGGT
This sequence comes from Talpa europaea, assembly GCF_964194135.1. Classification (NCBI taxonomy): domain Eukaryota; kingdom Metazoa; phylum Chordata; class Mammalia; order Eulipotyphla; family Talpidae; genus Talpa; species Talpa europaea. The sequence continues at coordinate 111,809,014 of NC_140074.1, read as the reverse complement.
TGCCAACACCCAGGATGGAGGCTGGGACAAAAGGCAAAGGATTGTTAGCTGGAATGCTAGCCCCTCCCTGCTTAATGCTCCAGGACCCCACCAAGATCACTCTCTGGAACCTTCAGATAATAGCCCGCTCCTTCTGAGAACCCTGATGCCTTGGGCCTCTGCTTGTGGAGGAGAAAGACAGACCGAACTGGCTCAGGAGACCACCAGATGTGTCCACTTGGGGAGGCCTCTACTTTTATTATTTTGTTTTCCTGTGAAAGGAAAGGAAACTGTAGCTTGGGTCACCAGGGACTGCCTAGGAGCCTGGCATCGCAGGGACCATTTAGCTTGCTTTGTGCATGTCCTACTTACTGGCTGGAGAGCTCAACAGAGTCCCTGGGAGAGAGAAAAGCACAAAGGCGTTGAGTCAGACATGTGATTCTGAATCCTGGCCCAGCTTCTGACGATAATCTAGGGAAGCCATCCTTTCCCCCCCCCCCCCTTAAAACTGGAGCTGGATATTAATTACACTGTGGAAAGGGAGTAAAATAAGACAGAGTTTAGGGAAATTCTTGCACAACGTTCAAGTTAGATAATAGAATATTCCACCCCTGGTTCCTGCATCCTTACCATTTTCACATTCTGTAAGGCAAGTCCTTTCTTTCACCTCAGGAAAAATCTCATAACCCAGCTCAGTCCTGCTTCCTGTGATGTTTTAAAATTGACTGAAATGTCTTCTCTTTGTAATAGTAAAAGCCAAACTATAAAGTAGTGTCTTGCAGCAGAGACCCCGCCGCCAAGTCTGACCTCTGCCCTGGATTTCACCTTCTGTTGACATCAGATCGGGGGCCCTGTGGTCGTTCATTACTCCCCAAGTCATCTTTGTTTGCTTCTTGCCACCTCTCAGAGTGTCAGGAGTGATTGCCTTGAGGACATAGAGGTGACAGTCTCTTTTGCTTTGCAGAATGGAGTTCCTAACTTCTTGAAAGACATGGGGAAAGCCTGTCAGAGCTACCCCAAGAAGACCTAAGGAAGGGAGTGGGAGCTTTGTGTCCATGGAATGATGTCTCAGAAGTGCCACAACCCCCCACGCTCAGCCTTCCTTTCATTCTTTCGTCTTCAGAGGCCTGCACCTACAGCACGTCGCCGCTGAGCCTGTGTGCCAGGCGCTTCCTTTCCCACTCTCCCCACCCCAGGACGCACTGCCTTCTTCCACTATTGAATTTGGGTCACATTGGGGAAACCTTTGCTTGTTTATTTTTAAAAAGGGAAGTCCTCCATAGGGAACAGTCATCCCATTGTGCCACAGTAGGGGGATGGGTGGGTGGAGCAGTGACTACAAAATCTAAGGCCGACCTATCCCGGCAAGCTGGCTCCTTCCCAGAATGTGATTTCTTGCAGCCCAGGAGGGGCAGCTAAAAGTTGACTAGCCTCCAGAGTGGCCCCTCAGTCCAGCAAGACTGGCAGACACGTGCCAAGTCCATTTGCATTGGGCTCTGATGACTTGATTCAGCTGGGATATGACATGATAAGTCTCTCCCTGGTCTCCTTCTGAAGGATCACTGTTATGCGATCTGTTATGAGACCAAACCATTTTGGAAAATAGTAGGCCTGGCTGAGCATATAATGTGACAGCCATTTTTTTTTTTTCTCATTGTATGTTCCTGGGTTTTTCTCTTTCTCATATGTCACTGGGGGAAGGCTTATCCTACCTCACTAGCTCTGCATTTGACTGGAAGCAAGACATTAAGGTGACTGGCAGTTAGTGAAAGCAAATATGCTTTGCACACAGCAAACAGATAAAGCAACTTTATGTGCAATGAGATGAATTTCCCTTCTAGAATGTTTGGAAATGTTGAAGGGATAATAGTTCACAGCCAGCAAAATATTAATTAGTAGCTTGGTTGAACCTATACCCTTTTCTCAGGAATTCTACCTAAGTTGTCTGCCTCTTCCACACTGAGAGATTTCAAGTTTCCTGTTTTCTCCTAAATGTTGGTAAGATGTCCTGTGGCCAAAGGCAGAGCTTTGATAATCTCAGGGAAAATTTTTAGCTACTGTGTATGATGGTACTATACCTTGATGAATGGGCATAGAAATTCAGGACGTAAAGCCAGAGTAGGAAATTTACTGAAATGGGATACCTCAAACTGTGTTTTCTTTCTGGGCATAAAAGTGTAGTCCTACCAAATAAATACAGAGCAACTTATTCTTATCCTGTCTGCAGCTTCCTTCCCACCTTTCATAAGGATGATTTCATTAGGTCACTTTTGTTTGCAAGTCACATCTAATCTAACTCATGGACTTGAATGTAAAACAAGATTTGAAGCTCACTTACATGCAAGGCCACATGTAGGGCAGGGGTTGATGCAGGTGCTGAAACTGACATTGGAATTCAGCTTTTTTCAAGTATCTTCATTGTTGGGCAATGTTTGGTGGCTGGGTTGCTGCTGCCAGCAAAAAGTAGAAAGGCAGCCTTGCATCTTCCCAACCTCACACTGAGCCAAAAATAAGCATTTCTTTCTAATGCATACCAAATTATCCCATGGACCTTCCCTACCTCAGTCATTGTGCTCATGTGGATAGAATGATGCAAATAAGTAGATACCTCACACAGTTATCTTTAGTATAGCTTATCAGTAATGTAGCTGGAATTTAAATTTAGATCAACTACATCTAAATGCCTTGTAGAGGTCAAGTTGAAATTTTGTGTATAGCGTCATTGAAACATATGCAATAGGATGATAGTCTTAGCAGCAAGCACTTAGTAGGCAATTGTGTGTGGTGTCCTGCATGCCCTAACTTTTTATCAGTGTGCAAGAATTTGCTCAGAACTCTAAGAATACCGAGAATGAGTTTTAGATGATAGTCAAAAAGAGGTCACAAAGTTTGCTATAAACTCGTAGTTATGACTTTTTGGCATTTATGCTTCCTCATTTGGAGTAGAAGACTGTCCTAAATAGAACTGAAATTTGGGGTTATATGGGAAGCTGAGAACCTCTGAGTCTGCAGTAGATTCCAAAGGTGCAAAAAAATGCATAGGACGGGTATGTTAGAAGTTGCACCTGGTTCTTCAAGGGGTACCTTTCAGCAGGGGCTAGATGTGTCTTTGGAATTTGAAAGTTATAGCATCATTCCTCTAGCTCTTTGTTTTATTTACTTTTCCTGTGTCTGTCTCTCCAAATAGACAACAAGATCTTTGTGGACAGAAGCAGGTATTTTACTTTGATTATTGGGCCAACCTGAGTGAATGAATGGTTTAGGGAAGATTGACTCATTGGCACACACAGAAGACTAAACCCATCCAGATAGAGGCTGAATTTAATTACATTAAGTAATAATATCCCTTGGTGATTTAATTTAAGACAAATTATTTCCCAGTTTATTGGTAGTTCTAGAATCTTCAGGTTCCCATGGGTTCTTCGTTGAAATTACAAACATCCTTTCTTTGCTGGTGTGACTTCAGGTTATATTTTAATGTTGTGGTAAAGGTGCAGTCTGGACTGAATCCAGCTGAGATTAGTCAGGACTTCAGGATTTCAATGACAAAAGTAGCACTACTGTCAATGCTGTATTTTTTCCACAGGCAAGTTATTCACACTGCATAACAATTTCGAATTAATGGCCACCTTGAAACTGAGGAATTCCAACAGAAGGTCACTTCCCTTGCAAATGTTCCCATTTCACACAGTGAGAGTCCTGGCCCTGCTCCCCAGCTGAGATTCCTCATCTAGATTCCCAGTCTGAAATGCCTGCCCTTCAGTCTTGCTTCCCAGCTGGACTTGGGGGAGACAAAACAGGGAGAAGCTATTCATTTGGGTCTCACGTTTCTGATAGCAACACTTAGCCACCTCAAAAAATTACAATTAAAGACTTGGAGACATGTATTCACTAAATGTTTCACAAGAGCCTGGTGACTATCTTGGCAAGGGAATAGTCATGGCAATTCCTGGGATGAAGGAGACAGGCTTGGTACCTGCCCTCAAAACACTTTGTCCTGGGAAAGAAGACACAGAGGACAATCTGTTGGCAGGGTGATAAGTTTAGAGAAAGATCAAGGAAAGGGTGCTAGAGGCTGTAAAACTGGGTCACTGACCATGTTGGGGAGGGGTTAGGAAGAACATGGCAGAGTTGGCTGGGTGAAGGTTGGGGGAGAAAACTTGCATATAGAAGGCACCATTTGCATAAAGTCCTCAGAGCAGAAGTCTACCATGTCTGAAGAATTATCAAAGACCAGTATGAATGGAGCAGAGAAGGTATAGGGAAGCAGCTCCTATGTGGTTGAAGGAGAAGGCAGTTGGGCCACTGGGGATCTTGAGAATCAGAGCAAAGATTTTAGAATCTTACCATAACCTGGTAAGATGATTCATTCTTAACAACTACAGTGACCCCCCCCAGCCCCACCCCCAGGATACTCCACTATCTCCAGCAGCTCCTCTTACATAAGAAATGTAAGCTGGTCTGCTTTTACCAAAGTGTCTTTTCCTATACTCACCTTAAACTCTAAGAAAAGATATATTTTTTGCTTGAGAAGACATACATTGTATGTTTAGGTTCTCTGAATTTAGAATCAACAAAACAGGAGGGCTTCAGAAAAAATTATATATATTCTTTATACACATTTTTGTGTATGTCTACTTGGATGCACATAATATGTGTTCCATTTCATAAGGTTTAATAATGAAGTGAGAACTGAGCAGTATGTTAGGTGAGCGGCTGTTCAAGGTCTCTACATGATATACCAGGCCCAGTATTAGGCCGTGGAGGACATGAAAGCAGAATGGATTCTACCATTAGGGAGTCAGCAGGCTGTCGAGGACGGGGAATATGTGTGTAACTTATGTTAATAAGAAAAAATGTGATCACCATCACATGGAAGAAAAACATGTCATATTTTAAGAGTTTGTGGGTAACTGCTAATTTTGCCATGGGGTCTGTTGTCTCTTAGCAAAGTACACAGTGACCAAGCCTCTCTTGTACAGTGTGGCCATGTGGAATGTTCTGCCTAGAGTTGTTTGAGCATGAAAAGTATGTGCCACTTCCAGTTCAAGATGGTAAAAGCTATGAACTGACTTGGTTCTTGTCCAAGAGCTGACTTGGTTCTTGTCCCCTTCACCATGGCTGGGAAATGAGATCTGGAACAATTGCCTTGGGTTCAAAGATGAAAGCCTAAGATTAAGGATCACAAAACAGGCCTACCACCCCTGGATTGTAATGAGAGCAAAATAAACTTTCTTATTTTAGTTACAGCATTTTAAAAATAGCAGCTTGGCCTATACCAACTAATGACCAGTTCACAGGGCAGTATCCTTTTGAACCAGGAGATCAGAAGTATGTAGAGGAACCACTCGCGCTCAATCTGGGTAGGATTTCAGCACAGGCCTATGGGGAGAAGGGCATTACAAATAGAGGCATATGAACAGTGACACATGGGAAATGTGTCATGCCATGTTGATGACTTAGCTCAATGTTAGAAAGGCATCAGGAACCAGAGCCAAACCACAGTACTGGGATCTGGGAATAAGAGCATGGAAGCTGGCACTGGAGCAGCGTAGTCTTTCTGATTTTCCACTCTCCAAGTGGATTAGTAGACTTATCATAAGCAGAGTATTTAATATCTCTAGACCTGATGTGCCTTATCAATAAGTTTGAGATAACTTCCTATCTCCCCAAAGACTAGGCTTTAAAAAGTGTCGCCAATCCAGTATCTAGCACATAGTAGGAGTTTCATCACGTTAATTCTTTTTCCTTATCTATGAACACTAGGATATCAACAGGTGTGATGGCTAATTTTATGTGTCAACATAACATTGGTCAAACATTATTCTAGGTAAGGGTCAAACATTATTCTAGGTAACAGATTGGTCTGTTTCCTGATCTAATTTTATTTTTTGATTTTAATTTTGGAGGTTACAGTTTTGCTCTTCCCTATGAGCACATGTTCACTCACACTGTGTCTGAGGGGGATTTTTGGATGAGATTAACACTTAAATCAGCCAAGTAAAGCAGATGACCCTGTCTAATGCAAGTGGGCCTCGTCCAGTTAATGGAATACCTCAGTAGTTGAAAAAAGGCACCCCTTCCACAAGTAAAAGGCAACTGCTCCTGCCTGACTGCTGACTTTGGAGCTCAATCTTTTCCTGTCTTCAGACCTGAGCTGAAATCTTCGCTCTTCTTGGATCTTGGGTTGCAACTACACCATCGGCTCTCTTGAGTCTCTGGCTTGCTGATTGTAGTTATTAGGACTTCTCAGCCTACATCATCATGTGAGCCAACCCCTTATACTAAAAGCTTTCTCTCTGTGCACACACACACACAGTCACACCCTGTTGATTCTGTTTCTAGGGAATCCTGACTAATACAGCAAATCTGTCAGAGTGACTTCTAGAAGTGAAAATTATTTCAGCTTAAAGCTTTCATGTATCCAGCACCCTCATAGATTAGGTTTTTCCAAATCCATTGAATATCTTACAGGAAAATCAGTCTGTAGTGAACCTTGAAGGCACAAAAATTTGACAAAATTTGGATGGATTTCCTTTGCAGGAAAAAGGAATAACTTGAGATATAACACAGAGGCAGTAGCATGAGAGGAGGTAGGTGTGTGCAATCAGAGGGAGTAGCTGGTGATAGTTCACATTTACTGATTCATTCAATTCCAGGCACAGGTTAAGTCCTTCACTCATGCTAGATCACTTTGTTCGCTGATAAAGTCTCCTTATAAAGCAAGGAGCTCACTGTATATTTCACACATAGAACACAAAGTAATTCAAAATTTTATGTTGAAGGAATGACAGGAGCAACAATTGTAAAGCCCCAGGATCTCAGTTTGACCTCTATGTCACAAAGTGAGGCCCACAAAAAATATACACTTAATTTTGTGTTTCACCTAATGCTCACCAAAGAATGAATTTTGAGAAAAATACATTTTTGAAAGCTAGGATTGTTTTGTGTTTTTCTTTCTTTTTTTTTTTTTTTGCTTTATTTTATTACTTAAAAAATTTTTGTTTGCCTTTCCACGGTGATTCAACACCTTTGGAGGACTTATACTGACCATCTAAAAGTTCACATACCAGAAAGGTATTTTTGATTTAATTGGGAGAGGGAGAGAGGCAGGAGGCAAGGCAGGGCTAGAAGAGAAGACCTTTTCATTTGCAGGCCAGAATCCTGAAACTTAAGAAAACCTGTATTACCCTAGGGACAGATACGCACGGGGGTGGGGGTGGGGGCAACACACCAAATCCATTTTCTCCTATCTGTTCGACCCGGTTCCTCTCTCGTGGTTCATAAACTGAGAAAAATCCAGAGGAAACCAAGCAGGACAAAAACGGTACTTAGAGCTCAGTGGAGGACATACAGCAACTTTTGTTTTATGTCAAACAGCTTATGAGGGGCTGGATCTGTTTTTAAGTGGTCATGGATTTTGCTTACCAATGAATGTGGTGTTTCATTTTCCAAGCGAAAGTGAATAATATTCTTCATTAGGAGCCTATATTTCAGGCTGGTATTGAATAATTACTGGACTGCTGAAAGCCTCCAAGTAGGAGTTCGCCCTCCACGCCACGGCTTGGCTCACGTTCCCATTTCAGCTACTTTAAGCTCTTGTAAACAGTGTGGGTTTTCCATTACAAGTTAGGAAATGTGACTGTGCAGCAACGGTGTGGGTCCCTGGAGGGGACCTGCCAGGGAGGCTGTTTCCTCATGTCTCATTTTCATTTGTAACTTGCTGGTGAGGTGGAGTAATCTCTGAAGCGCCATGTCTTCCCACTGCATTCTCTTCCACTAACTTATAAAACAGCCAGCGTCCCGCTTGAGGACTAGCGGATCAGCCAGATGTTTCCTGAGCACAGACAGCGTGCATTTCCCCTCGCACATCATCTTGTGAGAGGGGAGGGCTGGCAGGGCTCTCACCCTGCCTGACATCATTGGGCGAGGTAGCCTGGGGGAGAATTTCAAAGCAGAGCAGCTTGGCCAGCGAAGAGCTGGACTGGCAGCTCTGTGCTGGGATTAACTGACCCAGATAACTCGGGAGAAGGAATCAGCAATTTAAAGTGTGTTTATTCTCCGAGAGGTAGTAGACCCCCCAACTCCCTGGCTGTCCATGGGCTCTGGGACACCTTCACCAGTGACTTCACATATGCAATAGAGGATCAATTTACCATATGGCTTTGGACCCCCAACTTCTTGTTTACCCCAAACTTTGCCTGACATTCAAGTGGGATAAGCCCAATTGATTGCAATGAAAATAACAGCGATAGTAATGACAGTCATAATAATAAATCAGCCATCTTTCTCCAACAGAGGTGAACTCAAGTCCTAAAAAATCTGACTTTCAATCATCTAGCTTGTCAGATTCAGCGTGTTAGAGCCAGCAACATAAAATAATTTAGTAATATGGAGAACAACTGACATGGAATTGCCAGCATTCCCCTTAGAAAAGTCATTAAAGATAAAACAAGCAAATAGAATGTACCATTTCCTATCACTATGATTTTGTCAAAGAAAGGTTGATTTAACCTCTCCTGCTGAAACCCTTCCAAGAGATTTTCTTCACACTCATAATCAAATCCAAACGACTTAAGACTTAAAAAGTTCCATATGACCTAGGATCTGGTCCCTGTCTACTTTAGAACTCTGCCTCCTTGTCTTGCACCTTCTGTGTCCCTCAAACATGTCTTGGTCTTTGCATTTGCTGTTACCAACATCTGGCACTGGTGTCTCCCAGTCTGTATGGGGCACCTTGGTAGGCAGCTTCCTGACATGACTTCCAGTCATCCCACCTGCTGGGGTTCATGCCCCTTCTCTATCTGTGAGTTGCATAAATGACTTGCTCCTAAAGAATAGACTACAGCAAGGTGTGGGGGGTTCACAGCCAAGATTAGGCTATAAAAGACTGTGACTTTGTCCTTGCTCACTTTCTCTCCTGCTTGCTCTGGGCAAGCAGTTTGCCATTTGTAGACTGCCCTTTAGAGAGGCTGGTGTGCTGAAAAACAGGGTGACTTCTAGCGAGCAGCCAGTCAGGAACTGAGACCCTCAGTCCAACAGCCTGGGGGGGGGGGTGGGACTCAGTCCTGCCCACAACCTCCTGAGTGGAGTTGGAAGCAGGTCTTCCCTGATGGACTTGCAATGACTGCAGTCCTGAGGACACTTTGATGCAAACTCATGACAGATGCTGAGCCAGAGATACTGGAACCAGCTAGACTGTGCCCTGCTTCCTGACACGCTGAAGCCATGACATCATCTAAAGTCAATAAACTCTGGGGTGATTTGTTACACAGTGAGAGTGTTACACACTGCACAGATACACTGCCTTGCTTTATTTATCTGCTCAAATGTCTCCTTTGTTAAAGTAGTCTCATCTCTAAAACAAATGAAAACAAAACAAAATCAATTCTATATTATCCTCTCTCTTCTTTCCATCTGTATTTTTTTCCATGGAAATTATCACTACCGATATGTATTCATTCACTTATAGCTCATTTCCATACTAGAATAAAAATTAAATGAACACCATGTCTGAACATGAATAATTCATGTTTGAATAAGATGTACATGTGTGTGCCCTGAGAGTGCTTAAGTTTATTTGATAAGTATTTATTGTAAGGATATTATATGGCAGGTTCTATGATTGTAGGTTATTTCCTATTCCCTAGTCAATTTATTTTAGTCTGTTGGCTAAATTGTTTTAAAAAACCGCCCTGTTTTGATAATGTACCTTTGTACACCTTTAATTGAGTATTTGATTAAAATGCCATATAGGATAGAGCTAGAGTTTGTATGTGCTTGTATGTTGAAATCATCATTGGGAGAATATAACTATTTGAAAAGTTCTTACTTTACACTGAGCAGAATTCTACCTTTCTTCTTAGCTTTCAAAAATTACATAGAGCATGTCTATTCCTTTTCTACAAGTCCCCATTCTTCTTTTTTTTAAATGCATCTTTTACAGATAACATGTAGTGGCACCTTGCTCTTATCCAGACTCACAAGATCTGCCTTTTATTTTATTTTTTATTATTATTACTTTTAAAAGATTTATTTACTCATTTACACAAGAACCAGGGTATAGGCCAGATGTGCGGGAGGGTGAGAGGATTCACCTGAGACAGAGGGGGGAACAGAACAGGCAGACTGACGAACTACACTGCTGAGGGGAGCAGCGGGTGGGACAAGAGAGGTCTGCCACACCACCTGGGACCCTCACTGATCGGCTGGGATTGAACTGGCGCTTCAGAGGCTGCGGACAGCTTCACAGTGCGGCATTCAAACACCCGTGCCACCAGGGGAGGCCCTATAAGTCCCCATTCTAATTGCTCTATTGATTCTGTTTCCTCAGGTATACTGTTTGTTGAATTATTCCCTTTTTTATGCAGTGGGCTTTTCATGGATGCTAGCTCTCTCTTCAGTATGTGCCCATCTTTCTAGTTGAGATTGCAAGTTCTGCTTGCTTGAGAGGAGGTTTGAACACCATCACTGGTGGAATCCGTAGTGCCCTCAGCTGGGCCTCTAGGGAGGGTCTCGCATATCAACATTACCTAAAAACTGCCCTGTCTCAAGCTCACACATTCCTCATTCTCATCTCAGGATAGATCCTCAGTTTCTAGCATATGTGTATGTATATGTGCATGTGTGTGTGCATGGAGGAAACACACATCACACATCATGTGTGTGCATGATGGTATCTAATTGACTTGGCTACATCCCTCCCCTCACCAAAGATACCACAGGTAGGCTACTTAACTTTCTGTTCCCATCTTTTACAACTGCATTCTTGCATATGAGTTCTAACCTATAGACTTCTTTGCAATTTTATTTCACCCATTTTCTGTTTGTTTCTGGACCACAGAGTGTTAACAATTCTTTTTTTTTTTTAAGATCAATTCACTTCGATCTATTTATTTATTTATTTATTTTTTTAAATAATAAATTTTATTTTTATATTCCCCATACAATTGCAGCCCCCCCATTCTGACCCCAATCCCTCCCGCCCCCGCCCCCCTAAAAGTGTCTCTGGTTCATAGTTTTATGTTGATTTTGATTTTCACTTTCTTATAGTTATTCATTTTCCTGGTCCCTTATTTAAGTTTTCTAGGTTCCTGCTATGAGTGAGACCATCCGGTATTTTTCTTTTTCTTTTTGGCTTATTTCGCTGAGCATGGTCCCTTCCAGCGCCATCCATGTTGCTGCAAATTGCATGTGTTTATCTTTTTTGAATGCTGAGTAATATTCCATGGTATATATGTACCACATCTTCTTGATCCAGTCATCTATTTTTGGGCATTTGGGTTGTTTCTTATGTTCTAACTCTGATGTATTTAATGTGTCTACATTTTGCATATTTGAAAATATAAAATATAGCTGCATTTATACTTCGTGCACATATATGTATATGTCATTAAGTGTGTAACAGGTTAGCTTAGCTACCATCTTAAAACCATTATCTCTGCTTCCTTTTCTGTCTGCCTTTCAAATATTTGAAGATCATCATCACATTCTCCTTTGTTCTGTCCTCAATCTAAACTTTCCTAGTTCCTTTAGTAATTCAAATCTACAATAATTCTCTGGCCCCTTACCACCCCATACTTTCTCTTCTATTCCCATGGACACATTAGAGTTTATTCAATAGCATTATTTATGCATCCCAGTGTTAAGAAGAATACTCAGAGGAACGATTACTTCTCATATATTTTTTTCTTGTGATTGCTGCATATATCTGGTTTATCTTTTTTGACCAGTAGCATATTTATATTACTGGTTCATATTATCCCACTTCCTTTTCACCCCTCATCCAAATTTTAAACATATAAACTCTGCTAAGCAATAATAGCTCCCCCATTTTCCTGGATAATTGATCATTAACCAAGTGAGAGACTTCACACTCTCGTGAGTTTTATATTAGGTTTTACTCTTCACACCTTTTGGCGTTATGGATCAGCATATTCAGCAAGACTAGTTTCAATTTATTCTTGTCTTTACCAAACAGGCAATCCTCTAATGTATTGACTCCTGGTGAATTAGGGTTCCTTCTATCTCTGGAACATTTTGCCCCTTTATTATTAACTTATCAGATAGCATACTGTGTTGTTTCTTTAACTGAAGCCCACTTTCACTTCCTAGGATCATGTCATCCATTTACTCATAAAAATTTATCAAGGGTCAACTCTGTATGCCAAGAGCCAAGCTGAGCATTAGCTATATGGATAAACATTGTCTTTGATTTCATAATCTTATGGCATAGTATTTACATTTTTATAATTACTTATAAATTTCTTATTTATAATTGCTAGTTATAATATAATCAACTTTTTCTTAAAAAGAGAAGTACTGGGAACATGGCAGCGAGGAGACGCTGCGAGTAAGATCTCCCATTAAAAATAGGGAGAAAAAGCGGCAGGTCCCAGTGAGAACTGGGACACGGAAGATAAACGGGTGACTCCAGCAAACTACCCGAAGAAGAAAGTGGCCATAAAAGAGGACTAGAAGGGAGGGAAGCGCAGAACCCTGCTCCTCTCCCCCGCCCACAGAGGCTGCACTCTCCGACCAGCAGAGAGGAGGAAAACAACAAAGCAAAACGGCCAACAAGAACAAATGACGCAGCAAGTGGGACTGTGAGTGGAAAGGAACAATTGCAGCTACCACACCCCGTGAACGGGAGCTGAGGCGAACCCTGCAGGATTCGCAGCGGCGGTGAGCGAACGGCTCCGGGCGCCATTAGAGAAGAACAAAGACCCTGGGAGACACGCACACAGCCCGGGCTGCCAGTAAGCTTGCGTGGAAAAGCAGCGCGCTGGGCGCGCTTGAAAAGCAAGTGCAGACCAGGATCGCGGCTGCCCAGGTCCCCGCCTGCGACCTAGGCTTGCGGGGAGACGCGTGGAGGTCCTCACTGAGGTGAAGGTCCCTCCCTGAGTAAGCAGGAACCAGGCGCCCAGGCACGGGAGCGGGTGCAAAAGGCGCCATTCCCGCGCCACTGAACTGGGCTGGAACTGAGGGCTTTGAACTGAGACCCGGGGCACGAAAATTTGGGGCGTGGGTTCTCCACGACTGTGGGGCACAAGGCAGACACAGCACCCCAAAGCTGTTGAGGTGTACCCTACCATTCCCGCTCTGTTCCCTGTCCCACGGGGTGGGGGGAGGCGAAAAACAGCCCCCCAAGGACAATAGGAGAGATCTCTGGCGCCACCTAGCGACCAGGAAAAAAAGTCACTAACACCCCATAGAACAGGAAATTTCTTAAGACTGCTTGAAAAGGGCAGAAGGCTTCTGGAGGACCCAGTGGCCAGCCGGGAAGTTAGCCCACGCCAGGCCCCTTCCGACCAGCAGTCTGAGCCCACAGAGGGAGCAGGCACCTATGTCCGGGGCAGACCGGGTGCGCAGAAGAGTGTGCCTGAAACCGGAGGCGCAGGGACTGCATCCCGCTTCGCCATTTTAGAACAGGGACATTTCTTCAGTAAAAACTGCCTAAAACCAGCAGAAAGCTCCCCCAGAAGACAGAGATGGCTCCTGGAAGAGCCAGAGGGGAGCGGAGAAGTTCACCCAAGATGCCAGTCAGTCCGAGCAACACAGTGTCCCAACGCATATGACAAATTAGAAAACAGACAGTAGGGAGTAGAAGAACCACACGCAACCTAACAACTCCTCAGGAAAGAAGCACACCACAAAAAGAAAACCACTCCCCAGATTGCAACGACAGCAACTTGGAAGAACTTCTGAGCCTTCCAGAAAGAGAATTTAAAATTGCCATGATTAAAAAAGTGATAGATCAGAAGAAGGAAATTGAGTCCCTAAAGAGGGAAGTAAAAGAAATGCAGGAGATCAAAGAATTAATGGAGGAACTAAAGAACTCTGGGAAAAGCAATGAAAGCAGAATAGATGAAATGGAAGAACGAATAAGTAATCTTGAAGACACAGAAATAAAAAGAACCAAAACAGAAAAGGAAAGAGAAGTACGAAGGAAAAAGAATGAAGAAAGACTTCGGGAACTATCTGACTCCATGAGGAAAGAAAATATAAGAGTTATAGGAATTCCAGAAGGAGAGGAGAGAGATGTAGGAACAGAGAAAATATTCATGGATATAATTGAAGAGAACTTCCCAAATGCGAAGAAGGAGCTGAAAATTGATATACAAGAAACAAGAAGAACACCAAACTTCCACGACGAAAGGAAAAACACAGCAAGACACATAATAGTAAAACTCCCAAGAATCCAGGACAAGGAAAAAATAATGAAGCTGACAAGAGGGAAGAAACAGATAACATTCAAAGGAAAACCAATCAGGCTGACATCAGACTTCTCTGAAGAAACACTACGGGCAAGGAGAGAGTGGAGGGACATAGTCAACAGACTCCAAGAAAACAGATGCCAACCAAGAATACTCTATCCCGCAAAACTCTCTTTCCTCCATGAAGAAAGAACATGGACCTTCCCAGACAAAGAGAAACTCCGGAATTTCATTACGACTAAACCCCCACTCCAAAAAATACTACAAGGAATCCTAAAGCCAGAACCTCAGAGGGACGAATAACAACGAAAGAAGACCAAAAAAAAAAAAAAGTTATTAAAAGAATAAATAAATAAAATCAAAGGAAAGACAAACATAATGGCAAATACAGATGCTAACATATCAATATTAACTCTAAATGTAAATGGACTAAACTCTTCAATAAAAAGACACAGAGTTGCAGCCTGGATTAAGAAACAAAACCCAACCTTTTGCCGTCTCCAGGAAACACATTTAGCTACAAAAGATAAAAATAGGCTCAAAGTCAAAGGATGGAAAACAATCCTACAAGCAAATGGGCCAAAAAAGAAAGCAGGAACAGCTATACTTATATCAGATAAAACAGACTTCAAACTCAAAAAAATAAAAAGAGACCCCAATGGTCACTACATTATGATTAAGGGGACAATACTTCAAGAAGAAATAACACTCATTAACATATACTCACCAAACGAAAGAGGACCAAAATATATCAGACAACTGTTGTCCTCTCTGAAGACAGACATCAGAGAAAACACATACGTAGTGGGAAACTTCAACACACCACTATCAACAATGGATAGAGCAACAAGACAAAAAATAAGTAAAGAAACTAAAGCTCTAAATAAGGACCTAGAGCATTTGGGCTTAACAGACATCTATAGAACACTAAACCCAAAAAAAACGGAGTACTCATTTTTCTCAAGCACACACGGATCATTCTCCAGGATCGATCACATACTGGGGCACAAGACAAACATCAACAGATACACCAAGATTGAAATCATACCAACCATCTTTTCAGACCACGAAGGCATCAAACTAGCAATAAATCATAAAAAGAAGGCAAGGAACTATCCTACCTCATGGAGATTAAAAGCCACACTACTGGAAGACCACTGGACTAACGAGGAGATCAAAGAAGAAATTAAAAAATTCTTTGAATTGAATGACAAGGAGGACACCAGTATCCTAAATGTATGGGATGCAGCAAAAGCAGTAATAAGAGGAAAATATATAGCAATAGAAGCTCACATCAAAAAACAAGAAAGAACTCAAAGAAACAACCTAATCTCGAAGATCTAGAAACAGAACAACAAAAAAACCCCAAAACCAGTAGAAGAAAAGAAATAATAAAAACCAAAGCAGAAATAAATGAAATTGAAACTAAAAAAAAATCCAAAAGATCAATGAAACCAAGAGCTGGTTCTTTGAAAAAATAAATAAAATAGACAAACCCCTAGCCAGGCTCACAAAGGAAAAAAGGGAGAAAGCACAAATACACAGGATCATAAATGAAAGAGGAGAAATCACAACAGACACAGCAGAAATCAAAAGAATAATCAGTAACTACTATGAACAGTTATATGGAAACAAGTTCAACAATCTAGAGGAGATGGACAATTTCCTACAACTCTACAATCACCCAAAGCTAGATAAAGAAGAAATAGAACACCTAAACAGACCAATTACAAGCAGCGAAATTGAAATGGTAATCAAAAACCTCCCCCAAAACAAAAGCCCAGGACCTGATGGATTTACTAATGAATTCTACCAAACATTCAGAGACGAATTAGTGCCTATCCTTCACAAACTCTTCCAAAAAATTGAGAAGGAAGGGACAATACCAAACACGTTCTATGAAGCCAACATTACACTAATACCAAAACCGAATAAGGACAACACAAAAAAGGAAAACTATAGGCCAATCTCCCTAATGAACACTGATGCAAAAATCCTCAATAAAATTTTAGCTATCAGAATCCAACAATGTATCCATAAGATAATTCACCACGACCAAGTTGGATTCATTCCAGGGGCACAAGGATGGTTTAACATCCGAAAATCAATCAACGTTATCCAACACATCAACAAAAAGAAATATAAAAACCATATGATAATATCAATAGATGCTGAGAAAGCTTTCGACAAAGTGCAACACCCATTCATGATAAAAGCCCTTGAAATTCTTGGGATACAAGGAACATACCTCAACATCATAAAGGCCATCTATGACAAGCCAACAGCCAGTATCATTCTCAATGGTGAAAAGCTGAAAGCAATTCCATTAAGATCTGGAACAAGACAAGGATGTCCACTCTCACCACTGCTTTTCAATATAATACTGGAAGTCCTAGCCAGAGCAATAAGACAAGAGAAAGACATCCAAGGAATCCAAATAGGAAAAGAAGAAGTCAAACTATCACTATTTGCAGATGATACGATAATATACATAGAGAACCCCAAAATCTCCACAGAAAAACTAATTCAACTCATCAATCAATTCAGTAAAGTGGCAGGATACAAAATCAACACGCAAAAGTCACTAGCCTTCCTATACACAAACAATAAATCTGAAGAAGAAGAAATCAAGAAAACCATCCCTTTTATTATCGAAACAAAAAAAATCAAATATTTGGGAATAAATCTAACAAAAGAGGTAAAGGACCTATACAAAGAAAACTATAAAACACTGTTAAAAGAAATAGAAGAAGACACAAAGAAATGGAGAGACATCCCCTGCTCATGGATTGGAAGAATAAACATTATTAAAATGGCCATCCTACCAAAAGCAATATACAGATTCAATGCTATTCCAATCAAAATCTCAATGGCATTCTTCAAAGAAATAGAACAATTATTGATGAAATTCATATGGAATCACCAAAAACCCTGAATAGCCAAAGCTCTACTGAAAAAAAAAGAAGGAAATGGAGGCATCACACTCCCAGACTTCAAACTATACTACAAAGCCATAATCATCAAAACTGCATGGTATTGGAACAAGAACAGACATACAGACCAATGGAATCGAATAGAGAATCCAGAAATAAACCCACAGATTTATGGTCAACTAATTTTTGACAAAGGAGCAAAGATTATGCACTGGAGCAAAGAAAGTTTGTTCAATAAATGGTGCTGGGAAAACTGGGTCGCTACATGCAAAAGAATGAAGCTTGACCACTACCTCACACCATACACAAAAATCAACTCAAAATGGATTAAAGAACTAGACATAAGACCTGAAACCATAAAATACATAGAAGGAAATATAGGCGAAACACTACGGGATTTGCACATCAAAGACATCTTTACAGACACATCACCCAAAGCAGTGATAGTGAAGGCAAAGATCAACAGCTGGGACTACATCAAATTAAAGAGCTTCTGCACAGCAAAAGAGACAATAACAAAAACAAAGAGAAACCCCACCAACTGGGCGAACATTTTTGCACCCAACACTAATGATAAAGGACTGATCACAAAAATCTGCAAAGAGCTGATGAGACTCAGCAACAACAAAGAAAATAATCCAGTCAAAAAATGGGCAGAAGAGCTAAAAAGAAACTTCTCTGAAGAGGAAATGCAAATGACCAACAGGCATATGAAAAAATGTTCAACATCACTTGTAATCAGGGAAATGCAAATCAAAACTACCATGAGATACCATCTCACACCAGTGAGAATGGCACATATTAAAAAAACTAGCAACAACAAATGTTGGCGAGGGTGTGGAGAAAAAGGAACTCTTCTGCACTGTTGGTGGGAGTGCAAACTGGTCCAACCACTATGGAGAGCTGTGTGGAGATTTCTGGACCTACTAAACATAGAGCTTCCATAGGATCCAGCAATTCCACTCCTAGGTATTTACCCAAAGGACACAGAAACATCAATTCCAAACAACACCTGCACCCCTATGTTTATAGCAGAACTGTTTACAATAGCTAAGCTTTGGAAACAACACAAATGCCCAAAAATAGATGACTGGATCAAGAAGATGTGGTCCATATATACCATGGAATATTACTCAGCATTCAAAAAAGATAAACACATGCAATTTGCAGCAACATGGATGGCGCTGGAAGGGATCATGCTCAGCGAAATAAGCCAAAAAGAAAAAGAAAAATACCGGATGGTCTCACTCATAGCAGGAATCTAGAGAACTTAAATAAGGGACCAGGAAAATGAATATAAGAAAGTGAAAATCAAAATCAACAGAAAACTATGAACCAGAGACACTTTTTGGGGGGTGGGGGGTGGGAGGGGAAGGATTGGGGTCAGAATGGGGCATTTGCAATTGTATGGGGGAATATAAAAATAAAATTTATTATTAAAAAAAAATAAAAATAAAAAACGACAAAAAAAAAAAAGAGAAGTACTGGGCCTCCCCAGTGGTGCAGCAGGTTCAGCACAGAGATGTGAAGCTGTCAACAGTCTCTGCAGCGCAGGTTTGATTCCCAGCTTGGCAGGAAGATACCCACTTGGCGCTTCAAACCTCCTCCTCTCGCTGCTCCCCTCAGCAGTGTTTTTGATCATCCACCTGTTCTGCTCCCTGCTCTGTCTCTGGTGAATTCTCTCACCCTTCTGCGCCTCTGGCCTGTACCCCAGTTCTTATATAAATAAAATAATTTTTTTTTAAAAAAAGAAGTACCAATATTGACAATGCCAAAGAAGTACATGTTGATTGTTAAATCCGGGTGGTGGGTAGTCATGGTACAATTCTTCCAAATTTTGTGTGTATTTGAAATTTTTATAATAAAATGTCAGGAAGAGTGAATTTGCTTGTTCTTTACAAGCTCTGTTTCTTTTATAGTTCTCAGCTATAGAATTGGACATATCCCTCTTTTAAACTCTCTGGGTTGCTTCACTTGCTCTTTATGAATTTCAGAATACAACAGCCTCTTTCTTTCAGGGTTCCTGGAAGAAACTGTCACATAATAGGAACAACATTTATATGGGAAATGTACTAGGGCTCAGCCTCTGAGCTGGCACTATTAGCTCTGTATCCCAGAGCAAATCGCTTGATGTCTCTGAGTCTCCATTTTTCTCATCCCTGAAAGGGGGATAAATGATATTCACATACCCTGTTGCTGTGAAAATGAAATAAAATTATATATATAACCACTTGACCTATTTAAAATGAGTCCTATCCCAATTCCACCACTTACCTACTTTGCACATCACCATTATCTCTCTCTCCACATTCTTAATGTATTATTAGGTGATTTCATTTAGCAAATATGGTGTCAGATGATATGAATTAACCCATCACTTTCAATTTTCCATTTTGTTCAAATAGGGGATTGATGTTAAGAAAGTGCCATTCATAGCCTAACCACATAGTCTACAATCACTGCCTTATTGTAAATGCTTTATTGCCAGTTCCTACTTTGATTTAGTACGTGCATGCTATTTTCCTGATTGCCCTGTTTATGGTTTTATCTTCTTCCTTCTGACCTGCAAAAGTCCTGCATTTCCTTCAAGAATAAATCCAGTGCTCCTGTGAAGGCTTCCTAAATCCCCTTCTCCAGCACTTACTTGTGACATTTCCACTGTATTGTACCATATCTCAAAATATCTTACATAGTTTACCACTACCTAGAAAGCAACGTGTGACCAGAGAACAACACTTTCCTCTTTCCATTCCTGGTGTATAGGACTGGAAACATCCAGTAAGCATTTGTTGAGATCATGGACTCCTGAGTGGGTGAATGACTAGAGTTCATCATCCTTGGGCCTCAGTTTCTTCTTCCATGAAATAAGAGAGATAACAGGTGATTTCAAAAGCTGAACCGATCACTGATGCTATTATCCTTAATATTAGGTTACTCACACTGCATACCTTTTTTATTTCATGCCTGTGCTTTTTTTGTTTGTTTGTTTGTTTTACTGCCTGTGCTTTCTGTGTAGTCAGAAGCTTGTTGATTTTTAAACAACTGGGGTTATGATGCTTATAGATCTCCTCTTTCTGACTCTGTACTTAATTGCACCAAAGATTGGCTGAGTTAATATGTCTAAACAATTCCTTGACATATCCCCCTCCAAACAAACAAAAGCACATCTTCATATTCCCTTCACTCTTCCATCCCTTTCACCTCCCAGATTACCTACTTCAGAACCCTCCTCCTTTCCTGGGTTCTAACTAACTCTGAAGGAGGTTGAACAGATTCATGTATCCTGGAAACTGCTGGGCTTCTGGAAATATTCCGGCAACGCTGACTCCATGAGCCTTAGACCTTTTTATCCTCCAGTGACTGCTGAGTTTGAATTTGGAAGACTTTTAAATGCTGACTTGTGATATTGCGAGCCCCTCAGCTACACTCAGGGAGATGAGGAGGCTTGTTAGGAAGGTGCAAGACCTCATATTTCACCTCCTTATCTCACTCTTTGCTTTGTAGCCACACTGAACTGAACATACTTAATATTCTCAATGCTCTACACTCTCACTTATCTGCTGTTACATTACTAGATTACTTCAGACCCTGTCTATCTTCTTTGCCTGCTGAAACTTATTCATTCTCTAGGTCTCAGTTGAAAATATCACTTCCTACAGAAAGAATTTCCTGAGTCTCCTATTATATAATTCACTGCACTGCTTGGTGATTGTCTAATTATATGACTTCTTCACTTAATTATATTTTTCCTAAGAAGAAAAAAAATGACATCTTGTTTTCATTGTGCCTTTAGAATTTAGCACAGCATATGACACATAACCATCGCACAACCTGTATCTGTTGACTGAATTAATGAACACAGTAGTCTCTGCTCTTTAAATGTTATGTAAGGCACAAGGTAAGTAGAAAAATAACCAGGATATCCATGCCTCTCATTTTGCAAATCCAAAGGATTCTGTAGAGATAAATTGTTTCTCCCATTCTGCAGAAAGGAAAATGTTGGCATAGAAGTTGTAACATTTTCCAAGATTACTCGAAACTAGAAATTGGCAGAATTAGATTTGAACTCTAGCTTTCTGACATCAAATTAAGTACTCTCAGTGATGTTATGACAACATGCCAGTGTTATGAAGTACTATAAAATCCTATAGCATTGCAGAAATGGGAGAATCCATTCCTAGCTAAGATGACATTTGAGCCTGGATTTGAAAGCTTTTCAACATGTAAAATTTTCTGGGGGTCCCACCCCCAGTGAAAGCCATCTTCACAGATTTAAAGTGTGAACAGGTTTCATCCTATAACTTATGCAAGAATTCTGTTGCCTGAAGGTAATGTTAGTCTTTTCACTCCCACTATGACCAAGGAGCCAGTGGATACCCAACCTTTATATCTCTGCAGTACAGTTTTTAGAAAAGAATAGATTAAATCCTACGTTTTCATCCTCTAGCATCAGCCTATCTTTAGATAAGGACAACTTATAACTAGAAATGCCTCCTATGAAGAATAATGACATTCTTAATGTCAATTACTCACTGTTCCTACCTATGTAAACTAAATTGAAACTTGTGTTTATTGACATAGTTCTCACAGAGTTAAATCTGTCAGATTGCTTCCTGAGTTCAAATGCTTATTTTGATTATCTAATAAACTCTTTGTCTAAATATCATTGATACTTTCTTTCCAACCAAATAAAACCAAACAATGACCCTTATGCATTATAATAAATTCAACTAATAGAGCCATATTTGACACACGGAATGAAAGTTCCTCCCCTTGCTCTAATTACATTTTCAAGATGTAACCATCATAAACCATATCTGTGTATATACAAATGATATGGTGGTTTTGTTTTGAAGGGACTCATACTATAAATACTGTACTGCAGTCTCTCTCTCTCTTCTCTCTCTCTCTCTCTCTCTCTTTCTCTCCCCTCCCTCCCTCTCTTTCTCTCTCTTATTTCAGTACAACCCAGAAAATCTTCTAGTTGGTATATTTCCACTTACCTACTGCATCTCTAACTACTACATTCATTCTTTTGTAGGA
This sequence comes from Talpa europaea, assembly GCF_964194135.1. Lineage (NCBI taxonomy): Eukaryota > Metazoa > Chordata > Mammalia > Eulipotyphla > Talpidae > Talpa > Talpa europaea. The sequence goes on along the minus strand of NC_140074.1, from coordinate 111,786,843 downwards.
TTGGTCCATCATTTCTTTAACCAACCTTCTATTGTGGACACTTAGGTGGTTTTCCAGTTTTTCCTTTATAAATAATTCTGCAATAATTTGCATTGTACATATGTCTCTGAGCTCTCATTAAAGATTTTCTATCCATCTGTTCCTAAAAATAGGATTTCTTGTGTCATGGGGTACATGCAATTTAAATTGTGAAGGAAGCTGACAAAAATATATAGAATGTGAAAAAATTGGAGTTGGAGAGCAGAAAACCTTTCAAGGTGGGGAAAGTCACATAAATGAAGGTACCAAAAAAAGTAAGTGACATTCCTTTATTTTTCCCAAGAAGCTTCAGCATTTTGACCCTTTGTGTGAGCTCTAATGACAAATTCCAGCTCCTGCCAAAAGACCACAAGCTATTTGTCAGTATGTCTCTTTATCCTCCCTCCTGTCCCCTCAGTGATGAAGTCCCCAGAGGTTAAACCCTCATTATTAATCTTACCACAAGAATCCCTGAAAACCAATGTTTGCTGCCCTTTGGTTCTTTATTTTAATGACTCCTCACCACACACAGACCCCTTATTGTGCTATTCACAACTTTCCAGATGAAACCAAAGGCTCAATTCAACTGTAGTCAAAGAAAACTAATTCTCTACAATTCCACATATGTACATATACTAACCCTTCTCTTTCCACCAGCGACTAAAACTTAAAATTGAATGAACATGACATGAGATGTTTCTAAAGAGCTATCCCTTTACCATAAACTTTATTAAAGGCACAAATGTGCAGTTGCATTTAATGGTGTTTATTTTGAAACATGCGATGTTTACCCTTGAAAGTCTATTATGCGTCTCTCACCTTACAGCGAACAAAAGGGCATTGTAACTTCATGTAGTCTGACTGCTTGCTTAAATTTAGGTCTGCACTCAAATGAGAAAAATACTTGAGTATCAGTCATCTTGGAATCCAAGGGACTTATTCATAGAGCATGTGGGGCTCTATTCATAAATGATTTATGTCTTTGCATAAAGGGGAGTGGGGGTTGTGTGTGTTGCTCAGAGAACCATCGACTGCCTCTCCTGAGTAATTTATACAAGATCAATATTTATCAAAGTGAGCCAAGAATTGTGCCATAACTCTCCAAGAGCCAAATACTTCATTTACAGTTCCTTCACCCATGGAAGGGAGCATGACAGATTGAAATGTTTGCATAAAAGCTACTTAAAGTAGTTTTCACTTCATTCCTGTTACTTTAGATACAGTGTGATGCTTTGGCAAAACTTTCAGGTTTCTGTCATGGATGTTGCTTAATGAATAACACATAGTAGCTGTTCAAAAATAGTGAATTAATGGTGAAAGAGAATGAAGCAAGCATTCCTGTCACTATTCCCAAAGAGAAAGGATTGCCCACTCTGTTTATTCTTTTAGCATGTATTAATTGAGCACCTGCTAGGCATTTTATGTTTATGAGGATATTGTTATTATCTAGAATGATCTTTCAGACATATGTGAAAATAATTTGAAGCATTTCATGAAAAATGCTCTATGTTCTGCAGAAGGTTCTGGAGGTCCAAAAGGAGAATGAACTAAGTCTGCTTAGAGAAGTCTAGGGAAGTATGAGTATGTAGGAGTTAAATAGGCAGATGGTGAATAGGGATGAGCACTTTAAGATGTAATGCCATAAAAAAGGGAAATAAGAAAGACCTTCAGATTATAAGGATGAGAAAAATGTGTTTTTGTTAGCAACTGAAGTACTTGCATCAATAATGGTAAATAAATCTGAAATTTCCCATTATAGTTAGATTTCAAAAGGCCTTATGCCCTCAACCAATGAGCTGTTACTTTATTTGTAAGCAAAAGGAGACTGTCATGGATTTTTGAACATGGACAGTGACATAGTCAGATTTCCCTGAGGGATGTATCTCTGGTGGCTCAATCTATACTATCCATACACCATCTGGTAAAGAAAGGGGAGATGACAACTAGATTTCATTTTGCTTAGCAAGTCCAGTCGTGGTGCTATGGAGTGCTGCTTTGAAGGATTTAAAAATTGCATTTTTCTGGATTCTTCAGAAAATCTCAATTCTAAAGAAGTGACCCTTAATATGATTGTAAGAAAGGAAAGAAGAAAAAGTGGCAGTAGGCATAAGTTAAGCACTTGACATTCCTGAGTTAGCAGGCTATTTGGGGAAATCTAGGTGAGAAATCTTAAGTCCTGAGTGAGGGCAATCTTAATGTATAAGTGTAAGATGAAAAGAGTAGATTTAAACATTCTTTATTATATCTACTATATATTTAAGTGTGCTATTTATAAAATATTACATATTCTGTGTATTCCTACATGTATAGGATTGGATGAATTATGGGAGGCTTAAGATAGCAGGATAGAGGATGATGGTCTAAAGTTTGTAGTTTAGGAAAGGATCCTGGTGATATCACCATCATTCATTATGACAGGGACTAGGGCAGAAAAGTAAATTGACTTTGGTAAAGAGGAGAAAATGAATATAATGGTTTCAGTACTATGCATGGTAAATTCTAGTAGCACAGAAGATATCTAGAGAAAGATGTTCCATGGTGTTTGAAGTATGGGGTTGAAACCCAGATGCATGTTCTGGAATTGAGATTTATACATTGGAGTCATCACAATACAGGCAGCATTTCACAAACTGCACAGATAGTATTGCCAAGAAAAAATGCCAGGCAACACCAATATTTAAAGACTGTACGTAAGCAAAGGGAAATCCATTGCGATGATTTAAAATATTCACAGAGAATATTTGAGTTTGAGAAAAGGTGAAATTGTCTCGCTAGCTTTCATTATTACAAACATGCAGAAAAACAAAAAGAACTGCCCTTTCAGGCTGTAGTAGACTAGCTTGTACAAGACCAACCTTCCTGCAGGGAATAAATGGAAAAGTCAGAGAAAATGTTTAAAAATATATTTGAAAGTATGGGAGAGCTATAAAGAAAATGATGAATTAAGGGACTAATAAATCCAGAGAGAAGTACAGATAGTTGAGCCTGACATTAAAGCTTTATATTACCTCTCGGGGTTGTTTTTGTTTTTGTTTTTGTTTTTTTCCAATTTAAAAGTCAAGACAAAGAAGCTGAGATCCCAGGAAATCTTGTAGGGCCTGGGGAGCAAATATGGAATTCAGAACCTGCCAAGGAAAAGATTCCTGGTAAATACCACAAACTTTCAGTTAGTGCCAGGACTAGGATGTGAGTGAAGTAAATTAGGCATGTGTGTTGCAAGATTTAGGAGGCACTCACTCACTTAATCCTGTGTCTCAAGCGTCTTGCTTGCCTTATCCTAGTCCTGATTCTTTTGGAACAATTGAAATGTTATCTGCAAGCAGTAATGAAAATCTGAGAACTGGACCATCCTTCACAAACCCCATGTTAATACAATTCGAGTTTGGATGAGGGGGTGGATATCCTATTACCGTATTTGTATTTGCCTATGTAATATAAAATAGTCTTTTCCATTTCATGTATTTCAAGGAAAACATCAGCTTCATCATAAAAAATAGATTTATAGAGAAGACAGATTCTCCAATTCAGTTCCGAGAAGTACAGACCTTTCATGTTCTAAGTCTCATGCAGGTCACTGGCGAATGTTACCTTGGCAATGACTCAGGATTTAATGCACATTTCCCTCTGGTGAAAATGAAATTTATATACATAAAATTTACATATGCAACTTAGTATATCAGGACATATAAGGGAGAGCGGTGGGGGAAGAGTGGCATTCTCTTCTTGATCTCCAAAATTGACCTTCGTTGCAGGACTTGGGCCATAACAGATGCTACAAAAATGAGTTGTTAATGATAGTCTAATCCTTAAGGCAATAAATTCATGCTAATGGCTTATGTGATTTTTTTTTATCATCAACATCATCACTGTGACTGCTACTTGGAAACCACTGAGTTTAGAGCAGCTGTGTTCATTAAGGACTGACCTCTCAGAAGCGTTTATAGAACTGGTGTAACTCACAGGTTTCTATTGGCAGAAACTACTCATCAGCATTCAGGGTGTCTTAGTCTCTATTCCTTTCTCAGATGGACTTGGCAAGACTAACGTATGTCTCAGAGCCATCTGTATAATTTGGATTGAGGGTGGGCTCTTTTCCTTCCCATCTCCTGTGCATGCAAAGAGAATCTTTGGATTATTATTTTTCTCCCTATTCATAGATTTAATGGACCCCTGTATTTTATGATACAGTAAATCTCCTCATCCTTTTTGATGGGTACATTGTAGGAGATAGGACCCATCTTCTTGTTAAACCTTCCAAAGATAAACTGAGTAGTAAGTACACAAGACCTTTATAAATACAAACATCATGGGATGTAGTGAAATAGTGAAAAGTATTTGATTTTTTATTTTAAATAATCTTTTGGTATTCCTGGTAATTAAGACTCTGGACTCGAATCAAAGCAATTGTGAAGTGCACAATAGTTAACTTGAACTCTATCAATTGATTGTATTTTAAAATGCTACTTTTCAACCCTCCCAGATATGGAAATAAATTCTAACACCTTTAAAATGTTTCTAATTTTTTGATACAGAGCATTTTCATATGTTATTAGTGGCAGTTGCAGTGTCAGTAATCATAATGATTTTGATAATGATGAAGACAATGATGATGATGATAACTACAATTGATTAAACTTTCCTATTGTTCTAGGTGTTACAATAACTGCTTCTGTGTTACAATAACTTAATCTTTCCAGCAATATTATGAGTAGAGAACTAAACCCAGATATTTGAAGTGATATGTTCAATATCACACAGCCCATATGAATTAAAACATGGTTTAGAATCTAAGTCTTTATCTTCTGGTCCAGGTTCTTCTATTTGTGTTTTAGCAAATCTGAGGCATAAATGCCCTTCCTACTCCTAATAATAGTTGCTGTACCTCACCTCTCTCAGGATTTGGATTAACCTCACCTCACCTGAGAAGCATTCCCTGCCATTTATCAACCGTGTGGTTTTGGCAATTATTTAACATGATTTTATTCATCCATAAGAAGGAGATAACAGCACTTTTCCCAGAAGTTGTTGCAAAGATCAAATGCATTAACTGAAAAGGCCTAGAAAAGTTTGCCAACTAATATGCACTCCTATATTGTGGGTCATTTTTCCATACCAGCTGTTAGATTGCTTATGCTTTGTCCTAATTATGAGGAGTGCAAGCAACAAAAAGAGAGTTATGTTAATCCCAGGCCCACAGCGTTTGGATGTCAGCATGTTTATTCCAAATTACACATGTAAGTTAGCCAAAAATTTGTAATCTTTTCTCTATTCAAAGTTCTTAACAGCATTGTGTTGGACCTTAATCCTGTCACTGCTAATGGGGAATAAAATATCCTTATAGAAGAGGTCCAAAGAGAAGGGAAAAATGAAGAACCCTGGGAGATCAGTCCTAGAATGAACCAAAAGAATGCCCCCCCCCAATGTTTAATGTATAGTTTTTACAAGGTCAGCTGAGACAATGGCCTCAAGCCAATCCAATTTGGGGCAACTTCTCTAGCACATTTCCCTTCAGTACCTGGAGAGGCAGTGGTGGTTCAATGTAAGAAGACCCAGCCGAACCTGAATGCCAGATCATTAGTTTCTTCCAAATTTGGGTGAAAAAAAGCTATTTTTAGTTAAAAAAAAAACCCTACAACCTAATGCTCTACATATTCCCTTTTCTTTATCTCCAAAAGAGAAAGTAAAGTTCTAATTGGAAGAAAAAATATTTAACATTTTCCTCTTTTAGTTCTCAGAACAGTGCTTGTCCCTTCATTATTTCCTCCTCCTCCCATGAAAACAAAAACAAGCTTCTTATGAATTGAGATATAAATTAAGATTGAGTTCAGCTTTATGTTTCTTTTATTAAAAAGCATTCTCTAGGTATGATTTTGCATCTGTTATCTCTTGGCACCTTACCTTAGGGTAAACAGAATTAGTCTCATAATCTCTACTTTGTAGATAGAGAAGGATGATTAGAAAATTTTGTAATATACCCAGATGTCTCAGCTAGTAAGTTGTCAGGACTACAAGCTAAACATTCTGACATCAGTTTTGTTTTACCAAATTAGATCACACTCATTGTGTTACTGGTTTTGCTTTTGTTGTTCCTAGTGTGTTGTGTGTGTTTTCTCTATACATATCAAGTACAGAGTTCAGTTTCATAGAAACGTGATAGAATCAAAACCGAAAACAATAAAGTTGTTACCACCTAGACATTTACCTGCTGTTTGGCATAAAGATGGCATTACTCAAACAGAAAGCAAAATCATTGTAATTAAGTGCTGGGAAGACTGAGCCAATTAATGAGAGTTGCACAAGAGTCGTTGGGAAAAACTAGGAATAGTGGAGTATCACACCTATCTGTAAGATCCAGACCCCTGAGCTTCCCACCTGCTAACACAACCAGGAGCAGGGAGACTGTCCCTGCTGAATGATCTATGCTTCTAGGAATCTCCTTCCTTGAGTGTGACTCTAACAAGTTCTTGTTATCCCCAAACTTGACATATTCCCAAGACATGACAGGACCAACAACAGCTTACCCACATCCTGCTTGTGAGAATTGTAGGGGCTCACTGTGAATGTAGTATTTGGAAAAGGGATTCCAGAGACCGACTCAACATGCTAAGATGCTTCCTGGAGAGTCTACTGGAGGAAACCATCATCAGAAGGGAAACTGGAGTAAAAAACTTAAGGTGCAAACCATGCAGTGACCTGCAGAGGCAAGATGAGGATGAAACAGCAGCTAGTAAGAATGCCATGAAGGTTTGTGATTGAAGAAGTCAGGGAAATGGAAACAGGATTGAGGCATGAAGCAGGTGAAATCAGGTGGGTTAAGAGAATCTGAAAACCATGGATATCTCTTTTGTGTATGGAATTGCAACCAACCTGCCAGAGTTTTTTAAAGACATTAAGGAAGCTTCGTAGTTATTACTAAGCTATTCACCCTCCATGTCATGTCCTTTCTTATCTACTTGATTTCTATATTTCCTGCAAGGTTTAGCTTTAATATTTTCTCCAGCATGGAATTATTCCCAGACACCCAGACTATAGGGATCTTGTCAGTTGTTTATATCCTCAACAGTTCTGGATCATCATTTCACTTGTTAGATACAAAGTCTTTTCTCCAAAAAGAACATGAGCTCTTTAGAGCAGGTGAGAACATGAATGGCTGTTGAAGGTCCCCAGGGCACGCACTAGAATATGATTATCAATATAGCAAACACCCATTCAGGACTTACTATAGACCATGGTCTCTTCTAAGCATTTTCACACATCTTATTTAATCCTAGCAATATCCTATGCAGTATTTCCTATTACTATCCTATTCTGGTTGTAAGGAAACTGAGTCCTAGAGTTTCATTCCCCAGGTCACCTTGCTTAAACCATTACAATGTTGACCCCTGAGATCACCCTGGACACAGAACAATTTCCATAGGCATAGTTGCCTTGCTAAGCTGCCAAGGAATAGATGTTACGTGGAATCTGAAAACAGCACCTGGCTGGAAATGTTGCGTGTCTGATGATTCACATTTTAAAATAAAAATAATAAATTCTTTGGCTGGACAATTTTGCTTCCCCAGTCCAACTGGGATGCGGTCACTGTGATCCCACAATGCAGCGATACTCCCCTCGGAGCACGTAACTTGCACATTTGGTGGTTGACATTCTGCATGGTGGTCTTGTGGTCACACTTCTGGGCCAGCATGTGCCAAAATCTCACTAATGCTTTGGCTCCCTGTCCTGCTGCTATTTGCGGGAAGATCATTGGAGAGAGTGGAACACCATCTCCTGTAGTTGCAAACCTAAGCTAAAAAGGGACAGGCTGGGTGAGTGACCCAAACTTTGCTACCGATTCAGCTATCATTTAACCGAGGACTTAGCATGTGTCAAACATTTTCCTGTTTCTTAACACATTGGGTCTTCCTGGAAGCAGCTCTGTGGGGTGTCACTATTTATGTCTTACAGATGCCAAAGTAGATTCACATGCAAAGTAAAGTAACTTGTCAAAGATCATTCAGCTGGAAAGATCAGATTCCAGGTTCCCTGCTTTTGCGGCTATATCACGGTGCTCCTAGCTCACTCTGAGGTGGGTAAAGTGAAGACGAGAGGAGCCTTGTAGCACACATGATGCTAATGATAATAAGCAACATCACTAAATATTGATTGAGTCCTCGCTATGTGCTGGGCACTGTGGGGACACATTGCAAGCATTTCATCTCATCCTCACAACACTAGGAGATAGACACTAAGATTTACCCCACTTCACAAAGAAGGAAAATGAAGAGCAGAGATGTGTCTATTTGTCCAAGTTATCAGGAGAGCATCAATCCTCGACCCCAGGTATTTTGTCACTACAGGAGGATCTAACATGTGTAAACACACAATGTGGGGGCTCTGGCGTGGGTTCTTCCCTTGGGCTGGATCTCCAGGGTCAGCACTAAGAGAAAGTGGGAGACAAGTATCTGAGCCACTAGGCAAGACTGCCCATGGCCATGGAACCCATTCAACGGAAGTCACAGTTCTCAACGATCGCCGCCATGTTCTAAGGCTGACTTAGGAAAACTGCAACAGATTCTGAGACAGATGATGGAGTCACTGAAATGCAGTCTCACCTGACCTGAGGTCAGGATACCTTAGCCACTTACCTTGCCGGTTAAGCCTGTCTCGTTTTATTTCATTGGGAGTAAGCTGGGGAGGAAATTTGAAGAGGAAATTCCCAAGCCTTTGGGAATTTACAACGCCATCAGTGAGATAAGAGAAGGACCCTTTGCTCAAGAAAATTTGTCAGACCTTCCTGGAAGAAAATCAGTCATTCGCCATGCAGCCGTGAGGGTCAGTGGGGTCATCTCGCCTCTGCAGCCACAGCCAATGCTGGGAGCGAAGCCTGAGAACAGTCCCCCCTGGGAGGGGGAAAGGGAGGAAGAAAAGGGAAGGCAAATTGGGGATTCACTTCATATCCAGCTGTCATGCAGCACTAAAACAATGCAGCCTGTTCTGTGCATTACTCATTATACTGTTTTCCTGTCTCCCTCACCCCCCCCCAAAAAAAAAAAAAGTATCATTTAAACTCTATTATAACAGCATTAGCAAAAGTTTGGGGAAGAAATTATTCACATTCTGTTTTTGACTTTTGTGATCCTTGCTAGTTTTTGTTCACATGTGGTCCATTTTTATGTGACTGTCATCAGAGTGGGAGTGTTTTTCTGCTTGACCTTCTCAAAACCATTTCTCATCAGATCATTCAACATGTGGCTGACCCAGGTGTGTGACCTGTTCCTGTCTTCATTGGCACCTGGTATTTTTTACAAACATTCTAGAGTGTGAGCTTATTTCTATTCGCTCGAGAGGGTGAAGTCCTGGAAACTGAGGGAACTGAGAATTTGTCTACTCTGTCATGTGTCAGTGGTTCCCGCTAAAGCTAAAACAGCTGTTAGATAGGGAAAAAAGGGTGAAGGGGAAGAAAGGAGGGTCAAATCTGTTCACTCAATGATCTTTAATTGTAGTTATTTTCAATTTGGAGACCGAAGGTGAAGAAATGTACTAACGAGCTGACAAAGAGCTCTGCACTGCGAGACTTGGCAGCGACCCAGCAGCGACTCCCGGGGGGGCACCTCTGTCTGTGCCAACAGCCATGCCAAGGCTGGGCGAGGTGGGGGGAAAGAAATGCTTCACATACCTTTGGATCTGTTTAGTCACTGACTCAGGAAATAGGTCTGTGTTACTCAGCTGGTAGCATCATTACCTTGGCCTGGGAGGCCAAGGGTTCAAGTCCCACACCAGAAATTTGGCAGCTTCCCAAAGCCAATGCACTGGAAGGTGGAGGGTGGCTGTGCTGGAAAGGGGAGCTCTTTCTCCCTGATTCTCCAGGGAAAGTAGGGACAAAAGGTGCAGAAGTGATACCACATCGCACAGCTAAGTTTGACCCACAAACTTCAGAGTGGTCCAGTATAGAGTAGGCAAAAGTGTCCCTTGCTGTAGACACCTCCAAGGAGAGAAAAGATGGTTCTCTCTGCCCCTTGATCCTTCATCTCTTTAACTCAAGCTGCAGCTCAGCCTTTGTTCCAAATAGGAGAAAGATGGAGACTAAGGAGAGAACAGGAAGGGGGTGGTCCTCATTATCAGTGTGGGGAAGCAGAGGCACTAAGGAAACCAAACCTGGGACTCAGCATTCCAGACTGCTGTGGAATAATTTCTTGCTGAACTTTAAATGTTTCTATGCAGTACTTTGTTTCTGTTTAACAGGACCTAACCAAATATTGTATCATTTAAAATATTGAAATGAGTTTACAAGTTTAAAAAGATGATCACACTTGAAATTATTTGGAATCATTTACATGAAATAATTCTGATAATTTTACTTTTGCCTGAATATTGGAAATTAGGGGAATGAAGAAAAATGGTGGCAGAGAGGGTGTGCAGTGAAGGGGAAGGTGAGGAAGGATCTTTTTAATTAAACTAACCCATGTTAATAAAAGATAAATCACTTAAGCTAGAAAATCAGTTCTCCTTCTGCCTACAGTATTTCCCTGGCAGTCTGCATGACCTGAGAAATAGGTGTGTGTTGTTTGCGCTCGGAGCAATAGGTTAGCTTACAAGTTGTTGCAGGGCTAGTTCCTGATTTATTTGGTGGGCAGTTCTGATCCCCGAGCCCTTTGTCCCAGGAGCTGCTGGAGGCTGGGTGGGGGTGTGGACGGTGCTATCTTCTGGTGAGCAGTCCTTAGAATAGAGAGGGAGCTGTAGTGGAGCTGCTCCTCACCTGCAGGAGAAGCCCCTTTCCCGCCTTCCTTTCTTAATAAACACTCTTGCTTGCAATCAAATTTCTTTCTTTGGGACCCAGCTAAGAGGCCCAAGTCTGGCGTTCTGTCATGCCCTTTCCTCATTCCTGTTCAGTCATTAAAAGCTCTCTTCCTGCTCCTGTAAGCAGAGTCCCTGCCTCCCACCCTCTGACCCCACACATGCCCCAGCAGAGACTGTGTCAGTTCTAGGGGACCAGAAACCCCATAAAGCTGGGACTTCAAGAGTTTTGGATTTCCCTTCACATGCCATGCTGCCTGTCATTAGTCCTTAGTGTTTTCCACTTGAAATTTGTTGTTAAGATCTTCCGTCTCTTGGTAATGGTAGTGTTGCTTAAAAAAAAAATAAATCTCTATTGAGTTATTATTCATGCACTATATGATTTGCCCATGTAAGTGTAGGGTTCTAGGGCTGTACCCACAGAGTGTGCAACCTGCATCACAATCATTCACTTTCGTTATCCCCTCAAAACCCCAGAGGTTTTTAAGCCTGCACTTCCCAGTCCCCATGAGCACCCAGTTTTGGAAACCATGAATCTACACTCTGTCTCTATGGATTTGTCTACTATGGGCTTTTTGTAGAAATGGAATCAATGGTCTTTTAAAGCACTCTCTATTTGCTATGGTGTTTAGCAAAAGACCTCTCACCTAGAAGGTCTTCAGGTGAAGTTCAAATTATTACTTGTATTAGCTATATTGGATGACCTGGTCTTAGGATCACAGGGCTGTCAGTGGGAAACTGGATAGTCTTGGATGGAAAGCCTAGTGACATTTCACAGAGTGTGCCAGTGGTCTGGATCTTATCAGAATGGAAGGACAATCTGTGATTCACAGCTTCCCACTCAGCTCCCACAGACACAGTCCCCGTCCCCCTAGACTGATCAACGATTCAACGGACACCATAAATTCAATTCAGAAATTGATTCCTTAGAACACGGGTGTTCTCTTGAGAGTTGGCATACCACACCGCGTGTTAACAGGCAATAATACTAAAATGCACTAAAGACCATGTAATTTATTCCCAACATGCTGTTATTCTTTCCAAAACATTAGCTTTGGAGCAGAACGTTTGCTAAATGTTGTCTTTATTTCCAAAGCTTGGGGTAAAGATCATATGCAACCAATGGCTGAGAGATAATTGGCCACTTTACAGTTTCAACCTCAAATGAACTCCCCCGTCTGAGTATATTTCCTGGTAAAAGATCCCATTTTAATAGAATGTGAAAGCTGCAAGAAGGATAGAGCTTACAGATCACAGTATGGTCTGTTAGATAAATGACCAGGAGTAATATTTCTTAAAACCACATTTTGTAGATGGAATTAAAAGAAAGTCCAGAAAAAAAAAATACCCAGTGGTTCAGCATTCATGCTTAAATGAAAATAACACGTGTGCCTTCAGTCCAAGATGTGTCAGGGCTTGGAGGGAAATTGGCAAGGATTGATGCCAAGAGCCTTTTGGGGGCTGCTAGGCATTGTCATCCTGGGTCTGACCTCACAGCCTTGATTTGGAGCAGACAGCAAATGATGGCTATGTTATAGTTTTTCTGTGAGGATTGCTACAAAGTACCCAGAAAGCACCACTTTTTGCATCCTTATGCTGTTCACCCAGTTGTAACGGAGTCAGAAGTGAAATCATCATTTTGCTCAATAGTTGAAGAAATGCATAGTCTGTGCTTTTTGCCTAAAGTTAGGGCCTGGCACTCAGTGGGTCCTTGAATGCTCAGAAGCATCTAAGAACATTAGGACGCCCTTGCCTTGGGCTTGCAATGAGACCCTGGGCTTTCTCCTTTGAATCAGACCTTTCCTGAGGTCTGTCTTATGATGACCTGGCGAGGGCAAGCTGCAGAGCAGAAGGTGGTTTTACAGCTTTAAGTTCAAATTTCATAGGTTTGAGCCCCTTGGTTTAAGAGTCAAAGTCTCCAGAACAAAAGGGAATGGGCAATTGTCCCAGTTTTAATTTTTTTGGTTAGAAATATGGTTTAAATCTTTTACCAGAAAGGGTATATCTAGAGGATCTCACTCTAAAGTTTCCATTAGTCATTCAAAAGACTTGCAGCCGGGGACTCTCCTAGGTCCAGGGATTACAGAGAACCTTACCTTGAAGGTGCTTATGATTGGTTGGGGGTGGGGTGAGAGAGAGGATGACATAACTGAGGTGAGCACTATGACACCGCTATGTAGAGAATGTGAGGAAGCACAGCTTGGGGTGGGTCAGGAAGACTTCATCAGGGATATTGGGTTTTGAAGTAGGCATAAGAGCTGGTCAGGCATTAAGAACTGAATAGAAGAGGCAGTGTTTTTGAGGCAGAGATACTAATATATGTAAAGGTAACAAGACATGGTTTGGCATGTGTGGGGTGGGTGGACCTGTGGTTTTAGAAATTGGGGCTTGACATATTGGCAAAGGCCAGATCAAGAGAAGACTTGTATTTGAAATGGGACATACCACTTTTCTACTCTGCTTTTCCAACAATGGCAACTGGTACCCTGAGTTCTATCTTAGCAATTATGATGAATTTATATAGATAGATCTATAATTAAATTCTGCCTCTGCCACTTATTATGCATGTAACCTTAGACATATTAGCCATATGGGGCCTCCATTTTCTCTTTGGTCCAAAGGTCCCAAACTATGAACAATCTCGTGGAGTTATTGTGAGCATTATCAGGACTAAACAAACACAATGCCTGGCATTCAAAAGTCTCATGAAATATTTGGGTGCAGGAGTGAAAAGGAAACTCCACTGCCTGGAAAACAGCCTTTAGCTTTCCAAACACCAGTAGCTGCCAAAGCAGTCTAGAACACCTGGAAAGAGGTAGAAAAGGGATCTGAACCCTGAAGAAGAGTGACAGGAAGCCCAGGGACCCCAGAACAAGGGGACAGTAGGCCAGCGAAGCAGATCAAAGCGGGAGGGATGTAGCTTGTGCCAGAACAACAAGGGCACCAGTGGGTCAGGAGTGCAGCCAGGAGGGAGGAGGTGGCAGATGCTTGCTCAGAGGGCACTTCAGGGAATGGGCCACAGCAGCCCGTGGCTTCCTCTTTCCTGATGTCGTCCTAATGTCCTACCAGGCTCTGGAAAGAAATCAAAAATGGGAAAGAAGAGAGGAAAAAAGGAAAAAAGAAAACAGCTGCATTTTTATAACAAAAACACCCTTTCACGATGAAAACACTTAATTAACTAGTACAAGGGAACTTCCTCAACCTGATAAAGGGCACCCGTGAATGCCACAGCGAACAACCCCTTGAGCTGGAAACAAGGCAAAGGCCTTTATCTCATTACAGATGACATGATCTTGTATATAGAAAAACAATCCTGAAAAAGAAGAAAAAAGTTAGAAGTTTCAGTTTCTGATTTGAAAAAAGTAGCATGACACTGGCGGGTGGGTGAACATAGCTATCTTTGGATTGGAATTCAGAGTCAGAAATAAACCTCATTTTTTGATCAATTAATTTTCTATAGCAGGTGCTAAAAATGTCAGTGGGGAAAAAATAATCTTTCCAAGAAGTGGTGCTGGGACAACTCGATATCCACATGCAAAAGAGTGAAGTTCTGACACCATATGCAGAAAGTAACTCAGAATGAACCGAAGAAGTAAATGTAAGAGCTAAAACCACAGAACTCCTAGAAGAAAATAGGAAAAACTCTTTAGGACATTGGATTTAGCAGTGATTTTTTTAGACGGGCACCAGTAATTTCTAAGATCTGACACAAGCAACAACAAAGAAATAGATAAATTGTGTATCATCAAAACTGAAAACTTTTCTGCTTCAAAGGCTACCATCAAGAAAGTGGAACGAGAAGACAGAATGGGAGAAAATGTTTGCAAACCATATACCTGAATAGGGGTTTGTATTTAAACTATATAAAAGCCCTACAACTCAGTAATTGAAAAGTCAAAACTCCAGTTGAAAACTAGAAGCAGGAGGGTAGGGGGAAAAAAAAAAACAACTAGAAGCAGATCTGAATATTTATCCAAAGAAGATACACAATTGGACAATTATTACATGAAAGATACTCAGCATCACTAGCCACCAGGGAAACACAAATCAAAGCTACAATGAGAGACCACATCACAGCCACTGGGGTAGCTGTCATGAAAAAGATAGTGTTGGTGAAGACATAGACCGTTTGGAGTTCTCATACACTGTAGAAGACATCTGGCAGTTTCCCAAAAGATTAAACATAGAGTTACATATAAACCAGAAATTCCACTCCTAGGAGTATATCTAGGAGACATGAAAACACAGGTCCATGCACAAACTTGTATAGAAATGTTCATGATAGAATTATTTATAACATTCAAAAAAATGGAACAACTCAAATTCTGAAATTGAGCTAACTGATGACTGAGGAAATACAACTGATATAACCCTACAATGGAATATTAATTCAGCAATAAAAAGAAAGAAAGCTCTGATACTTAAACAACATGAATGCAACTTGAAAATAATATGTCAGGTGAAATAAGTCAGTTCAATGGCCCACGTATTGTATCATCTCATTCATATGTAAGATCCAGAAACAGCAAACTCCAGAGACAAAAAGTATATCTGTGGTTGCCTGGGATTAGGGGGAAATGGGTGGTGACCGCAAATGGTGGGGGGTTTCTTTGAGGGGTGATAAAATAAATGTCAAAGGAATTGTAGTGATGGCTGCATGACTCTGTGAATAGATTACAAGTCATTGAAGTCTACACTTTAATTTTTATATATTTTTCAACATATGTGATTGTATTTTTTTAAAATATTTTTTTTATTTCTCTATATATATTTTAAATCAAATTGGATAAAGGGGGTCCATTGCGTGGTGATGGATGGAAACTAGACTTTTGTTGGGGATCAAATACAGATGAAACCTGTCATGTTATAAAACAATCTCACCTCAATGACACCTCAATGAAATATATAGCTTGTTATAAAAAATAACAATAAGCTGTTATAAAAAATAGCAATGCAAATAGCTGCCCTTAATTGATTACTTTCTAAATGCCAGCCACTGTGGTAAACTCAATAAACTTGCCTAGGTCTCAAAGTAAATATGCCAGGAAGGTTTTGTTATTCTTATTTACAGTGGGAAAAGATTAGTTCAGAGATGTTAACGAACTTACCCAAATTCACAGCACTATTGAGTACTGTGTTAGAAGTGAGGACTTTGTGCCATTTTTGCCTCATTTTGAATTTCAGAGTCTGCTGAAAGGTCTGGGGTGGATGTTGTGAGCCTCCTTGTGTTCCAAGACCACGGTTCATGGGACCACCAAACAGCAAGGGTTGATGAAATCTCTGCTTCCAACTTTCTCACCATGGAGCTGTGGTGAGGTGTTGGCTTCCAGCTGCTGCTGGATATGCAGTGGAGAGAAATCTCTCCTTAATGAGCTGTGTTCCCTTAGCCTTCTAAGGACACATTTGTTCTAGAAACTCTCAGTTTCCCCATCAGCTGTGACTCTGGGAGTGAGCCTCTTCAGCCTCCACCCCCAGCACCTGATTTTACAGATTATGTCTTGTGTTTGAAACTGAGTCCTGTTACTTTTGGCTTTGTCAGCTTCCTAGTTCCAAGAAATAAAACGTGAGAAGGAAGGTGTTAGGCCCATGAAGACAAAGACGTCAAATAGCTCTCACCAAGGAAAATTTGGATGAGTTTTGGGAAAATGACTCTGAAGCAGATGGATTACATTTTCTGTTTGGGCTCAGCAATTAAGGGGGAAGGAGGGACCATAGCCAAATGTGCTTGGGTTCTTGTCAGATTCCAAATGTTGGAAAACATTTCAGGATGTTTGACCAAGTCTGGCAAAATCGGTGCCTTGACTGTGCCCCTCCCTTCTTGAACAAAGGTGATGACCAACCTGCAAAGATCCAAGTCTCCAAGAAGCTGCAGGCACCATCTCCCTTTAGTGGGACTGTCACGATGGCACACTGTGCCAACCAGGACATTTCAAGGTGGGGTTTGACTGTGTCCATAGTTATAGCAGGGGTTTTGAGGAAGAGGATGAGTATCAACACAAGGAACAGAGTCCAAGTCCGAAGCAGAAGTCACGTGGATTTCCGTTCTGCTCTTGGTGACCCAAGAACCATGTCCTTCGATGACAGTCCTGAGCTCCATATTCTGTATTTTCTGAAGTAGCTCAGGAATTTCTGTGGCCTCATCTTTTTTTGATGCCACTGGATTTTTTAGCGTCAGAGCAGAGCCAACAGTAAGCTCTGAATCAGAGAGCTTGCCTCTCCTTTTCAGTAAATGCAAACCCTCCATGATGGACTGAGTGGAAGAGGAAGGTAGAAATGAACACAAGAACTTCTGAGTCCACACTGGAAGGCTGATGTTGGTGTCAAGGCTGTAGACAAGCAGGTGTACTGTTCTCCGACTGGTTTCTCCCATAAGCCCTGAATTCATTTACTTGTTCACAATATTTACTGACTATTCACTATGGTCTATGCACTAGAAAGACAACAATAAATATAACAGACAAAATTCCCTACCTTCCTGGAATTGACCATGTGATGGGTAAAGTACCATCATCATTTGGGAGAGAGAATGTTAAATGACTAAAGTTTTTAAAACTCAGTTGCTTAGTTGGCCAAAGAGGGGTAGAATTTCTTTTTCCCCACTATAGGTAGCTACAGTCCCTGCCAGAATTTTTACCCTAATACTATAAAAAATTTATGATATTTTGCTGATGTTTTAATATTAGCCTCCACTGTCACCCCAGGTGGAATATGTTGTCTTTTCCATTCACCTCATGTCTTATGCTCAAAGTTAAATTTTTAAGTAGCAACTAAATTCATCTTTTAAGATATTTTCCCCTAAATGACCAAAAACATTACAGATTAAGTACTCACATTAAAATGAAACTAAAGCTTCCTCCATGGATATCTCCTTCCATCTCTCCTTGTCTCACCATCAGATATTTTTTTTATTTACTGATGAGGCAAAATTTGAAAGTAAATGTAGAAATTAGAAACTTATGAGCCAAGTTATCTGTCAGGCTTGGGTTTTTGCTTCAAGTCCAGAGGACGGCTAGCAGTCTCGTCTTCCTTCTGTTTCTGCCTGTCAAGGTCATATATTAATTCACTGTGGTAGTAAATGCTATTTTTAGTGGATTCCAGTCCAGACTATTATCACCTGCTATGAACATGTGAAGAGACACAACTTTTTCAATGCTCTTTTATCCCCAGTCTCGCTTTCACTTTTCCGAATCCCCAGCTGTTCTGCTGATGCGCTCCAGCTGCAGACTCGGCTCCCAGACTCTTCCTGATGAAGATGATAAGTAGCATTAGTCCCATTCCAGGTGCCAAGTCCAAGATTCAGTGACCCTAGATGACTGAGCATCTCCCACATTGCTTGCTGCCAATTCAGACTGAGATGTTCTTGAAGCACTGACTTCATGGAGGGGTTGGATGAGCTTGCCATCTTGCCTACATTCTGCCATCTTTTTCTCTCCATTCATTCAGTATACTGAGTAGTAGCCCAACCTTAATGCCCTTTCTTTAGTTGAGCCAGTTCACTGTCTAGTTCATTAGCCCAGATTCTTGAGATCCTAATTCAAAAGACCCAGTTGATTGGGTTTTCCGACCTTGGACAGGATGCTTACCTGGTCTGTGGGGCTGGTCAGTGTCTATCAGTCTAATTCTAGGCTCCATTTACTGGCTGCAACTTGTGGGTATAGCCATTTCCAAATTGAAAATGGAGATAGAGCCCCAAAGGACACTGGGTTTGCCTGACCTCCAGCACCTCCAGAGCTGCC
Source organism: Talpa europaea (assembly GCF_964194135.1). Lineage (NCBI taxonomy): Eukaryota > Metazoa > Chordata > Mammalia > Eulipotyphla > Talpidae > Talpa > Talpa europaea. The sequence goes on along the minus strand of NC_140074.1, from coordinate 111,768,313 downwards.
CCTTTTCTCACCTCAGTGTACATGTATCCTGCCCCATTTGCCCCCCCCCCCGACATTACTGAAGGCACTGGTACTGTGTTTTTGAGGTCCAAGTCTCAAGCAGTGATAACTGCAATTACTTCATGGTAGGGAGGGTAGTTTTTGGTGTCAGCATTTATCAGCTGTTGCACATTCTCTAGGTCACTGAGTTCTTAAGCATAGAGATATAGACAGATATGGGTTCATATTCACCCCAGTATCCTAAAAAAAGTGAAGGCTTCAGAGCCAGGGGCGACCTGGAAATTCTCTGGCACTAACTTAAGCCCCTATTAAACTCCCTCTTCGAATATTCAGGGATCCATAGTTCCAGATTCCTTGATGGATCCAGATCATGGCATAGAATCCGTATTCTCACCAGTCCCGTTCAGTGTTCCTACTTATTTCTCTTTTCCCGACTCCAAAGTTTCCTTGGGGAAAAAAACAAAACAAAACAAAACAAAACAACGTTGGTTGTACAAATGAATTTGAAATTGGGAGGGAAGGATCTGGGAGAGAAAGTGGAAGTGAAGTTAAGAAGCTTATTTAGAGAACCAAATGGCTCTTAGCTTTGGAAAGTGCACTATGTACCCACCAAGTGCATAAATTGTTTTAATGTTTTTTCCCCTTGTTTAATCAAAAGAGTAACTGATCCAAGTACATGACTCTTTGTCAAGTACAGAGGGAACCAGATACTTATCTTTTCCTGGTTGAAGTCTCTTAATTGAAGCTCTGAGAGCCTTGGAGAAGCCTGAGACCGTGGCTTGAGGCACAGCCCTTCCCTTCTTGCCTAAGTTATGCATTTCTCCCCATCAGAGGAAAATAAGGATGAGTCAACCTGAAGGATACTTCTATTTTGTGTGGAATAAATACTTGCTTGATGTAGAAGGAAAAAAGGGAACAAAAGGAAAAAACAAAGGTGAAATGAATGGTTTGATGAGTTCCTAGAATGTTACAACTTCAGTGTTAGATGTTACTGCCACCTAGTGACGATTTAACACCTGGCTGGCAGGGAGGTGAAGCGTCACCTCAGACCATGGCCTCACCTCACAGCCTCACGGGCTCTGGAGAGGTGGTGACCTCTGGGCCAGCTTCTGAATTACCACAGGAGGGGACGATGAGGAAAAGACTGTTTACAACTGTGGGAAAAAAATGCATGTCCTCATATTTAATTCTAAGCTTTTGTGTCAACAACATTTCTGGTTTGGTTTTTTAAAAAATCTTTCATTTTAAAAATGAAAATGGACTTCTTTTTAAACGTGACACCACCTTCGCTACAACATGTTCACATTTCGTCAGAGGCCAAGTTCTATAGTACTCCCTGCATCTGTGCACAAGCCTTGTCTCTTCACAAAAGCATCATTAATATAGCTTTGGTTAATTGTAGGTGTGTTCCTCTTCCCCTCTGGGGAGAAAAACTCTGATTGATTACCTTTATACTGTTTTACAGCTAAGGTGGCTCTTGCTATAATCCCATAGGATAAAGTAATCCTAAGGTGAAAGCGGAGGAAACTGAGGTTCAGAAAGGTTAGGCAACTGGGCAGAGGTCACACAGCCAACTGAGAGTGGCAGAGGTAGAGTTTGTCTTTGGTGTGTCTGGCCTCAATCTGGGAATATGCCATGTCCTGGTAAGTGCAGTGTTAAGAAGGCTGGTGAGAGTGACGACATGGAGGGAGCTCCCTCTGAGCAAGGAAGAGCTGAGTTCAAGTGCAACCTCACCTCCTCTGGCGTGTGCACAAAGGCAAGGAAGTACAGATGTTCTTGCAAAAGCCTGGCAGATTGTAGATGCTTAAATAAGCCCACAGTTCTTCCAGAGACAGAGGGAGACTGTGGTGCTAATTTCCCATTCCATGCCCCCCTCTGCAGAAGATGAATATCTTGTGAAGGTAAGCTCCTCTGAACGATTAAAAAGGCAAGGATAGCAATGATCTTAGCACAACACTGTCAGGGTATCAAGCAGAGAACATTTATTTTGGTGAACAGGATATAAAATAGCACTACTGTTGGTTTGGAATTTGGGCAGAAACCTTAACAATAACCTCCCTTTGCAATGGGGTGGCCAGGGAACCCTTGGCCAAGTTCAGGTCCATGGAATGACACAAGGCAAGTCTGCCCTTGGAAACCCATGTGATCCTGCACACACATTCTCCCCGGCATGGAGGGTTTTGAATCCTATGGAGGATTCACAGGATAACTGCGGTTTTGGAAGAAGGTGGAATCTAACCTTGAAGACTTACTGGAGCAGAGATTCTTCTCTAACACACACCAGCCTTTACCGGAGTGAGCTATGAAACAGAAAAAGGCCCTGAGGATTTTGGGTTGCTCATTAGCAGCTCAACATTCTAAGCTCAACTAAGCAAGAAACCTCAGGTTAACAGATTGTCAACACTGTATGGTCCTTCTAAACCTCTAACTCCTGATGCTAGCAATGTTGCCTGTAACACAGGGCCTTCTGATTTGGAAGCAGAGCCAGTTCTGTGACCTCCTAAGTAAGTCTTGCTGGAGTTACCCAGTAGATCTCTTCCACATAGAGCTGTGTGAATTACTGGTACCGCGTAATAAGACAGCCTCAAATTCAGTATCTTAGTACGTATTCTTGAATGCACACTTGATGTCAGCTAGGCAAATTCAGCTGTGTTGCTCATACTTCTGTGGTCAGCTCATGGGTGGGCTGGGGGTTATCTGAATGCTGAACTAGGATGGCCTCATTCCTATATCTGGTGTTGGCTGGAAAGACTGAACCTCGTGTCTCTCATCATTAGGCAGGCTGAGGCTTGTTGTCTTTAGTGGCTGAGCAAGACTCTAAGAGAGTGACAGAAGCTTGCAAAGTGTCTAGAGCCTATACTCTACCATAGTAAACTCCCTCCCATCTGTGATTATGTTTATTGAAGCATAATAGGTTTTACATCTTTGTATCTGCTCTGGGGGCAATAGTTTTAAATCTCTACAAATGTGTACTTTCACCCCCTGCCTATTACTAGTGCCCCTACTATCCTCTACCATGTTCCATTCCCTCCTCTCCTACCCGATGACCCATCCCCTCTGGTTGCCTCAGTTTGCAGTCAGATGTAAAGAATTTATTATTGGTTTGGTTTTGACTGACCCTTTGTTTTGTTTCTGCATACTCCACATTTAAGTGAGAGCATCTGGTATTTGTCTTTTTCCATCTGACTTATTTAGCTTAATATCATCCTTTCCAGTTCTATCCATTTTGTTGCAAATGGCAGAAGCTCATCCTTTTTCATAGCTGAGTAGTATTCCACATATATGTATGTGTATATTACATTTTTCTGTTCTACTTCTTTTTTGGGCACTTAGGCTGCTCTATAACTTAGTTAATGTAAATAGTTCTGCAATGAACCTAGGCATACATATATCCCTTCATATCAGTGTTTTTGTATCCTTCGGGTAGATACCTATTAGTAGAATACTGGACCATAGGGTAGATCCCTTTTTAATATTTTGATAAGCCTCTTCTGTTTTCCATAAGGGCTGAACCAATTTACTGCAGCACACTCTTACCAATTTGCACTGTACTTGTCAAAAGAAGTCACAGCTTAACTCTGATTCAGAAGGTAGAGAAATAGACTTTGTCTCTTTAGTAGGACAAAATGCAAGGCCAAATTTCAAAAAGCCTTATCCAGGGAGCAGTGAAAACTCCTGGCTACTTTTGTTTTGTAGCCACAGGACCACAAATCGCCCCAGTCGAGTGAAAGGAATTCCTGCCACCTCCGCTCCATACTTCCTCCCAGCCCCCAACATGTTGGAGGTGGAAGAGATGAGGACAGAGGGAGATCCAGGAGTGAAGAAGCAGGCCACAGCCCCATTCTCTACTGAGTAACCTGGAGCTGCTTTCAAGAAAAGCCTTGCCAGAGGGAAGGTATGAAAAATGGAGGACTAAATTCAATGTGGGATGGACAGGCTAAATTGTATAGACTGAATCAGACTTTGCAAAACTCGAGTGGATATACACTGAGATTTGCCCAAGATATGGTCAAGAGGTGGGAATAGGAACTTTGCAGGGTAGTAAGTGGGAAAGAATATTGCATTTTGCTTAGTAAGTCAGACAGCTCAGTATAGGAGTTGTAGACATGCACACACATGCACATGCACACACACATCCTCTGCGAGGCTGGAGAAAGAACTTTCTAAGGTTTGCAGCGCTGTTGACGGGCATTCTGTTTTCCTACTTTTTGGTTTTTCCTATATCAGACAACACACTCCCCGCCCCCCTTTTTTTTGGTAGTTTCAGCTTTCTCATTTACAAAACAGAGCCATGAGCCATGGGGCAAATGGGAAGATTCAATGAGATGTGAAATTGCTTTTTATTTTGTGAAGTGTTTTATACTGGTAAAGTGTTTCAGGCATGTCTCCTACTGTCTATGTTTTAATAATACCAAAAAGATGTAACATATTGAATTAAGTGTAAGAATTGACATTATTTGAACTGCTATTAGTATCAATACCAACAGTCATTTGTGGTTGGCAACCTGCCAGTACAAGAGACTCCCCCGGGGAAAACTCTAACAATACTGATGTCTAGGTCCCACCCCGAATTCAGGGGGTCCTGATTTAGTTAATCTAGGTACAGCCTGGGCTTTGGGGTTTGCAAAGCTCAAGGTCGGGGGAGTGCACAGTAGACTGTAGGGGACTGTAGGGTGAGGTAAAAGTATCAGGCTTTTCTGCCCTCCCGCCATTAGAATGGATGACGGAACCCTGTGTCCCGAATGCATGCCTGATGGCGGGCACCTGGAGTAGGGTGTGGGCATAGGTAGATGGGATTCACCTGGGCTAAGGCCAAGCTTTTTTTTTTTTTTAAATAAATTTTATTGTTATATTCCCCATACAATTGCAGCCCCCCCATTCTGACCCCAATCCCTCCCCTCCCGCCCCCCTAAAAGTGTCTCTGGTTCATAGTTTTTTGTTGATTTTGATTTTCACTATCTTATAGTTATTCATTTTCCTGGTCCCTTATTTAAGTTTTCTAGATTCCTGCTATGAGTGAGACCATCCGGTATTTTTCTTTTTCTTTTTGGCTTATTTCGCTGAGCATGATCCCTTCCAGCGCCATCCATGTTGCTGCAAATTGCATGTGTTTATCTTTTTTGAATGCTGAGTAATATTCCATGGTATATATGTACCACATCTTCTTGATCCAGTCATCTATTTTTGGGCATTTGGGTTGTTTCCAAAGCTTAGCTATTGTAAACAGTGCTGCTATAAACATAGGGGTGCAGGTGTTCTTTGGAATTGATGTTTCTGTGTCCTTTGGGTAAATACCTAGGAGTGGAATTGCTGGATCATATGGAAGCTCTATGTTTAGTAGGTCCAGAAATCTCCACACAGCTTTCCACAGTGGTTGGACCAGTTTGCACTCCCACCAACAGTGCAGAAGAGTTCCTTTTTCTCCACACCCTCGCCAACATTTGTTGTTGCTAGTTTTTTTAATATGTGCCATTCTCACTGGTGTAAGATGGTATCTCATGGTAGTTTTGATTTGCATTTCCCTGATGACAAGTGATGTTGAACATTTTTTCATATGCCTGTTGGCCATTTGCATTTCCTCTTCAGAGAAGTTTCTTTTAAGCTCTTCTGCCCATTTTTTGACTGGATTATTTTCTTTGTTGTTGTTGAGTCTCATCAGCTCTTTGCAGATTTTTGTGATCAGTCCTTTATCATTAGTGTTGGGTGCAAAAATGTTCTCCCAGTTGGTGGGGTTTCTCTTTGTTTTTGTTATTGTCTCTTTTGCTGTGCAAAAGCTCTTTAATTTGATGTAGTCCCAGCTGTTTATCTTTGCCTTCACTATCACTGCTTTGGGTGATGTGTCTGTAAAGATGTCTTTGATGTGCAAATCACGTAGTGTTTCGCCTATATTTCCTTCTATATATTTTATGGTTTCAGGTCTTATGTCTAGTTCTTTAATCCATTTTGAGTTGATTTTTGTGTATGGTGTGAGGTGGTGGTCAAGCTTCATTCTTTTGCATGTAGCGACCCAGTTTTCCCAGCACCATTTATTGAACAAACTTTCTTTGCTCCAATGCATATTCTTTGCTCCTTTGTCAAAGATTAGTTGACCATAAATCTGTGGGTTTATTTCTGGATTTTCTATTTGATTCCATTGGTCTGTATGTCTGTTCTTGTTCCAATACCATGCAGTTTTGATGATTATGGCTTTGTAGTATAGTTTGAAGTCTGGGAGTCTGATGCCTCCATTCCCTTCTTTTTTTTTCAGGAGAGCTTTGGCTATTCGGGGTTTTTTGTGATTCCATATGAATTTCATCAATAATTGTTCTATTTCTTTGAAGAATGACATTGAAATTTTGATTGGAATAGCATTGAATCTGTATATTGCTTTTGGAAGGATGGCCATTTTAATAATGTTTATTCTTCCAATCCATGAGCAGGGGATGTCTCTCCATTTCTTTGTGTCTTCTTCTATTTCTTTTAACAGTGTTTTATAGTTTTCTTTGTATAGGTCCTTTACCTCTTTTGTTAGATTTATTCCCAAATATTTGATTTTTTTTGTTTCAATAACAAAAGGGATGGTCTTTTTGATTTCTTCTTCTTCAGATTTATTGTTTGTGTATAGGAAGGCTACTGACTTTTGCGTGTTGATTTTGTATCCTGCCACTTTACTGAACTGATTGATGAGTTGAATTAGCTTTTCTGTGGAGTTTTTGGGGTTCTCTATATATAATATCATATCGTCTGCAAATAGTGATAGTTTGACTTCTTCTTTTCCTATTTGGATTCCTTGGATGTCTTTCTCTTGTCTTATTGCCCTGGCTAGGACTTCCAGTATTATATTGAAAAGCAATGGTGAGAGTGGACATCCTTGTCTTGTTCCAGATCTTAATGGAATTGCTTTCAGCTTTTCACCATTGAGAATGATACTGGCTGTTGGCTTGTCATAGATGGCCTTTATGATGTTGAGGTATGTTCCTTGTATCCCAAGAATTTCAAGGGCTTTTATCATGAATGGGTGTTGCACTTTGTCGAAAGCTTTCTCAGCATCTATTGATATTATCATATGGTTTTTATATTTCTTTTTGTTGATGTGTTGGATAACGTTGATTGATTTTCGGATGTTAAACCATCCTTGTGCCCCTGGAATGAATCCAACTTGGTCGTGGTGAATTATCTTATGGATACATTGTTGGATTCTGATAGCTAAAATTTTATTGAGGATTTTTGCATCAGTGTTCATTAGGGAGATTGGCCTGTAGTTTTCCTTTTTTGTGTTGTCCTTGTTCGGTTTTGGTATTAGTGTAATGTTGGCTTCATAAAACGTGTTTGGTATTGTCCCTTCCTTCTCAATTTTTTGGAAGAGTTTGTGAAGGTTAGGCACTAATTCGTCTCTGAATGTTTGGTAGAATTCATTTGTAAATCCATCAGGTCCTGGGCTTTTGTTTTTGGGGAGGTTTTTTATTACCATTTCAATTTCGCTAATTGTAATTGGTCTGTTTAGGTGTTCTATTTCTTCTTTATCTAGCTTTGGGTGATTGTAGAGTTGTAGGAATTTGTCCATCTCCTCTAGATTGTTGAACTTGTTTCCATATAACTGTTCATAGTAGTTACTGATTATTCTTTTGATTTCTGCTGTGTCCGTTGTGATTTCTCCTCTTTCATTGATGATCCTGTTTATTTGTGCTTTCTCCCTTTTTTCCTTTGTGAGCCTGGCTAGGGGTTTGTCTATTTTATTGATTTTTTCAAAGAACCAGCTCTTGGTTTCATTGATCTTTTGGATTGTTTTTTTAGTTTCAATTTCATTTATTTCTGCTTTGGTTTTTATTATTTCTTTTCTTCTACTGGTTTTGGGGTTTTTTTGTTGTTCTTTTTCTAGATCTTTGAGCTTCGAGATTAGGTTGTTTCTTTGCGTTCTTTCTTGTTTCTTGATGTGAGCTTCTATTGCTATATATTTTCCTCTTATTACTGCTTTTGCTGCATCCCATACATTTAGGATATTGGTGTCCTCCTTGTCGTTCAATTCAAAAAATTTTTTAATTTCTTCTTTGATCTCCTCATTAGTCCAATGGTCTTCCAGTAGTGTGGTTTTTAATCTCCATGAGGTAGGAAAGTTCCTTGCCTTCTTTTTATGGTTTATTTCTAGTTTGATGCCTTCATGGTCAGAAAAGATGGTTGATATGATTTCAATCTTGGTGTATCTGTTGATGTTTGTCTTGTGCCCCAGTATGTGATCGATCCTGGAGAATGATCCGTGTGCGCTTGAGAAAAATGTGTACTCCGTTTTTTTGGGGTTTAGTGTTCTATAGATGTCTGTTAAGCCCAATTGCTCTAGGTCCTTATTTAGAGCTTTAGTTTCTTTACTTATTTTTTGTCTTGTTGATCTATCCATTGTTGATAGTGGTGTGTTGAAGTCTCCCACTACGTATGTGTTTTCTCTGATGTCTGTTTTCAGAGAGGACAACAGTTGTCTGATATATTTTGGTGCTCCTTCGTTTGGTGAGTATATGTTAATGAGTGTTATTTCTTCTTGAAGTATTGTCCCCTTGATCATAATGTAGTGACCCTTGGGGTCTCTTTTTATCTTTTTGAGTTTGAAATCTGTTTTATCTGATATAAGTATAGCTGTTCCTGCTTTCTTTTTTGGTCCATTTGCTTGTAGGATTGTTTTCCATCCTTTAACTTTGAGCCTATTTTTATCTTTTGTAGCTAAATGTGTTTCCTGGAGACAGCAAAAGGTTGGGTTTTGTTTCTTAATCCAGGCTGCAACTCTGTGTCTTTTTATTGAAGAGTTTAGTCCATTTACATTCAGAGTTATTATTGATATGTTAACATCTGTATTTGCCATTGTGTTTGTCTTTCCTTTGATTTTATTTATTTATTCTTTTAATAACTTTTTTTTTTGGCCTTCTTTCATTGTTATTCGTCCCTCTGAGGTTCTGGCTTTAGGACTCCTTGTAGTATTTTTTGGAGTGGGGGTTTAGTTGCAATGAAATTCCGGAGTTTCTGTTTGTCTGGAAAGGTCCATATTCTTTCTTCAAAGAGGAAGGAGAGCTTTGCGGGATAGAGTATTCTTGGTTGGCATCTGTTTTCTTGGAGTCTGTTGACTATGTCCCTCCACTCTCTCCTTGCCCGTAGTGTTTCTTCGGAGAAGTCTGATGTCAGCCTGATTGGTTTTCCTTTGAATGTTATCTGTTTCTTCCCTCTTGCCAGCTTCATTATTTTTTCCTTGTCCTGGATTCTTGGGAGCTTTACTATTATGTGTCTTGCTGTATTTTTCCTTTCGTCGTGGAAGTTTGGTGTTCTTCTTGCTTCTTGTATATCAATTTTCAGCTCCTTCTTCACATTTGGGAAGTTCTCTTCAATTATCTCTTTGAATATTTTCTCTGTTCCTACATCTCTCTCCTCTCCTTCTGGTATTCCTATAACTCTTATATTTCCTTTCCTCATGGAGTCAGATAGTTCCCGAAGTCTTTCTTCGTTCTTTTTCCTTCGTACTTCTCTTTCCTTTTCTGTTTTGGTTCTTTTTATTTCTATGTCTTCAAGATTACTTATTCGTTCTTCCATTTCATCTATTCTGCTTTCATTGCTTTTCCCAGAATTCTTTAGTTCTTCCATTAATTCTTTGATCTCCTGCATTTCTTTTACTTCCCTCTTTAGGGACTCAATTTCTTTCTTCTGACCATTGTTTTCCCTCTCTAGGGACTCAATTGCATTCTTCTGATCGTTGATTATTTTTCCCTTATCATTGTTTTCCTTTATGACTTCTGTTAGTTTTTTAATCACGGCAATTTTAAATTCTCTTTCTGGAAGGCTCAGAAATTCTTCCAAGTTATTGTCTTTGCAATCTGGGGGCTGGCTTTCTTTTTGTGGTGTGCTTTTTCTCTGGAGAGTTGCTAGGTTGCGTGTGGTTCTTCTCTTCCCTACTGTCTGTTTTCTAATTTGCCGTATGCGTTGGGACACTGTGTAGTTGGGACTGGCCGGCATCTTGGGTGGGCTTCTCTGTTCCCCTCTGGTTCTTCCAGGAGTCATCTGTCAGTTTCAAGCAGTCTTTACTGGAGAAAGGTCCCTGTTCTAAAATGCCGATGTAGGGACACACTCCCCTGTGCGCCTGGTCTGCCCCGGCGGTGGGTTCCTGCTCCCCTCTGGGCTTGGACTGCAGGCCAGAGGGGGTCTGGCGTGGGCGAACTTCCCCCGCTCACCTCTGGCTCCTGAGGAAGCCTTCTGCAGGTAGTCTTTACTGAAGAAATGTCCCTGTTCTAAAATGGTGATGTGGGACACACTCCCTGCGTGTCTGGTCTCAGGCACACTCTTCTGCGCACCTGGTCTGCCCCGGCTGTGGGTGCTCGCTCTCCCTGTGGGCTCAGACTACTTGTTCGGAAGGGGCCCGGTGTGGGCAAACTCCCCAGCTGGCCACTAGCTCCTTCAGGAGCCTCTGCTGGCTTCAAGTCGCTAGGTGGTGCCAGAGATCTCTCCTAGAGCCCTTGGGGAGCTGATTTTCCACCCCGTGGGACAGGGAGCAGAGCGGGGATGGTAGGGTACACCTCAACGGCTTTGGGGTGCTGTGTCTGCCTTGTGCCCCACCGTCGTGGGGAACCCACGCCCCTAATTTCGTGCCCCGGGTCTCTGTTCCAAAGCCCTCAGTTCCAGGACGCGGGCTGTAGCCCAGATCAGTGGGGCGGGAATGGCGCCTTTTGAATCCTGCTCCCCTGCCTGGGCGCCTTGTTCCTGCTCACTCAGGATGGGCCTCCGCCGTCTCCCCCTAATTTCGTGCCCGGGTCTCAGTTCCAAAGCCCTCAGTTCCAGGATGCGGGCTGTAGCCCAGATCAGTGGCGCGGGAATGGCGCCTTTTGAGTCCAGCTCCCTTGCCTGGGCACCTTGTTCCTGCTCACTCAGGGAGGGCCTCCGCAGTCTTCCCCTAATTTCGTGCCCCGGGTCTCAGTTCCAAAGCCCTCAGTTCCAGGACGCAGGCTGTAGCCCAGATCAGTGGCGCGGGAATGGCGCCTTTTGAATCCAGCTCCCTTGCCTGGGCGCCTTGTTCCTGCTCACTCAGGGAGGGCCTCCGCAGTCTCCCCCTAATTTCGTGCCCCGGGTCTCAGTTCCAAAGCCCTCAGTTCCAGGACGCGGGCTGTAGCCCAGATCAGTGGCGCGGGAATGGCGCCTTTTGAATCCCGCTCCCCTGCCTGGGCGCCTTGTTCCTGCTCACTCAGGGAGGGCCTCCGCAGTCTCCCCCTAATTTCGTGCCCCGGGTTTCAGTTCCAAAGCCCTCAGTTCCACGACGCGGGCTGTAGCCCAGATCAGTGGCGCGGGAATGGCGCCTTTTGAATCCAGCTCCCTTGCCTGGGCGCCTTGTTCCTGCTCACTCAGGGAGGGCCTCCGCAGTCTCCCCCTAATTTCGTGCCCCGGGTCTCAGTTCCAAAGCCCTCAGTTCCAGGACGCAGGCTGTAGCCCAGATCAGTGGCGCGGGAATGGCGCCTTTTGAATCCCGCTCCCCTGCCTGGGCGCCTTGTTCCTGCTCAGTCAGGGAGGGCCTCCGCCGTCTCCCCGCAAGCCTAGGTCGCAGGCGCGGGGACCTGGGCAGCTGCGATCCGGTCCGGATCCGCGCCGCTTTCCGCACGCAACCTTACCGGGCGGCCGGGGCTGTGTGCTGGTGCTGGTCTCCTCCTGGGGGGCGTGGCTCTCTTTAATGGCGCCTGGAGCTCACCTCCGCGGCGGATCCTGCAGGGTTCGCCTCTCCCGTTCACGGGGTGTGGTGGCTGCAATAGTTCCTTTCCACTCACAGTCCCACTTGCTGCGTCCGTTTTTCTTGTTGGCCGTTTTGGTTTGTTGTTTCCCTCCTTTCTGCCGGTCGGAGAGTGCCGACTTTGTGGGCGGGGGAGGGGAGCAGGGTTCTGCGCTTCCCTCCCTTCTCGTCCTCTTTTATGGCAACTTTCTTCTTCGGGCAGTTTGCTGGAGTCGTCCGTTTATCTTCCGTGTCCCAGTTCTCACTGGGACCTGCCGCTTTTCCTCCCTATTAACTTTTTTTAATGGGAGATCTTACTCGCAGCGTCTCCTCGCCGCCATGTTGCTCCGCCCTAAGGCCAAGCTTTTAAGGGCGGCGTCACGGGGATGCCAGCAGGAGCAGAGAAGCCGAGAGAGAAGCAGAGCCATGAGGAGAGCAGAGAGAACACGAGAGAAGGCCAGAGAGCCCAGAGTGAAGACTTGCTGGGGGCTGGGAAGCCTGCCAGTCTCCCAGCCCCCCAGCACCCCTGCCTGCCATGTACCTGGTAAATCCCAATAAAAGCCTGAAAAGCCACTGAGGGCTCCAGGACTCTGACTCCTCCTTTACCCGGTCTGCTGGAGTCATAGAAAACCTGCTCAGTGGCCTGTCCTGCCCTTACAGGGATCTTGCAGGTGGTAAGGGAACAACGGTGACCACACCTGAAGAGAGAAATCCTATGCTGTCAAAATATTTCCAAGGGTGTAAAAACAATTTATTTCATTCAATTAAAAATAAATATTTTTAAAAAATCTTGAAGGGGATTCCACTGTGCAGTGGGTGTTGGGTTAAATGCCTTAGGATAGAAAATTCTGCTGCTGAGGCTGAGCAATGGCTGCTCTTATTACCTCTTTGTTTTGTCCTTACCTCTCATGGTTGTCACCTGCAATGCAATTTGCATTTCTGGGCTAAGCATATGTTGACTTGGGTCTGATATTCTAGCTCAGTCAGTGACTTTTTTCTAGCTTTGCTTGTTCGCCAGCTCTGATCAGCGAATTGATCGTTTGCAGCTTGCAACCTGAAATTGCACCTGTCATCTTAAAAATGAAACTTGGTTGATGAAATTTCGAATCCCGATGGGAAAAATTAACATTATTGTGAATCTGAAAGAGGATTTTTCTCTCCACTGCTGAAACAATTGCTTTTATTTTTTTTTTTAATAATCTGAGGCATCTCAGTAGGACCCCGGTGCACCGTAGGATAACATGTGATATTAATAAATCAGAACAAATGAAGCCTTGCAAAGCACATTCGCAAGTGCCAAGCAGTGAAAGACAAAGAATATCAATAATTGGGGGGAAACGGTCTCTGTAATGAAGGAAGGTTTCTGGGACACATGGCTAGGAGGATGTGAGCCCACTCAGCACTAAAACTGTTCTGCAGGAGGAAAACAAGGCTGTGGAAAGGAGTGACCACAAGCTTGAGGTCAAAATTGATGGTGCAAAGGCAGCCGGACTCTTGACCGAAAACCTTGTCAGCTGTGTCTTCTCTCCCACTCAGATGTGTAGGGCAGGACAGCAGGCTCCATCCCTTCATCCAAATCAGGGGAAGGGTTCATTGAGTGGGTTGTAGGCTGTCCAAAGAGTACAGACGAAATGGCTTTCTTCTCCTCCTTCTCCTCCCCAAGAAGGAGCAAGGACGAAACGCCCAATTTAAAAAGCAACTCAGTTACTGACAGCTCCTGTAATACTCCCAGAGCCCCAGCCCTCTCCTAACTCCAGGGTCTAATTATCCTTCTACTTAATTGGAGGTTCAGGAGAGCTTATTAGCTTGCGCCATTGTTGCATAATTCAGGAGTTCAGTTCAAGCTTCCTAAAGAGCTGTTTCTTTGTTTTTGTTCCCCAGGGGCCATTTTCCCATCCATCCATTTCGGCAGAAACCTCAGGGATGAAGAGCAGGGCTGTCAAGAGAGGTGTAAGCAGCAAGGCTAGAGGACCAGGAATGGCGAGACCTGGCCCCCTCCCTGCTCCGTTGCTAATTCATTGGGGGTATCAGCCATGCAGCCAACCTCGCTGGGCATCATCAATGAGAAGCAAAACTGAATCAGCATTTCTAAAAGCATGTTTCCTGGAATGCTCCCTCTCAAGGTATTTCTTCAGAAAGTGATTCTGTGGTCTCGGATGACGCCAGGAAATGCTGTGTACTGGGTCTGCCTGTGAGGTAGGTTACCTCATCAACATCTGTTCGGACCACCTTCTAGTGAAATCCCTAAACACTGCATTTCCAAACTCCTTTGCAGTAGAGTAGCACATGGGACTTAGACTCCAAGACACATTGCCGACGACATGAATCAGGACGTGAGCTCTGTGACAGGGAGACATTCCTTTAACTTGCTTGGTCTGGTCCTACTCGCCCTGCTTCCAGATCAGGCTGATTTCCCTTCGCAAGCCAGCCCTCTGCTGTGACTTTGCAAGTTATTCCTGCGGTCTCAGCATGGAGCTTGCTTTGCAAACATTCCCATAATTTTGTCAGCTCCCAACTCCCTGTATCAAATCCCTTGCTAATTAAAATGACAAGAACGATTTTCTTGTCTCCACTGAATTTGACTGATACACAGCCTCTTGGGTTTTCAGAATACACAGAAACCGATTAAATGTCCTAAGATATCTGGCAGTACCTACATGTTTCAGATTTAATGACTTTAGCTGTATATAGAGGTCTCTATCTTATGTTGATTACTTCCACACACTTCATATTTCAAACATTCATGCGATTAAAATTCATAATGGAAAATTCTTTTGCTTTTGAGAGGGTGAAGAGGAGAGAAATCTTTATCTGTTAAAAACTACAAACTCTGGCCCCCTCTTTGCATCTAGCCTGCAGTTGAGAGGTTGATGGAGATAAGTGTTCCTGATGCTTCTGCTCCTCCCCCTCTGCCTCTCACTCCTTTGTAAGGACATGTTCTTCTAGTCATTTTGAATCCTTGGATTGTGGGGCCCCAGGTGATTCTGGTGTAGCAGATGATTGGTCTGCTCTGAGGATACCCACACCTGCAGGGGCCTTTTTCCTAGAAAAACCTGGAGTTGTTTTTTTTTTTTTTTTCCCTTAAAAAACCAGCTCTCCCTGCAGTTCCCTCTCCCCCATCCAGTAGCCAACAGTGTGAGCTCAGTGACAAAAGGAATCAGACATTTTGCCATCCTATCAGCAATACCCAGTGAGATTGGGGTGCCCTCCCCTTCTCTGCTTGTTTTGCACACTGCAATAGTCCTGTCATTAGGCTAGTGAAGTTAGGCCTTTAAATTCTCCTCAGATGTGGAGATGAGATCCTTGAGGGCAAGGACTCTGTCTCAATCCTCTGTAATTCCCAAAATTTAGGACGCTGCCTGGCACAGAGCACACTGTCATTATTCATCTATATATTTTTTAAAGATTTATTTTAATTTATTTATGCACACAAGAACTGGGGTACAGGCCAGAGGTGTGGGGGGTGAGAGGGTTCACCAGAGACAGAGTGGGGAGTAGAACAGGCAGATCTACTGAAATACACTGCC
Organism: Talpa europaea; assembly: GCF_964194135.1. Classification (NCBI taxonomy): domain Eukaryota; kingdom Metazoa; phylum Chordata; class Mammalia; order Eulipotyphla; family Talpidae; genus Talpa; species Talpa europaea. The sequence goes on along the minus strand of NC_140074.1, from coordinate 111,753,085 downwards.
GAGGGGAGCAGTGGGTGAGATAGGAGAGGTCGGCTGCTGTGGGTTAGCTCCCTGACTGGGGATTGAACTCACACCACAGAGGCTAGCAATAGCTTGATAGTGCTGAGACTTAACCCCTTGTGCCACCAAGGAGGCCTAGACATGGTTTTTAGATGTGTTCTTTAAGAAAAAGGCACTCAGGAGTTTGGGGATAAGAGGCTGAGCAAAATCATGGGTCTGAGGATGTTAGAACCACAAGGGACCGAAGAAAGAAAATAATTCAGTGCTTTTGCTGCACAAATAAACCTGAGACGCAAAGGCTTATACATAACAGCTTGGTAGACAGTGCTCTTTCCTGAGTACACAGGAGCCTCCAGGATTTTAATATCTGTAGGGACAATCAGAGAAGGAATTTAAGTCGTCTTCCATGTACCAACTCCACGTTTCTCCAAATGCATTTAAAGAGATTGTCCACTTAGGAAAAGTGTCCTAGCATGCTGAGAAAGAAACTTTGGGTTGTCTGAGGACCCCCTACTCAGAAAGGCCACTGCATATTGTTTCCTTAAGAAATGCCAGACTTCAAAATTAATAGTTCTCAAAGTGTGGTCCCCTGACCAGCAGCAGCAACATCATCTGAGACACTGTTAGAAAAGCAAACTCTCGCACCTCACCCAGCCCTCCCAAATCATAAACTTAGAGGTGGCCCCAGCTCTCTGTACTTTTACAAGCCTTCCAGGTGACCCTAATGTATGCTCACATTTGAGAACCACTGGGAAATGTTGGACTGTCCTTATACAATGTGATTTTAGAAGCTTTTAGAATATTCCCAGTCCTCCAAAAGACCCAGCCTCCTGCCTACAATTGCCTGTGACTTTCACTTTTTAGATTTATATCTTTGGGCAAAGACTTTTAGCTCTAGGTTGTCCTGGAATACAAAACCTTTTGAATCTTCAAGTCCTTCACATCTCAGTATATACAACCTTATCAGAAACTTCCTGAAGATTGGATTTTAATAGGGCTTATTAGTATTTATAATACAGTTATAGATTATTTACAGCTGAAATGTACTGGCTAAGAAAAGTAGGAGATTTAGGAAAGTGGAGGAGGGGTGTGTCAAGGAACACAGAAATGGGGAGGCAGCAGGTGTCAGGAGCTGTCTTGAGTTGGGAAGTGGAATTGCCTTTTGTCTGCTCTGCTCCCAAGGCTGTTCTGTTCTCCCCTCTTGCTGAACACTGGCTTTCTTTGCTTCTCAGTCCATGTGGGAAAACATGGCTACAGCCTATGAATACCAAATGGAACAGCTTCAGCCACTAGGAAAGAACTTGCACATCACTCCCTCTCTAAGTACCAAGTTTCCAAAAGGGATTTCAGTCCAGGTAGGATAGGCGCTTCATAGAAGTCCATCACCTGTCTACTATTGGAACATGGACTCTGGGGGCCAGCAGTTGGGTGGTGGACATAGTGGATAGATAGTTTTTGGGAGAGAGGAAAGAGCTGGGAAGTTAGTTAGGTAGACAGAGGACCTGAATTTGAGGACCCTGAATTGGCAGGAAATCAGAGGGAGTTCTGTTGAAGGGCAGAGGGCATGAGGAAAAGGGGAGAGGAGAGTGGGTACACAGATATCCAGATGACAGTTTTAAGGGTTAGTATTTCTTGTGGGTTAAAGTGTTCCCCCACCAGTCCCTGGCACCACAGGATGTGTCCTTGCTTGGGAATGGGATCAACTCTTTGTTTTTAAGATCCAGACAGAGTTTGCTAACATGCCTCCAAGCCCTTCAGTGTCTGTTCTTTAACCATCCCAGAACCTCATCTCTCTGCTCCCGTCACTGTGAATTCTCTGGTTCACTGACTGCATAGTACAGCCGCCTGCCACAGGGCTCCAACCTCTCTGCTCAAAACACTCAGCCTGTCCTTTTTACTCAGTCAACTTATCTTCCTATTTCCTCTCTCTGCTGAGGACTCGCTTCTTCAGGAAGCCTGTTCGGACTTCCCTGACCAGGTCAAGTCCTCTCACTACAATTTCAATTGCTCTACGTCAATGTTTGCCACAGTTGTAATTCTGCATATGTCTCTGTTAATTTGGAGTTCTGCCCCCCCCCAGCATCCCTACCTCACAGCAGACTGTAAGCTCAGTGAGGGAAGGCTTGGCACTTTACTCGCCATTGGAGACCAAAGCCTCACAGACTCTCAGTGCTATTTGCTGCATGAAAGGTACCTAAATGAAAACATACTAAGTGGTGCTTATTGTTGAGTATCTCATGTGAACCAAGCACTTTACACATATAACCCAGAGCTAGCGCAACTGGAAAACATCTAACAATGTTTTAAAAAATGTTTATTTTAAAGATTAGGAAAACCTCAGCTCAGAGAGGTGAACTTGCTAGAAACCACAGAACTTATAATAGGAATCTATCCAGGATTGAGCTGGCTGTGCTGTTTCAACCTTCAGATACAGAGTGTTAGGCTGGAGGGAATGTGGAAAACATTTGATCTCACACTGTCATCCTGCTGAGAAGGGAACAGAAGCCTGTGGGTTCGAAAAGGCAAAAAAGAAACAAATCCACATACAAATTCACAACAGAATGCTAGAAACTAAGCCTCTTGGAACTGTGGTTTTTCTATTGTTACATGTTTTTAACCCTTAAGTAAAGAAAGAGAGCAGCAACTTAAGAGGCTTTCATTTCTTTTGCCCCACCCACCAGTGCTGAAAAGTGGCCACCCAGATCAGGGGTCACAGCCAAATTATATTTGTTGCAAGGCATCAGCAGACTTCTGGGCACGGGGAACCAGGAGGGCACAGGGATTGCAGCGGAGGGAGGAAGCGTGACTGAATGGTAAATAAAACCAGTTTTCTTGCTGCTGATTTTGTAGCTACTTAATATAAAGTCATAATCATTACCATAGCAACACTCTCATTGCACACAACATGAATATGTAGATTCCCCAGGGGGGGGGGAATGAAATAAACTGTACCTTTGTGCACCTTTACTCAAAAACGAAAAAAAGCTTGTAACATTCTGATCCACAATTGCACAAGCAGGGCTCTGCCCCATGCAGATCATTATTTCAAATGAACCCACTGAGGTTACAGAGAAATAACCAATAATTGGTGCCTGTGTGTGTGTGTGTGTGTGTGTGTTCGTGCGCGCATGTATGTATGAGATAGAGAGAGACAGAAAAGGGAGAGAAAGAAAAAGAGAGAGACTTGACATCACAGTACATGAAGCTGTCTGGAGGGAAATCCATTTAAATAGTAGCCTCTTTTCAGAATTAAAGCTTCTTAAGTGTCCTGATGATTGAAGCACATGAGTCATTGATACTCTAGGGCCTCGCTGTGTGGAGATGAGATTATAGGTTGTGGACCATTCAGATCAGGGCGGGGGCAGGGCGGGGTTGGGGGGTGGAGGAAGGAGAGCATTTCCACAGAGGGTGGCCATCTGGTGAGAAGTTTGGGATGGGGCTGGATGATTGTGGACATCTACCAGCATAGGGGAGCATCAGCATGGTTTTTACTTAGGTTATGTTTCTACTGGGTTGTCTTAGAGATGATAAAACTTAGTACTGACACTAAGAAGAGCCCTTGGTTTTCTACTCCCCATTCAAGTAAGACTTAGGAAAGGTCTGCTCTGGGATGCTCCTGTAACAATCAATAGATGGCCCTGGGTGTCAGCCCCAAGTCGTAAGTCGGGGGTGAGGGGATTGTACCTTGGAAGAGCTCAGTAATGAGATCAGCATGGATTTTCTGGATGAGCCTAATTCAAAATAATCTGTGATTCCCTAGGGATTGTTAGATTGGATGTTTTTTATTTGCACAGAAACAGTGTGAGTCTAGAAGGATTCACATTGCCATTCTTCTGACTGACTGCCTTTTAATGTGTTTTATTTCTCTCTAGCTCTCTGCCTATACACTGACTTGGATGCATTTCTGCTTGCCTGCCTGCCTATCAACCTACTTTATCTTCCTCTCTTGTCTCCAGCTAGCAGGTTATCCTTGTTGAAATATAAGTGTGAGAGGACATGTGTATTTATATAACACACATAGGCATATATTGCACATAATAAGCAGTAACTATAATAAACAAGCTACCATAAAAAGGTACCCAAGATAAGGTGGGCACGTGGAACATGAGTGGGAACAAGGTACCATTTGAAATAAGGTAGTGTGAAGTGAAGCGACACTTGAGTAAGTACCCGTGTATAATATTCAGGAGTGGGTCCTAAATCTCAGAGCACATGGGAACTGTTTGATTTAAATTACATGGTTTTTCCATGGCCTGATTTTCATTGAGATGCTGGAAGTCCCAGGAAACCCAGCATTGTTAGATCAACTCTTGAATGGGCAGAAGTCTGACTGAGAAAAGCCAGATCCTAAGTTAATCAGAAAGAGACTGTAAAGAGCCAGACATTAGTTTAAAAAGTGAAGAAACAGACTGGAAAGATCAAGACCAGATCTTGATGACAGGTTGGCGTCAGCTTGGAGGCGTGAAGAAATTGGACAATTTATGGTCGGCCAGTGGGGTTGCATCATAATTCCTTGTCTGCACAAGAGCTCAAGGGAAAGAGCAAATAAGTTTTCCGATTCTATTTTGAGTTTATGTTGCTCTCCTTTTTATGGATTTCAGACTCCTCAGTGATACCCTTTAGTGGTATCTGATTTCAAACAAAAATCGGAGAATGATCCTGGAATTTCATAGATAGGGCTCACCCTGTCTGTAATTCTGGGAAGAATTGTTTTGATTATAAGCCAGCTAACTGCAAAGGGGGAATACATAAATAAGATGGTCCCTAGAAAGTACAGCAGTTTGATCATGTTCTGTCAAAGCAGAGAAGGTACAGGTACTGCTTGTAAGAGCAGTGTTCTAAACCTAAGAAGCTGATTCATAGACATGATCATCTCCATGGAAACACATTAAGAATCAAGTACAAATTATATTGTGTGTACCATTCTACAATGAAACAACCCAGAAACTGTCAACAGCCCTAAACAAACCCCAATTACTCATTGTATTCAGCCTCATTGCCATATCATCTTATTTCTTTTAGACTCTGTCTTCTTTCTTTCAGTCTTGGGCACTGAATTGGGAAACATTTTCTGATTTTATTTAAGGATGATTGCATGAAATTCTTCAATGGCCTCCATTTAGGATAACATTTTAAATAAATGGCTGATAAAGCACTATAAATTCTTTTCATCTGTCTCCAGTCTACCTCTCCAAACTTGTCATCTGCTGCTTTCCCTCAGGCATCCTCACAGCTGCCAGAACAGCTGTATGCAATTCCCTCAACAAATCACACTGTTCCTTGTGGCAGTGTCCTTGCTAATTGCAGTTCTTCTGCCTAGAACATCTTTCTGCTTTCACCTATTTGATCGTACTTATCACTTCCTCTTGAAGGTTTTCCTAACCTTCATTTTTCCTTCAGACTGAGTTGGGCTAGGAGCCTTGTAGCTACCTGGATGTAGACCTTGTGGCCTTTACCACCTTGTAATGTAATAGTTGCCCTGTGTACGCCACAGGTTAAGACTTCTTGAGGGTAAAGTGGAAGTGAACTCTTACCCAAGCCTCTAGAATAGGACACTAGTGCCCAGCATCTAGTAGATCAGTGTGTGTGTGTGTGTGTGTGTGTGTGTGTCTGAACTGAAGATCTCAAATATTGTTATATCTACAAGGCTAGGAATGAAAACCTAGAAATTACTTGGCAATGATTAATTTAGTGTTAGCGACAGAGATAGGGCTCAATAAGTCATAATTGTTATTGTTATAAGAAGCAATTTTCCAAGCTCAGCAGTTCACTCTGAGCAGTTACTCGTCCTATTAACTTCTCCACAACCCTGCAGGGGATAGATAGATTTGAGGAGGGAAAACACAAGTGATATTCCAGTTTCATTTACTTCTACAATTTTTAAATGCTGCATCCCCTGCCCCCACCACTGTCTTCAGACGGTCCCCTACCAGGATGGATATTGCTGTATAAATGGAATTGAGCAAATGGAACATGGTAGAATAGTTTGCCTTTGATCTAAGATGGACCAGCTAACAGGCCTGTCTGTGCAAGATCACTTTGTGTCCAAATTAGGAAGCAGCTGGAATTTGTGATTATAGGACACATATCTGGACCTGGCTTCTCTCTCTAGTCCTCAAGCATGCATCAGATTTTCCAAAACTGTGGGTTCCCCCTTTCTGTACCTTCTGCAAAGCTGACCTCCATCCCAACACCACTGCCCATCAGAACCTTCCTATCTTGTATCTCCTGTCAGTGATTTTTAATTGACTTGTTCAGCTGTCAAAGACATAAAAGACATAACTTCATAGAAGCTAAGGGTTTTCACCCTTAGTATTGGTGTCAGGCAGTCCCTTCATTTTACAGAGGTTGGAGATAACCAATCCAAGTGATGTTGCAGAGGGAGGTAGAACTGTCATGTGCCCCCTCCCCACCAAACACACTTCACAGTCTGGTCTCATAGACCTAGGCTCAAATCCCTGCTAAGCCATTGATCATGTAGTTATGGAAACATTACTTAAAATTCCAGAGTCTCCTGGAAAGTGCAGAAAATGGTAGCTTTCACCTGACAGTTGTTATAGAACTAGTTAAGAAAATGTATACAAGGGATTGAGCGCAGTCCCTGCCATATAGTAAACACTTAGTAAATGTTGGACAATTTCACCACCACTATACTAAGCAGGGACTGGGAGCATGCCCCCAGGAGGGGTGTTTGGGGCAGGGGACTTTCAGTTCTCAAAGGGCTGATGCACTGCAGGGATCTGACCATTTGCAATGCACTTTGCTGGTAGATCCTTCAAGGTCAACTGAAGGTTCCTAACAGTGAATGGTTTGGTGATTTGCATGAAGCCCACTTGAGAGAAGATGCCAAGTAAGTCTCTTCCCTCTTATTTGTGCTCCCTGACTATAGCCTCTCTCCAAGCATCCCCCTGTCTGCAGACAGTGTCTCCTGACTGCTGGGGCTGCCAGCGAGCTCTGCGGAGGGTTTCTCCGGAATGCTCAAGGGGGCAGTGTGGTCCTGCCAAAGAAGGGAGCCTCGCCTCGAGGAAAGCCTTGGCCATTTTTACATGAAAGTGTTTACCCTGGAAATTAAATTATATTTGGGATTTTTGGTTTCCCCTCCCCCACCCCCGCCGTGGGAGGTTTCGGAAAGTTACTGTGGTGACCGTGGCAATCAGAGGGCTGTCAGCATTTCAGCTCTGCACCGGCAGGCCCCTGCCGGCTCCTTCAGCACCCCGCACCCCTGGGACCCTGTGCAAGTGGAGAGGGCTCTGTCCACGGGAGTGGAGCGGGAGGGGGTTGGGGGGGGGCTGTGCACGTGGTGGGGCTGGGCCTCCAATGGAAGTCACAGGCTACACGCCCCACCTGCCCTGCACCCTCCTCTCACCCCCATTCTCCCATCTTCAGCCGCTTTGGGGTCAACAGCCAGCAGAGCATGAATTTCAAACTTAAGTTGGATGACTTGAAAAGGTTGTTTTTGTTTGTTTGTGTGTGTGTTTTCCAAAATATTTCTGAAAGTAGCTATAAAAAATGCTGCTTGTGTACCCACATACTCATGCATATTCATGGCCTGCTCCTCCTAGTGGGTTCAAGCTCTTATCTATCAAACTATTAGATAAGGTCCCAACCCATGTGACATTCCAGATTTCTAGGTATTCAAGAATGTAGGGAAATCTGAAAGACTCAGCCATTGGAAATCTCCTCCTTTATGATTGGCTTCTGGCAACTAAACCCATCAACACTCTTGATAACTTAAAGATGAACAATTCCTGCTTTGCAGGCATCCTATTCGATAAACTCATCATTCATCATCAAGTCATATTTATTACACTTCATCATGTCAGAGGCCCGGGTAAACTAGGGAAGAAAACAAAGTCCCTAGTCTCATGAAGACTGCATATTGGAAAGGGTATAAACAATAATATGCAAATAATCACACCTCGGGTGTAATTACAAATTGTGCAGGAAAAGTAAAGGGTAACAAAGGTAATGCACAAAGGAAATCTAAGTGAGAATTAAGAGATAAGGAATTAGGAACTGATTTTTTCAGCTGGCACACTACTGTAAGAACCAGAGGTAGAAACCAAATGGACATGGATGGCTGGTTGAAAGAGGCAGCAGTTCCACCACCTTCTGTCATCCAAGGAAGACATGAATCCATTTTAATTTTCAGTGAATCCTAGTAGAAAAGCCCATGATATTGATCATAAATAATTTGAATTTTCAAGACTAAAAACACATCACAGTGAGAAAAATACTTCAGAGGTCATCTGATTCAACTCAATTCTTATTTAGGAATCTTCTCAAAACTATGCTAAACTGTTATCAAGATTCTGCCAGGAGATTCAGCTATTGAAGAGTCACTTTTTCCAAGTGGACAATTTAACTTTCTCTTTCCAGTGAAGTCTTAGATTTCCCTTGCTAGACTGGATGTTCCATGAGGGCAGAAATTTTTTCTTCTTTGTTCATTGATATATTTCAAGTATCAAGAACAGTCAGTGCCTGTCATACAGAGTAGCTTCTCAAGGCATATTTGTTGAATGAATGAATTGAGGCTAAAATGGGTTACCTGAAATTTATGCTTGCTCGACCCTATTCTGCTCTCTAGAATAACAAAAAACAAACCTATGTCTTAATTATAAACAGCTCAGTCATTTGAAAATAGCTCTCATTTCCTGGTTTTGAAACTCAACTGGCAAGCTAGGGACCCAGGAAAAGTGATATGTGTGGTTCCAGTCTGAAAGTCAGGTGTCTTGAGACTCAAGAAGAGCCAACATTTCTGTTTGAATGAAGGTCATGGATAGGCTGAAGTCCTAGCTCATAACAGTCAAGGAGAAGTTTGATTTTACTTGAGGGCATCAGCCTTTTTCTTCTATGAGGCCACACTGAGATGGCAATCTGCCTTTCTCAGGCTACAGATTCCAATGTTAATCTCATCTAAAAGGCCCTCAGAGACACACCCAGAATAATGTTTGACCAAATATCTTGACACCCTCTGGTCCAGTCAAGTTGATGTATGCTATTAGCCATCACAGTACATATCAGAATATCAAAGAGGAAGCCTTAAAGAACAGGGGGGCATTGGTAAGCAACAAGTGGCAGTTTCTGGGAGAAAGGAAAGTTGCTGGAGCTGGGTATAGATAGGAAGAGACAAAATCTTCACCTTTAGTGAAAACCTGTGGGATAATGGAAAAGGATGGCATAGATTTAAATCAGGGAAATGCTATGTGAACTAATAATTTTTTGAATAATGATTCTCTCTAATCAGCCCCCCCCCAACTTTACTACAAAAATGGTTGTGAAGGCAGGACCAAAAATGAGTTAAGGCTAAACAATTACCCTTTTGAGACATTGAGTTTTAGTTAGGGTGGCTTGTTACATAGCATTACTTTTGCAATATATAACTGATACACTTTTATTCTCATAACTAATCCCCAGTGGGTTATTTTAGCCTTTTCTATGTCACTGAATTCAAATTGCTACTATTTAGATTAAGATTTTTATACCTATGTTTACTAGAGAGATATTAGTCTATAAATTCCCCCTTTTTGAAATAGCCTTAACAAGTGTTAATAGCAAGTAATATTGCCTCAAAATTAAGATGAGAATTTTGCCACATACCCCAACCTCAAACACTTTTCCACCTAATCTCTGAGGAGTGTATGAGAAATTACTGTTTCTTCTTCCAATTCACTGACAAAACCTTGTAGGCATTGAAATTATATAATGGAATGGATTTAAATTTTAGATTCAATTCATTTAATAAACATGGAATTATTTATATCTTTTATTCTTTTTTTTTTAAGATTTATTTCATTTATGCATACAAGAACTGGGGTACAGGCCTGAGATGCGGCGGGGGCAGGGGGAAGAGGATTCACAGAGTGAGACAGAGTGGGGAGCAGAACAGGCAGATCAAATGAAATACACTGCTGAGGGGAGCAGTGGGTGAGAGGGGAGGTCTGCTGTGCCATGTGGGTTTCTCCCTGGCCAATTGGGGATCGAATTCGTGCTGCAGAGGCTGCAGATTACTTCATAGTGCGGTGCTTAACCCCTTGAGCGACCAGGGAGGCCCCTTTATTTCTTCTTGTTGTTTTAGTTTTGGTAATTAGGGGATTCCAGAAATGTGTCAATTGGACTGATTTTCTCAAATTTATTCACCTGAAGTTGTTAGTAATATTTTTTATTATCTATTAACATTCAATACCTGTAGTAATGGCCTCATTTTAAAGTGACATTAGGGATATTCCCTCCCACTCTCTTTTGTCTTTTGTTTTTAATTTTTTTAAAAAGATTTATTTATTTATTTGTTTGTTTATTTATACAAGCACTGGGTACAGTCAGAAGTGCGAGAGGGTGAGAGAATTCACCAGAGCCAGAGCGGGGAGCAGAACAGGCAGAAGGACCTAAGTACACTGCTGAGGGGAGCAGCGGGCGCAGGAGAGGTCTGCAGCCATGTGGGACCCTCACCCGGTGGCCGGGGATCGAACTGGCGCTGCAGAGGCTGCGGGCAGCTTCACAACCCAGCGCTCAACCGCTGCACCACCGGGGAGGCCCTCAAAGTGCTTTCTAATAGTCCGTGCTATTTCTTCTTTGACATTTGCATTATTTAGACATGTGTCGTTTATTTTTCAGACAGTCAGAATTTTCTAGTGATCTGTTTGTTTTTAATTTTTTGCTTCATTTCGCTGTGGTCAGAGAACATACCCTGAATAATTTATTTGTCCTTCTTCTGTGCTGCAAGCAGAGGACAGGTTCAGAGTACAAAATTATCATCTCGTCTTTGTTGGTTTTCAAAGTGTAAGCCACTTGTGGTTTCCTAAGTCACCTGGGAGTCAGGAAGAGTAAAAACAGTTTGAATTCTTTTTTACTTTATTTAGAGCAGAGCCACTTTGTTTATTTTTAAATTGGGCCTTAATATAAAAAGATTTTCTTTAAAAATAAATCTGTTGTTTAAAAACTGATGAATTAGAATAGCTTACAATCCTTTCAATTTTAAAATAATACCATTCTTATATATTTCTATTAAAAACCCCAAAATAATATTGCAAGGGTTAGAATGACCTTATTTTAGTTAACATGGCACCCTAACCTTCCTGTAGTTGCTCCATTAAATTAATCCAATTATATGTTACTACTATATTAATTTACATAAATGTTTTCTGTGTGAATGACCAAAGGTACAAACAAAACAGCCATTGTCAATTGATCTAATAAAAGATAATCAAAGATATGAAAACTAAAACAATAGTGTTATGTTTTTGTTTATCAGGATGGCAAAGTTTAACTATTTTTATATTGCTATTGTTATAGGACAGGGAGAGGGGCAGCCCAAACCCCGCAAACCTGCCTATTCTAAAGGGGTTCTGCCATCCGCCGCATCAACACAAAACATAGGAGACTTTAATGGGAAGGAACTTTAATAAAACTAGGAAACAATACAGGTAAGGCAAAGAGTCCAGTTTCTAAATGAAGCACCCAAAGTTACCCATCCCCTCGTGGGTAAAAGTCTATCCATATGGGATTGGCCCAGAGCAAGGCCCCAAAGCCTGCCACAAGTCTAAAGCATCTTCCAGTGGGGACCCACAGAAAAGGGCCAGAAACAAGCAGACAAGCCCGGAAGGAAAAGAGCAAAATCAACATCAAGATAAAAGCCGCCATTGTCACCTCCCCACAGGTCTCACCCACATCTGTGTCACCCAGTCCACGACCAAAAGACAAGCGCAGTTTCTTCACGTGTCTCTAGGCTCCATGCGCCTCCTCCAGGTCTCCTGGCTCCATCCTGCTTCCTTCCTCAGTCTCTTCTGCAGCTTCTCCTCTTCCTGCTCAGCTCCACCCTCTCTTGGGTGGGGCAGGGAACCTCCCCCTTTCCTGGGGACCACCCTGTTGCACTATGAATCTATATTGAAATTATTTTTTACTTCAGTACTTTATATGAGAGCTGGACTAAAGCCAACTGACATAAACTCAAATGCTATAGGAACCAAGAGGAGAAAATCAGATGGATACTATTCTTTTCTATAGAAATATTTAATTGCAAAAGCCTCTAAAGTTCTGAGGGTTTGATCAAGAATGATGAATTAAGTCAAGATGTATTTTAATATAAAGGTAATAATTAGATAAACGAGATTTTTTATTTACATATTTTATTTTATATAATTCTTACATCTTTTTTCATCTTTGCACAATGTATGCATTTTCATTTTGGTTATATAAATGAGATATATTTTAGCACCCAACATATCTTATTAAAAGAACACATATTTACTCAATGACAAATTTGAGTAATAAAAACCATGAAGCGAAAAATTAAATCAGGACTGAAAAATCCAAAGTGAAAATATTAATGGTATATATACTGAATCCTTTTAAATCTATAATTAATATGAGCAATCATGTAAATTATACTTACACATTACTCATGTGATAAAATTTATAATAAAGTAATAATAAAGATAATAAAATTACTTTAAAAATATAGAAGCAATTGGAGGAGGTAGGAGTTCGTTGATAGTCAACTAATAGTGTAAAATTGATATTTATTGCTAAAATTCAAAAGTATGACTCCAGCTGCAAAATAGCTTCCATAACATATTTCATCAGTCCTACAGAGATATTTGTGAAAAATAAGAAATAAGGTCACTTTGTACTTTACCTCTTTCTATAAAAATCATATTAAAGTGAAGACTTTTATACAGCATATTACAATTTTTATAAGTTTCAGGTCCATGTATTATTCCTTCTATGTACATTAAAAATCGTATGTGAAATGATAATTCTTATTAACTATGGTATTCCTTGGTGAAAGATTTAAGGTTAAGTGGAAACTTTCTTCTTTGCACTATACTTCATGGCTTAAATTATTTATAATGATGAAGTAATGACTTTATAAAACATTTAACCATTTGTTCATCTTCAGAATGAAAATAAACCAAATTTGAAACAAATTTGAAACAAACACATGACTAAGATTTTATGTCCCATTTCACAATCTAAATTGTGTGAGCATACTGTCAAATGTTATAGAAATAACCTGTCCCTGCTCAGTAGACAAGAGCACAAAGTCACATGCTTAGACTTGAAGTTTGTGCAACAACTATGCAAAATCTGCTGCCTGTGGGCAGTAAAGTCAGCCTTTCCAAACCCCACTAAAGATGAAGGAGCCAGATAAAGGAGATCCTAACAATGGGTACCCAGTCTCTGCATCTCCACAGAGCATTCTTTAGAAAGGAAGAGATTAAATCCTGGCATTGCCTTCCTCTGTGCAGAGATAGCATCAGCATATCTCTAGGTCAGAACAACTTAGAGCCAGAAGGCGCCCTGTCAAAAATATTTACATTTTTCATGTCAGTGACTCACTGTCCCTACCTATATAAACTAAATTTAAACTGTGATTATTCGAACAGTTTACACAGAGTCAAATCTGACTTTGATTATCTAATAAACTTGTCTAACTATCATTAAAACTTTTATTCCAATTAACAATTGTGACCCAAGTGATTTTTGCAATTGCAAGCATTAATATACAGAAACCCTATTTAAATGAGATCAAGAAGCTAGAAAAAGTGTCCATCATGTGCAAATCAGCAAAACTGTAGGATCCAACATGCCTTCCCTCTCCTAAGGGAGGCAACACTGATTCCCCCTCTGAGGGAACAGAGGGGAAGGTCCACCAGGGGTTAAGGTTAAGGTTAAATGGGAACTTTCTTCTTTGTATTGTACTTCATGGCTAAGGGATTCTTAGTCTTGGATTCTGGGAGGTGCAAGTAGATCCCAGGCACTCACTCTCCAAACTGCATTCTCCTCGGTTGCTTATTTCCAAGTAAAATCATTTTGTTGTTGGAATAACTGATTGCTTTTGTTGGAGGGTAACGATATTTCTGTAATTGCATCTCCAATCTGGCTGGCTCCAGGTAGTGAGAAGGAAGAAGCACACGAGATCTCTGTCCCTGCACCTCAAAGGGCTGCTCATCTATGCTCTACTTTGGCCTTGAGATTGGGCTGTTAACTCCACCAGGTGCCTCTTTCTCCTCTTCTGTCTATGTGTACAGCTTCTTCCACTGTCCACAAGAGTTGGAATTTAAATCTTACAAACTGTATTGAGGACTCAGGGATGGGAAGAGATCTTTCCTTCCTGACTCCTTTCCCCTTGGAGAGAACCATATTTATTACTTTAATTAGAGCATGAAGGTGTAGGAGAAAATGCAAGTCTTCAGGCTTTCTCCTGACGGCTTCAAATTGGGGAGGCAACTTGGAAATCCTTTGCTGCAAGAAGTGCCAGCTGGATAATTACTACTGTGTAACTAATAGTTTTTAAAAATATGGGAGGAGAATGAGAATCAGTGTAAGCATTTTTAACAGAACTTTAGCATTATAAAATGGGTTTCCAAAAGCATTGCTAAGAAAATGTTTGGGAGGTTTTTTTGTTTTTTTGTTTTTGTGATATGACTTAATGTTCTTTCTGTGTGGAGGGAGGAGCAAGGTGTTGACATTCATCTAACCTGCAGCAAATGTCACTGAATTGCTGAGCTGACTTTCTTTCTGTGTTGAGAGAATAATTCCCCACAATTATTCCTCCAGGGAGCATTAAATTTGCCAACTGATTAAGACAAGAAAAGAGTTTCTCAAGGTATTTTGAGAATTCAGCAAAGTCTGAATAAGTTATAAGTTTTTAAGGTAAAATAGTACGTCCAAGGGTGATTTCCAAAATTCTTAATGATTTAATCATGGTGACAAATAAGTATGTTAAATCTCAATATTAGTGCAGATTGAGTCTCTTGTTCACATATGACTTACTTTTGCTTTCTTTGGGAGGAAGGATAGAAATCTCTGTTGGTCTCTAGAAGAAGAAATTACTGATAAGCAAATTAAATGGCTTTTAATAAATTCTCATCCCTACCCTCCTCCCTTCATTTATACTTTCAAAGACCACAACATGGATGCCAAATATTGGGGTGACAGAGGTAAATAACAAAGACTACAATCCCTGCTCTCAGAAGTTTACATTCTAAAGCATAGATCAGAAAAAATATATAAAAATATAGGGCCAGATAATAAATATTTTTAGCTTTGGAAGCCATGCAGTATCTGTCACAGTATACTCTTATGTGGCTTCATGAAAGCAGCCACAGATTACACTTAAGCAAATAACGAGTGTGGTTGTGTTCAGTGAAAATTTATGGATACTGGGTATTGAACTTTATATAATTTTCCCAGGCCACAGGATAGTCTTCTTTTGATTTCTGACTACTTGAAAATATCAGAATCATTCTTGATTGTAGACTATACCAAGCAGCGGTTGGCCAGATGTGGCAGGTGGACTCTGGTTTACAGGTTTGTGATTTAGAGGTTTAATAGTGGGGGTGGGGAATCAAGTCACTATTGTCAATCAAACAGTGCTGAAAATGGAGTGATATAATAAAAATGGGTCTAGATAGCTACGTGCTCAGTGACCTGTAAATTAAAGAATCTTAGGGCTGGGAGAGATCTCAGTGATCTTACTGACTCTGAATAATCTTCATAGTATTTGCTTTCCTTGCAGAACATTCCCAGCCAAGTGACCTAGCTCCTGTTTGAGCACCTTTAGTGGAAGGGTAGTGGCAGCTCTCCAAGGAGCCTATTTTATTGTTGGACAGAAGCATTTTCATTAAATTTTAATTTCATTACATCCAAAGAGATGTATATAAATAACAAGGACTCAAAATACCAATAAAGCTCAACTAGTATCCCCAGTCTGCCTTCTTTGGAAGGCCTCAGAGGAAAAACATAAGCAACTTTTCCACAGGATCTAGTTTATAATATCCCATGACTTGCAAATCCTTAGCTGTTTTAATTGATTGTATTGCTTGCTTATTTTTGGTCACAAGTTTGGTTCTTCTAACTGGAAAGTTAAAAAAGTTCTAAGTTTTCTTTCTTTCTAATTCCTGCATGTATTTAATATGGGCTTTCTTATTTCCAGCATGGAGAAAATTTTTAAAAAGAGTAGGGAGAAGAAAATTTGATTGTTTCCTTTTAAAGTGCTAATTCAAGCATCTTTGCATAATAATAACAATATGTGCCAATGTGCCTTATTGAAATTAATCCGCTTATGTGATAAGGCTATTGGAACATGGGACACAGCTTAATTTTGCCTAGGAGAAAGGTGCTAATCCCAAATAAGCATTATCATCTTTGTAAAATCAATATTGCCAAAGCTAGCAACCTACCCTTTCCTGTTTGTTTGGTTTTTTTTTTTTTTCAAATATAAGGCAACTTGTTACAGTCAGCTTACTAAGAGAGGTTACATTCAAAATGGTCAAAGTACTATGGCAAAACTTGTTGCTGGTGTGAGAGAGAGAGAGAGAGTGTGTGTGTGTGTGTGTGTGTGTTTATAATACTCCTATAACATTATATCTTAAATGCTGGACATTGTACTGCACAACGAAGATAAGCTATTTTGGAATCAGCAGACCACGTCAAATAACCATTTTATCATATAATATTTTGATATTTGGGTAAATTATTTCTGGGAAGAAAATCAGCAACTTAAGCACAAGTAAAATACACCTGCAGAAGCTGAGTCAGCAGCATAAGAAGAAAAGGCCCCCCAGTCAGCTTTGCCCATCACCGGGAATTTGCTCTCTGCCACCCCACTCCCTAAACCAACCCACAGTGACCAACTGAAACAGACATTTCCTTTTGGATTTTACTTCTTAAAGTTCGTCCCTTCCTCATGCACAGATTGCATTTGTCAGAGAAGTTAGCATATCTTACTCTGTTAGGGTGTTAGGAAATTATCATGTGCCCCGCCCCCACCCCAGTAAATGTTTTTCTAGTATGTTTGCTTTTAATGTGACTTCTTCCGCTTCCTCTTCTGTTTCTGCTTCTGGGTCTTCACCTTTGTCTTCATTTTCATCTTCTTTTTTGTTTTACTCAGAAACTCTGCCTATATAAGCTGGATCCCATCTAGGGGTGGGGCAGGGGTTATGCAGAAAGTAGTTGGCTGATACTCTTTTCCTACCAGACTCTTCTTCTGAGTTAATTCTCAACTCAGAAGTTAATTTCTCCAAAAATAAAATTTTCCCTTTCGCCACACAGTGGTGATTGTTTTTAAGTCCATGCTTCTAGAGCATACGAAAGTCCTAGTTTCTTCCTTTGTAAAAATGAGAGTAATTATACATATTTTATAGTATCAAATGAAAAATGGCAGCAAACTGTTTAACAGAATGCCTTGTACTCAAATATTATTCTCTCCTCCTTCTTTTCAGCCTCCACCAAATTGCTTCTAAGGCTAATTGGCAAATTGGGAGTGAAAAGCAAAAACAAAAGGGTGAGATGTTGGAATATCTAATAGGAGAAAATCTCAAGCTGGAGATACAAATAAATTATCCAAGCAATTTGCTCTTTGGTTGCTTTATATAAAAACCTTTCCCTAAAGTAATTAAAATATGATTGTAATAAGATTAAATATTTAATTTAAAACAAAAATCTTTCTTACAAGGAAACAGGCTGGTGTGGTCTTTATTTAAAATGCAAATGCTCATGGATGGAGCTGGAAGGGATCATGCTCAGCGAAATAAGCCAAAAAGAAAAAATAAAATACCGGATGGTCTCACTCATAGCAGGAATCTAGAAAACCTAAATATGGACCAGGAAAAAGAATAACTATAAGAAAGAAAAAAATCAAAATCAACAAACAACTATGAGCCAGAGACACTCTTTGTGGAGGGAGGGGGAAAGGAGAGATTGGGGTCAAAATCAGGGTTGCAATTGTATGGGGAATATAAAAATTAAAAAAAAAAGGGAAAAAAAAAAGAAAATGCAAACGCTGCTCAAAGATTGAGAGGCTTTTTCAAAGAAATTAGAAAGCAAAATGTATTGTTTTCTCGGAGATTGCTAATGTTAAGAACTTTTGACCTTGGGCAACAAGACATGTATGATAATTGACATTTTGATAGCAGCTTTCTCTGTACCTCTAATCTATACATTTTATGTGTATCAACTTTTTAATCCTTACAACCAAGTAAGAGGCACTATTGTTATCCCCATTTATAGATGGAGAACCACAACAAATTAGTGGCATGGACCCAAATCCATGCTGGATGGCTGTGCTATGTACTGTCCCTTCTGTGCTCCCCATTTTACTGTCCCCATTCCACTGTCCCTATTTCACTGGGAGATAAAGGGGGCTGTACTTTTTATTATTATTATTTATTTCTTTATTTTATATTCCCCGCACAATTGCAACCCCCTTATTTTGACCCCAGTCCCTCCTTTCCCCTCCTAAGTGTCTCTGGTTCATAAGTGTCTCTGGTTCATAGTTGTTTGTTGATTTTGACATTTTCTTTCTTATACTTATTCTTTTTCCTGGTCCCTTATTTAGGTTTTCTAGATTCCTGCTATGAGTGAGACCATCCGGTATTTTTCTTTTTCTTTCTGGCTTATTTCGCTGAGCATGATCCCTTCCAGCTCCATCCATGTTGCTTCAAATTGCATGTGTTTATCGTTTTTGAATGTTGCCAACAGGCATATGAAAAAATGTTTAACATCACTTGTAATCAGGGAAATGCAAATCAAAACTACCATGAGATACCATCTTACACCAGTGAGAATGGCACATATTAAAAAAACTAGCAACAACAAATGTTGGCGAGGGTGTGGAGAAAAAGGAACTCTCCTGCACTGTTGGTGGGAGTGCAAACTGGTCCAACCATTTGGTGGGAGTGCAAACTGGTCCAACCATTATGGAGAGCTGTGTGGAGATTTCTTGACCTACTAAACATAGAGCTTCCATATGATCCAGCAATTCCACTCCTAGGGATTTACCCAAAGGACACAGAAACATCAATTCCAAAGAGCACCTGCACCCCTATGTTTATAGCAGCACTGTTTACAATAGCTAAGCTTTGGAAACAACCCAAACGCCCAAAAATAGATGATTGGATCAAGAAGATGTGGTACATATACACCAAGGGGGCAGTACTTTAAATGTGATGAACAGGAATCCTTAACCCATTAGGCTAAAAGCCAAGCAGGTGGCATGAATTGTAACTGGGCAAAATATCTGTAGGTTTTTGTTTTTTGTGTATGGCATTGGTTTGAGATGGAAGCAGAAATAATGGTGCTCCTAGTGCAAGCTAGGAGTGAGGCGGTCTTTTGGGACCAAAACCAGGCTTTTCATCTTCTGTATTTTTTTTTATTTTATAAAGAGGTTAGTTATAGGGATATTCACAGGGAGGTTACACAATAGGTATTAAGTTACAGGGAAAGTTTGGGTATTTCTGAAAGGGGTGGGTGAGCATCCTCAGTCATTCATCATACAGTTTACCTGGATCCCATTTTTAGCTGGGGGTGGAGATGGAAGCATTATAATTAAGGAAGGCTGGGTTTTCTATCAAAGTCATGGTTCTGTTGCCTATGCACAGACTCTGACAGCTGATTAGGGCAGGATCAGGACTTGGGGTGACTTGCCAGGAAATGGTAACCATGGCATCAGGGTGATATCTTCTTTTGTTGATCCTGCGGGAACACTTGGTAATTTAGATTACAAAAGTGTGAAAATAGTGAGGGTGACAATATTTTTCTTTTCATTCATTGGGTGATGTATCAGAATGAGTGATGCAGGCCATATAAGGAAGTCCATGACAGAATGCCTTGTAAAGCAAACTGTCAACACTCAGCTCCAATTAATTTTTGTTCAACCTTTAGCAAATATTTGCCAAACAGTCTCCTAGGCACTGAGAATACCATAGTTAAGAAAATAAAACCACTGTGGAGGAAAATAAAGTTACCTGGTTTATGTAGGTATGAATATATATCCCAAATATATACAGTTGATCTTTGAACAACATGAGATTTGAACTGCATGGGTCCACTTATACACAACTTATTTTTCTATCCCCGGGTTCTCCCTTCAGAGAATTAACTAACCATGGAGGTAGATTGGTTGAATCAATTGCAGATACAGAAACCACAATATGAAGAGCCATAAGGACCTTGAACATCCACAAAAGTTGAAATTTGAGGGAAGGAGGGGAATGAGACCTAAAACCAATTCTCCCTCATATCAAAAAACCAGGGTAGGTATGTTTGGGGGTGTGAATAGTTACACTTAGATTT
This sequence comes from Talpa europaea, assembly GCF_964194135.1. Lineage (NCBI taxonomy): Eukaryota > Metazoa > Chordata > Mammalia > Eulipotyphla > Talpidae > Talpa > Talpa europaea. The sequence goes on along the minus strand of NC_140074.1, from coordinate 111,733,009 downwards.
TCAACTGTATGGCTCAGCACCCTTAACTTCCAAGCCTTCCAAAGGTCAGCTGTAAATATAAAATTAGATCTATAAATATACTAAAATAAAGTACATGAGAAGATGTATATAATCTTAGAAAGGGGAAATCTTTACTAAGAACGATATAAATCTAGAAGCCTTAAATGAAAAAAATTGACAGACTTGACTGCATGTAAGTCCAACATAAAAAGTTTTTGAAATTTATCCAGTGAAAATTATTATAAACTGATAATTTCCTGGAAAAAAAAGTTAGTATTTGTTGAGGATATACACTAATTTTATTATTTATTTATATATTTTTACATCATTGTTCATGTTTGTACAGTGTTTAATTTCTCCTCTTAGGTATTGTTCCCATAAAATTACCACCACCAAGACAGCCATGAACCATCAGCATAGACGCTTGTGCTCCTCCCTCTTATTTTGACAGCTGGTTAGGGCAGCTAACCAGGTAATCTTCCCTTACCTGTCCCCTGATGAATGTGTCCAACTTAGAAGTTGACTGTTAGTTTTTTGTCTTTTTTTCCTGACCCTTTTTATGGTTTCCCTATCTCCCTCCTATAAGTGAAACCATCTGATATTTTTCTTTTTCCTTTTGACTTATTTCACTGAGCATAATCTCTTCTAGCTCCATCCATGTTGCTGTGAATGGCATGAGTTTCTCTTTTTTGATTGCTGAGAATATTCCATTGTGTGAAATACACAGGTGTTTTGGTCCAGCAATATCACTTCTGGCAACATTAATTATCAGGAATGTAAAAAAAAAATACATATAACGTTTTCATTGCAGCATTACTTGAAATACCAGAAACTAGAAACAAACATCAGCCTAGAGAGGAATGGTTATCAATTTTAGTATATACATACCAAGAATTAACTACATAGCTATTAAAAAGAATATGAATGTATCATATATTCTGACAATGCGAACCCCATCTTAATTAAAGTAAGAATAAAATCATAAAGGAAAAGAATACATCAAAACCTCGAAAAAATGTCCATTTTTTTTTAGTGGTCACTGATACTAACAATAAAAATCATGAGAACACAGTACAGCAATATGGTTAAGCTCAGACCCTTTTTCTCTATCATTCAACCCATTATTTTCATCCTGTAGAAGTAATAAAGATGTAACCAAATTTATGCACAGGGATTTTCATAAAAATGTCATAAAAAATGAAATTCCCAGCAACTGTGGAACTTGCAGGTAAATAGAAAAATATTGCTGTAATGTGAAATGAAAAAAAATCAGGTACATATGCACAGTATGATCCCAGATCGGTAAAAATGCATAGAGAAAAGGGCAGACATTGCTGTATGCCTTAAAAAGCTTATTTCTTTCAGCCCAGAAATTCCATACCTGGGAGTCTGTACTTTTCCATCCAAAATAAAGCTTCATGCACCAAGATTTTTACTGCAGCATTATTTGTGATTGCCAAAACACTGGAAACTAAATGACCAGGAATTTGGGAATTGTTAGCCTAGAATTTGACATATTCATATGATTAATTATATTTTGGTGATAAAAAAATAATGTTGAGAAATCATTTTAAATGTCTTGCAAAAACACGCTGTCATAATGTTTAAACATAGGAAATAAAAAGCTTACCTAATTTTAACTAAAAATATATATTCATGGAATGCAAATGTAAACGTAGTTGCTTTTCTTTTGGTGGGTTATGGGTGATCTTGATATCTTCCTTTGTACTTTTCTTCACTTTGCAAATTTTTTCCTATGGGTTTGTACTGATGTTAACATTAGAGGTACTATTTGTCAATAAAAGAAGAAAAGGCACTAGGACGAAGATGTCTTTCAGACATGTATTCTATTGATTTTCAGCAACCTCCCCAAAACAATAAGGCAGCAAAAATTGGCCTTTAAACTTAGAGCAACCCATACATCTGAGAGTAAGTAAAGAGCAGACCTTTAACTGTTGATTTTACTCTTGCCAGGGGAGAACTTGTACAATAAAAATGATGTTAGGGATAGAAAGATAATTGCTTCCTTGAGGTCTGCACTTTGCTGTTTTGTAAAAGAAAATTTTGATAATGATATTTTTGAGTCAGTAAGACACAGACCTCTGGGTGTGAATGAAAACCTGAGAAATTGATGTTGGGACACCAAAGGATGAGAAAGCAGCCTATGATTCAATGAGGGTGAGCATAGGGTTTTGTTTGTGTGGTTTTGTTTTTGTTAATTTTATGCATGATTAAGAGACATTCATCAAATGGTTACAGAAGTGGGTGATCACTCACTTTTCAAAAAGAGGTGATTCTAGAGTTCCTTAACAGCAAGCTTTCTTGATACATCTCCATGTTCACTTTTATTCATTAAGACTGTCTAGAAGAAATAAGTGGAAAGGGAATAATTAGGATGTGACGAATCATTGCCAGATTGCAGTTTCTCAGAAATGAAGACAAATGATAGTAGAAATCAATAGGATTAGATATAGAAACACTTATTTACAGACATTTCTTTGAGAGTTCAGCTGCAGGGACTCCAAATTAGATTTATTCAGACTTGCTAGTCAAAATAAGGTAAATGCAGAGAAAGGGTCAGTATTTTGGTTCAATGTAAAGAAGGATTTTTCCCCAGCCATTAAAAATGTTTTCATGTCCTTTGGGTAAATACCTAGGAGTGGAATTGCTGGATCATATGGAAGCTCTATGTTTAGTAGGTCCAGAAATCTCCACACAGCTCTCCATAGAGGTTGGACCAGTTTGCACTCCCACCAACAGTGCAGAAGAGTTCCTTTTTCTCCACACCCTCGCCAACATTTGTTGTTGCTAGTTTTTTTAATATGTGCCATTCTCACTTGTGTAAGATGGTATCTCATTGTAGTTTTGATTTGCATTTCCCTGATTACAAGTGATGTTGAACATTTTTTCATATGCCTGTTGGCCATTTGCATTTCCTCTTCAGAGAAGTTTCTTTTTAGCTCTTCTGCCCATTTTTTGACTGGATTATTTTCTTTGTTTTTGTTGAGTCTCATCAGCTCTTTGTAGATTTTTGTGATTAGTCCTTTATCATTAGTGTTATGTGCAAAAATGTTCTCCCAAAGAGCACCTGCACCCATATGTTTATAGCAGAGCTATTTACAATAGCTAAGCTTTGGAAACAACCCAAATGCCCAAAAATAGATGACTGGATCAAGAAGATGTGGTACATATACACCATGGAATATTACTCAGCATTCAAAAAAGATAAACATATGCAATTTGCAGCAACATGGATGGAGCTGGAAGGGATCATGCTCAGCGAAATAAGAAAGAAAAAGAAAAATGCCAGATGGTCTCACTCATAGCAGGAATCTAGAAAACTTAAATAAGGGACCAGGAAAAAGAATAACTATAAGAAAGAAAATATCAAAATCAACAAACAACTATGAACCACGGACACTTTATGGGGGTGGGGCGTGGGGAAAGGAGGACTTGGGATCAAAATAAGGGGGTTGTAATTGTATGGGGAATATAAAAATAAAATTTAAATAAAAAATAAATGTTTTCAATGGATTTGGTTACTTTCTGCTTTAATAACTCAAGTCACTATGGGGCCCCATCAGAGATCATGCCACTGCGGTAGAGTTGATGACACTCCATGTATTCCTCTTTCTGTAGTTCCATTCTAGGTGATGGGATCACCATAGTCCATCTTATCAAGATCAGTTGGTAATCTAGGGGTCTTCTTGTCTTATTCCACCTTTTCACACTAAATTGGATACAAATGAAAACTTTAGACAAATACATAAATGTTCCAAGTATCCCCTATCTGTCAGTACTCACATTGTCATCATCTCTTCAAGATCTTGTCATCTGCCATTTCATCTATCATAACGTCTTCTTTATTAAATTCCAATGTTGTTATTCTTGGTTGCCCAGTCCTATTGATAGTGTTATAGCTCAGGTTCATAGCTCAGAGCCTCACACCCCACTCAATTAATTCTTAATGGATGATTGAATGAAAAATGCATTATAATCAATGTATAGTAAAATGCCAATCAATATGTACCTTTCCCCATGTAGCCCACACTCCTTTTTTATGCACAAAACTCAAATCCTTTAACATGATATGAATTTCACAAATGTCTCCAACAATATTTATACATTCACATCTTTCTACTAAATTATTCTCTTCCTGTTCTTTTTATCTTATGGACATAATAAACATGTAACCAAATTTACCAACAGGGATTTTCATGGAAATGTTATCAAATAGGAAGTATCTATTACTGGTGTATATTAGATCCCAAATGTATGCATGGATTTGAACTGGAATGATGGTTTTCAAATATTATTGCTCATCAGAATCAACTGGAGGACTTGCTAAAACACAGATCGATGAGTTCCTCTTCCAGAATCTATGACACAATAGATCTGGAGTTGGGCCAGAGAATTTGCATTTCTGTCCATGCCTGGATGCTGCTGCTGGTCTAGAGGATCACTGAGCTGGATTACCCAAAAACTCCCTTTAGCTACGATAGTCAATGATTTGAGTATTATAAATATCTGTAAGGCATTTGCTTAAAACGCAGGATAATTTTATCCAAAAGGATATTACTTGAAGTGATGATTTTGTTTCCAAGTGAATCAGAAAAAGTTTAGCAAATGCTGTAGAAGGAATGATAGTATCTGAGGGGCCAAATTTTTATACTTTGGACCTCAGAAAGAAAAGAAAGAAAATCTATCACTGGTCCTGCATAGCTATTAAGTTCTAACATTCTAGTGGTTAAGAGTATGGGCTTTGTGGTTATAAATATCTATGTTGAGGTCCAGGCCTGCCACTACTGTGAAATCCTAGGCAACTCATTTAACCTCAATGAGCCACAACTTCTTCATACTTGAAATGCAGTTGGTAATAGATCTAACTCACAGGTTCATCTAGAGGATTAAACAGGCTAATGTATGTAATGTGCTTAGCTAGATGCCTGAAACATAATAGAAGTATAATCCATAATGCTTTAAAAGTTCAGCAGCTAAGAATGTTGGTCAGTAGAATCACTTGGCAAGGACTGTAATTTATCCATTTTCATGAGATTCAGTTTTCCTTATGAGTACATATTCTATCCCTTGACAAAAAAAGAAAGTTCTTTTAGTTTTCATCAACTTCCCTTGCTTCAGGGTGCATCTACTTTCTAAGAACTTGTGTGATGTCTTGGGTAATGTTTGTGGAGATATCATTAATTCTAGGTCATTAACTATTGTCAGAGCACAGTGGAAATTTCCCCCACCCCTCTGGGTTCTTCTGAGGCTGAATGAATGAACACACACATTAACATCAGACAGATCAGTGGGAGAAAAAGCCAAAATTTTGTAACATATATATGGGGAATTTACATGGCTGTAGATTCTAAGGTGAGATGGGAGCAAATGAAGAAATTATATCTTGTACTAAGGGACCCAAGGCATCGAGAAAAGGGAAACATTCCAAACCATCGATCACTTCAAGTTCTATTTTTTGTCATTTGCTTCCTTACCACACTTGGAGACAGGAAAATCTCAGCTGCTGTTTTGTTCTACCAAGGATTTGTCTAAGAACCTTCCTCTGTGGTTTCCTAGGGAGTCCGGGAGATTGTTGCCCTGTTTTAAGCCTCTCATTGTAGGTTTGGGCCCTGGGATCTGCTGAACTCAGTGTGTTGCTCTGCCACTTCTATTCCGCTACTCCTGGGCCTTGCTTGGAGAGGGGACTGGGTCTCACTGCTTTCTTAAGACCCCACCCAGAAAGGGAGACCCAGAAATCACCAAAACACTTGGAGAGTCCATTTCCAGGCCAGGTTGGAAGACTGAGTAAAAGAAACAAGGGACAAGGTCTGTTTCTCTGAAAACCTTGAGTATCTGCATCTCAGTTCCCTTGTTGCCACTCTGAGTAGCTTTCCCTAGCTCAGGCTGTTTTTTTTTTTTTTTTTATGAAACTTTTTTCATTTTCTTACATTGTTATTCATTTTTGTACAATATTTATTGCCCTCAGGTGTAGTCCCATAAATCTGCCACCACTACATCACCCATGAACCATTGCCATAGTCCCTTGTGCTCTTCCTTCCCCTGTTTTAACCACCCCTCCCTCCCCTTCCCTTGCTGTATGCTTCAGATCTATAGTTTGAAGCTCAGGCTAATTTTATCTCATTCCAGGAATGAGCAAAATTGATTCTACCAAATTTAAGCTTTTCCCTTATCCTTGGGCCTGGCTTTTGAAATTCAAAAGTCAAAAACATGATGATTGTAAAAATTTCATTCTGTCCTTGAGGCATTGAAAGTTATTGTCCAAAAAAAGAGAGGCAAAACTGTGGCAAAGAATATAAAACATAGGAATAAAGACACATAATATAATACTTTAACATTATTGGATATCATTGTCATTAATCATAATCACTGTCATCATCCTTATAATCATCATCCGCATCATTTCTCTTTTACTAAGTAGACCTATATTTTTGGGGTGCAGAACACATTGGAAATTTCCACCCTATCTCTACTTCCTTACCCTCCTTCAACCTCACACCAGTATATCAATATGCAGGGCTTTTCTGCACACATTTCCTTCAACTGGAAAGGGTAAGAACTATTTTACACTCAACTAATTTGTAGTGGAGTATGAAAAGTACTTGACTACCTGTTTCTACTGGAGACTAAAGAAAGGGGGAAAGAGAATCACTCTCAATCTTACAATAAAAAAAGCCTGACAATTTTGTGACTTTTTTTTTTAATATTCAGAAAGCTCGTTTATTTATTTATTTATTTATTTATTTACATCATTGTTCATTTTTAAACAATATTTGCTTCCCCCCACCCCCTCAGGTGTAGTCCCCATAGAGTTTCCTTCACCAATGCACCCGTGCACCCTCACCTCAGTCCCCTGTGCATTTTCCTCCCTCCCTCTGATCCCTCTCCCTCCTCCTCCCCTGCAGAATGTCTCTGATTTATAATTGTCTGTTTTTGCTTTGTTGTGTTTTGTACTGTTATTTTTTTACACTGATGTCTTATTGAGTTCCCCTATATTCCTGCTATAAGTGAAACCATCCGATATTTTTCTTTTTCCTTCTGGTTTATTTCACTGAACATAATTCCTTCTAGCTCCATCCACATTGCTGTGAATAGCATGAGTTTATCTTTTTTGATTGCTGAATATTATTCCATTGTGTATATATACCACACCTTCTTGATCCAGTCATCTGTTTTTAGGCATTTGGATTGTTTCCAGGTTTTACCTATTGTAAATAGTGCTGCAATAAACATAGGTGTACAGGTGTTCTTTTGAATCAATGTTTTTGTGTTCTTTGGGTAGATCCCTAGTAGTGGAAATGCTGGATCGTGAAATACAACTTTTTTTTTTTTAACTCTACAGGAGCACTGAGGCTACAGGACAACCAGAAGGCCTAAAAATATGAGAGACAGATGTCAGTAGTGATAGAGGTAAGCTGGCCCTGACTCAACTGGAGAAGATGTGATTGGACAACAGGAGGAAGATTGTGAAGCTCCTGGAGAGCTTCAGAAAAGGGAGTTTCTGCAATTTCTTCAAGGTGTTTCCCATGAACCTCACTGAGTCTCATAGAAAAGATTGATGAGAATGCTAAGAAAAGTGTCCCTTAAGTCACTGATGGAGGGAAAGGGAAGACCAGGGAATGAGAGAACGTCACAAAACTCTAAGACCCTTATCTCGTCTCTCACAAAAAAGTCTAACTCTGTGGGAAGGACGACAAACGTGCTTTAAGACATTGGTGGAAATACCGGATGGTCTCACTCATAGCAGGAATCTAGAAAACTTAAATAAGGGACCAGGAAAATGAATAACTATAAGAAAGTGAAAATCAAAATCAACAAAAAACTATGAACCAGAGACACTTTTTGGGGGGTGGGGGGCGGGAGGGGAGGGATTGGGGTCAGAATGGGGGAGGGTTGCAATTGTATGGGGAATATAAAAATAAAATTTATTATTTAAAAAAAAAAAGAAGATAGGTAAAATGTGGCTGTGCTTTCAGGTAGCTCATAGTCTAATGGAAAAGTCAGAATAACAAGCAGGCAACTGCAACACTGTGTTGAAATATCACACATAAGAGCTTTAAGAGTATATTCAGGAAGTGTATTTACTTCTCAACGGAAGGGTTCAGGGAAGGTTTTGTAGAATAGGTGATATGTAGATTGATACTCAAAAGGATAAATCCTGCCATTGCGGGGAGGAACGGAAGGCAGGGGAGAGAGTGGAGGCAGCATAGGAAAAAAAAAGACATTGGTGGAAATCTATTATCGCTAAGAGAAGGGGACAGAAAGGACAAAAACTCCTATACTTTAGGGGAAAGTAGGAAGAGTGTAAGGAACAGGCTGTAGCTGACAGACAGAGGAGGAGAAGAAGGAAGGGAAGTAGACGGTCACAATTCTGAAACCCCAGGATATGGAGCTTGTCAAAATGTTGAGGCTTCATGAGAAAAAGAGAGACTCCTCCTCCTTACAACAGGCAGGCTAGTAAGCATTAAGTAGCAAATACTCATGGAATGCTGCTGGGAAAGAAATAGAAGAGGAACTCAAAATAGAGACCTTCTCTGAGGCCCAGTGCAAAAGGAATAGCTAAACTGATGGTATTCCTTGGTAGAGAAGACTTTTACATTAACCCCTTTGCAAATTAGTCCATACCCTAAATACAAGGTATCACTGGATTAATTTGAAGCCTGTGGTATAATGAGGGAGAACATAGCAACATCAAGCTCAGCCTTTCTAGTTAGAATACCCCAACATTAATTGCAGATACCAAAACAACACAAATTCAGGAAGTTCTGAATTACCCATGCAGAGTAAATGCCAAACACATATAAACACACATCTGGTCATTCAAACCATATTTAAACCACTAAGCCCGCACAAAAGAGATCTTGAAGACAGTCAAAGGGAAAAAAGATACATGAGGAAAAAAAAAACAAAAAGTGATAAGAATTCCAATAGATCACTTGTCACAACCATGATTTCAAAAATAAGTACAGACTTAACCAGACAAAAACTGAGGGAATTCATTGCCAGCAGACTTAATATACAAAAAATGTTCAAGGAAGCTGTTCAACATGCAAAAGAAGTATGATATGAGACAGAAATTTAGATCAACATAAAAAATGAAGAGCTCTGAAAATAGAATAAATGAAGGTAAAATGAAATTGACTTTTTTTATATTTAGTTGCTCTCAAAGTTAAACTGTCTAATGCAAAAATAGAAACAATGTGTTGTATTTTTTTGTAGCAAATGTAAAAGTTAAAATATCAATTGAGCAAGAATGAAAGGAAGGAGTACAGAATATTCTGTAATCTTTAAATTCATATGAAATGGCCTATTGTTTGAAAATAGACTCGGATTAATGCTAGATGCTGTAAATCTTAGAGTAACCACAAAATATTTTGGTGAAATCACACAAATAATAAGCCAAGAGAGGAGATAAAACTGAATCATGAAACATGCTCTGTTAACTCAAGATAAGTCATAAAAATAGGAAAACAGAAAAATACCAGATACCTAGTGCTAGCAAGATGATAGATTTAATCTAGTCATATTGATATCATATTAAATGTGAGTGGTCTAAACACACCAATAAGAAATGAGAGTCAACTCTATTCTTTTTTTTTTTTTAAAGATTTATTTATTTATTTATACAACATTGATTGATTCATTGATTGATTTATACAAGCACTGGGTACAGTCAGAAGCGCGGGAGGGTGAGAGAATCCACCAGAGCCAGAGCAGGGGAGCAGAGCAGGCAGAAGGACTGAAATACACTGCTGAGGGGAGCAGCGGGCGGCAGGAGAGGTCTGCGCGCCATGTGGGACCCTCCTATGGTGGCCGGGGAGCAGCCGGGGATTGAACCGGCGCCACAGAGGCTGCGGGCAGCTTCGCAACCCAGCGCTCAACCGCTGCGCCACCGGGGAGGCCCCAGAGAGTCAACTCTATTCTGCCTGCAAGAAACCAAATTTAAATATATAGACCAAAAAAATGTAGAGTGCTGGATAAAGATATACCATACAGATAATAATGAAAATGAGTAAGAATATATTAAGGTCAAACAAAATATAATTCAGAGCAAGGGATATTATAAGGAATAACAAATAGATAACAAATAGATAAAATTCCAAGGATAAAACTTTCCAAGAAATTATGAAAATCCTGAATACATATGCACCCAACAGTAGCGCTTCAAAATGTGTAAAGCTAACACTGTAGAATTAACGGAGAAATGGTCCTCCCCTGGTGGCGCAGCAATTGAGCGCTGGGTTGTGAAGCTGCCCAAAGCCTCTGCAGTGCCGGTTCGATCCCCAGCCACAGGCGAGGGTCCCACATGGCGCGCAGACCTCTCCTGCTGCTCCCGCTGCTCCCCTCAGCAGTGTACTTCGTTATTCTGCCTGTTCTGCTCCCTGCTCTGGCTCTGGTGAATTCTCTCACCCCCACACCTCTGGCCTGTACCCCAGCTCTTGTATGCATAAATAAATAAATCTTTAAAAAAAAGAATTAAAGGAGAAAGAAATACATGTTTGAGTGCACTAATTGTAGGTTGATTCCTCCGGTGTTTTTTTAAACAATTCCCTGGAGCAGATTAGAGAATGAGAGTTAAATGGAGACAGGAAGTCAGAGTTATAAGCAATCTTGAAGATGTACCTCAGTAATTTGTGAAAATGTTGGGGAAACATCAGAATCTTCAGGAAATGGGACAGGCGTTGGAAAAAAGGACCAGCCCCACCCCTTTCCCTCCTGGGTTCCAGGAAAGAAGAGGTTTTGGCTCGCTGGGCAGATTATGGTTTGGAGATAAAGGCCATTACCTCAGAGGCACATTCTACAAATGATATGCTGGAAAGACAGTTAAACCAAAGCTTTGTATAACTCTCAGAAGTTGTACAAGGTATCCCCTTCGAATGAAAAAGGGGGATGCCAGTGAATTACGAAATTGATGTTTGTCTCTGATTTTGGCAAAGAATGAAATCTTGCATAGTCCAAGAAGAATTGCCAATTTGACTTAATTTCTGTGTTTTAAAATCCCTCAGAAAAACATGAGCATGACCTTACACCCTGTATTTTAAAAAGCAAGCTTCTCAGACTGAAAAGAGCAGCCCAGAGCTGCTTGTTGTCAGACAGCTCTGCCTCTGACAAGAGGTTAGTGATCCCATCAGGGGGATAGTTTCAGCTTCAGCAAGGCTGATTTTAGGGTGAAACTGACACGTTCAGGAAACTCAGTAGAAACTCTTGGGGGAAGAGGACAAATATCTAATTGCTTTGCTCACAGTTCTGTAACTTTGTTGGAGCTCTGTGCTTGTTTACACCTGGGGACACATTAATAATTACTGGACTATTTTATTGAACAAAATTCAGCTCTTGGAATGCCAGAGGGTTCCTTAGCAGCATTGGCCAATGTGAAAAACAGTATCAGAACACACTGTTAGAGCTGAGAGACCTAAACTCCATGTTTTCAACCATATTCCATAGAGCCTGAAGATTCTGAAAAGGTACTTAGGCATTAAGAGAAGGACAGGAAAGCTGAGGGAACAGAGTTCTAAGCTGTCTCTCATCCTCCCAAGCAGAGAGTTCTGTCTGTTTTTTATTTGGATAGGGTTCCATATGAGGTTTCATTTAGTAGAAATAAGCTTTTCCTTCAAAGCCCAGATTGACGATTTGTGATTCAGTCCAGGGGTTGCATTTTGTTGTTGTTGAAGAGCCGAAAAGTAAATATTTTAAACTTCGGGGCCAATATGGTTTCTGTCCTTGTGGAATAAACCACAAGTCTTTAATAAATTGAATACTGTGTCAAGCATGGAGGATATTCTAAATTATAACTTTCTAAATACATGTGAAACTATTTCACCCCTACTTGGTTGTTTGGGGCTCCTTGTACAAATAGACTTGCTATTTTGCTTATTTAAGCAAATAATGAGCTATTATACTGCCAGAGATAAATGACCTGAATTACCATGAAGTTACTGGGTTGTTTCTACATAATTGTGCCAACAAGGGTAATATCTGGAAATCAGTGGATTCACTGGGAAACCCATTGGTGCTCCCAGTTTCCGGGGAAACCACACTTGTACATTATAACAACCATGGAATGAAAAAGGTAACCAGTTCTGTTGTCCCATGCATGAAAGTGTGGTTACCCTGCCAGACAAGCAACCTAGACTAGGCAGAATTTCCGGTTCAAGATAAAGGGAGTCTAGAGCAGGTGGTATAAAATGAACTGATGAATATCATTTGAATGTGAAATTATAAGAGCAGAACTACTTGAGAGGCCCAATCCATAATCTTTCTGGCTTTATACTTTGATGTACTGTAGCACTAACCGGAACTTCTTTTCTTGCGGGTTTTTTGGTTTTGTTTTCAAAGCACAGTTTGCTCCCTCCAACCTAACCCCATAAATGCTAGGGAATTAACACTCCTTGGAGGAAGTGCTTAACCAGTGACTGAACAAAATCAGGTATCTCAGTTATCTCACACCATAAATGGTAAGTCAGAAAATCAGAAGGCAAGCATTTCACACTGGCTCCCAGAGCTTGTGTTACCAGGTTTTGGGGTTCCTTGGCTTTTGACTATAGCCATGAAAGAATTCAAAGCCACAGATAGGCAAAGCAAAACAAAGTTTATTTAGAGACAGTACATCTGAGAAGAGGTCTGAGTGGGCAGAGTCCATGGAAGAAGAATATCTAGGGATAGAGGGAGACTCCTGATATAAATGGGGTGTAGGGGGTTACTCGCTTCATCCCTTCCTGGAGTTTATCCTGTAGGCACTCCTGGGGTATTGGTTTATCAGTCCAGGCAGGAGTTTCTAAGTCATTCCCCCTCCTGCTGTGCTCCAGTGCACAAGTGATATAGTTTTATCAGCCCTGGCAGTGAGTTGGGGGAGGCGGCATCTGCCGTCCCCTCTAGGCATTTTCTGCCTCTCCCTGGCGAGTGTTTCCTGGGGTCCTGGGTATGTTGGCATTGATTTTCTGTAGGCATCACCCTCTTATTGCTCTAACTGCCTAACGTTTGTCCAGTTCAACTAAGCTTTGTTGCCATCGGCAGCAGCTGGCTTGATTCTGCACACTTCTGTTGCTCTCCCTGCTGGTTTCACATCTTGACTTTTTTATTTGTATTTTCCTTTCCCTCCAAAATAAGCTACTGGCATGAGAGTCATTTTCTCAGCATCTTCTTTGGGGAAAGCAGAAAACTTAGAAAAAGATATAGGTTATTACTGATTGTCTTTCAGACATTCATGGGCTAAATGGAGAAATACGTTTGTGCCCATTTGTGTGTACTAATACCTTAGTAAATGAGACCCTCAAGAAACTGGAAGTATAAAGCTCTTCAAATCCTTTCTAGATTATTTTAATGCAAATATAAAAAAACTAAACATGAAAATGCCAAAACAAATGCCAACTTAGTGGGACAATGAGATTTTCCTTGGCAAAATGGGCCAGATGGCCACCCTACAAATATATCTAGAACCTGACAATTCTTTGCAATTTGGACTGACCTCATCACTTTTTTTTTTTAAAGATTTATTTATTTATGCATACAAGAACTGGGGTACAGGTCAGAGGTGTGGGGGGTGAGAGGATTCACCAGAGACAGAGTGGGGAACAGAGCGGCAGATTGACTGAAAAACACTGCTGAGGGGAGCAGCGGGTAAGACAGGAGAGATCTGCTGCACCATGTGGTTAGCTCCCGGGGCCGGGGATCGAACTCATGCTGCAGTGGCAGCAGATAGCTTCTTAAGTTGTGTCTTAACCCTTTGTGCCACCAGGGAGGCCCTGACCTCATCATTTGAATTTCATTTTTGGTTTCCTTTTCCAGTGAGCTCCAAGTAACATATCTGATTGTTGTCCTTTGTCCAGTGCTAAAGATAGTTCTTAATCTCAGTCTTCTGGGTCCAGGATTCTGGGTTCTACTACGATTTGATCCTCCACTATATAATTCAACATGCAACAATGACAAGTCTCTTAAATGTTTGAAGTCAGTAATTATTGTCTATTATTATTTTTATGAATAATCTCTACACCTTTTTTTTTTCTATATGATCTCTTTTCTATCTTTTGATACTTTTATACATCTCAATTTCCCTGCACATCAAAAGATCTTGAATAGATCCAACATACTATAGGGGCATCCTAATTTGATTAAGAAGCAAACCACTTCTAAATAACAGATTTTATTTCAATGTCCAGTATAGACCTTTTTTGAACTTGACTGAGCACCCTTGGCCCTTGGGTGTATATCGCCTGTCTCAACTATGGGAAGCAGAATGAAGCCCAATTCACACATCCTGAGGTTTTAGCAAGAAAGAGCATTTTAATTGAATTCCAAGGCAGTTAGTTTGGGCCTTGGAAATTCATCACTGCCTGTGGGTGGCCTCTTGAAAGGGGTATGTGTGGGGTGTGTGTGTGTATTTCTTTTCTTCTTTTGGATGAGTCCAGCTAAGAGATGTTTGTTGTACTGAGTCATACAAACAAATAGAGCTCTTGCCCCAGCCACGTTCCTGGATCATCAACTTTACATAATATCCCTTTCTTAACTAAGAAGGGGCCAAGGCCTACTTAGCAACAGGATATTCACCTAGTGCTAGAGTCGACTCCTTCTTGACGCCTGATGAAGCTCAGAGAAGAAGACTTGTCTGTGTTTTTCGCTTGTGACCTCACCTCTATGTCCTTCCAGAATGGCACAGTTAAAGCATTTTAACTGAGAAATTTAAAAATATCCCAGACGGCATAATTTAAGGATCAAAATATTCCACCTTCAGGGAAGAGTAATTATAGGCCTCCTGTCTCTTCTATCTTTTGTGGAAAGTATACACGTTTATCTCTGTTTTGTTTTTTTTTCTTTTTTCCCTCATTAAAGGAGAACAGTTTTGTGTCTATAGAGACAATTATTTCACTTTGGGAGTCTGGGACCCTCCAAGGTCAGCTCTGATTGGTGCCCCCTAAGGGGAAAGAAATTAAATGCTTTGTGTTACCAATTCAAAGACTTCCTCGAAGCTCATATAGTCCCCAGAAATAGAAATCCAACCAGATTGTGGGATCAGGAATGGTTTCTCTAAGAATTTGAAGGCTGAGTTTAGAAAACAAAACAAAACAAAACAAAACAAAACATTGTCTCATGGCTAGGATCCATGTCACCACTAACTAGTGCAGATCAAACCTGACTCTTTCAATGAGCTCAATAGCACCTCTCCTATCCTCAGTATAGTGCACCCAGTGTGCCAGCAACCTACTTGAGACCTAATTCTTCCTTATTTCTCCCCCAAATCCCATTCATTCTATGATTCAAACTGATCCTGTATCCTCAACTTCTTCAGAGACAGTAGCCCTTAACAGAAGCTTGGTTCTCTCTTACCTGATTTCCCATTTTTTTTAAATTAAAAAAATTTTTTTTTTTTTTTGCATAGAAGAACTGGGGTTCAGGTCAGAGGTGCAGGGGCTGAGAATATTTACCAGAGATAGAGTAGGGAGCAGAGTAGGTGGATCTACTGAAATACACTGCTAAGAGGAGCATCATGTGAGACAGGAGAGGTCTGCTGTGCCACATGTGGGTTAGCTTCCTAGCCAGGGATCAAATTCAGGTTGTAGCAGTGATAGCACTGAGACTTAACCCCTAGGCCACCAGGGAGGTCCACAATTTCCCTTTGCAGTTTATCCCAGGTAGGGTAATGATGATAATAATTACAATGGAGCAAGGTGATAAACCTTCGCACACCACAAGTTGGCTGTAAATATATGTAGCTCTCCCTCCCCCAATCTGTCTGATAATTTTTATGAACATACCTACCCACCTACTGCTCCCTGGAAGTGCCCTGGCTAGACCCGCCTCTGTGCATCCTGTGAGCATCTTCTGCTGATGAGCCTGTGACCCATTTATTTTTGGTCAGTGGCACATCCCTATTGACTCAGCCTCCTCTTGACCCTTGTAGTCATCGCAGATGCCTCTGACTCTCTGTCAAGTCCTCTATCCATGTGAAGCCCTTGCATTTTTAAATCCCATAGCCCCCAGCTCTCCTCCTCTTCCTCTTTGCAATCATTTGTGTGCTATGTACCAGACTTGTCTAAGGTAGGTTTGGGTTAACTCTGCTGTGTGGTTTGGAAGGTGAGCCAGCACCCCCCTCCCCCATTCCCAAGTCCATTGTTCCTGGTATTAATCCCAGGTGTGGGGCCTGAGGATATGATCTGCTTCTTTCCAGCAGTTGCCCTTACCCCTGCAGGCCCTGGTCTCTGATCCCTATCTGATTTTAAGCTCCTTCCTTTGACTGCAGACCATCTTGAACTGATTTATAATTGCCTTTTTTAACCCGCCTGGCATCATCTGGGTGAAGGTCTTTTGTGCTCACCTTGATTCATACATCAGGTCTCTTCGGTCTGCAGGACATCATATCACTAGTTTGTTGTTTAACAATAACCTGGAATCTTTTTTAGAGAAAGGGAAGAAGAATGGAATAGGAACATTCATTAATTGCTATCTATGGGCAGTTATCCTGTTCTCCTTGTTTATCTCATTTAAGCCTCCTAACACCTCTATGAAATTACCATTATTGTCACTGTCTCAGACATGAAGAAACTGAAGCTCAAGGAGATTAGGCTAAATGGCTTGTACAGGTTACACGTTTTCAGAGTCAGTAAGAGTAAAATTCCAGTCTGAATCTTAAAGCATCTATCTTTCCCATTACTCCATCATGCCATCTTTACCATACTTGGCTTTTTTACCAACTCATCTAAATTCTTCACTGGAACTAGTTTACATGTGGCCTTGATGGAAAATGCCTTCGGTTTGATACCTGACTGCTTCATGATAGTTCTAAATCATAGCTAATCAAGGACTCTTGCTTCTTCCTATTTGTTTCTGTTCCCAGGTGAGCAATCCATCCAGGGCTTGTTTTTTATCTTAGGGCCATCTCCATGCTTTACCTCACTTGTGGCATACATATCTGGTCTGTCTTGAAATCAATGAATTAACCCATGATTTCTGGGGTTTGTTGTTTTTTTTGTCCCCAAATAATAGAACTTCATTTCAATGAGGCACCCAATTGGAGAGGTCAAGTAGAAAGTTGTATGCACATGTTTAGAACCCAGAGGAAGAGATCTGGGGTTGAGGAGAAATTGATGGAGGGGTTCCTGAATAGATATATGGTATTTACATGTCTCACCAGGAACTCATCTGGTTAATCTCTAGGAGTAGTCTTCCAGAACATTTCCACTAAATCAACAAAAGTGTAATAATAAAAAGAAATAACATAATAGGGCTTCCCAAGTGGCACAGCGGTTGAGCGCTGGGTTGTGAAGCTGCCCGCAGCCTCTGCAGCGCCGGTTCGATCCCCGGCTGCTCCCCGGCCACCGGAGGAGGGTCCCACATGGCGCGCAGACCTCTCCTGCCGCCCGCTGCTCCCCTCAGCAGTGTACTTCGGTCCTTCTGCCTGCTCTGCTCCCTGCTCTGGCTCTGGTGAATTCTCTCACCCTCCCGCACTTCTGACTGTACCCAGTGCTTGTATGTATAAATAAATAAATAAATCTTTAAAAAAAGAAAAGAAATAACATAATATCCATGAATGGCAATTCAACCTTTGGAAATGAATAATCTGCATGGAAAGGGATATGCAATTGTTGAAGTTAATAAAAAGCTTGCTTCTCTGCCATTCAGAAAATCATGAGTGTTCCATAGAATTTATATTAATTCTATATTCTTTTTATAAAAATAAATTTGTTTATGTTTTTAAGTGAGATACTGTTAGGGTGCTCCTCAACCAGGTATCACCACCATAGTACACCCACCACCAAATCACCCACTGTCTCCTACCATAGTCCGGTGTGCTTACTTCCCTCTTTGTTCTTACCTCTCCCCCGCCAACTAGGGGTCAAAGACAAGCTAAACCTTTGAAAGATGGCTATAGAACAGAAGCAGCTGGGGGAGGAGCGGGGAGTAATTCTCTATTCTTAACCTAGATGACCTGAAATGCAATAACCCTCCTTAAAATTCTGGACTCATCAAGATAATGGTTAAGTAGGAGGCTACCCACATCCACTAGGGATACATGTATGTTTCAGTCTTCTCATCATTGAAATGGGACAAATAATAGCTAATTCATAAAATTGTCCTGGACTAGGGAGTTTTATATAAAGTGCTTAACACAGTACCTGCAACATTTTAAATTCTCAACAAATGTTAGTCATCATTTTCAAAGAGGTGTTAAACAATTAGCCTTAGAAGGAACAGACATAGTTTAATATTTTGTCAGCCTTGTCATAGAAGTGGTAACTTTGTAATGTAGATAGTCAATGAATCAACAAACTACAACCCCAACACTATTAATTACTTACCCTAGTGATTCAACATCAAAACATGATTTATAAGCACTCGAGTAAAGAGGCTTCCCAGAAACTAGAAGATTGGGAGCAGAACTGCTGTTTGGATGCACAAGCTCTGATTCTGCTTCTTGCACCTGCAGCTTAGAAAGATATTGGTTCTATGTGCTTCCAATTAATTAAGCTATATCTAACAGGTAGCAATGTTTGACACCTGAGATGTTCTTTTATGTAGACACAGGTGTGCAAACACACACATTCTCACAATAAAGTTTATTTTGCCGGAAGTCAACCAACACAAAATCATAAGAATTTCTAATGGTTTGAATATGCCCTAAACTGATCAACTATTTTTTCCAGCTCTTTTTTTTTTTTTTTTAAAGAGGCACGTATTTTATTTATTTATTTATTTGTTTGTTTGTTTGTTTGTTTTTGTTTATACATGCACTGGGTACAGTCAGAAGCACGGGAGGGTGAGAGAATTCACCAGAGCCAGAGCGGGGAGCTGAGCAGGCAGAAGGACCGAAGTACACTGCTGAGGGGAGCAGCGGGCGGCAGGAGAGGTCTGCGCGCCATGTGGGACCCTCCTCCGGTGGCCGGGGAGCAGCCGGGGATCGAACCGGCACCGCAGAGGCTGCGGGCAGCTTTGCAACCCAGCGCTCAACCGCTGCGCCACTGGGGAGGCCCTTTTTCCAGCTCTTAATGACACTTGGTTCTTAATAACAATTGGTTCAAGCTCTTAATGATGTATTATTTCTAGGCCAATATGTCATAATGTCACTGATACCAGAGTAAGACCATGTTGTCGAGGTGTATAACTGAGAGAAACAATAATGCAGGAAAGGTGCATGACATTTTGAATAAGACTTGAGTCCAAATTCTGGGTCATTATTGCTGATTCATTAAATTTACTTTCACTCAATGATAATATTTTTCTTACTTTAACAAAGGAAGGAAGATTAAGTGTTTTCAGGATATTGATAGAATTGTTCTCATTTGCTAAAATTATTTCTGAGAGATAACAAGCAATAGTTCTGTTTTCCAAGGGTCTTGGGTCATCTTGAGAAAACAGTGCAAATATCCCCATGGAGGGAAAATGCATCCTGAAAAGAAGAGAGATAACAGGCTGACTTTTTATTCCACATGGATTCTGGTTATCTACATAGGCTTTAGGGAGTCCTCTCTCCCCAAGTTTTCTCTTACCTGAGTTGGAGAACAAGAGTGTTACTCTACATAGCATTGGATTTGTTAATTTCTCCTGGATAATTTTCAATTTTTGGATCTTCACAACTCAATTTCCCTATTCACTTGATTCCCTGGCTGGACTGCTCATGACATCTCCATGCTGTGGTAACTTGCAATAGCCTGTGGGTAGTATTTGTAGGTGCCCATGAGTGTCGCCTCTGTGTGGTAGAGAGAAAAGGCACTAAGAAAGAGGAGCATTGAAGTAATGAAGAAATGTAATTGGTAAAATGTTCCTGATTAGGTGACTGGGTGCTAAGGAACTTCCAGGAAACCCATGCCTAATATTCACATATAACCATTAACAATGATGTAAGAGGAGCTATGATTTCCCCAAGCCTTCAGCAAAGCATAAAAGGTACTGTACAGCCTGTGTGTCACACAGTATAGAATAAAGAATGTGAGAGTAAGAAGAGTGGAGGTGTGTTCAACATGGACTATGGCCACCTCTACTGTTTTCCCCTGGTGCTCACAAAGAGTTACATATAAAGAGGGAGCAATGCCGGGCCTCCCCTGGTGGTGCAGCAGTTGAGCACTGGGCTGCAGAGCTGTCTGTGGCCTCGATCCGCGGCCGCTGGTGAGGGTCCCACATGGCACGACAGACCTCTCCTGCCACGACTGCTGCTCCCCTCAGCAGTGTATTTCGTCAGTCTGCCTGTTCTGTTCCCCACTCTGGCTCTGGCGAATTCTCTCACCCTCCCGCGCTTCTGACTGTACCAGTGCTTGTATAAATAAATAAATAAATCTTTAAAAAAAATAAAGAGGGAGCAATGCCTTGTATTCCAGGTGATGCGCCAAGAGTAGGGTGGCCAAGAACCCATGTTGAAAGTGGCACCGGAGTACTAAGCCATAGATGTAGGACATGCCTGTTTTCTAGTGATCTCAATAGCATAAGTGGCTCAATCCTGGCTATGCCAGTACACCTAGTAATTGCCCCCCCCCAAGTTATCTTCTCACCTATATCATAAAAAAAATGTGACTCACAGAAAAACAATGAGAAAGCATCAGATTTTCCATTAAAATGACAATTTAAACATTTTTATATATTTTTTTCAAATTTATTTTTATTTTTTTAAGTATTTTATCACTGTTAATTTTTGGACAGTATTTGATGTCTCCCCTCAGATGTAGTCCTGTGGTTTGCCCACCACCATCACACCCATGATCCATCACCATAATCCCTTGTGTTCTTCCCTCCCTTGTTTTGACACTCCCCTCCTGTATGCCTCAGATCTATGGTCAGCTTGAAAGTTTTGTTATTTGCCTGATCTTTTGTTTGGTTTCTCTATATTCTGCATATAAGTAAAACCACCCTACATATACCTTTTTCTTTCTAATTTATTTTCTTAACACAATCACTTCCAGCTTCATCCATGTTGCTGCAAGTGGCATGAGTTTATCTGTTTTGATTGCTGAGTAGTATTCCACTTTGTATAATTGCCCCACATCTTCTTGATCCACTTATCTGTTTTTGGAAATTTAGGTTGTTTCCATATCTTGGCTATTGTAAGTAATACTGCAATTAACACAGGAGTGCAGGTTTCCTTTTGAATTAGTGTTTTTGTGTCCTTTGGGTAGAGTCTTTGGAATTGTGTCCTTTGGAATTGCTGGGTCATATGGTAGCTCCATTTTTAGTGTTTTCAAGAACCTCTGCTCAGCTGTCCATAGTGACTAGACTAGTAAAATGAGCATTTTTAAATGGGAATCAGAATGCAAAACTCTTAGGGTTGTTGTGAAAATTAATGAAATGAGTTAATATGAAACACTTTTTTTTAAATCAAATATGAAGTTTTAAATGTCTAGTATCCTTAGAATCATACATTCTGTGGTTACATTTTCATCCTGTAATGTTAAAGTTTCCTCTAAGAGAGAGGCCATCTTCATATTCTCAGGATATTCTTAGGATACTCTTTGGTCTTGGGAAAGGCCTATGCAGATGAAAAGATATTAGGGAGCTGAGCTAGTGCATGAGTTATCCACCTGGGCACCTTCCCATTGCTAATGGAAGGTGTCACATATCACAAGATACTAAGCGCCCCAAAGAAGTAGTTCAGATCACTGGATTACACCCCTGACAAGAAGAAGATAAATTGGTAGTCTAGCTCCTTCCAGTGCTATATTATCCCACTGCCTATTTGGGGAAAAGGGTTGTGAAAGACAGAATAGAGCTATGTAGGGACAGGATTATGAGAGAGATTGCTTTGTACAGACCTGAAATTAAACTCATGTGAGGAGTGACTCATGTAAAATTGTTTCTAGATCCTGTGCTGTGCTGTGTGACATAGGCTGTTGTCATGAGGCCAGTGAAGAGTTCTGGGATTCTGCAAATTTTATTACTGCAGGATGCCAGTGGTCCTAATCACTAATTAGAAGGACCCAATTCTGTTCACTATTGATCATTCCACTTCCTGTGATGACATGTAAGTTACAGGAGGTGAACAGCAAGCTGTGGGCTGACATTGTCTCTCCAAAGGTGGTGACACACATCACTGTAAAGATGGAAATTGTTCATAAAGCCTGTATATTTAGAGCTCCTCAATATGAAGGGGAAAATGAGCCAGTCAGATAGCTGGCTGAAGAGAGCATCCTGAATGGGAAGATTCCATTTGCAGATGGAGAAGATAGAGTGTAGAGGAGGGAAGGCAAGGGTGACTAATGGGGAGGCGATTCATGGTCTGATTGATGGTGCATTTTTGCACTGTTCATCTCCCCCATTACAGGATGTCTAGCAGTATCCCTGGTCTCTGTTTACTATATGCCAGTAACATCCTTTTCCTGGTGTGACAACCAAAAATATCTCTAGACAATGACAATATCCCCTGAGTGGGCAAAATCACTCCTGGTCAAGACCCTCTGCCTGAGGTGTGGTCTTCAGTCACATAATGAAGCGGAAGCACCAACACCATAGCCACGTTTCATTCATGAGATGGTGGAAGGATAAAAAGTGGAAGGCAGGCAATTTACTTTCAAGAGGGTGATACAGAAGTCTCACACGTCAGTTATGTTCCTATTCCGGGTGCTAGACAATAGGAGTAAGCTGCTTAGCAGAAACACACAAGTTGGCTGCAGAAGGAGGCTGAGGAATCCAGCTGTGTGCAAAAATCAGAGGGCTCCATTTGTAAAAGTACTAAGGGCATATGACTAATGGGAGGCAATTAGCTGTCTCATTACCCTTGTAGAATGAATATGGAATTAAATACGATAAGGTACCAAAAGTACCTAGCTTAATAAATGCCTTACCTAGTAAGTGTTCAAAGAATTTTGGTCCTCCTCTTGTGCCTCTCTACTCACAGCTCTGGACTGTGCCTCTTTCTCACTAAGATTTGGTTTCTGATAAATAAACATTAATAATCATGAACCTCCTTTATAAACCCGGCAACTGACCAGTATTGAGACTAGAGTCCACTCTCAACAAATGTTTTTCACCCTTTCTCTTTCAGGATTTTAGTAACTTTTTAATTTTTTTTTTTTTTTGCCTGTACTTTTAAGCCACCACACCATCTCCCCTGAATGCAGTCACCTATGCTCTTTGGGTGATGCTGTCTGATGCTCTGGCTTTACATCTGGATGTTGAATTGATTTTAATCCTGGCTCCAGAACTTACCAGGTATGTTGCTTTCTTGTTGGCTGCTCACGTGATCACTGAACTCCTGGCTGGTATTTCCTTAGCAACATCTACTAAGCAGAGTTGTTTCAATTAATCACAAAGAAGAATGTTTTAAGCCCCTGGTATTTGACCCTTTAAATATTATTTCACAGAAACTTTCACAGTACTCTCCCGGTTCTGAAATAGTATGTTCATTTTATTGACTGTGCCAAGCGAGATTTATTTGACCAAGGTCATATATGCACACTATGCTAGAAGAGAAAAAGATGGTTTGAACCCAGATGTCTCTGACAACAGAACCATTGACAAAGATTTTCTTCTCCCATGTCTTTCCTGGGCACAGGTGATTCAAGACGCTTAAACTTTACTTTTGACACTTAAGGGAGCCCTGTGTGTGCATTTTCTCTAAGAGTCCATTCTGCAGCATAGAATGGACTGTCCTCTCCTTGCCCTGGATGGTGGTGATGTGAAGGGTGACATCTGGGTGGCCTCTGGCCTTGCTCATCGTCCCTCTGCTGGCTCTCTTGTGGCTGGGATCTTTGTGTCCTGAGCTTATCAGTGGGATCCTGGCATTCCCCAGGGGCTGGCCCACGCCTGTCTTCCTTGGCCTGCAGCTCATTGCGTAAGCTGCTGACCTAAGTGGAAAGCTCTGCATTTCATGAGAATGAAATCAGTACATTGGACAAGAGCTCCATGGTTCCTGCCATCGGCTTTACTTCATTTTCGGGAATGGCCCTGCTAACCTATGATTTCAAAGGACTCCAAAAAATGTTGGAGTCCAGTGATCAATTTCAGTGGTCATTTCTTTTTTTTTTTACCCTTAGTGTCTTGAAGTAGCATGTTTCTCTCTGTGTGTATATGTGTGCATGTTTGTGTGTACATAGGCACACATGTAATTTTGGAGACAGTGTTGGGGACCTCTGCTCCATGCACACCAAAGTGTTTTGTGAAATGACCAAATGGCTCTGGTATCATGAAGAAAGCAATACTTAGAGTCAGAAAATCTGAATTTAAGTCCTAGGCTTCTTACCTGCTTTGTGACCTAGGGAAACTTTCTGGATCTTTGCTTTCCCAAATGGAAAATGAAACTAATAAAGCCTATTTGGTAGGTCTTTTGAGGGGTTAAGTGGTATGACAGAATATCCAGGTGCTATAATGGAAAGAGACCTCAGTTCAAATCCAGAATCTGTCTGTAAAAGTAGTGCTATATGGACAATTTACTAAAAACTCTGTTCCTTGCTTTCTGCCTCTTTAAAATGGGAGTTACAATGTCAGCTCCCTGCAGGGATATGTGGGTGAAACGAGACATTTGCGGACCCTCTAGTCCCGGCACACAGCAACAAGTGCTCTTTGCTATCTGTGTAGACTTCTGAGAGCTCATTGGAAACTTCCAGGTGATGTTCAAATAAAAGATGATGGCATCACAGGGATCATTGCCAAAGGAAATGATATGACTCATTTTAGGGACTTCTGAGGAGATGAGGAGATGATTTGAGATTTGAGAGCAGCTGGACTGCGTCTCAGGGAGGCTTATTCAAGGGTGTCTGTGACTATAGCTGAGTCCCTGGAGCTTCTTTAGGAGTTAATGGGCTGGCAAATGGAAGTCTTTGATTATGACTCAGTGTAACCTACTTGTCTTCCTCTTGTAACACAAAAGGATCTTGCCTGCTTTTGTTCCTTTCTAGCATTTATGTTTGCAGCCTAATTGGATTATAACAGGACTGTCCTCCCCCAGGGCCATCTCCCAAATTACCAGTTGAAGATAAGAGTCTTTGATTTTGTGATGATCCATCTTAATCATAGCCCTCCCTCTTACCTTTTCTGACTGGTTTCTTGGCTCCTTAAGGAGCAACCAGCATCAGTACTGGGTAAGCTCAAGCATGAGCTCCAGGAATGTGAGTATGCTGGGCGACAGATTCCCAACTTCGAGAGCCACCCCGGACTAAGACCTCATCTTCGTGAAGAGGTGAACAGAGTAGCATTCTCAGGGACACTACTTCTCTCTCGAGCAGAAGATTTCAAGAACTCAGACATTGTCTTCCTGCCCCATCCTGACTATCTTGTTCAGTATTTTCCACCAGCTGCAGCAGCTGCACCTTCCCTTTCTGTCCAAAAAGCTCTCAATCACTGTGCTGAGCTTCCAAAGTCACCCATTGCAGCTTCCCACCTGCAAACCTCACCAAGCGTTTGCTCCAGCCTCTCAAAGGCCCAAGGTGAGAGCTTATATATGGGGCTAATTTTTTAGTAGTGGTAAAGAACAGTAATGAATGGTTTTGATGGATTCAAAGCAATGCCATAGTCAGAAAGCAGCATTGTCCAGTTTTATGTTGGGCATTGGAGAGAGAGGCTGTGCTATGCTAGGAAGCTTACACTCATCATCTTATTTAATACTCAAAAGTGGGCATCACTGGTTTTGCCCTCAAGGAGGACACTCAGACCCAGAAAGCTTTGCTCACTTGCTCAGAGTTCCCAGGGTCTCTAATTACACCAAGGACCCCATTCTTATCTTAATCCATGTAAATAGTGCTTCCTGGATTTGTGTTCCAGGACATGGAATAAAAAGAGATGGTGCTATCAGCATGCATGGGCAAATTCCCCCTGTGCTCTGGGTTCTTCTGAGGCTGGATGAACAAGCAGATTAACATCAGACAGATGAGTAGAAGAAAAAACCAAATTTGATAACCTGTGAATAAAGAATGTACATGGCTGTCAGTTCTAAGAAAAATGAGACAAAATGGGGATTGATATCCTGTGCTAGGGGGATTGGGGTGTCAATGAGACAGGAAGAGGACTTCACATGATAATAAAGTATTAGTAGGAACAATGAGGGGAGCCTGGGACCCCAAACCTACCTGCTTCACATGGGTTCTGCCATCTGCTGCATAAAGAGACAAAACATACTCTTTGTGCTTAAGGCCTTTAATAGAATGTTAATAAAATTAGTGTGCGATAGAGAGAAGAGAAGGAATATAATTCAAATCATTTCCAATTACAGTTATGATTGGCCCAAAGTGGGGCCACTGGGGCCCAAAAGCTGGCCACAAGTCTAAGGCACCTTCGGGTGGGGTCCCATCGGGAAGGGACAGAAGGGGTCAGGCAAGTCTGGGAGGAGAAAGAGCAAAAATCAAAATCAAGATAAAGGCTACCCATCTCTACCTCCCCACAGGTCTCTCGCCCACGTCTCTGTCTCAAGTGTCTCCTCCTGTGTCCCCCAAGTCCCTGGTACAAGTCCAAGGCTGAGAAGAAAGTGCAGCTCTTCATATGTCTCTCTGCTCTATGTGCCTCCTCCTCTTCATAATCCTTTTGGCTTCTCCTTGCTGCTCAGCTTCACCCTTCTGTGAGTGGGGCAGGGAAGCTGGAACCTCCCCTTTCCATGGATAGCACCCCATTATAAAAGGATGGCTTCACATGGCTAAGCCTTGACATGGTTGTCTCTTGTTAAGATTGGTGTGTCTCTGATAAACCCTAGTTTCACATACCAACGTGGCACATCTCAGAAAAAGCCGCCTCTGGACTTCTTAGAAGAGGTCTGGCTGCACATTTTGGGGAGACTACCCTACTATACTCTGAGCCTGTGCAGAGCTGTGGTCACCAGGGAGTTAGTGACAGAGTCAAGAGCAGAACCTAGTTCTAATTCCAAGTTCAGTGATTCTTCTAGTCCACACACAAAACACTGACCTATAGCTTGTTGTCAACTCTCTTTGCTTACGATGAATTAAATAAGGAAAGGGGTGGTTGTAGGTTTGTATAAACGAATTGGCTACTTTGGTGATGATAGCAAACCCAATCAAGATTTAGCCTTTTCATAAGAACATCTGGCCCTATACAACATGAACACTCCCACTGCCCAGATGAGTCTTTGTAGTCCAGAAAGGCGAGGATTCACCTGGCAGGTAGAAAGAGCAAAGGTGGTGTTGGGGTATTATGTAATGGAATTAAAATTCAAATCTCTGCACTTCGCTCAGCTGAACGATGCTGGGAGACACAAAATGATAGTGTTGCCTTGGGAACCTGGCCGTGGGTCCACATGACCACTAGGGCGCTATTGAGAATTCTAAGGAACGTGGGAACAGGGCAAACAGAAGCAGGTAGGACACCTGTAGGGAAGGCTCACGGAAACCTGAGGTCCCAGCATCACAGCTGGCAGAGACCGACTCCCCCAGTCATGAAAAGCAGGTTATAAAGGGAGCCCAAATCCTTCTTCACATGCAGACATCTCCTGTCCCTCCCTCTGCTTCCTTGCAGGGTATTTCAGTAAATTCTTCTCTTCTTCCTGTTCTTCACTCTTTCTCTGGTGAATTCTTTCACCTGGTGCCTCCAGCCTCACCCTGATATTTCTCCTCACTACAGATGGGACAGAATTAGGGTCTCATTCTTGATCGGCCTCTGCTTAATATGCCCTTGAAGAAAGAGTATGTTCTTCTGAGCCTCTATGTTTTAATTTTGCAGAAAATGGTCCTCTGACTTGGGACAGAATACTTTAAATTCATCAGTTAAGATTCACTCAAGTATTTGTAACTCCTTAATTCAGTACTTTTAAAAGTGGACAAGATTTTGGTGATGCCAGGACCTCTTTAAGCTAAGTAGGTGATTTTTAAACTGCTTTTATGCAGAATAAATTTTAACAACTGCTTTCTTCACTCGTGGGCAGAGTTCAGTCTAGTGGTAAATGTTGCATTCTAACCAGTTTTACAGATTTTTAAAGCGAGCATTCTTTCTATTATACTTCTCTGCTCCTTGATTGTTCTTAAATTATTATTTTTAAAGCTTAGGACAAGCATATCTGAAATATGCTTTCAGATATGCTTCAAAGGTTTTAAACACTAATCAAGATTTCCTTGGTGTCTGCTCCTGTCCCAGCTTTCACTTGATGGTTGCGTGGGCATTGCCAATATGCCATGTTCCCCCCTACACACACACACACACACACACACACACACACACACACACACGTCCCTCTGAGTGCCCCCCCCCAATGCTGTCCTCGTGAATTTTTATACTTAGAGGACCAAAGAGAGGATTAGGGAGGTGCACTGACAGCACAAGGGCTGACCACCTGGTTTACTTAGCCCTCAGGCCCAGAAAAGAAGCATAGCCCCTAATAGATTCTCATTTGTAATTCAGTTACAAGGATATTGTAGCGGGGAGGGCTGTCTCCTCTTTATTCTGGGGCACTTGCTGGCCTTTTTGTCCCTCTTTCTGTGAGTTTAACTCCCCTGATGAGGGTGATGACTGCTGATGAAATACCATCCCTGCACCAGTCTCCGCTGCTCCTCCAGCGTCCCCATGGTAAACACAGAGGGATTGAGAGAAGGAATGATTTCACCTCTGAAGTCCTATTTGGTGCACATTTTGAGCTCAGGGACCAACCACGCAGGAGGCCTGGGGTGTTTTCACTCGGGCACAACCATGAAAGTGTTGTGTATTTTTTTCCTTTTTGGTGGAAAAATGATGGCTTTGCTTTCTTGAAGCATTCCTGCTGGCTTATTCATGGAACCCAAAGAGGGCGACATCCAAGGAGGGCAGCCTTCTGTTTCCCAGCCAGAGTCAGGGTTTGGCAAAGAGTAAGAGCAGGAGGGAGGCAGGACTGCCTCGTGTAGTAGGTGAGAGAAGAGTTGGCCAAAAGGTAGGAAAGACTTGAAACCAAAATCCACACTCTGATGTGCGGGGCCTCCCAGTGAGAAAAAACACTCACCAAACACCCACATACTTATTTGGGTTGGATTAGGGTATGCCGTGCCCAGGAGGCTGTTGAAACAGAGAAATGACCCCCTTCAATGGACTGGATGAGCCGTGGAAAGCTGGGGCATGGGCTGGGAGGGGGAGCAAAGGCCAGGATGCCCAAGACAGCACTGTGGATACTTGGCCCCAAGAACCCATTTTGCAGGTTTACTTGGGATGGAACTATAGACTGTGCCATGTGTGGGTGGTGGCCAGAGAGACTAAGGAGAGGTAGGGACATCTCTTCTTTGGAGCCAGACAGGCTCCGGTCTGAATCCAGACTCCATCACTTAAGAGGATAGGAATCTTGGGGGAAAGTCATTGAACTTGTCTGAACCTCAGTTTCTTAACCAGTAAAATGGGACTGAAACTGTGGGTTTTGATGAGGATTAAATTTGATAATCATATGAGAAGTTAGCCTCCGTGTGCCTGGTCCTCATCAGCTTTGTAGCTGCTGTCTTTCCATATGTGGGTGACTGGCTATGTGGAGGAGGGGCATCCTTATGTGATGGTTGTAGAACATTTTAATTAACCTGGCTGTAAATCCAGGCACTGTCTTGGACCAGCTTTATGGCTTTGGAGGAAGTCCCTCCACTTCACTAAACCTCAATTTCTTTCACCTTAAAAGGTTATCATAGTAATATTAACTCACAAGTTGTTATGAGGTTTGAGATAATGCATGCAACACTCAACACTGTGTCTCACTAAGCAAGATGAGAGTGACGGTGGCTTCTGAGGAGAGGAAATACATGATCGAAACCATGGTTCTCCAGGGGGTCCCCAGGAGACATTTGATGATATGTGGAGACATTATTTATTTTTTGTTATAACAACTGGGGGGGCAATATGTGTGCTGCTGTTGGCCTCCAGTGGGTAGAAACCAGGGATGCAGCTAAACCTCCTATAATGCACAAGACATCCCCTACAACAGAGTATTATCCAGCAGAAATATCTGTTGTGCCAAGGTTGTGAAACCCTGATCTACACCTGGCACTTTGGCAAGACTTAAAGAACATAAAATAGACATCAGATGGCCTGTCAGAACCGGTACTGGGGATAACCAAGTTTTCCAGTTATTTAAATACAAATCATGTGTTACTTTCTGTATTGAACCTCCTTGAGCTTAGGGACCTTGCCTTCATCACCCTTATCCCTTGTCACTTGGTACAAATTATGTATTATGTAAATGTCTTTCAAATTGGTGCCGAAAGTTACCTGATGTGGTAGCTCCAGTACAAGGTCAAAGATATAACTGCTATTTGATAATCCATGGGGGATTTTCACTGTGAAACAAATTTGGGCAAATGGATCAGGTTTTGGATAGAGCATCACCTGGGGTGATCAGAATTGGAGCTGAGAAACCAAAGTAGCAGAAAACACAGGAAAGTTACTGCTTGGCATGTACCACCAATTTGGGGCTGGGAAGGCTGGGAGTGGATTTGCCTTTCTAATTAAGTTTGACTCGGGCTAATATTGAAGTGAGCTTTTGTTCCCTGAGTAGACACCAGCTGGGAGGTACTCCAGGAACGTGCTGGGTGGCAGGGTGAAGTCAGCCTGATATTACACATTTTCTCTGGGTGATCCCTAAATAGATGGTTCACACATGGACATATGAGACCAGTCTATAAACTTAGCTCTGACGCAGAATGTCCTGAGAGGTCAGACTCTTGAGTCACTTTGGATGACAGTTCAAAGCCAGCTCTTGCTTGCATGCCGTGTGGCCTTGCACAAGGCACTCAGCTTCTCTAAACCTCCTTTTTTCTCATTTCTACATTTTTGGAAAATGTAGATGGATAAGATCCATCTCAAGAGGTTGCTATGAAGCACAAAAAGTAAAAGAGATAAGAGATTGTTTATTCCTACTACAGAAAGTTTAGAATGAGCCCAGATTTATTATATTGTGTACTGACTGATGTAGGGAAGAACCCAACCCTCCTAAATAAATGACTTACTGTTTATTTAATTTATGCCTTACATCTAGTGTCTATCCACACTTACCTGTCCCATTGGATGGTCTCCTAAAGGTTCTTGCTGCCAATCTCTTCCACCCCACCATAGCAATTGCCCTTGGAACCTATTCTAGGCTATCCCTAAAGCATGATGTTTCCTACACCAAGCACACATTTGGAAATGCTTCTGTGACTGAGGATAAAATCTAGACATTTCCTTCTAGACATCCTCCCCCAAACATAGAAACCCTATATAACCGTGGGAAAAATATCAAACTCAAATTGAAGGACATTCTACAAAATGCTCAGCCAGTGTCCCTCAAATCTTTCAAGGTCATAAAAAACTACAAAAGCTTGAGAAAGTATTGCCATCTAGAGGAACATCAAGAGTTAAGATAGCTAACTGTATTCTGGGTGGGATCTTAGTACAGAAAAAAAGACATTGGGCAAAAACTAAGGAGATCAGAATAAAATATTTTATTATCAATAATGTATTAATATTGGCTCATTAGTTATGCTAAATATATATTCTGGTGTATGTGCACACACTTATGTTAATATATGAGATGTCAATAAGAGGAAGATCGAATGTGGGCTATCTAGGAGCTCCTTTTGCTATCTCGGCAACTTTGTTGAGTGCCTAGTCACTGAATGAGAAAGGATATTTGGATTTAGCTTCCATATGAAGAAAAAGAAGAAAATGAATTAAACAGTTTAAAACATGTGGCTATGACATGGTAATTGGATAAGTCTGAGCAAGTCACTTGCACCTTTTTGTTTTCTTACTCATTTAATGACAATAAGTTTAAAAAGTGCATAACTCCCCCCAAATAGATAACTGGATCAAGAATATGTCACACACACACACACACACACACACACACATACACACACACAATGGAATACTATTCTGCAATCAAAAAAGATAAAGTCATGCCATCTGCAGCAACATGGACAGAGCTTGAAGGGATCATGCTCAGTGAAAAAAGCAAGAAGGAAAAAGAAAAATACCAAATGGTTCACTTATAGGAGGAATATAAGGGAACCAAATAAGGGATCAAGAAAAAATAATAATAATAAAACAACAAAACTAACAGGCAATCATAAATAAGAGACATTCTGCAAGGAAGGGGGAGGAAAAAGGATCAAAATGGGATGAAAAGAGCACAAGGGACCATGGGGATGGTTCATGGGTGAAATGGTGTTGGGAATCTTATGGGGAATATACAATGATGTAAAAGATTCAAACAAACAAACAAATAAATAAATAAATGCTTAACTCAAGGGATAGGACAAATCAAATTAATCTATACAAAATGCCAAGCAGTTAGTGGGTGCTCAGTGCATGCTCCCATCTCTTTGTCATTTTAGTCTTACAGGGCAAGTCACTGAATTTCTCTGTGGGTGATAAAGTATTTGTGATTGAATGGAATTGAGACAACAGCTGCTTAAAACAAAAACCATAGCTCCTACTGCCTCTACTGAGTAGGGCAGCACAACTTTCATCAGTGGGGATACCTCTGTATGCACCCCTTCCGGTTACAGAGACAGGTGGGAGAAAGCCAGGGAAAGACGAAAATTTCAAAACTTCTTCCATTTCTTCTGAGCTGATCAAAGTTGAGTCTGGGGGTGGATGAAGCTTTGTTTCAGCAGGCACATTAATGAGGTAGTATTTTTAAAAATTAGCCTAGAATCCAATAGAGGGGGGAGTTTAGAGCAACTGAACTGTTCTGCATAATTAAGTTAGGGAATTAAGATGAGAGGAACATAAAATGTGTGTCGGGGAGACACTGAGCTACAGTGCATGGGGCCGCAACCTTTAGAGTAATGTGACCAGCAAGAAATTCTCCGTGGAAGTACAGCTCAAAGACTTTTAAAGCAAAAATATCTAAGCCCTAATTTTAACTTATTTGTTTTTCTCTAATGTAAACACCCTTCATCATCTCAATTTTCAAAAATTCTGCTAAACCTACAAATGCCTGGCATGAAAGATTCTGGTGGAAATTAAAATCTTCGTCAACATGGATGCCAATCCAAAGAAAAAGAACAACTCGGGGGGGGGGGGGAGAGATGAAATGAGATTTTGCTTTTAGTGGAAAGAGGAATTTGGACATAGGAATGGCCGTTGAGCACACATATTCCTGGGAATCTGCAAGGCTGGGCATTATTTTTGTACTGATTTTAATAAGCAGAGACATGTGTATAGTGTATGTGTGTGTTTGTGTGTGTGTGTGTGTGTGTGTGTGTGTAGAACAAAGATCCACTGCCAATATTGCACAACCCTATTCACTTCTCTCCCACCTTTCCAGCCTGGAGGCCCAGGGGAACAGGTAAGGATGGATGTTCCTTGGGCTTATGGTGTCCTGAGATGTACCCTCCCAACGCTGCAGGGTCCAAAAGCACAGATTCTACCACACCATCCATACCTCAAGCTTATTTTCTAGTATGTTCCCATTTACTGCAATCACCCTATCAAGTCATTTCTGTACACCTGCCCAGTATCTTTTATCCCACCTCCTTACACAGCCTATTCCTTACCATTCACTTTGCAAATCTCTACTCATCCTTTATGCCCAGTTTTGATATTTTTTGGCACTGTGAAACTTTCCTAAGCCTTCTCTCTCTCTCTCTCTCTCTCTCTCTCTCTCTCTCTCTCTCTCTCTCTCTCTCTCTCTCTCTTCTCTCTCTCTCTCTCTCACACACACACACACACTTCCTATCTATCTATCTATCTATCTATCTATCTATCTATCTATCTATCTATCTATCTATCTATCTATCTAAACTAAGTGGGATATATATATATATATATATATATATATATATCTCCCATTTAGTTTGGGTGCTTTGAGGCCCCCCAGCGGGTGCTAATGCAGCCTGCTTTGAGAAGGCCAAGAACTCCCCTCTCTAGAGTCCAGGGCCTGCTTAGACTCATTCTTCCCTTTCACTCTCACAGCTGTGATTCCACCTTTATTTGAGGCCAGCCTTTTTAGAACTGTCTAAAAATAAGAGAAAATAAAATAAGTGTGAAACTCCTTTGAGAAAGTAGAAGTGTGGGGGCCTGTTCACCTGGTAGAGGAAGCTCTCCCATGCTGGATTTGGCTTTCCAAGTCCCAAGGGAGCCCCATGTAACTTTTCTGTGCTGTGGGATTATTGTGGGACCACAATGGTAGGGACCTGTGGTTTCCTGAGAGCCATAAGCAGGGACCTGTGTTCCTGCTTCTAGTAGCCACCCTAGTGGGCGGTGAGAAGGAGAGTCTGAAAAAGGACAGAGTGGGGGCTTTCAACTCCAGCTCTGTGCTGGCTGTTCTCCACTGACATCCTTGGAATTAGCACAGGGCAGAGACCTCCCACTCCCACCCCTTGTGGTAACTGTGGCAGAAGAAGGAGTTCAAGTAGCGCCAAGATCAAGGGCAGGAACACAGCAGCATTCTCTTCCAGGGCCCATCTCAAAGCTGTTCCATCTCAGTTTGTTCCCTGGCAGCTCTGACCTGGGGTGCAGTAGGGACCAGCTAGGTAATGAATGAGAAAATGCTTGAAAAGCACGACATCCAAAGTGTGGCAGACATGGTCAGGGACCAATGGAACAATTCTTTGTCCTCAGCACCCCTCTTAATGTTTCCCAGTGCCCCTGTGCCAACGTGGGTATGCATTTCTTCTAAAGGCACTTACCTCTTTTCTCCTTGGAAGATGATTATAGGAGTTGTTTTACCTGAAGTTTTCAAGAACCATTATCCCCGGAGTGGTGTGTCTCCCTGGGGTGACCTCAGTCAATGACTGCATGAGAGCACACAGAGCCCGGCTCCCTTGTCCAGAGCTGGACTGTGTGCTAAGCATGTGATTTATACCCCAGGATTCCCCAGAAGTCTGAGGCTGAGTCTTTGCCTAAAATCCCACCCTGCGTGTCCCCTATTCCTTCCTGGTCCTGCCTCCCAGTCCGGCACGGGGCCTCTGGGAGCACTTCCTTTATCACTCACTTGCGCACACAGCTTGTCTTGGGGTCTCTCATGGGAAGTCTGACTTTAGCCACAGATACAACATGATAGAGTGTGTGATTCCTGCTAGTGATTACTAGTGGGAATTACTAAATATATAGTGATGACTAAATATATACTTTCCGAGCAGCTTCTTAGACACTGCTCACTGCTCTTTATTTGAAACATGCATCATCTCATTTAATTCTCAGTCCAACACTTCGTAGATAAAAAAAGCAGGGGGTTAGGAAAATTAAATCACTTCCCCAGGATCATACGGTAGCTGTGTAGTCACTAAAGATTAGCAAACCCGGGTAAGGCCTGATGGAGCCTTAAGATCCTGTTACCTCAACAGATTGAAAGTTTTGTGGAATATGTTTTCCCCTACCTTTTGGTAAATTTTTCCTATCTTTCTTTTTGCCTTTCCTGTTCACCTCCCTCTACCCCCTTCACGCTTATAAGCCCAAAGGCAGATTGAGAATCATGGTCTTCTGACATGCAGATTGAAAACAAAACCTCAGCTTGCAGTTTGGCAAGGACAGGGGTCGGGATTGAGCCCAGG
Source organism: Talpa europaea (assembly GCF_964194135.1). Taxonomy (NCBI): domain Eukaryota; kingdom Metazoa; phylum Chordata; class Mammalia; order Eulipotyphla; family Talpidae; genus Talpa; species Talpa europaea. Next base: position 111,697,661 of record NC_140074.1, on the reverse strand, counting down.
CCGCTTTACAGCCGGTCCTGTGTCTGTCCTGGGTGGGAACCACATCACTCAGCACAGCTCCCCGCCTCCTCAAGTTGCTGCTTGTAGTTTGTAGCTCAGGTGTGAATAATAAAGTGAGCTGTAAAAACAGGATCTCATTGCTAGAGGTAAGGGGAGGATTCAGGCAGTATTTCTGTGGGAAGCTGGGAGGCAGATGAGTTGAAAAGTCTTTTTAGTGACTGCGGGTTACTTTGTTATTTAATTCCAAATTCAGTATCCGGTATCTGATCTGCGTGATGGCAGCTGCAGAACACACAACTGGGCAATGCTGGTTCTTGCCCTGGGGGAACTCAAAGTCTGGGCGAGACACATTCGGTCAACCTGAATCTCCCATCCCCCCCAATAATTTAGGCTCCAAATCTAGGACAATCAGAACTATTTTGGGGATTGACAGAATGACAGGCTTCTGACACAGGGCAGTACCGAAGTTGAAGTGTGTGATGGTTGCAATGTCTTCAGGGAGAATTGTAGTGTGGGGAGCGGAAGGTTGAAGGTATTTCAGGCAATGTGAAGAGAATCATTGTAAAATGATTGTAAAGTGAATCGTGGTGAAATGGTCAGGCTTTTATGCCATTGGCCTCTGTGGCTATCACCTGTGGCCTTGAATGCAGGAGGTGCTTGGGGCGTGGGCACGGGCATGGGTGCCTGATGGTGGACACCTGGAGTATGGTGTGGGCGTGCGTGAGTGGGCACACCTGAGCCTGGAGGCTGAGCCTATAAGGGCGGCAGAGAATGGCTGCAGGGGAGAACATGGCTGCGAGAGGGTGAGCGACGACTGCGAGAGGAAGAAGCCAGGAGAAAACCAGAGAAAGACTGAAGAGTCACTGGGCGCTGGGAGGTCTGTAGGCCTCCTGGCTCCCTGGCACCGCTGCCCGACTGCGTCTGCTTATCCCTATTGGTGTAGAAGGAGCATTCAAGTGCGAAAAAGCCACTGAGGGCTCCAGGACTCCCCTTTATCCTTCTTTCTGGATCGACAGTGGAGCTGCCCTGTGCATGTTGGCACGTCATGAAAGACACAGAGGCGATCGTATGTAAAGCATCTTCTAGGAATGGTCCAGAGAAGCTGAAAATGCTGGAACAGGCAGTGAGAGAGGTGCAGTCCTTAGAACAAGCCTCCTATGCTCCATGTTCAGGACTTGGGCTATGAAAGATAAAAGGGTGTTTGATGCAGCCTCCTGGACTTCAGTTGTTTACAGGCGGAGGAGAGAGGCGAGCAAAGAAAATGTCCTAGGAGTGAGCACAAAGAAATGATCTAACAGGACAAAGAAGACTTCTTGGAGGAGGGGCCACTCTAGGTAAGTCTTAAAGTTGAAAGCGTGATGAGGATAGAAGGGTGGACCTAGGACTGATTGGTGAGTGCTGCATATCAGACAAGGGGTTCTGGACCTAATCTGGTAGTGACGATTGGAATCAGTGCATATCTGGGTGCATTGTGTGTGTGTGTGTTGGGGGGAGGTACTGTAAGACCAGTGTTTCTGAAAGATCCATAAATGATTACTAGCCCATGTACTGGTTATCAGGTGTCCTGAACACTTTATTGGCTGATAACGAGGTTGGGCTATGTTTTGTGTTATGAGCCCTATTGTTCTAGTAAATTCAGCCTTTGTTTTAGTCGCTAAACATAGGCAGTTTTAAGGTCCCTGTAGAAGAGACAGAGGTGTGGGCATGGGTGAGAATGGAGCAGAGAAAAGCTTTCAATTCACCTGCTGTGCTGCATCCTCTCACCCAATGTTCTGTAACAGAGGAGGAAATGGAGACTTGATTGCTGATTTGGTAACTATGGTAATGTGCATACTCCTGTCATTTATGAGGGGCCTAAGTGGATTAGATGCACCTTTTTTAAAATGCTTGCTTGTGAAGAGATAGCTAAACTCATCTTGATTGTCTGCTTCTGATGAGCCTGTATCCAAGTGTGCAGAAATAGGGTTTAGAGGACTGGGCTTCAAAGCACACCGGCCTTTGCAAATAGAGAAAGGAGGCTTGAAGAACATTCAAGCCTGGCGTGGATATTTCCAACTAATGCCAGGCAGCTGCCCCTAAGCCCTCCCCAAGTAACCCACAAAACAAGGGCTTTGCTTTGAAACTAAGACTCTGCCCCAAATATCCATCTATTTAAAACAGCAACAAAAAAATGTTGTCAATTTGTTTCACATCCTGCGCCCACCTGTGGAGTCTCTTTGAAACTTCCCGAAGAATCCATCTCTACCCCTTTTCTTTAGTATCATCAGCCATACTTGGCTTCTATCCGAATTTTCCAGATAATGAAATTAAACTGACTTGTATTTCTTTTTTTATTTTATTTTAACATTTATTTTTTTAATTTTTTAAACAATATTTGCTTCCCTCCACCCCCTCAGATTGAGTCCCCATAGAATTTCCTTCCCCAAGGCACCTATGCTCCTTCACCACAGTCCCCTGTGCTCCTCCCTCCCTCCCTCTGATCCCTCTCCCTCCTCCTCCCCTGCAGTATGTCTCTGGTTTATAATTGTCTTAAACTGACTGGTATTTCAATCTAATCTCTGCTGCTTGCTGCTTGCTGTGTAACCTTAGAAAAATCACTTAGCTTCTCTGAGCCTCAATTGTCTAGCTAACAGAGATGATGGTTCCTGTAATAAAAGACTATCATGAAAGTTTTGCAAAGTCTCTAGTCTTATCAGTGCCACAGAATGAATACTCAAGCAGATGGTATTTTTCTTTAATTTTCAATTTTCCATCTATTCAATGCTGTGATATGACCTTTTTGAAGACAGACTCTGTTTATCATACATATGCTTCCAATTCAGTCTAACCAGCCATTACTTAAGGAAACTGAACATGGATCCAAAGTAGATCATGTTCAACCAAGTGTGAGGTCAGAGGCCAACATCTCAGGTTAGCTGGGGAATAAATGTCTTCTGGGCCACTGGCTTCACCCACCTAGACTGTACTAAGGGATCTCAGCGGATGAATACAACCCATGCAAGCTGGTCTTCACTCGCAGGAGAGCAGACCCAAGCACCTTGATTTTTTTATATTAAAATGTTAGCCTTTTTCCTATATTGCAACATAGCAACTGCAACTGTCACTTTTCATGGTGGGATGACATTTTGAGTAGATTTATACTCCATTTGAACTTATACTCCTTTGGCGCTCTCCTAGTTGAACATTTAAGTTGCTTTTGTGTTTTCATTATCATAAATAATACAGCTCTTTTACTTGTGCAAATGTATGGATGAGCAGAGACCAATGAGACTATGTTTTAATGGACTAAAAAATAAAAGTATCTCTCATCACATCCCTACCTAATGTCATCACTCCTGTGCCCTCCCCTCCGCCAAATGGCACCACACACTGAGGTGTTTCCCATCTGGTAGGTTTGCCATCTTCTAAGTCCTCGAAAGCCTCTAGGGGATCCTTAGCATCTAGCAGGCAGATAAAGGTAGAGACAAGGCATGAGAGATTTCAAGAGGTTTTGGGGTTTGCCTGGAAGTAGCTATATAAGGTTTATGCATATATGCCATTGACCAAAACTCAGTCACATGACTTTACCTAACTGCAAGGGATGCTGGGAGATGCAATGCTGATATGTCTCCAGGGATAGAGGAAGTCAGTTAGTCAGTTTGATGGACATTTAGCCAATCTCTGCCCACCACAATTCTCTAATTAGTTGTTTTGATATCTTGACATCATTTGAAGTTTAAAATAAAATAATGTTTTAATAGCTATTAAGATTATTAAATCATCATTCCTTCACACATAGATTAAAAATATCTTTGTTACTCCTGTGATACTCCCATGGGCTGGGTAGGCACTGGGACATAACACTGAACAAATATACTTATTTTGAAATCTGTCAAGGAAGACAAGCTTTAGTCATGCTGTCTATTATACGCTTATTCTGCAATTATTTTTTCTTGAGTATTTTAATGTGCATAGATTTCCATCAAAGTGTTATCTTCCTCAAGAATTACATGTGTCTTATATAGTCTTGATGGTCTCTCACTCAATGCTGGGCACACAGAATCCAAAGTGTCACAGATTAAATGAATGGTGCCTCGCTCATTAGATACACTATGTGAACAATAGTATATGAACAACGAAAGAGAAACCCTAAAATGCAGTACCTAAAGAAAAGTGACCCATTGCATTGGACATCAGATAATGGTTCTCCAAGGAATGAAAAGATGCTTCCTGTGCATGAGGAGGACTCTTGCCTCCCCTCTGTGCCTGAAATAAACATGCACAAGCGTTGCATTAACTCACAGCAGGGAAGTCTAAGAACAAATGCAGAGCTGCCTGGCATGATGGTTTACATTAAAATCAAGGGAGACTGTAAACTTCCCATCAAGGTACTGCTAAGAATGAAGTGAGTTTCCTTATGAAAACTTGAAAAGTTGCAGCTCACAGGAGGGGGAGACTCTTTTATTTTACCTCCATTTCTAATGTGTAACTTTCCTTTTAGAGTTCAAAACGACTTGCTTTGTGCTACTGTGCCTCCCTTTTTCTCAATAAAGCATTAAAAGAGAGTCCATTCCCTTCTGGGAATTATGGTGCTTGCCCCCCCACCCTCATTTCTCATATTTCTCAACACCTGTTAGACAGCTGCTATGTTCTCCCCAAGCAGTGGCTGCATTTGCAAGGACTAAATTCTAACAATATGGAAAGTTAGTGATACTTGAGGGATTTGCAATATGAAGGGGTTACAAGATTGCTGGAACCATACTCTCAGATTTCTCATGGCCTCCTGTGGAAGTACATTTTATTAAGAAACAGTAAAAATCACAGAACTACCAAGCTTACCAGCTACGTAACTGTGATCCTTTGCATATTCTCTATACAACGCTGTGCCAGCAATCCTCATATAGCTCTGTATTTATGAATATGCATGTCTATCTGCCCGCCAGAGGATGCCTTCTTAATTTCCTTCTAGTAGCAGCTAACACTGAGTTTTCGTGATGTGTCACACATTGTTCTAAGCTCATTACTTATATTGATACATACAAATCTCAAACAACCATAAGAGGTAGCTGCTGGTATAATCCCTGTTTTATAGGTAAGGAAAATAAACCTCAGAGCAGTTAAGCAGCTTGTTCCAGGTCATACAACTAGTAAGCGGCAGAGCCAGGATTTCGATGGCACAGATTGGACATGATTTTAACTAGCATGCAATACTAACATTTAATATTTTCTATTAGATTTATGAAATTATATCACAGTACAAAAGGATTACTGTTTTATGTTTAATTTGCAACAAGCCCTTGAGATAAGTAGGGCAAATAGTATTAGATATTGTTAGTATTATTTTTCCCCTAATAAAAGCCTCAGAAAAATGGATGTAGTTGGTCAGCAATGGCGCAAGGACATTCTGCATGTTGGTGCCACATACAAACACACACATATACATACATATATGTACAATATATATCGCAAACCTATATATTGTGGTGTGCAGGGTTTGATGTGTATGGTACTTGGGTATTTATGATAATAAATGATGCAAGTTTGGAGTAGTGTTGGGTTCAGAGAGTAGATCCTTGGGTCCCCTCTGAGAAAAGTTTCCCCAGAGCTCCCCTTTCAGTGGCACATGGCCAGTATCCCCAGGCAAGTTTCCCCAAGAGGCAGAGGCATTTGGTTATATCCAAAAGGGCAGGTTTATTTAAATAAGGAATGGTAGTAAAGGTTGCTTGCAGACACAAGCGGGCAGGAAGAGGGGCCCAAGGGACAGGTGTGTTAGAGAGACGCCCACATGGCCACAGGCAGGCAGGAGGCTGCTACCTCCGTGCCAGTGCAGAGAATGCACTGATACAGACTTCTCTTTGGGAGGGGTTCATTCCTTTGTAGGAGTGTTCACTGCTGTTAATTATATCTAGGGTTGGTGCCTAAGGATTTTTTCTATATTTGGTTTGACTAGATCAATTTGAAAGGACCAGTGATGTTTTTTACAATATCTCAGCCTGCACGGCTGGATACTGCCCTTCTCTGCAGCCTGTTTTAGGGCTGTGTTCATCTTTTCTACCCCCACTTCCAGTTTCTGGCCTTGTGGTGCCAGTTTCTAGTCTTGTGATGCCTCCTTCCCAAATTTTCTACTCTTAGCCCCTATCAGTAAATATTAATTATGTATAATAGACAGCTGTACAAAACAATACTTAAAATGATTCAGAAACACAGTAACTTGAGATGCATCACTCTCCAGATCTGACTGACACACATTTCCTTCAGAAGCCTCTACACACTGACAAGCCCACCCTTGGAAGTCAGGTAAAGAACAGTTTATGGTCTAGAAGAATTATGTCCATATTTTTTGTGAAAACAAAATTCATGTCATAGTGACGAAAAGGATATAGATATATTGGAATAGTCCAACAAGCCAGTTATGAAAATTTCAGAGTCACTCAACATTCCAGGAATACTTTATATATCAGTGGAGTTTTGAAAGGAATGAGATGAAAGATCTCTGGAGCCTGGGTTCTGCTCTTAATTCTTCTGGAGATTGGTCTGTGGTAACCAGGGACTTTTGCCTCTCTGGGTTCAAATTACACATTTAAAAGGAGCCTAAGGATATCGTTAGTAAATATTCAAGGGGCCATGGAGTTCTGACCAACAGTTGCTCTATATTTCTTAAATCAATGAAGTCGATGAGAAAAGTTGTGCTTGCTAAATGCCCCCAGGGCCTGGGAGAGAGCTGGGTGCTGGTCTCAGTGATGTTCCACCAGAATGGGCCAGGATTAAATTGAGTTAACACATGTCCATTATTTGCCAAGCATATATAGTTACAACTAAATCAATGTGAGTATTATTTATCTGTGAGAATAAATGCATATGAATTGGCATACTTTGAAAAAGGAGAATAATCAAAAATGTTGTCTACTAATGTTCTAAACATACTAAGAAGCTACAGTAGTTAAAAATGTGCATCTGACCCAACATAGGCCATTAAATCAGTGAAACCAAACAGGTGTCCATAAATAGATCCATTATACACACATACACACAGAGGAAAGAGGAAGACATTTGTATACAGAATATTTATGTCTATGCAAGTAAGTAAAGAGAAAGGATTTAGAATATTTGGTTCAGAAAATATTTAAACCCTATTTCACACTTACAAAAAACAAATTCCAAATGGTTTAATAATTTTAATTCCTCTCTTCAACAGCTCATTATCTAATCTATCCAGTTCTATTAGCACTACACTGAAACATATTTCAAATTCCATTATTTATTACCATTTCCAGTGCATATTTCTCCTTAACTGCAAAGTCTAATCATCTTTGCTGCAAAAACCTCTAAACTAATTATGCTTTCATTCTGACCCTCAACCATATGTATATACCTATGTAATCCAAACCAGAATACAGAGTGTCGACATATCATGCTAGAAAGTTCCCCATGTGCTTTTTCAGTTTGTCCTCCTACTCCTGGAAGAGGCAATTACTATTTTAAGGGAGGCATATGTCTAACTTTAATAGATACCCCTAGCGGCTTTTACAAAGTGGTTGTACTGCTGATTTTATTTACACTGTACATGTGAGAGTCCAATTAACTTCTTCACTAACATCTGGTAGTGTCAATGATTTTAATTCCAACCCTTCAGTGGGTAGATAGTGATGTATTGTTGCAGTCGTAATTCACAGTTCCCCTGTGAACAGTGATGTAGAGAAATGATATAGGTATACTGAACACTGGAATATCCTTTTTTGGTGAATGTTTAGGGTATCCAGCCATTGTTTATCCCACATTACTCCAATGTCTTAACAATATGATCTAAAAGTCATTTTTTCCCCCTCTGGCTTTGGAATAATTTTCTTGGTGTGACCTGCCTCATCATACTTGGAAATGAAAGTCTCTGAGACCAATTTTTAAAGTGAGTCATTTCACATGAATAACCCGCTTCAAGTTCCCAGCACAATTATGATAAAAATCCAAGCTAAAATGGCTGACAGCCAGTTTCTCTCACCCCATGGCTGCCTGGCCTGCCGTCTTCCATTTCTCCTGTCACGGAGGCCCTCCTTTTTGCCTCTCTCTCTCTCTCTCTTTTTTTTTAAGATTAATTTATACAAGAACTGGGGTACAGGTCAGAGGCCTGGGAGGGTGAGAGAATTCACCAGAGACAGAATGGGGAGCAGAACAGGCAGACTGACCGAAAACACGGCTGAGGGAGCAACAGGTTAGACAGGAGAGGTCTGCTGCGCCCTGTGAGTATCACCTTGGCCAGCGGGAATTGTACCCCTGCTGCAGAGGCTGCGGACAGCTTCACAGCGCTGCAAAAAATCTGTGCCACCAAGGAGACCCTCCTTTTGCCTCTTGAACATGTGTAATTCACTTTTGCTCGAGACCTGAGCACCAGCTGTCACCTCTATCTGGATCCTTCTTCCCTCTTATAGAATTGACTTGTCTCATTGTTAGGTCTCTTTAAACATCAGTTCCTAAGAGTAACATTCCTGAATTTCCTAGCTACACAAGTTTATCTTTCCTATTGCCCTGTTTTATTTCTTGCATAGAGTTTATCACTTTCTGATACGCTATTTATCAGTTTAAGGGCTTTTTGTCTGCCTGGTAGAACGAAATCTCCATTGAGACTTCTGTGTTGTTCTCAGTGGCTTTTCAGAGTCTATTACATACTAAGTACTCAACAGATATTTGTAAAATGTTCCACAAAAGACCAAAAAGTAAAAATTCTAGAAAATGTTATTAAAACCTTTGGATAGAGAAGGCTTTTCTGGGAATACCATCGAGTAGAGAAACAATGGACAGATTAATTTAAACAAAAATTTGTAAAACTTCTGTACAAGAAAAGATCAAAGCAGAGAATATTTACAGTATATAGAACTAATATAGGTAATTGCTTGGTTGAGATTAATACAACCACTAAATTTAAACCTATTTGGGGAAGAGTCGTCTTCCTCATTCAGTTTTGCCCAGACACCCTTAAATAAGTATAACCATCATCATCATAGGAAACAATGCAGTACTCGGGATAAGCAACCGATCGGGGAGGGGAGAGAGCAAAAATTAGAATAGGCAATCCACACGTGCACGTGAAAGCTGTGAAGACATGTTCAAATTTATTAGTAGAATTATTATAGAATTGACTTGTCTCATTGTTAGGTCTCTTTAAACATCAGTTCCTAAGAGAAATGTTCCTGAATTTCCTAGCTACACATAAGTTTATCTTTCCTATTGCCCTGTTTTATTTCTTGCATTTGTACACAATGAAATACAATTTTCTGCCTATAAAACTGGTAAAATAAAATGAGCACATACAAAGCTGTGATTTATGTGGGGAAAATGGATTCTCTAATATTTAATTGGCAGAAATCTAAATGGCAGTGACATATTTGGAAGTCAATTTGCCAAGGTCTATTCAAATTTAAATGTATAGTCCTTTTTTTAAATGCACATTTAATTTGGTATCCAGAGTGTAATACACAAGGCTGAATACAATGAAGCACCACATTCCTCCATCAATACCAAGGACAATGCTCTTTCAACATGTGTCTGTTGAATTGGGATGGGGATTTAATAAGTTCCCCTCATGAAAAAAATACTGCAGTGAGTCTCAAAACAACCAATATCCTGATACTATTTAGTTGTGAAATGAATGTTCAGAATGTTTCACACAGTTTAAACCTCAAGTTGGACATCACACTTTTATGTTTGTAGAGTCCTCAGTAATATTATCTACAGTATTAGCAGCCAATCAAAGAGTAAACCATTGATTAAAACCAGATTGATTTAAAGCTTGGTCAAGTAATAACAGAGCCCCAAGCTAAATGCTTGCCAGTATGAACTGACATCTATTATTTGATGCTCTCTTGACTATTTGGTCTTGACTGGGGAGTATGATTTGCTTAGCTATCAGGCATCAACTTCGGCACTCTGTTCATTTAAGACTTGTTCCCATTTGCCTGTAGTCTGGTCCAATTCTCCTTTCATTTTTAGGAAAAGCAAGTTGATGGCATGATCTGTCTCTCTGTCTACCATTGTTGATCTCAGTTGGGTCACACTGGGCTATGGATGAGCTTGAGGCCCTTGACTGGATTAGGAGACTCGTGCACCTCTTGCTCTGGGTTGCTAGTTGCATTGCAAGCATGTTTTCCTTGCCTGCAGGCTCTTGCTGTTGTTGCTTCAGTTTTTCTTAGACTTCTCTACGCCAGTTTCACCATCAGTTAAGATCTGTCTACTGCCCTCCAAAGCTTACACACATGCCTCATATTGTTGTCATCTTAACATTGATTCATCTCATGCCATAACTTTGAAGTCTGTTTCACTCAGTCGAAACTTTAAGAGGTTTCTCTTTGGTCATCTTGAATCTGAGGAGTCACCCTCTGGCCACACCACAGGGAGGGAAGGCGCCTCTACAGACCTTTTGACTCAACAATTCCATTTCTATAAATGGATAAATCCTATCAACAAGTCAAAGTACTTATGCAAAGATGCCCATACAAATTATTGCACTGTTGCTTATAGAAACAATACAAAAACCCAAATGTTTAGTACATGAAGCAGGATAAATAATGTATGGTATACCCATGATGGAATCCTGTATAACCATTACAAATAAAGTAAATTTTAATGTACATATAATGATGTTCATGATATACTAAGAGGGAAAAAAATGGAAGAGCAATATATATAGATATGTACCATAAGTTCTTATCAGAAAGGATGTTCTAATCTGCAAACAGAAGTCTGACTAATTGTAGCTAAGACAGCAAAAGTAAAACATAATTCTATATAACAAGCAGTCTGGTGGGATTCTTGCAGGCTATTTTTTTATTAATTAATTTTTTTTCTTACATTATTGTACTCCCCATAGTTCTGGCACCATGTCATCCATGAACCATCACCATATTCCCCTGTGTTGTTCTTCCCCCTCCATTGCAGGATGCCTCAGATCAATAGTCAGCTTGCTAGTTTTGACTTTTTCTTGACCTTTTGTTTGGTTTCTATATATTCCACATATAAGTGAGACCATCCGACATTTATCTTTTTCCCTTTGACTGAATTTCGGCTAGCATAATCTTACAGGGCTGTTTTCATAACCAATGGTATCAGAACAGTAATGGTTCAATAACTTCATGATTCTCTTGACCTTTTCCTCATGGTCACAAAATACTTCAGCTGCTCAAAATCATTGATCTCCACACCAGTTTCCTGAACTGAAGAGAGTAGATTTTCCAGAATCTGTATCTTTTTTACCAAGTAAGAAAATTTCTCACAAAAACTGCTTATAAAATATGCCCTTAACATAGTCCAGCACTGTGGCACATAGTGACAGTTTGTTGCACAATTAAAATATTGATAATTTAGTCCTCATAAAAATTAAAAACTCTGCTCATCAAAAAACATTAAGAGCATGAAAATGTTTAGGAGAAAACAACACATATTTGTACACACACAGACATACATAGATGTATACACACACATAGTAAGATGCTTGGGTCCAAAAGAGAAAAACATATCTCAATTTATAACAGACTAAAAGCTTTGACACTTCAGAAATGACACAAATGGCGCAATAAGCTTATGTGAAAAATTGTCAGTGTCATTATCCATAGAGAAAATTCAAACACTAATAAAAACCACAGTAAAATCCATTAAATAGTCACCAGAATGGCTAAAATTAGAAAGACTAACTATACCAAATGCTGGTGAGAACACAAAGCGTAGAGAACTCTTGTATTTTGCGGGTGGGAACACCACTTCTGCTTCTTTAGAAAATTCTTCAGTGATATCAACTAGCTAACTACTTGCATAGACTCTGTGATCCAACAACTTCATTCTGGAGTGTATCACCACAGAGGCAAGTGCAGGCATCCATCAAAATATGCCAAGGGATATTCTTAGCAGTTTTATGCATCGATATCATAGAGCTGGAAGCATCCCAGTGTTCATCAATGAGGGGAACAGATACATGTAGTATATGCATTCAATGAATAACCACACACTATAAAAAAACCCACACAATATAAAAAATCCTAATGAATCATGCAATAAGCTATGAGCTAATCTCATAGACGTGCTGGCAGAAGCCAGACACAGAAGATTATGTACTATATTTAATTTATATGAAGTTTAAAAACTGGTGAAACTATGGTTTTGGAAATCAAGATAGTGGTTACCCTAAAGAGATATTAACTCAGACAGGGCATGATGAGGCCTCCTGAGGTGATGGAAATTTTATCTCGAGCTGGGTGGTTGTATGGTAAGTGCATACATATATAAACATTTATTGAACTTAAGCTTTGTGAGCTCTATAGTGTGCAATTTATACCTCAATAAAAAAGAATAAAATAAACCAAAAATTCTCCAACTAACAAAAGAGAGCTTTTCTGTCTCTTCTAGCTGGAAAGTAGTAGCTTGATGTCCATGGCTTTTGGGTTGACAAAGGCCATCATCTTCTACAATTTCATTTGTATATTTATATAATCAGACACACACAATTTGTATGTGTGTTTATATAAATGTAGACATTTTTGAAAGTGTATATGTTCAATTGATAATATCAATTACATTTGAAGATGGAATTGGATAGGATTTTAATTTTTTTGTTTATATATTTCTGATTACTAAAATAAAAGAAGCAAAGCATAACATTAGAGCAGGAATCTTGAGGGTCTCTGGTCCTAATGTTCAATGTTCAGTTTTTATCCTCTATGGTGAATAAATAGAGAGAAACTAATGACAGATACCCAGCCCCCCAGAATGTTTTGAAGCAGTGGGAGGAAAAGTTACAGAGGACTGCAGAACCTTCTCTGAGCTCATTTCATCAAGACGGAAAAATCTAGTCGGAAAATTAATATGCCTATGAATAATTGAGAGCTGCCTACAGTATATTCTGAAATGACATTTTCTCTCATATGAATGATGAAAAGAGTAGGAAAGCAACCTTAGAGGTCATCTTATTTAATACCCTCACCAATGTGCCAACCCTTTCCGTAATTTTACTTTTAAAGTGTCTCAACGGTTGTGTAACAAGTGGAAAATATGCCTTTACTACTGAAGAGGGGAGGTGTGCTGTATGGTCAACTGGCTAGAAAACAGGCTGTGAAGTCTGTCTTGGGTTGTTTACTTTGCCACCTGGAGCAGTGTTGACTCTGTGGTGTGTGTATGTGTAAGACAGAGAGAGAGGTTCATGAATGTATGTGTGGTATGTGAAATGTGTGATGTATATGAGTATGTGTGTGTGGTTTGTGATGTGTGAGTGGTGTATGATTTGTGTTTGATGAGTGTGTGTGGTGTGTGGGGTATCTAATGTGTGTGTTGTGTATATATGTGTTTCATGTGTGATCTGTGTGTCAGTTTGGTGTGTGTGTGGTGTGTGATGTGTAAGTGTTGTATGTGTATTTGATGTGTGATCTGTGTGTGAGGTTGTGTGTGTGAATGGAAGAGAGTTGGATATGTGAAGGTGCTGGTCTGGGAATCCATTTAGCAATACTGGAAGTTGATATCAATGTGTCTAAGAAATAAGTTATCTAGATTTTTAACCTTCACCCTTTCATTCTACCATTCTCGAGATAAAGGTGTTCACTTCTCAGAACACAAGTACATGCTTCGTTCTCTGGCTTTCTGGAGGCTGCCTCTGAGTCCCTGAAGTCAGCTGAACTTCACTCTAGTTATATTATGTGTTCTAATATTAACCAACGAATGTTACCCCTTGTTATTTCTTCTTATCCCTTGATCTTTTTCCCATCACTACTCCCCACACCTGCTCAACAGTCACACACTTCACTCACCTTTTCTTCCATGGCTTTTCTCCAAAGCCTAGATCACAGAGGAAATAAAAATGGCTCATGCACATAGAAGTAGATGTTAAAAAATGTCTGAGGAGTAGAAGCTGTGCTTCTTTATTCCTCAGACTAGGTAGAACCCTCAACCTGGGGAGGAGACAAGTAAGAATGGATGTACAAAGCACAAGTGCAAGTACAGGGACACTGGTCATTCTCAGAGTAAAAAGAATTCTGAGCTAGGCATTTTGGGTCAAATTCAGTGTTGAGCAAGAAAGTCTTCATGTAAAGTCACTGCATCAGAGAGCACTAGGTCCTCGTGTCTCACTCCAAGACCACACTGGTGGAGGACAGCAAGCCTCCAAAGAAGGGGTAGTGGCTCTAGACTGATAGGACTTGGGATAGCTTCTGAGAATTTCTCATTGTGTAGAGTGATTCAGATGCAACAGAAAAATTCCCTTGAGAGGGCCCCAGAAGCTATAGAGAACCAGAACAGGAGAATTACTTGAGCAAATGAATGGCAGAATGGCAATGGGTATCCTCAAGAAGACCAGCATGGGCAGTGGCCATCACCTTAGTAATACCTTGACCTTGCACAGACCTCTTGGAAACTTAGAGGGAGTTTCACCTCTGTGAAAGGGAGAATATGGAGGACTGAGTTACTGAATTGATTGGGACTGAATTTCTGCCATTTTATTAGAATTTGGCTCAAAATAGAAATTGAAATTAGAAAAACAGTTAGAAAGCTTGACTTATCTCTTTCAGTAGTTACGTAATGGGTTCAAGTTCAACCATATTTCTCCGAAACAGACTTTTGTTCCAGAAATTCTGAGAAAGACCCATTCCTTAAAAAATATTTATTTCTTAGAACCTTCAACAGAACACTCCACAAAGGTTTGTCCTTGTGACTGGTTCAGAAGGAGCAGAAAGATTTACGCCTGAGGAGTGATGCTGAAACCACTTCTGGGCTGGTCTTCAGCATGCTTGGAAGAAAGAAACAAAAATGGTGAAGGAAAACAAAGGTTACATTTTCTGCACTCATTTCTTTCAAGTGGTGAGAATATTTCTTTTCTTGAAGCTTTAGGAAAACCAACAAGAGTGGGTGACAACTTTAGAATCAACCGGGTATTTCACCATAGCCTTGAGAGTCCGCCATGGACGTCAGATTAAATGGGAATAGATCGCCACATCAGAGTTAGGTAGAAAACTTACAGATCTGGCCTCTCTGGTGGCGCAGCAGGTTGAGCACAGTGCTGTGAAGCTGTCCACAGCCTCTGCAGCACTGGCTCGATTCCCAGCGGGCCAGGGATATTCCCACATGGCATGGCAGACCTCTCCTGTCTCACCCACTGCTCCCCTCAGCAGTGTATTTTGGTCCTTCTGCCTGTTCTGTTTCCCGCTCTGTCTCTGGTGAATCCTCTCACCCTCCCACACCTCTGGCCTGTACCCCAGTGCTTGCATAAATAAATAAATCTTTAAATAAAATAAAGGTTATCAATTTTCTATGTATTAAAAAAAACAAAACTCAGAGACCATCCAGGCAGCAATGTCCTGACCTCTGAAACACTCCTACTATGTGCTAAAGTTGTATAACAAACTAGAGGGGAGTCTGAAAGTGAAGAATTGAAATGGCTCACCTTTTCTAGAATTATCCCCACCCTTTCTCTTTCTTCACTTCCTTCTCCTTATTTCTCCTCCCATTTCTTCCCTTCTTTATCTCCTCCTCCTGCCCAGCCACTTACTTTTCTTTCTCTTCCACCTTTAGCTATTCCCACTTCAAACACCCAGGCTGGAAAGCCCATCAATGTTCATGATGATGAATTTATCCTCTTCCACCCATCTTTCTAGCCATGCTTTGCACTTCCCCACTTGTACTACAATGCGCTGAGAAGGTAGTTTTCTGTTAGCTCAGTGGCTTTTTAATCTCCTCTGTATTTCAGAAGCCTTCTCTCAACCTATTGCCTGATCCTTCCTGAGCTACTCCCATGAGACTTCCTCTGCATCCTCATTCTACTCTAATTGCATATTCTGGACAAAATTGTGTCCCAAGAACATCCCCAAGATTTTTTTTTTTTAACTGGGTAAGACACAGACATGGAACTGACTGCCGAAAAGGTAGAAGTTAATGCTCACAGGTCCCTAGAAACAGGAGACATGATACACCATGCAGGGCCATATGGAGATGTGGCCTGGAGATAAAGGGGGTGGGGAATGTGGCCCAGAGTTTTTATTGAGGTTCTCTAGGAAGGAATAGACTGTAGAGGGAAGATAGGTTGTGTTGCTACCTCAGTTTAGAATTAGTTTGAATAATTTCTTCAAGCTATACCTATAGTGATGCTCATATGGTGCCTGGCCCTGGGCGATTAAGAATGAGGCTTGTGGGCCTCCCCAGTGGCGCAGTGGTTGAGCGCTGGGTTGCGAAGCTGCCCGCAGCCTCCGCAGCCCTAGTTCGATCCCCGGCCACCGGGCGAGGGTCCCACATGGCGCACAGACCTCTCCTGCCGCCTGCTGCTCCCCTCAGCAGTGTACTTCGTCAGTCTGCCTGCTCTGCTCTCTGCTCTGGCTCTGGCGAATTCTCTTCGCGCTTCTGACTGTACCCAGTGCTTGTATAAATAAATGAATAAATCTAAAAAAAGAAAAAAAAGAATGAGGCTTGTTGGCTTACTGTGTGAGAGAGATGAAAGAGAGAGTTGTGGATTCTGGTTCTGGATTGGCTGGTTTCTATATCAGAGGCCTGGTGCTCCACGGGGAGTCATTTGTTATGTCTAGGAATTCGCCTGCTCTGGGAGGGATAGTCTTCCCAGAATCAAGATCCAAATGCCAAAGCACAAAGAACACTCAATGGAATACTAGTCAGCAATTAAAAAGATGAATAGTACCTTTTGGAGACACAATGAATAGATCTTGAGGTAATTGATGAAATTAAATAAGTCAGGAAGTAAAGACAGCTATCAGATTGTTCACTCATTTGCAGAATAAAAATAACCAGATGAAAACAACTGGCAAAACACAACAAAGACAATTTTTAGATTCGGTGAAAAATACACTGGTTACCAGAGGGTGTGGGAGAAGGGACGTGGTGAGGGGAGGGAATGTGATAGTGTTAGACTTGGGGCTTGGTAGAGGGTGAGTGAAGCATGTGCTCCTATGGTAGTGTGACCTACTCCCCAAATTATATAGTTGTTTAAATGATCAGCAAATAGTGAAACTGGAAAAACAAAAATAAAAAAATAAAGACACAATTTTGTTCATATAGTCTATACAAGTTGAATTAAAAATAATCATTGTTTCATGACACACTATTATTGTTAGTCCAAGCATAGCCCTTCTTTTTATTATTTTCAAGATTTATTTATTTATGCATACAAGAACTGGGGTGTAGGCCAGAGGTGTGGGGTGGGGTGGTGGTGAGAGGATTCACCAGAGCCAGAGTGGAGAACAGAACAGGCCGATTGACTGAAATACACTGCTGAGGAGAATAGTGGGTGAGTCAGGAGAGGTCTGCTGCACCATATGGGTCATCTCCCTGCAGGGGGATGGAACTTGTACAGCAGTGGCTACAGACAGCTTCACAGTGCTGCATCTTAACCCCTTGTGCCACCAAGGAGCCCATCCCTTATTAGTTTATGTGTTTTTCTCTAAAGAGCTGACATGAATTAACTACAGCACTCAAAGCCTAGGAGCTTCTCCCCTAAACTTGTGGAACCCAACAATTCTTTCTGCAGTTTCTTTATGGTTCTCAGCACCTCCTGAGGGGAATAACCCGTCTGAATGTTTGCCAAGGGCCACTTTCTTCTCCTGTCCTCTCATCTATCTCATCAGCTTGAATTTCAAGCTCTTTGAATGTTTTCCATCCTGTAACTTAAACATTGGCAAGAAAAGAACATTCCACTTGGCTTTGGATAAAAAATTTATGAATTCACAGAGAGAGATACTGAAATTTTTTGCAACGTACTTTGTGCCTACATCACTCAACATCTCTGGTAATGGCAAAATATTCTTTCTAGCAAATGAACAAAAATCTAACACCAAGATTTTAGGAAGCAAAGGGTTTTAATAGAATTTCTTGCAAGTCAGGTCTAAAGCTATGGTAACACCAGAAGAGTCTTCTTACTGTCTAGAGTTTCAGCAGTTTCACTATTCATTTTAAATGAGGGCCACCAGACACTGTCAAACAGCAGCCAGTAGACATGCAGAGACAAAGCTTTTCATAGCTTTTGGAGAATATTAATTATGATGTATTTTGGATGGGAAATTTGAGGGATGTTATGTTTAGAGAAACTGCTGGGGCTGGTGTTGATAAATCAGCGGAAATCAAGGGCCTACAAGAGAGGACTCTGGAAAAGCCAGCAATACACGGTCTCAGGCAACAGGTATTCTGGGGGTGTTTGGGGAGAATGCTTAGGGAACTTCAGGCTGACTTTCCATTTCCTCATGGCCATTCTGGAGGTTCTTAGATATTTCTCTGTCCAAGTATTTGAAAACATGAGTAAAGAAAACTGTCATATACGCTGATGACCAGATCATTTCTACCCCATTCAGCTATGTTGTTTTTCTGGTCTTGCTGCAATTCTGTCCACAGTGTCCACACAGGTTCCTGCACTGAGCTATTGTTAGAAGTGTGCAAGATCAAGGTTTCCAGTCTTCATTAAAATATCATTTTTCCTTTCTTTTTAGCCTATGGGAACTTTGAAATTGGCTTTGTTATATCCTAGCCCATGCCTCATAATAAAAAAGATTTTAGAAATTTCCTTAGGTTTCAAGTTCAAACCAAACAGTGGGTCTGGTTGTATTTTGTGCAGATAATGTATAAATCATTTGCTGTCAGATTTTAGACATTTTGAATGAACTGTCCTGAGAAAAGAGTACTTGAATGTTCAGGTTCACAAAATTTGGGGACTTTGGATGGATCCTAATATATTTAGGAGACCCCATTTAAAAATATTTATCCATCCAAATGGAATGAAAGGGTGCTTGTCCTACAAATGGCCTCTGGAATAACATTAGAAGCCCAGCCCCTGCCACTGAACAGTGGCTATTACCCTTGGACACTGGTGAGAAGGGCTTAGAATTCTGGAATAATTTTCCTTTGAATTTATGACTCTTCAACTTCAGTTCACACATCAACCTTCTTGTCCCCTCTCCCATGTTAAATTGGTTCATAAAACTCCACACACCATAAAATGAGATCTGGGTGGAGATGTGGCAAAGTATCCCCCAAGGTCAACATTATGATAGACTCCCCAACCCAACTCCTCCTGGGCCCCACCCCAGGAGAAAATGGAAACAAAAGGCACTGATGGTCTGCAGTCTTTAATTCAGGCAACCCCCACACAGCTGTTGGTTCTGGTTTAGCTGCGACCACAGAGGCCTTTATAAAGGGAGACCCCTTTCTTTCTCTCCATGTTCCTTATCTGAGTAGTGGTCTGCAAAGAGGAATAAGAAAATGCCAGAGCCTTAAACTAGGCTCAAGAGAGCTGACACCAAGGACTTCCCGTGGCCTGACTCCAGCCACATGTGGAGCAGTCCCGCCTGGAGCAGCCAGCCCTGATGGTGTCTGAAATATTTGGCTCCTGGCTCAGGCTGTGGGCTGGCTGTCTGGTTTGTTTGAACACTAACTAGCCTGGGAGTCTTTGTGTAGAATGCTCCTTGAAGCTTTTTCCATGACATCTGCCAATTAAATGTATGAATTACTCTGTTTACTCCTCCGTGACAGGGCAGATATTTTAATCAGAAGCAAGAGTTTTCTTTTCATCCTTGTTTTTAATTCGAACATTTGATAATGAACCAGAAACTGGGCCAGATGATTTTACATTTGCTGTTTCATTTTATTCCTTGTTACAGCTCTGCAATGGGCTTGGAATTTCCATGTTATAGATGAGGGAACTGAGACACAGAGATAGGAATTGATCGAGAGTCACTCAAAGTGATCGGGGCAGAGTAAGAGCTAGAGTCTAGGGGTCCTCATTTCAAGAATTTTAAAAAATCTTCTCCATTCCAATTTCCTCAGGACCAATACTTGACTGGTTTGAGTTGGTATTTTAACCTTTATTCATTCTCGCATGCACTCTACATGAGCGCCCACCACTCAGCATCTACTGTGCAAAATCTACTACATAAAAGGGATTAAAGGTTAGGCACAGGGGTCTGCACACATTTTCTGTCAAGAAACAAATAATAAATTTACACTTTGAGCACCATCTGGTCTTTATTCCTCTTTCATTCTACCATGGTGGCTTGAAAGTAGCCATGTATAATAGAACTAGGTGCATTCCAATAAAACCTTGTTTACAAAAATAGGCAGCGGATCAGACTTGGCTCTCTGGCTGCAGTTTCTATAGATAACTAGGTCATGCATGACTGCAGGCCCATACTTAGCACCATAGTGAGAGCACGCACAGTTACGTGCTCCCCCACCGACAGCCCTACCTGAACCGTTGTCTTCCACGTGAGGCAATGAGAGGCCTTCTCTGTCCTCCGTCGTTATCTCCTGCCTCACCCATGTGAATGTTCTGGTAGAGATATCCTCCGCTTTTCCAAAGTTTGCTTCAGGTCACTCTGCTTTTACAAAGACCTATATATGACCTGTTTTCATAAACCACAAGAAAATTTTGAAGAGAATTTTCCCTTTTATGACAACAGGTGAAAAGTGAAATAACATTCAGCACTTTTGCAGCAGCCTGTCTACAGCTAGCTCACTCCCTGAACAGCAAGTGGCCCTACCAGCTCCTTCCCCTGACCTCCTTTATAGAGAATGTATGTGGCCTTTCCTTTTTGCTTTTACTATATGTGTTATTTTAGATTTTGTGTGTTATTTGGTATAATTTGAATCATTATTTTTTTGGGTGTGAGAACACTCCAAAAAAATTTCCATGTGAGTGAATAGTAATTGCCTCTTTACTTTATACCATTTTGTTTACAAAAGGTTTTAGATAGTGGGGCAAACTGCACTAATTAAACCCTTGTGTGGTTTGGGTAGGGAAAATGTTAAATAAGGGGAAGTGACAAGGATACTAGCTCTGAAAGAGCACAGAAAAGCTGGGTTGAGCATGGCCATCCACAGACCTAATTACACTGCAAAAGTATTAATTATGATCATAGCAGTGGCTACCATGGATTGATACTTACACAATCTCACTTGACTCTCAGAACAATCCAGTTCATAAGTATGGCTATTTCCACTTTTCAAATGGGGAAACATTGACTCAGAAAAGTTAGGTCATAAGGTCAGACAACCAGGAAGCAGCAGAATCAGGCTTTGAGTGAAAGTGCTGGTTTCCAAAGTCTATATCCTCAATGCCAAAGTCAACAGAGTTTAAGAGAAGAAAATAAAGAACAATGAGCTTGTCATCATCGTTGTTGCCTTCATGGATTCATGACAACAAGAAAAACCAAGGGGCCACTTGACATGAATGATGTTCTTGTGGGGACAGCAACCACACAGTATGTCCTATTGACTCTGGGCAGATTCCTGAAGCACCTAAGATGACCTGTGAGTGTGTGCTCACAGTGCCCTCTGGTTGCCAGGAGGAATACCACAGGGATCCTACTTGGTTCCCTCCACAAAGATGGAAGAAGCTTTCCTGCCCACCTGTGCCTATGCCGGTGTTTCTCCTCACCAACCTTCTACCTTTGCAAAGCAGCAGAGGCAGCTCTCCTCTCAAGCTGCGCACCTGTGATGTGCAGGCCTCTCTTTTTGGGAACTTATCTCTTCCAGGGACAGCTCTTTCTGCCTGCTGGTGTCTGAGCAAGTGTCTGTCCCTTCTCTTTTTATAATAAACCTGCCTCTTTGGATATAAAAAAGGAAAGAAGATGGAAGAGGCTTACTAACAGTTGTTGAAGATTGGAATTTGAATCATGGTGCGAGATTTTATTGAGATTCATTTCATGTTACTCTTATAATTCCAAATATATTGCTAGATATTTACTGAGAATGGGAGGGAGAGGAAAGAGAACCTGCAATTCACACAGGACTAGTGGAGGCGAGAGACAAGACACCCTTCTGCCATTTGGCTGCCTCCCGTCTGAACAACCTGCACATCTTTCCTTTCCTAGGGTGCCCTACGGTCGACTGAATGCTGATCACATCTGGGTCAGGAAGAAGTCAAGGAGGCTCCCGATGATCCCTGGGGGCATTTATAGCACTAAACAAGGTAAAGTTTACTTTATCATTGGAAGTCAGATAACGATGCACTTGACAGTGGGTACAAGGAAAGGGGACAATGCCAAGGCAAAAGAATACAAATCAACTGGTTATTAAAGAAGCTCGAATAGGAGAATTGAAAATATATAAATTAAATAAATAAAATATCACCCTTCATGGCACAGCCGTGCTGTGGCCTGGGGATGGAACTGGAAACTTTGTGTGGTGAGTTCTAGTGGGATGTGGGTTGGGCCGAAATAGATCTGTCTCCAAGAAATACATTTATCAAAATGCTAAGCTTTAATTTTTTTTTTTTAAGTAAACAGCCAGGAAAATACCAGTCTTGATCCTTTCTCAAATAAGGCCCTGGATATGTCTATGGACATCCCTGTGAAGGGAAAACCCGTATTAATTTGACCCAAGCTCCCAGCCGCCCGCCCCTGGTCCATTCAGTTTGGCCTCACAGCCTGGGGGGTTCTGTCCGAACCTCTCCTTTTCACCCACTGGGGGCAGCAGATGATGTGCTTCCTTTTTTTCAGAAGAGCAACCATATTGGAAGAAATACAGGTCATGAGAAAACAATTTTGCTGGTCCAGTAGTCAAATCTCTGAGCCCACAGAGATGTTTCTCTGCCTACCACATTTTCCTTGGCTCTTCCGGGCTCCATCCACTAAGCAAACACTCCCTCTGCATTTCGACGCCTTCTAACACTGAATATAATGTAATGGAAAGAAGCATTGAAGGCCCGGGTTTTGGTGGTTTGGCTATTAACTTCCTCTCAGCGTTTAATATCCCAGGCTTTTACTTTTCTCATTTCCATTCAATAGTGTCCCTCCTGCAGTGCCAGTGGAGAATCAGAGGGTGTGATGTATGTGACAGTATGTTAATAAATGTTAAGAGTCAAACCAGTGTTAAGTGCTGATAGGTGTATGGCATTGAGAAATATGGTTCAAGACACAGGCTTTGACCTTGAAGAATTTATAATCTAGTCAAAAAGTTCAACAGAAAAATAGGTTGTTTTAAGGTAATGTATGGTGATGGGCTTGTGTGTGTTTGTTTTGATTTTTTCTTATTGGTCATTGCCAACCACACCATAGACGACTCCAAATCCTACACCCACTTCTACTGATACCCTTCCTTCTTTGGACCTCAGATTTCCAACTGGCCAAATGGATAGGTAGCTAGATAATTTGTTGATCAACTTAGGAGACATCTGAAAGGCGCAGAGGCACTGTTAATAATTATGCCAGAGAAGTTGGTAATTGGTGACTGTCCCAGACCATCAGACATTATGGTCACACTGCAGATGAGAGGGGCAGACCTGTTCAATGCCTAAGGCCAAGTCCAGTTCTTACAATTTATGGCCTTACCTTTATGATCCAAAGTCTCTGTTCCAGCCATCCTGTTTCTTTTTTGGCTTTTCCATGGGTGTGGCTGCTGGTCAGTGGCGAGACAGCCAAATCTTGGCAAGCCCTGAAAAATCCTGGTTGCTATCCTTCCAGATCAAGTCTTTTGTGGGTCAAACTGTACCATGTTCTTATGAGTCAAACTGTACCTTATCTGTTGGCGCCTCACTGCCAAGTAGGCCTGAGGACCTGCATGAAAATAAATCAAAACACAAGCAGCACAGGTCATGCTCCTACTGGATGTTGAGCTCCTGAACTGTCTGCTTTCCCAGCTCAGATGCTTTTTATATTAACCTCCTCTTCCAGAGCAGTAAGCCCCACGCTCGCACAGATGGGCGAGTTTCCAGGCGACATATATATGTTGAATAATACCTACACACTGTGAGCTTTGGCAAGCTTAAGATCAGTGAGAGGGAAAGATTAATGAGTTGGTTTTGTATATCTCTTCCTCCCCACCCTCTTCACAATTTGATTCCCTTTCCACTTCCTCTCTCAATATTTTTATGGGCTTGTGATAGAATCTTTAATATTTCTTTTCCTATGTCTTCTAATAAAAGGATTCCCAACCACAGTGAGTAGGGAAACTGAGGCACAGATGAACCACAAAGGAGTTTTGGGTAATTTTTACAGGGAGCTCACACCATTGGCACTAGATGATCGGAAATTAGCAATGGAGTGTGCTACATATTCAGTCTCTATGTTGTCTAACTTGTGAGATTTAGACACTTTAACATACTCATTTTTTTTTAAATGTCAATTTTCTTTTAAGATTTATTTATTTATTTATACAAGCACTGGGTACAGTCAGAAGCACAGTAGGGTGAGAGAATTCACCAGAGCCAGAGCAGGGAACAGAACAGGTAGACCGATGAAACACACTGCTGAGGGGAGCAGCAGGAGAGGTCTGTTGCCACCATGTGGGACCCTCTCCAGCGGCCGGGGATCGAACCGGTACTGCAGAGGCTGTGGGCAGCTTCACAGCCTGGCACTCAACCGCTGCGCCACCAAGGGAGTCCCTTTAACATACTCTTAAGTGCAAAAACAAGGTAGTGTGACTGGGCTGGCCACAGCTCTTCCCAGCAATGAACAAATGACCCACTAGAGTCTTCCTGAGGAGAGTTGGAGGCCCTTGGGATACACGTGGTCCTGCAGTCTTCATTTCCAGCACCCATTCCAGATGTATTACTCTGATAGAATATGCTGAGGATTGTAAGAACCGATTCTGGACGGGCATTCTCATCACCCACAGGTATCACAGGGTCTTGTCCTAATCACTTTCATTTGTATCACAAAACAACCCATTTTGGAGGCTCAGTTCTTGAATTAGAATCTGGATAGAAAGAACTAGGTTGGGTGTTCAGCGAAGTGATGGGAGGAGGGTAAGGGGCTAGAGGATGGGGGGAGGGGGTGTGTGGAAGGTTTGGAGGAGAATACATTGTTATATCTACCAAATTCTTCCCAAACCTGAAAGGCCATATAGAAAACCCACCGACAGGACACTTCTAACCCCAGGTTCAATGGCTTCCAGGTTTCCGGGGCTGAGCTCCGTTCACTGGGACCAGGGGCAAACTTGCCAAACCCCCATGCTGACTGGTCACTCAACAGGCCAGAGTGGGCAGCTCTGTAAAGTGCAGATCCTGGTTCAAATGAGGTTGCTCCTGTAATCCTGTCCATCACCCACCTACTTCATCAGGGATGAGCAATACTTGGTGGTAGTGCAGGGGAAGCAGAGCTTATGATTTGACCCACTAGGATGATAGGCTGGGCCTCCTGGACTAATTCTCGCTGCCTCCATCTGAGTCACTGTTACTCTTGTCCACATCCCATGTTCTGTCTCCCTCTCCAAGAGCCGGCTGTCTTTATTTAGTAAGTCTTAGCATTCTTAATCCCAGGGCCTCCCATGCCACATGGCCTGTTTGAAAGGAAAGCAGGCACATTATCTCAAATTCTTTTTGCTTTATATTTTAAAATGTTATCTTGAAGATCAAAAGTGAGAGCTCGCCTCTCATGTTGAGCCCAGCTGTCCTGTGAGGTCAAGGACACCCTGATCAGCTGTGCACAACAATTTGCCACTGCCCTGTCCCCACCCTCCTTTATGGTTCAAGTTCAGATGTGATGCTGTTGACTCACTTTAACTAGGAGAGATGATTGGAGGTTCTTTAACATAACAAGTGTTGAATGAATAGTGATTATGTCCCAGGCTCTGTTTTTAAGTTTAAGGACAGTTTTCAATTTCAGAAATGGTGGTTGGGCTAATAGGATGAAGGAAACGCATGCTTTGGTGGTGGGTGTGAGGAGGTGACATACATCTAAGGTGTGAACCTATTCCCCTTAATCACAGGCAGTGTTATAAGCCAATGTTACTGCAGTTATAAAAAGAATTTATCTGATATTTTATTGAAGAATGTTTAAGTGACATGCAAATATCTGCAAAACAGCATATAAATAACATGTAACCAGATGAACTGAAAATAACATGAAATCAGGCCTACAAAAGCATTAGCAGCTCCTAAAGGAAGGAGTTGTTAATTCTATCCAGGGTATCAGACAGAAATGCTCAGGAAGGTCAAAGCTCAGATAGGTTAAAAGGGAGCTTTGAATATTAATCAACCATGTACCCCACTGCTCTTCACTGACTATTGGGTGACAGTGCAAACTTTGATAATATTCTTGCCTCCAGAAACCTGGTGACCTACCTGGTGAGTGAAATAAATGATTATCATAAAATATGAGCAATTTGTTTTGGACAAAGCTTATAATAAGAGCTTCCCTCCTACACACATATCCTTTTTTTTTTTTTTCAGATTTATTTATTTATTAATAAAAGCACTGGGCACAGTCAGAAGCGCAGGAGGGTGAGAGAATTCACCAGAGCCAGAGCAGGGAGCAGAGCAGGCAGAAGGACCGAACTACACTGCTGAGGGGAGCAGCAGGCGGCAGGAGAGGTCTGCGCGCCATGTGGGACCCTCCTCTGGTGGCCGGGGAACAACCGGGGATCGAACCGGCTCTGCAGAGGCTGCGGGCAGCTTCGCAACCCAGCGCTCAACTGCTGCGCCACCGGGGAGGCCCTATACACATACCCTTTTTAAAAAGCATTTCCATGGCAAAATTCATTAACTAATTTTCAACTCGTCATCTAATTAAAATTCAAATGGCCCCACACATGAGGGTCTACTCAAAGTCTGCACAAGAGGAAACTTGTCCAGATGCCCTCCCTAATCAGTGCAAGGACTAAAAGATGAACCCATGTCTGTAGAACTGCAAAGTCCATACTCTTAATATTAAGAGTTTGTGGGGACAACAATGAAAAGTAGGGGAACAGATAGCGGAAGGTGTGGGAAAGTGAAATTACAGGACAGGACCCAAAGGGCACAGACCTTGTAACTGTAATCTCTCCAGGAGCTTTTGTGTCAAGCTGGGCAGGTAGGATGGGGTTTGTTCTTTAAAAACTTTGGATGCCACACTAAAAGTTTTGTTTTTATTCCATAAACCATGGAAACACACGGCTGAGATTTTAGGTAGGATGTTTTATGAAAGAGCCCCGCCTTGTGAGCATATCTCTGGATAAAGGAGGAAAATGAAAACGGGCTTCCTGATTATCCATGCGTTTCTTAATGTACACAAGGAAGGCTAGACTTTGCACTGCAGACAATTGCAACTGTTTTCTTTTCTGAATGAAGATAAATGGCCCACCAGGAATTGAATTGTACTTTTAGTAGCTAAGAATCCAAGTGCGCAAGAAACCAGGTATCTTCCTTACTTTTCTAGAAAGCCACTTAATCCCTATGTAAAAATTTAGTTCTAATCAATGAAGTGGGTTTTTTGTTTTCTAAGGTAATACATCACTGACTATGATTCAGAGGTACAGGTCCACACCCTTCAGAAGTGTTTCCACACCACCCCCACACCAAGGCACCCACTGTCTTCCGTCGTAGTTCATGTCCCTCCCTCTCCACTGTTTTTACAGTATTAATGTAGGTCTAAATTCATTCAAATCATAATTTACTCTTCCTGTTTGGGTGGATGTAAATTCTGAAGAGCTTCTGAAATATGAAAGAATGGGAGTGGGAGGCAGGGAGCACAGCATCTAATCAGTCTCTGCTGTCTGTCCAGACCTGCAGTATCCTCCAGCCATTGACCTTAAATGCATTATTCTCCATGCAGGTGGCTTCTCACCGCTCTGCTTCCACCCTTTTCTCCCCTTCAGAACATTTTCAAGTGTATCCCACACCTCACAAGACTTCGACCTAACTTAGGTTTTCCTGGACCTTATTGATCTTCCTGGCCCCTGTGAGGAAGCAAACACAGATCCCTTCTCTCATCAATTCCTTCTCAGACCTAGACTCATTTGGAAGGGATGAGACTTAATTCTATTTCCAACAATTCTACACTCAATTTCACACTCAATTTTAACTCTCTTTCTCCTGCTCCCAACACTCCTAATCTCCTGAGCTAGATAAAGGAGGCCTTTACCTAGATTTCTGTAGTGGTAAAGGTGTTTTGCAGGAAGACTAATTCTGCCTAGTGGCATATTCTTCTGAATCTGTATTATCCTTGTGTAACCTGGACCAAGTCTTTTGAACATAAAAGCCATGGACTTGCTGAATGATGTCCACCTCCCTAAATAATAGAAACCCATGTGGTAAATAGTGCAGATGAAAACACATGGCTTATTGTCCCACTATTAGAATGTGCTATGAACTTTAGCGCCTTGGAGAAACAAATTTGACCAGACTTTTTATCCATAGAGAAGTTTAATCTCGGTAACCAGACATTTTTCAATATGGTAAATTCCACTTTCTTATTTTCTTTGATTCTCCAACAAGGGTCTCATCTATGATCAAAAGCCTTTTTTTTTTTTTCACAGCAACTGGCATATCCTTGAAGGTATAATTAGCTACCATAGTAACTATAAATTATAATCTTTCTTTGACTTTCCAGACAACCTAAATAAGATGCCATCACTTTCCCCCTACAATTAATACTCCCTGAAGAAATATTTAAGTGTCATGATCTATTGCTAAATTTGGAATGCAGTGGTAGCAAATTCATTGAATTCAGCAAAATAGATCTACAAACAAATTGGCTTTGCAAAATGAATTGACTAGGAGCTTGTGGTGCTGACAGTTAAGTATCAATTGAAAAATTCACTTTTGTACTTTGCCAAAAATGTGAAGAACAGAAGGGAGTATTTTGTTATCATCCATATAAGTGATAAGTGAATTGGGACCTAAGGGTTTATCCAGTATCATTCTTCAGAGTATTTACTGCTAACTTGCAGTAGAATGTTGTAATAATTAAGCTACTTATATCCTTATGGTTATGAGGGGGGGCAGAAGAATAAGCTCACATCTTCTGAATATTTGAAATGTTTTCCAAGCACTGTGATGAGCATGCGACAGCATTTCTCCTATTCATTCATAATAATCATGTAGTAGTAGATCCCATCATTCCCATTTTATAGATGCAAAAACCCAACTTCTGTTAGATGAAGACAGTTGTTCAGGGTCAACCATGCTAGTGAAAAATAGGCCTCATAGTTCAATTCCAGTCTGTATCTGAATAAAGTAGGACAAAACATTTCTCATGTCACTCTTCTGAGCATAACTCTGTTCCATGGATATTACTATGATATGGACTTGTTGATGGGCAGATCCATTCTGGTAACTGGTGATTCCTCACTTCCAGAAGAGCTGGGCCACTCCAAAGATTAGGTTTTCTTAGGTATTGGGGCAATGGGAGATCCTGACTATTCCCTATTTCTTTTGTTTTCCCCCACCCCCTATCTCTTTCATCATCTTTTATTTCTAAGAGAAGGTGAAGGCAATGAAAAAACTTTGAGCACATGCTATGTCCCAAATGCTTAAAACAATTCTACAAGTTATATATTCTCCACTTTATGGTTTGAAAAGCTAGTGTTCAGAGACATTGAAAATATATCTAATTCTTTTATACATGTGGATATTAATACATATTTACGGTTATTATATAGTTAGTATTTAGTTAATATATATAGGTTAGGATATCAATTCTCACTTTTGTTTTTATATAATAGGGTATTCATTCTATTAATAAGTATGTGATATATACTTTTTTGGTGATATATACTTAATGATGTCAAAGCAAAAATATATATGCAGGCCATATTTTTAGGCTATAAAGCAGGGAATCAAACCCAGATTTGTCTTCAAAGTGAAGAATGCTGATAGCCTCATGGAACAAGCAAGCGAAAAGTTCTTTAGTGCTCAGAAAGGATCCCAGCTCTGCCAACACATTGATTTTTAGCCCAGTGAGACCCATCCCATGTCAGACTTCTGACCTAAAGATCAATAAGATATTTTTCCATTTGAACCCAAAAAATTTCTTTTTCTTATATCATTTTTTTTTCAACAAACATGGTCTGACTGTGTGGGAGTTGGATATAAATTAATAAATAAAATACACGTGGTCTTACCTTTACCATCTCATACACAAGATAGATAACAAATAACAAATAACAAATAACTTTTATACTGCTATATGGATGATAGCTTGGAAGTTTCCTTAGATATTAAATAAGTCAAATGTTATATTTGACTTATTCTCTTTGAGAGAATTAAATGTCTTTATTATACAAAATACATTCAGTCATTCTCCCACTTTCTTCTGCATGTATCTCAGTATAGAGCTATACAGGGATAGAGCTATACAGTATAGAGCTATAGAGGGTTCTTAACCAAGAACCAAGTTTCAGCTAAGATAAATTGCTGAGGAAACATTTAGAGGATAAATTCAGGATTTTGGACTTTGGTGATCATAGGTCAGAAATGTAAAGAAGCATGGAGATAAGATTTGAAAAGGATAGAAAAATGAGCACTCATTTAGTGTATGAATTATATACTGCTGTGTAAAAAAGTATCCCCAAAACATAATGGCTAAAACAATAAACATTTATTATCTCACAGTGTCCAGAATTTCAGAAATGGCTTAACGGGGTGGTTCTGGCTCAGGATTTGTCATGTGGCTGGAGTCAGATGTTAGCTGGGCTGCAGCCGTGTGAAGGCTTGCCTGGGACTGGACTGGGCTGCAGGATCTGCTTCTAAGCCAGCTCATTCACTTGGCTGCTGGCAGAAGACTCAGGTCCTCACACTGTGTACCTCTCCATAGAGTTCATTACTTACACAGCATCTGGTTTCTTCCCAAAGCAAACAATTCAAGAAAGACAAGCAAAAGTTTAAATATCTTTTATAGTCCAACTTCAGAAGTTACACTCCATCATCTCTGCAGCGTTCTATTGCTTATACACATCAGCTCAATTGCGTGTGGAAGGGGACTACCCAAGGGAATGAACCAGCAGGGGGTCATCCTGGGGGCTGTTTATGCATCAGATTATGAGATTTATAGATCAGATGTAGATGAACTCTTGGATGATGATGGATAATAGGGGCGATTTAGACTTCTGATGGCCAATGAGGCAGTGTCCAGGATTAGGATGTGAGGCAAAATGAAATTGGTCATAGTAATCTCTGAGACTGGTAGTCAGTTCTAGTGCTGTTATCTTGAAAATGTCATCAGAGGGAGTCTTTCAAGCAAGTGTGCCTTCAGGAGGTTTCTGGTAATGAAGCCTCAATGGTCAGTGGCTGCTTCTCAGGACATCACTGGGTAGGATGGTGCAGTGAGGTGTCTGAAGGTACAAAGATAGGGGAAGAGTGGAGTGAAATTCCAACTCCATTGTAATTCTAATTCTGATTCTAGCTACATCAACTTCACTCCCAACTGGAAACTCAAAAGCCATTATTGACTTTAGTTCTCCAAGAAAACACTCCACCCCATCTTTCTTTAATCCATTCTGAAAATCCATTTTTAAACTCTGACTTCTCCCTTGGCATAGCCAGCATGTTCTTCTTCACCACAAGGCTCTCTCTACTCAGTAATTTAGTTTATGTCAGAGTGACATTAGTTCTGTCAGGATCCATTGAAATCCCTTGTGAAAAATATTTTGTGATTGTTAAGGGTGAAATAAAAAGAAATTAATTTTTTACATGGGAGCCCACTGAGTTGAGGAACTCAATAAATAAAAGCAGTTAGGGGGGATTAAGGACAAGTCAACATTTTCAAAAGTATAAAGTTATATAGTTTCCAAAACATCCAGTTCTGGGTATAGGCTGAAGACCAATATCTTTTGCTAGTAACTTGTTTTAGCAAAATTCCAACACTTAATTATGAGTTTGGTGAATGACCACACCAGACCATTTAGTGTAACATGACAGGCTCTGAAGGGAGTAGTCAGTAATTTGAAACACTAACCATGTGTTTTGTTTAAAAATTAATACCTGTAGTTTCATTGGAGTGGCATGGTTCCACCAATCAGAATGTAGAAAGAAAGACTCCATGGTATTAATAAAGGGAGCTACTGTTCTGGTTTATGGCAAATATAGTAGATATATTTATTAACTATTTACTCTGTACCATTGCTAAAATTGCTTTATCTCATTTAATCTTCTTGATCACTCAACTAGATAGATAATAGCAAAGGAATTAATATTTACCAAATACACACGAGGTTTCACAGACTTGTATATGTACTGTTTACTTCACTCAGTCCTCACATTATTGTCCCTGTCTGAGGATTAGAAAGTTTACCATTAATAGCAAATGATGGAGGCAAGATATGAACTTAATGTGATCCTGGCACTCATTTATTTAACAGTTATACCACCTAAGTAGTTATTAAAACCTAGTTAATTCTGCCTGATCTTGGGAAGGCAAAACATTATGGAGTGGATATAGGTGAAATCTTATTTTCACACACTTGGAAAAAACTTAGTTTCATAACACCCTGATTAATGACAAACAGTGCCTCCTCTTGGGATAGTCAGTAAAGACCCTTGAGGATTTATTTTAATGATTAGAAAAAATGAGTTGCAATTATACAAAGATAGATTTAAAGAACTTTTCAAGAACATGCTGGAAGTGTGACCATAACTACCATTTATTGCAGACATTATCACAAATAACAACTACAACCCAAATATAGATGCTAAGATATTAGAAACTGCTATGTTGCCTACTCAACAATTCAATCAAAATACATGTCAAGACAAAGGCTACCTTCCCACAGGTCTCTCACCCACGTCTCTATCTCTTTCACATGTCTCCTTCCGTGCCCCCCAAATCCCTGGCACAAGTCCTAGAAGCAAGTGTAGCTTCTTCATGTCTCTTTACTCCACATGCCTCCTCCAGGTCATCTCCCCTTCTTTCCCAAGACCTTAGTTTCCCCTCACAGCTCGGCTCCTCCCTTCCTTAGATGCAGCAGGGAGCTGGAACCTCCCCTTTCTATGAAGAGTGTTACAGTAGCAGAGAACAAGTGGCTTTTGCTATTAAGGTATTTGTTTTCATGAATATTAACACTAGGAATCACCTTTGGCCTTATCTCTTCTCTCACATAGTAAAGAAATAGAGAAGGAGGACCCACCCATTTGGGGGCAGGGTTGACAAAAGGACACTGTCCGCAGGACAGTGACATCTTCTCTGGCACATGAAGTCCTCTATTTGTAAATCTCTGAGAAGTCGGGAATATGACCTGAGTCTCCCACCCCTTTTGTTTGTTTTTCAGAGTTGTCCTCCAGACACTAATGTAACTGGGTACCTGGCCTTTTCCTAAATGTTTGCTGATTTTCTTCTCTGGCTTCTCCATCCAGTCCAGAAATCCAAACATTACTCCAATAGAATTTTAAGAGTCCATTTTGCTTTGACAGGAAAACGTCTGAGAAACACCTTTGACACTCCCCCCCATACACCTCTCCCTGCAAGAAAATAATTTTTCTTTAATGAGGCAACACTTGGATTTGTATTGATTTATTCAAGAACTAACTGCTGCCTGGTGGCACAGCAGTTGAGCACTGGGTTGCAAAGCTGCCTGCAGCCTCTGCAGCGCCCTTTCAATTCCTGGCTGCCGGGCGAGGGTCCCACATGGCGTGCAGACCTCTCCTGCCACCCGCTGCTCCCCTCAGCAGTGTACTTCATCAATCTGCCTGTTCTGTTCCCCACTCTGGCTCTGGTGAATTCTCTCACCCTCCTGCGCTTCTGACTGTACCCAGTGCTTGTATAAATAAATAAATCTTTAAAAAAAAAAAAAAGAACTAAGCTTTGAGGACCTGTGGTGTGACTGGATGCTTGGGCACAAGCTGTACTCTCAAGTGGAGGGTTTTATGTCTGGACTGCTTGGCTCCCCCATTCTCATGATGAACTATTGAATGACTGACAGAGAAGGAATATGAGGAAGGCACCTGAACTCTGTTTCCTCTGTGGACAGCCCTGGTGGTGAGGAGAATCACACAGCACCTGGCATGTCCTTAGTTCTCAGGACTTTGGTCTTAGGAGAGTTTTTTAGGAGAGAGTGACAATCTTCAGAAAGCATTTCCCCCCTATTATTTCATTGCCCTCCTCAACTTTTAGTTTCAGTCAACGTTGAGTGCCTAGGGTATAAGCCTGGAAGATTCTGGGGTTTGAATGAATGAATGAGACTTGGATCCTT
Source organism: Talpa europaea (assembly GCF_964194135.1). Lineage (NCBI taxonomy): Eukaryota > Metazoa > Chordata > Mammalia > Eulipotyphla > Talpidae > Talpa > Talpa europaea. The sequence goes on along the minus strand of NC_140074.1, from coordinate 111,663,848 downwards.
GCCCTCCGGTTGCTCCCAACCAATCTGAACACGCAGATGAGCAATCAAGGTCCAGAAAGGGTGCAGGCCTTACTCTGCCCCTCCCACTCTCTCCAGCTGCCATCACCAGCATCTTGATGTTCCATCAGCTCTGCCCCAGGCAGCATCAGTTCCTCTTCTGTAGGCGAAGTAGCAAGGCCACAGCACACTCAAAGGCAAGGATGAGGAAAGCTCCCAGCAGAAAACCAGGAAAAATGGTGGGTACCTCCACAGTGACACCCTAGCCAAGTAGCTGTGTCCCTGGTGCTGTGCTGCTTTGCCTCCAGCAGGAGAGCAGTGGGGGAGCCACTTGGAAGGGTCGGGCCTCACCACGCCATCTCCCGAGGTGACAGAGAGGGGGAAGGGACAGAGGGGTAAGCTCTTATCACCAGATTATTTATAGTCTCTTCCCTCCGGAGGTGCTGGCAATGCATTCCATTGTTCTAGCAAGGTAGGGAAGGAGCTGCCTTCCATCTGCCCATGGGGAGACAGGGACTCTGAAACATCCTGACATTCCTGAGCCCCTTGCTGCAGACTGTCAAGGGAAGCCTCTGTGTTCCCAGCTCTCTACTCTCAGGAGAAAGAGGAATAGAACCTCTGTCACATTGGCCAGTTTTCTCTCCCAGCAACTGTGATGCCGGTTACCTGTTTGTCCTCCTGTCTGCTTTGTGCTTTCTTTAGTTGGTAACCCCTGCTACTGTGAAAGCAGAAGGAATATATCTTCTTGAATAGATCAAAGGCCTGGTGTGTGCACCCAGAGTCCATCATAAAATGTTTAAGGGACCCTTTTGACATCTCATTTCTGCCTTTTGAAGAAGGTGGAAAATGAAGCCTTTTGTAGGACAATGTTTATTAAAACCCAGAGTACAGGACCCAGCACATTGGAGGTTTTCAATAAATGGTTGATATTATTGTCATTCTTGCACAGAAAAGTATTCAGAATGAATAAAATCATGTTCTTGAGATCACTAGTATGCAATAGGATACAAAGCAGATGCCCAGAAAATGATAGTTGGTTTTTTTTTGTTTTGTTTTGTTTTTGGTATACCAGAGGCCCACAGTATTGAATGACTTCATTCATTCATTTAACAAATATTTGAATACCTAGCCTATGGGATGAGCTGTTACTGAGATAACTCCAGTCCTGATTCCATTATGGTCTAGGGGTGAGATACAGGCCATTGAGGACAACACTAACGAGTTAGAAAAGCATACCAGGCTAGCAAAAGTCAGCATGTACAAAGGCCCAAAGGAAAGAATAAGCAGAGCATAGCCATGGAGATTGAAAAAAAAAAAAAAATGTGGAAGACATAGGAAGAGCCAGTTCACAAAAGGCCAAGTAAGTCAGACTATAACTTCACTTATCCCTTGGGGTATGGGAAACCACTGGGGGTTTATGAAAACTTACTTTGATAAGTAGGTGGAGAAGGAACTGAGTATAAAACCAGAGGTAGGGACTCTAGGCAAGAGGCTGAGAAGGTGGTCTGGGGAAAGATGGTGTGGCTGCGGGCACAGACACAGCCAGACAGATCACAGCCAGGCTTACAGAGCGGAGCCTTGGAATCTAGAGAAGTATTTTAGTACCAGACGAGATGCTTGCCAATTATCAGTCTCCACGTGTCCTTATTAACTACTGAGTGAGGCTAATCTACATTGAAAAATACAGGTAGAGTGTTTATCAGGTTTGTTTTAACAAACTAATCATTTTGTTAGCTCAGGGGTTTTTTTTTTTTTTTTGTAATTAGACCACTGTCTCCCAAATTTTGGAGGAATAATATTAAGTCAGAAGTTTTATTTTTAGCTTTGGGGCCTTCGGTTTTTCATTAATCTCAGATAAAACTTCTTGGAACAAACTTTACATCTTCAGATGTAATAATGAACTTTAACCACTTGATGGCCACATTTTGAAGTCCTTTATCTTTTTTTCCCATTTCTGGTCATTTTCTCTATTCTAATTAATTACCTCTGGAACTAAATAAATGTGCCCATTTCTTTAGTAGAATTTCTAGACATTCATCTGAAAGATATGAGCTGGAAATTGTACTAGATCCACTGTTGGTCTTCACTGAAAGTTATTTCATAAACATGACCAAATGAATGGATATCAACAAAAAACTAATTTTCAAATATTTGGGGTAGTTCAAAGCTTCATTCTGTTTCAGACCTTTGAAATACAAATTACTGCTGTTTAATCACCAAATAAAGCAATATTAAAATGAAATAAAGATTTTTAGAAAATGGTTTGGATACATACACAGCAAAATAACATTAAAACCCTGTGAACAGAACTCTTAATAAAAGATGAAAATTTTTTCATTCTTGTTCACATGCAATTCTAGTTTTAATGCTTGCCTAATTGTTTTCATTAGGCATGTGAAATTGCATGTGTATAGTTTTTTTTTATAGAACTCTTAATATAAGCATTCTGTATTTGGCAATATACTTTCTATTATACTTTTATTAAGAATATTATATATATTGAAAAAAGGAAAGTCACATCTAAGTACATTTGATGGAAGAGATAGCCTCAATGAGACTTTTGGTCACCCTTAAAGTAGAAATGATGTTGGGCTATGCAAATCCCAATGACAAAAACATTTGAAACAGAATTTTAGTCTGATATCATTATTTAATTTTTCTAGCTCTCTGTTTTGATTTCACATTCATCAAGTAATTTCTGATTAGTATTTATTTTTCCATGCAAGTCTTCAAGAAAAGAAAAGAACATACCCTAGTACAGAAAAAAAATGTGTTAAATCAATAAACTTCAAGTACCACTGGTCCCTATGACAATAATTTCACCCTGAAAATAAATTGTTGTGTTAATTATATACACTAGTCTTAATACACTCAACTAATGTAAGATGGATCTGAGAGATGGATTTGTTGAAGATGTACTAACAAAGTCAGATCTGATCTGGAATTCAAAGTCATCTCTGAACCTGTAGGAGTCTAAGTCAGATGCTAGGCTACAATACATTCACAGAGGCATTCATTCTACACTATCCAGTTTCTCTATACACAGCTTGTCAGCCTTATCACATGGTGACCATACATTGTATGATCACTGGTATCAGACATGCATGTGTATAATTGCTACAGAACTCTTTATCAGGTGTTTTTAATATAACTTAATAAAACTTAATAGAACTGTCAATCAGGGGTGGGTTCAAACTTCAAAGAACCCAAATCTCATACAATTTGATGGCAGAATAACAGTTTAAGAAAAGTAATACATGAGTTTATCTTTTGATTGCTGAGTAATATTCCATTGTGTATATATACCACATCTTCTTGATCCAGTCATGTATTTTTGGGCATTTGGGTTGTTTCCATAGCTTACCTATTGTAAACAGTGCTGCAATAAAAAGGATCCAAATAAGGGATCTGGAGAAAAAAGCAATTATAATAAAGTAAAATCAAAATCAAGAGGCAACTATAAGCCAGAGACATTCTGTAGGGTAGGGAGAAGGGAGTAGGATCAAAACAGGGGTGGGAAGAGCACAAGGGACTATGGTGATGATTCACTGGTAAATGGGTGGTGGGAATTTCATGGGGACGATAACCAAGATGAAAATGTATACATTGTACAAAAATGAAAAATGATGTAAAAATATATTTTAAAAAACCCATACTTAAAAAAAATAAAGATTTATGAATGGAAAATCAGTAGGTAATTCAAAATTTATTGAGAAATCACACAAATTATAAACTTAAAATATATGATGACTAGCATGTGTATCATAACATTTGTATTACTCAACTGTCTGATAGCTCTCTATGACAATTTATCCCCAAAATTTGCCAGTGTATTCTTTGATCACCTATTTATATGACAATGATGTTGAAATTTTATTTTCTCTGGAGAGAAAATGACTTAGACTTATTTAGCAAAGATGGTTTAGCCTTTCTTCTAACATGGTTAAATCATTGAGAGTTCAGAAAATTTATTTTATCTCATGAGTGATTATTGGAAATGTCTTCTTTCCTAGTATTTGGATTCAATGTTCTAATCTTCCTTCTAAGCATTGCTTTTGCTGCTGCAACCCCAAAAATTTTTTTGGGTTTTTTCTGCTGTTCCATTATGTTTTGTGAAGGTTATGCTGGTTGATATTTGCTGTAATTCCTGGTTCTGAAGCTTAATGTTTTTACACAATCCTGAAAATTTCCAACCCATTATTTTCATTTGAAATATTGCCTTCATCCCATTCTTTTTCTGGAATTCTTTCTGAAATGGCCTTTCTTTCTGTAATTCTAATGAAATATTTATTTAACTTCTTGTTTTATCTACTATTTCTCTTAGTGTTTGATTCACATTTTCCGAACATTGTTTTCCATTGTGTGTTTTGAATAATTTCTTTTTAACTATCTTTCCATTTACTAATTTTCCATTTGGTTGTGTCTAATTTTCTGTTATGGTTTTAATTTCAATTGCCATGGTTTTCATTTCTAAAAGTTCTATTTGACTCCCTTTCAAATATGCTCAGTCACATTTTAAGTCTTTTATTTCTTGTTCATATTTCAAACTTCTCTTTTATTGCTTTAAATATAACTGATAATTGTGTCTGATAATTCCAATGTCTAAAATGTTTGTGAGTCTGACTTATTGTGTCTGCATACATTCATGTAATGCTTTGTGTTTACATGGTTTTTATGATATTCTGCTGTAAATTATTATTCTCAGGTTTATCTGGGACTATTTAACTGTGAAAACTAGTCTGCAATCATGTTTCTACAAAGAGAATTTATATATATATATATATAAATTCTACAAAGAGAATTTGTATATCTATGTCATATATATGACATACTTACCTAGCAGCAGTATCATATATATATATATATATATATATATATATGACATACTTACCTAGCAGTAGTATCAAGCTTTACCAATTATAAATACAAGTACAGCACTGATGTTTTATATATATATATATCACACAAATAGCTTAACTTTGCACAACAAATGTATGTGAGACCTGGCTTGTGGTTTCAAATTCTGATAGGATATTTTTTCCCCTTTTAATCAAATGTGAAGGTAGAAACAAGCAAGTTGTCTGGCAATTCTCTTATGTTCAGTGGGGTTTTTTTCTCTTTTATCCTAATAAAGAAGGTCCTAACTTTTGATAACAGTATTCTACTAGGTAGCCCATCTGTAGTGGGTACCGAATTTATCTCCTATTGCCTGCACATGGTATTGTTGTCAAAGGGAGTGTTCTCATTATCCTGGGTACAGCAAAAGTCTTCAGCACAAAAGCTATCTTTGCTACTTCTTCACCTCCCAGGTTCCAGTTCTCACTTGATATTTGGTCTCTTCAGATTCCTTCAGTTTCAGATCCATGATGTATTTTCTAAATATGTTTTTATATTTTATCCAGCATTTTAGGTGTGCAGAAAAGAGTTATAGCTAACCCGAGACTGTCATCTTTGCTAAGTCCCATTTGCAAGACTGGACTTATGCTGGTGTCTGCTGGCTACCCACCATTCCTAGAACTGATACAAGTGCTTCTTTCTACCTACAACTATTTGTGCAAACGATGTGGTTCACATTGGCTTTCTTTCTTGAAGCCTGTAATTTGGGCAGAGAAAGCCTACAGTTTCAGCCTCCAATAAAAGCTCTGGGCACTAAGTCTTTAGTGAGCATCCCTGGTAGACAACACTTAGCAGGTGTTCTCATAACTCATGGTCAGGGGAATTAAGTGTATCCTGTAAAACTGCACTGGGAGAGGACTTGTGGGAGCTCATTCCTGGTTTTCTTTAGACTTTGCCCCATGCATCTTTCCCTTTGCTGATTTTGCTTTCTGTCCTTTCACTGTAATAGGTCTTGGCTATCAGTATGAATATATGCTGAGCTCCTTGAGCATCCCCAGTGAATCATCAAACTTGAGAGTGGTCTTGTGGACCATTTCCAATAAACCGGATTGTTAGAAAGTCACCTAATAGGAATTCTTCAAAGAGGCTATGGCTCATGTAAAGACTGAAAATCACTGTAATCTAGAGGTGTTAATTTAGAAATAGTAATTGTATTAGTTCACTAGGGCTGACATAACAAAATATCAGGACCACTACTTTCTCTTCCTAGCCCTGTTCTTTATTAAAAATCCAACACAAGTCTGTACTTTTTCTTTGGCCACACCGTATGCTCAACCCTTATGCTAGAACACATAAAATAGCACATTTGGTAACAGAAATTTCATGACAAGTCTTCTATGGTAAAGTAAATTTAAGACATGTTTATCAACAAAGTTGAATGGAGTTCTTTATTGGAAAACTGCTTGGAACTTCTACTATATTAATCTTTAATAAAAAAGGGTTGTTTCTGAAACTTCATCTCAGATTTGGGACACAGATGGTCCATAGTTTAGAAAATTCTGGAATAAGTAATTGCCTCTTCTGTAAAGCCTTAGGTGCATAAGTGTTTTCTTTCTTTTTTTTAAATAAATTTTATTTTGCATAAGTGTTTACTTGCTTTGCATATTGAAATGAGTTATATTCAGTAACTATCTTTCTAACTACCTCAGAAAAATCCTTTGAACTTTAAATCATTCTGAAATGGCCAAATTTACTTTCAGGAGCAAACATACAATGTCTTATGTTTAACATGAAATAGTTATGTGCCTACCTGGGGTAAGCAATCACTTTACTGTTTGTAGCTTTGACATTCTTTCCAGAACAGACTTGATAAAACTTGCACCACATAGCAGTGATTTCAGATAGAACCCTTTAGGTGAAGAGATCTTATAAATTAATAAATACCATGGATAGGCAAGAAACTGTAAATGTACAGATCTGTTTTTTCTTTAAAACTTAGATGAAGGAATAACGTGTAGTTAGAAATAAGTTCATTGATTATTTAAAAAATCAATCAACTCTGCTGTTCAGAGAAGGGTTGTTTGGTTTTTTCTTAGGATGGAATTGTTAGTGAATTTCTTACATAGTTACTCAAAATGCTACTGGTAGAATTTACAGACTGCTCACCTCCCATTATAACCACTAGATTAGAGTTTTTCCCCAAATTCCCTAATCTATTGGTCACATGAATGTCAAAGTACTCTGACAGCTGCAAACTGGAGACCCAACCATCTATACTGCTCTTACTATTTAGACAGCAGATTGCTGCCTTTTCATTCCAAAGTACCTCCCACCATGATTGTCTTTATATTTTGAACTATTTGGTTCTCAAACACAAATAGTATTTATAAGAATTTGTCATTTTCCCATTTTATATATTAATCCTATTGCTGTTCATTAGTGATAACTAGCATCTCCCCTGTGAAAAGCAAATAAACTTGAATTTCGGTTTGCTTATGCAGACTTATCTTGGATAAATAGTCAATTCCTGTTAGAAGTTTTGAAATGTTGAACATTGACATTTCCCAAAACTCTTACAGTTCCTTTGAGGACCTGGGCTAGAAACAACTCTTCATGGTCTATGAGCTGGTGATGAGTAACAATGAGGTTGAACATGAGTGAAATTTAAACAGTGGACAAATGAGTGAACAGAACTCTTTCTACCACAGTTCTTGCTTGATATATATGTTGGCAGTCATCCTCTTACGGCCTGGATCCATTTATTTTGGCCCTGGGTTGAATCATCCTGCAGTGTAGCACTCAATCCCACTGCAGGAACTGACACACTTTGCTCTCTGCAGCAAGAGCAAAGCAGGCTAATGTCGTAGCTGCATCCCAGGTGTCAGAGCTAGAGAGAGTACTTGACTGGAAGGAGAATAGTCAGGACTAAAATAACCAGTTAAGCCTTGTTAACTGCCAGCAAGTTCAAAGGCTGTATGCAAAATTAAGACAAATAACAAAGCCAAAATGTCAAAGGTCAGACAGAAACAGGAAGAAAGATACCAGCAGAGGCAGAAATGAAATCACAAAATCGAAGCCATTTTCAGAGAATAGCTAAAAGTCTCCTTGGTTGAACTCTAGTGACATAGTGGATGGGGAGTCTGCCCAGTTTTAAGACAGGGAGTCAGGGTCAAACAGCAGACACTGTGCTTATATGTCCATACCTCCCTTTTTGTGCAGTGCCAGCTCAGGGAGTGAGGCTGGAGTCACTTGAAGTACACTAACTCCCCGCAAATACTTCCCTCCATCAGCCATCCATCACTCTGGTCTCAGCCTCTTACTCCATGGGAACAGCCACACACAGTGTTAAACCAAAAGCCCAGAGGATTGTATTGTCACCACGTCTCTTGAAATTCTTAGTATGAGCAGGTTTTTATGCCTAAATCCAAAACACTATTATTAACTTGTTCTCTTATATGAAAAGAGGAACTGATTTGAGATGGATCTGACTCAAGAAGAAGCTGACTACAGGCCTGCAGGAGGCCTTGCTGGAGGTAGAGATGTGGGATTCAATTGAAAAGCCTTAAGTGCTCTGATTTTTTTTTTGTTCTAGTATTTATTTGAGCCAAAGGAGTAAAGAAAGTTGGCAGACAGTGTAACTATGATCATCCCTTACGTTTTTATAGTAGGTTAATTAGGGCTCTAACCAGTGTCATCACGCCTGGATTCCTATGGCAACCAGTGAAATAGGTGGGGAAGGGATTAGTAACCACTTCATGTGATGACCACAGGGCCGTGAGGACCTGCCACTTTCCTAGGGATATAAAGGAGGCATGTGAATTCACATTTCTCATTTTTCAGTGGCAGAGTTCCCCTTCCTGGTCTGGAATGGCACAGGGAAGAAATGACATCGATCCTTGGCCCTCTGCTTCCCACAGCAATCTTCATCCTCATCTTAGTCCCACTGCAGCTGCCTATTATGTTCGTTTCCCATAGCTGAAATCTCTTTTCCCTTCGCAGAGGTGATGGGAAGTCAGAGTGGTTGGATTATACCAGGGAATCCCTCTGGCCATAACAGAGGGACAAGCCCATCTGAATATCCAGTAAGATAGCTCAGATTCTACCTGATACCTTTTTTGGGGGGTTGGGGGATTAAGTAGAGTCACAAGAGTCATGGATTCTCCTACCACTCCTACCCCACCTTCTACCCTTCCCTGGCACTGGATCTCAAAAGGAGATCTAATATCTTCTAAATATCTTCAACTGATGTCCTCTGCTGAGGTTTGCTCCACTTGGCTATGATAGTCCCAGGTCACCAGGGTCTGAGTTCTGCTCCTGTTCTCTGGGTCCTAGCATTGGAGAACAAGTGGAGTCCTTCAGCCCAGTGTCTGGCCCTGGGCCTAGAACTGTGTATTCCTGCTAAGACAAGAGTTCACACAGCATACAAATCTTTTTGGACTCATGGTATTCAGCAGAATCTGCTCTGCCGCCATTCAGATTTGGTCTTGAATTACCAGCCCTTCTCTTGCAGACAGACTAGAGTTTGCTCCTGCTTCCCTAAGCTCTTGTCACATTCTAAACTTGATCTCCCTTTTATTCCTTCATGTTTTTCAAAATTGAACATTATTCAGATCCATTTAAAAGGAAAAGAATTTTCAGGGAGACTCAATATTGTCTTAAATGATTTTTATTATTAAAATGAGCAGAATGTATTACAATGTTAATTTATGTTTCTCCTCAGTAAGCTGTCTCTCCCTTGAATATCTCATCTGTCCCTGATGTTCTCTTCTAAGGTAAGAAGGGAGAAGAAGGAAGAGATAGTATAGGAAAAATATAAAGGAAAAGCTAAGGTCAGTTTCTTCTGGTTAGGATGATATTGCAGAAGTCATAGGAAGAGAAGAAAAGAATAAAAAAATTATTTCCACTAACAAAACTCATCCTATCTAGACCCAAAAGATTATGAGAAGAAAAAGGTCAGGGAGCAATGGAGAGGGAAGAGGACATAGTCCCAGTTAAAACTTGGGAGTTTAGGAAGAAATCCCACTGCAGGCTTCCCTGCCCCAGTCTGGAGGTGAGTAAAGCAGAGGTAGCTTAGGGGACCCGGTGTGACAATGCCCACAGTGGCTCTCAAATCGCGCTCACCAGACCAGTAGCATACCTGGGAACTTGTTAGAAATGTCAGTTCTCGAGCCCCACACACCTATCGTCATAGTCTTAGCTTAGATATAGCTATGAGACTAAAATTCATCTTTTAATTTCAAATCAAAAAATGTTAATAGAATGTGGTAGATATTAAATTGCTTGCTTCACCCACGTGTTTTTCTGTTACCTTAATTGTGAAATCTTCCGTCACAATCCTAGAAGTTCATAATCTTAACAAAGTGCAGTAACAGTCTTTAGAAACCTACCCTATCCAACGTCATGAAAATATCCTATTTTCTCTTCTAGAAACTTGACTGTTTGACTTTGCACAATTAGATCTGCAGTTCATCCAGAATCTATTTTTGTGGATAGTAAGAGAAAGGAGCTCTCTCATTGTTTTCTGCTATGGACGTCCAGCTGACACTACATTTTTTTTTTTATTGAAAAAACCGTATGTTCCCACTGCTCTTCAATGCTATTTTTCCCCCCATAAATCAAATATTGAGATGTGTGGAGTACCTATATTGTTCTGCTGGCTTGTAATCTGCACTGGCATGGACCATCTTAGTTGCCGTGGTTTTACTGTAATTCATATTACCAGCTATAATAGTTCTGTAGGAGCCCACCCTGCTGGCCCAAGTGGAGGCTTCTCTTGGTGGGTTCATATGCTATCATGAACCCACACTGGGCTAGTGTGACCTTTCTTGCCTGGGGGACCTCCCACTTGGGCCAGGGGTTACCAAGGAATGTTCCCCTGTGTGGGAAATGTGAAGGATAAATCCAGAGAAAGCAAGGGAATGAGCCAGAAACATAAGCAGCATATGGTTCTTGAAGTCGAGGAATGAACAAGTATACAGGTAATGAGGGAAGAGCCTAATTCATGTTTCTTATATATATATATATATATATATATATATATATATATATATATATATATAAAATTTCCCCATGAAATTCCCACCACCCATTCACCCGTGCACCATCACCATAGTCCCTTGTGCTCTTCCCATCCCTGTCCTGATCCTTCTTCTTCCTCCCCCCCCCCACAGTATGTCTCTTGTCACCTGTTGATTTTGATTTTTACTTTATTGTAGTTATTTTTTTTTCCTGATCCTGTATTTGGTTCCTGTACATTCCTCCTATAAGTGAAACCATCCTTTATTTTTCTTTTGATTTATGGCTTATTTTGCTGAGCATAATCCCTTCCAGCTCTACCCATATTGCTGTGAATGGCATGAGTTTATCCTTTTTGATTGCTGAGTAATATTCCATTGTGCATGTATACTACATCTTCTTGATCCAGTCATCTATTTTTGGGCATTTGGGTTGTTTCCAAAGCTTACCTATTGTAAATAGTGCTGCAATAAACATAGGAGTGCAGTATTTAATGTTTTTAAAGAAGAGAAAGGAGATTAGATTGGTGAAGTAAGGAAAGAGAGGAACGAGGGGTGATGGGGTCAGCTAGGGATTGTAGCTTTTTTTGTGGGTCAGTTGTGAATTGGAACTGAAATTTTTATAAGGATGGCTTTGACTTTGTGTTGAGAATCCAAATCATTTTTTGAAAGTTTCCTTCTTGCTGCACAGGGGCTAAGGCAGAAGCAGAGAATCTAATTAGCTGTCTTGTTCACAGTCCAGGCAAGAGATGGACTAAGGGATTTAGACCAAGGGCAACAGAGTTGGGGGGTGAGAGCAGTGGGATTGTGGCAAGGACTGTACTTATAGGAAAGGTAGAACCAATCACCTCATAAATGATGGGTTAGATGTGAGTTCTGACAGGAAAGAGAAGCCCCAGATGAATGCAAGATTCAGAATCCGACAAATCTAAGACAGTGATGACTCAAGGTGGGAGGGCAGCTGGATTGAACATTTGTTTTAAGCTGTGTTAAACTGGAGATAGTGAGTAGGCAATTAGACAAGTGAGTCTGGAGTGCAGGGGAGAGTCTGTGCTAAAGTCAAGAGCATATTGCACAGGGTTCAGATGGTGTTGGACAGTCTGAGGTTAAGTGAGTGTGATTAGGGGGTGGGTATGGAAGACAGAACCAGAGTCCCTCCCCCCCACACCCCAGTATAAAAGGTTGGGCAGAAACAAGTCATTAACATAGGAAACTGGGAAAGGTGGCTTGTGAGGTAAGCAGAGAATCAAGACAGAGTGAAGTCCTGAAAGTGAAGGACATGTTCAAGAAGGAAATGGTAATTCAGCAAATCCTAGCATGATTGGCGGGTAAAATGAGGACTGAAAATTCATGATTGGATGTCATTTTTGACGTTGACTATATCATTTCAGTGGAGATGCAGACATCAAAATCAGGTTGGACCGGGTTCTGGAGAGGATGGGGGAGGAGGATTTGAAGGCAATCAGAACAGACAAATCTTAAGAGAAGTTTTGCTATAAGAGGAGCAGGAAAAAAAAAAAGCCTTGGATTCCATTATGACTTGGTAACTGCCTGCTAATTGACTGCCTCAGTTAGGCTTTTTTTTTTTTTCTTTCTTAGTTAATGGTGAAGTTAGAATGCAAAATCTCCCTTTATAAGCATTTATGAGGCACCAATGGAATATTATTATTGTTATTTCCATTATATCAAAGCAGCCTGCAGAATCCTATCTGAAGCTGCCATGCTGATGCCCGAGGCACTGTTTGTTGCTTCTTGCTTTGTTGGCTTCCTTGACTTGAGGCTGCCTGCATTTTTGTGTATGTCCGTATTGAATGGTAAATTCCAATGAGCGCTGTGTGTCGGGGTGTGATTAAGACCAGTGGGAGGTATACTGGAAACAGCACCAGTTAAGGAATCCAGAAAATTGAGACCGAGTCCAGGCCCTAGTTCTGAGAGGCCAAAACTCAGTTTCTATACACAGTGTAGGGGGGATTCCCTCTCGATGGGTTACTATGAGAATGAAATAGTGATGTGTGTGCAAAGAACAGCTTTTGTGATGGTTGGCAGCTGGGGTGAGGTAGAGCTGGCGGTGCAGTCCTCACACTAACCTGTGGCCCTCAGCTTCACAATGCTGCAGGTGACTACACCTGGAAGTGTCCATCCTAGGCTTCCAGAACATGAACAAGGATGCAGACCAATCTTCAATTCAAAACAAACAAACAGAAAAACTGCTACAAGATAGCCCAGCAGGAATCACAGAAATTGGCAGGAACAAAGTAACTTCACATACTGTCACCATCTTTGTCCCCTGGGAAAGGTGGAGTTCATCTTTCCCAAGGGTGGCTGTGACATAGTATGTTCAATTTGCCATATCCTTTACTTTTTCAGAGTAGATAGTTCATTGATTAAGAAAACACCCTGTGAAGAGGTGTGATCCTGTGCCTCCGAATCCCATGCAGTATAAACCAATGTTACCTCAATAAAGTGAAGACATTAGACACTGTGATTGAATGTATAGGTAATAAGGGACCTCTTGGGGATATGGAGGTGGCATATCAAACTTTGTGAATCCTGCTGCATTCCCTGGAAAACATTAGGAACATTTTTTTTTTCCCTCGGGGGTTGAATGGGACATTTTTTGGATTGAGGCTAAGCCTCGCTCAAAAGTTCACTTGATGGATTCCCATCTGCAGAGAAGGGTGCCCTTTTCTCACCTCCAAAGAAGTGATTTTTCATCAGGGGAGAAACCTGTCACACCTCTGAGCTGCCAAGCCATAAATCTTCTTTCCACCAAGTTGTTAATAGTTTTTCTTGCCACCTTTCCTGATAATCCAGAGTAATTGTTATGAAATATGGGCTTGCTCTGTCTCTCCCAGCTGTGGCCTCTCCAGCCGCTGCCATCCCAGGCAGTGGGGGAGAGGCAGCGACTCTGTGTCACTGGGAGTTTGTCAGAAGCACGGCAGATGCTGTTACCAAGAACGTGACATCCTGGTGAAACCTAAGGCTCCAGGCGGCAGCACTGAAACCTGAGAGCCAGAGGCCCCTCCTGCCCCAAAGCCATCAGCAAGTGGCCTCCACTTTGCTTAATGTACTCTTTTTCTTGGGGAGACATAGAGAAAATGACCTCTATTTAATCATGGAGATGAAAACATTGTTTCATGTATGCTTTTACTTTATTGCACAGAAACGTATTGAGCATCTAACATTGCCCAGATGGAAATGAGCAATGTGAATGTCAGAATCAACAGGAATTAACTAAAAGATATTTTCCCTAGGAAGACTATTGGGAGGTATCCATCTAGGATTGTTAGTTCAGTTAGTTAGTGCAGGTTGTGTAGACTGAAGTCTCCCCTGCTCCTCATGAAGAATGTGCTCTGATTAGCATCCTTGGGATTGTACCTGCCCATCATGAGTTCCTGCTACATCTTGAGAAGCCCTAAGTGAGGCTTAGATGACTCTTAAGCCCCAAATGAGATTGTAAAATATCAGAAAGATTCCCTTTGGGGTTGCAAAAACTGCCTTTGCAAGCATCATCTCCATGTCTGGACTCAGGGTCCAATTTCTTGATATTCATCTAAGTACCACATGGCTTCGCTGACCAACAGGGCAGCTGTTCTACATGGTGTTATAGCATCAGAGATGCACAGGTGGCTTGCAGCTCGCAGGGATGTCTCGTCAACAGACATAGGCAGTTGTTATGCACAAGTCTGAGAGGGACCGATGGTGCCAGGTCAATTCATGTTCTCACACAGCACCTGTGATTAGCACACTCTTCACTAAGCATTGGGGATATAAAGTTGAAGACAATACATTGCTCTTAAGGAGCGCAAACATCAAGTGATTTTAAGGCAAGAAGCATCCTGGGCAGGTCTAGCCCTGGTCTTTGCTCATGAATCCCTTGGCAACACGTGCATCTTGGTCTTCACTGCTGACCACCTAGTAATCAAAATTGACAAGTTGAGATCTGATAGGATTGCTTTGACAGTTGCTTGAGCAGTGATTTGCATTATAGTTAAAGCTTAGCAATTTAATTCCAATGTTTAATATGAGTGACTACACAAAGTTAATTTAGCACTTCTGAGAAAGTACAGTGAATTAATCAACTGACTTTATCAAGCTCTTTCCCTGTGCCAGGCATTGAACTTAGAGCTTTATAGGAATCATCTAATTTAATTCACAAGCCTCTGAAGTAAGTACTATTATTCACCCCTGTTTTATAGATGAAGGAAGGGAGTCCTGAGCCAAGAATTAAGCTCAGGATGTCTGGCACCATCTCCTACCTTAATCCTTATGATGAGATATTTCCTCATGCAAGATTGCTTCTGCCACATTGCATCTTTACTTGCTGAATGTTAACACATCCTGAATGGTTGTGTACACCTACATCATTTATTCAGCAGCATAGTGGAGGTTGGGTGGGAGATAACAGATGGCAAGATGCAAGGACCTTAGCAAAGAAATTTAAGGGTAATTTCTGGACCTCACTTCAGTTAATTCCTTTGTCTTCCTCAATATAAAATTCCGTCAAAGAACCTCAGGAACCCAAATCTTCTGGAAAGAAGATTTGCTGAAAAAGCAAATCAGTCACTCTTGTGTTGAATAGAGACAAGGACTGAATTTTCAGAAAATAGCAAGAGAAATAAGATAGAAAGTCATGTTTCTACCCCCAAAATTCAGTTAGTTAAGCATGGTCAGCCCAATTCTGACAGCTTTCTTACCTTTGGAGGGGAAGTTTTCTCCATCTGCATCAGCCATCTCATCTTTCTTTCTTTCTTTTTTTTTTTTTAAGATTTATTTATTTGTTTCTACGAGCACTGGGTACAGACAGAAGCATGGGAGGGTAAAGGAATTCACCAGAGCGGGGAACAGAATAGGCAGACTGACAAAGTACACTGCCGAGGGGAGCAGCCGGCACGTCAGGAGAGGTCTGTCATGCCATGTAGGACCCTCGCCAGTGGCCGGTGATCGAACCAGTACTGCAGAGGCTGCGGGCAGCTTCGCAGCCCAGCGTTCAACTGCTGCGCCACCAGGGGAGGCCCAGATCATCCTTTTTGTATCTTCCTGCTCCTGGACAATTCTTTCTCATTCTTCAATATTCAACTCCAAGATTGCTTTCCCCAAAAAGTCATCCCTAAGTCCCAGACTTAATCAAGTAGTCCTATTTCCCCCATTATGTTAACACAGTAATTATGTACATCGCTATATCCTGTATTAGGATGTGAGCCCCTTTACTACAAAGATGATGTTTTACTCTTCTTTGGTTAACGTTAATACAGTGACAAGTATAGAATAGGTGTTCAATAAAGGAATGAATATTTCGACCTCAACCAAGACTCTGCTCATAACCAGAGTCTGCCTGCTTAAATGCTTTTATCAGTCACTTGCTTGTAGTATGGGCATGTCCACCAAAGCAAGTAGAAATAGGACTCAAGGTCTAACAGAAATAAAAAACCTAGAGGGAAATACAGAAACAAACTGTTCAACCTGTTCATTATATAAAGAAACAGAGGCCAAGTATACTCAGGAGATTTCACAAGGTCAGCTAGATGTTCAAGGACAGAACTGCTGGTGGAACTTAGAATTTCTGAGTCCTAAGTAGGTGACCTTTGTCGCTTCACAAACGTTCTCCCCCAATGGCGGATCTCATGGTATACTGCCCCATGGGGACGGCGTGTTCTTCTGGTGAATAAATACAACTATGTTAAGAGACCCTCAAAATAATAAGTGAAAAATTACAAACAAAAGGCAAATTCATTTTCCCACATTTGTTGAAAACAACTCACAAAATCTCTGGTCCCTCACAGTGTTCAACCACCACTTCAGAAACAGTTTTCAAAAGTTCAATTATTCCAGGACTTTGTTTACCTATTCTCAAATAATTTAGTGCACAAAAGAAATTTAAAAAGTGTTAGATACAGCTTCTTAGTTCTGAATGGACAGTCAAGGACATCTGCCACAAGGAATAATCTCATTTCAGTCAGAAGATTGATTTCAATAAATCTATTTAAGGGAATAAAGTGGCTATTCTTCCCTTTGCTAAAATATACTTGCAGTTCACAAAGTATTTTGTTGATAGAAATGTTAGTAGGTAATGACAGACACACAGCCTGAAACCACTGAAGTGTAGCATAGGATCCATCAGTCACAAGACATTAAAACATTGCTGTAGTGGGCTATCATTCTAGAGTAATTTGCACAGCTCTTTGATAGAGAAAATACCTGTACATTGGGAAGAATAAGAACTGTAGAGACAGAGAGATATACTTAAGTCCTACTCTACATGCATTAATTCTGTGTCTTTTGGATATTTAATCCTTGGTTTCATGTACCAATTGAAGAAATAAGTAGTGAGTATCTACTTGATGTAGGCTCTGTTCTAGATACCGTGAACAGTAGTGAGAAAAAGAGTTTAAAGAATCTACCTTCATCAAGCTTACACTGTCACAAGGAGAGACTTTGGGAGACACCACATAGCCACAAAATAGGAGATATACAGTGTGCTATTTGATGATTAGTTTTATGGGGAAAAATAAGGTTGCAGGTGAGGAAGTGCTGGGGAAAGAGAAAATTTTGGTAGCATAGTCAGGGAAGGTGTCACAGAGAAACAAAATGACAATGGAAAGAGAGTTGAAGGAGTGAAGAAATGAATCAGGTAGGTACATGGGGTAGAAGATTGTGCGCACAGAGAATGTCAGAGAATAACAGGAAGGCTGCATGTCTAGGTCACTGGGAGTGATGGGGAGAGTAATGGGAGATAAGAGTTCAAAGAGGTACAAGAAGAGGAAAGGCAGAAGACCACACTTATAGGGCCTTGTTGGGCAATAGTGATATTTGCTAATTTTGCTATGTGAGATAGGAAGTTTCTAGAGAGTTCTGAGCAGAGAACTGCCATTTTAAAACATGGAGACATATTTCAAAAGATTATACTGTGTTGACAATAGATAGAGGAAAAGGTGGAAGCAGGCAGGGCAGTTGAGAGGCTAGTGAAATGATCCATGTAAGAGATTGTGGTGTCTTGGACTAGAGAAATAGCCAAGGTGAAAGTGAGAAGTGGTCGAATTTCTGAATATATTTAAAAGAAGTGGCATCAGAATTTGCTGACTGAGTATTTGGTCTAAGAGAGATAGAAGTCAAGAATAACTTCCAGGTTTTTGACCAGAGCCAGGAGAATGATGGAGTTGTCATAACTGAGATGAAGGAAACTGTGGGAAGAACAGGTTAATTGAGAAAATCAATTAAAATCAATTAGTTTTGGATACATCAAGTTCAGGATTCCTATTAAACATCTAAGAGACTAAACTAATTAGGCCATTGGGTTTACCTTGTAGAGAAGAGGTCTAGACTGTAGATTTAAATTTGTCTCTAGATGTTATTTAAAGCAACGAGAGAGAATGAGATCACCCGAAGAAGAGCAGTCTCCAAGGGCTGAGCCCTTAGGCACTTGATGTTAAGAAGTAGGTAATAAAAATTGTGAATGCTCATGTAATTCTGTGTACAAACCCTGTTCTGTGTGCTTTCATATCTGAGCTCATTTATTCTTCACAACAGCCCTGTAATGTGGGGAGTATTATTACCCTGGTTTTACAGATTAGGAAACTAAGGACAGGTGGTTAAGTAACTTGTCAAGGTAATATACCTGCTGAGGTTTGTAGCCAGGATTCCAACCTGGACTGTTGGAATTCTGAGTCTGGGCTTCTAACTCCTTCCTAATAATAACTACTCACCTCTTCAGTAACTAGAAGAGAGGTGCTACTAAAAGGGAAGATGAAGAATGGACAGTTAGTGAGGCAGAAGGAAACAAGAGTAGTGTGGGGTTGTGGGAAGCAACTCAAGAAAGTGTTTCAAGAAGGAGAAAAGTGAGCATCTGTGTAAAATGATGCCTATAGATCCAATAAGGATGAGGATTCCATAACAATAGGGAGGGTGTTAGTGATATTGACTAGGACATGGACAAGAAAGTTTAGTAACATAGAGTGCGTTTAAGAGAGATGGAGAGTGTAGACAATGAGTTTTGACAACTCTCGAGAGGACTTTTGTTATATAAAGGAGCCTATGAAAGGGCAGTAGCTGGTGGAGGATGTGGGATCAGCTGAAGATGTCTTTTTTTTTTTTTGAATGATTATTTATTTATACAAGAACCGGGGTATAGGCCAGATGGTGAGAGGATTCACCAGAGACAGAGGAGGGAACAGAACAGGCAGACTGATGAAATACACTGCTGAGAGGAGCAGCGGGCGTGGCAGGAGAGGTCTGCTGAGCCATGTGGGACCCTAGTTGGCCGGGCGGGATTGAACCGGTGCTGCAGAGGCTGCGGACAGCTTCACAACACAGTGCTCAACCGCCTGTGCCACCAGGGGAGACCCAAGAAGTCTTTTCAAGATAGGAAAACAAATAGCATAAGGGTGTTGGAGAATGATAAGGAATAGGAAGAAAAACTGATGGTGAAGGAGAGGAAAGATAAGAACATATGTCCTCGAGTAGTCAGGGATGACCTTAGATGGGGAAGCAGACAGTTCACTCACGGGAGGAAAGCAGTGTCTGCAGGCTCAGGAGCTGGTGGTTGGGTAAATGTGGTGGTGTGACATTGTGGGCATTCTCTTCTAATTTTCTTGTCCATAAATTGGGGATTATAGTATCTCTGTCCCAGTTGTGAGGACTAAATGAGATAGCAGATGTAAAATGTTAGTGTCTTGCTTGGTTTATGAGCCAAAATTATAGCAATTTTTTTCATCTCCCTCCTCGTTGGTGATTGCTATGATTGTTTACTAATATTCTTTGAACATTTACAATGCAGCAGACACTGTGCCAAGTACTTGTCATTCATTCCTCCGAGAATAGTCTTCCATTTGTGGAGAGACTTACTGAAGCTCTTAGAGGCAACCAGTTGGTTAACTATTTGATTATATTTTTTTCTGCCCCAATCTCCCCTTCATATTTTAAAGGGTCTTCAGTTCCCTGGGAAAAGATTTTATCAGCAATTGTTCTGGCCTAGGTTTTTAACATTTATTCATTCATCTTGATTCATTTGGAGAACAGTGGCCTGGGGCTGGGACCTGGAAGATAATTTCCACCTGATATCCTTTGTGGGGTCAATGGAGCATGGTAGACTGGTTTAAGCCATTTGCCAACTCTCAACACTGAAATGGCCTCAACATGGTCAAAATCACAGCCCCCCCCCTAAAAAAAAAAAAAAAACCCAAAAACTGTGTTTCTTCTGTTGCTGTGGGAGTAGTGGCAAGTGAGCGCTGAACCATTAATGCCCAGCTCCTGAACATTGATGTTCTCAATCAAGAGACAAAACAGGACTAGAGTGCCTCCGAGGTCTGCTCAGGCATTAAATTTCCAGATTTTTCCATCACTTAGACACTCTCTTTTACTGTTTGAAATGAATTAGTATTTCTCCACTGATACTCCCTGCAGTTAGTTAGGGGAAGCTGTGACTCTCCTCATGGAAGAACTTCCATGAATGTAGATTCCATATCAGTTCTTACAAGTCTGCTTCTCAGGAGGAGCTGCAGGAGCCAGTGTCTTCTTGCTGAGCAATTTTGATCAACCTGTGGCTGCTTTTCCCATGAGAAATAATATTAAAAGAAAGAACAAAAAAGGAACTATTCCTACTCTGGGTAAAAACCAAAGCCTGTAGACAGTCTGGCCCTGGACATGTCCAGGCTCCCTGGCATGTTCAGACATAACAAGACCTGACCACTGCAGAAACCATCCATGCATACCAGAGATCATCCAGGATTGAAATTCGATCAATTGCCACTTGACAAAGTTTCCATCAATCAGAATGGCACTTACTGTAAATTTATTTGCACAAAGTGGACCTGGGTATGTACTACCTCCCCCTTTGGTATTTACAAGTGCTTTCCATGCCAGGCAACTGGAACACAGCGTGCGAGTGCTGCTTGGTTAGTCTCCTCTATGTTGCAGTCTTAAAACCTGAAGTTCATGTTTATCCTTTGCTGTAACTCACCAGGCATCGGTCTACAACCATATCTGAGAAATGGGCATCTTAGCGTTCTTACAGGCTGGAGGCCTGAAAATTAGCTCTTACCCCAAATAGAAAAGTTTCATAATCTTTTTTCCTCCAAGGTGGCAATTCACTACCTGGTCCATTGGAATGTTCCTGATATTTAAGTCCCCAAACTGAACAAGGATAGGGATCTTTATTTTTCTTATGAGACACACTGTGAACTCAATAGTTTCACTTTTTCTTATAGCTCTTCTGTATGGTGAGTATCATTAGCTCTGGTGTGCAGATGAAGAAAGAAACTCGGAGAGGATAAGGAATTTGCCTAATTCCACCCAGTGATAAGTGATGGTGCTTACATTTGAACTTAAGTCTACTTGAATTTATATAAACTCTGGTCTATATAAAAGCCCTTAACTTTTAACCATCAAATGATATTACCCCCCTTATTGATTCCAAAATTGTTGCAAGTGTGAGGGTTGCAGAATCCTCCTGTGACTCTATGCTTTATAACTCATATGGCTTCACCTGGAGTCATTCTGGAAGCTGTAAATTCATAAATAATGTCTCCTCGGTTTGGTGAGGCTCTCAGTGCCAGTGGAGACAGATGATCTACGGGCTGTGCATGGTATCATTGCAAGCTAATGTGTTACTTCATAGTCTTGGGTTGCCACCCCCTGGAGCGTTTTGATGCGATCAGTTGTCAGCTTCAGGTCTGTTGTTTCTTTCACCAGAAGCCCAGCCAGTGGGAGATGACAGCCCCAGAGCCCTGCCTGTGTTAGGGGAGCTCTCCAACTCAGATAATGACATAAACGAGTCCGTGTTCATCTGGGGAATCTCAGACAAAGCAGCCCAGAGGACAATCATCTCTGTCGATGAAGGTTTGTTTCACTTGCAACGGGAAAAGCAGCAACAGCAGCAGCAACAGAAGCAGCGACCGGAGCTGGTGCACAGGCTGGGGAGAGGTAAAGGCAGGCTGAAGCTGCTGCATGTGAGTAGAATTTTATGATTTCTCTGCAGCTGGGAAAGGAATGCTGGGGAGGGGGCTTGACTGGGAGGTGGGGGTGAGCGTGTGGACTGGGACTTCCCGCGTGGCCAGGGGTAGGGGGTGATGATATAATTAACAAGTGTATTTGGGGTCTGCCTTTCTCTTCCAAAGGAGGTGCAAGAGTGTATCCACATGCGCTTGCATTTTCTCCACCGCTACCGGTAATAAATGTGAGCAGCAGGTGGGGACTATTTCTTTTTTCTTTTCTTTTTTTTTCTACCCTCTCTTCATTCTTGAGAGTGGGCTGCATGGTGGAAAGACATCTCGGCCCCCAAGAGCTTTTGCAAGCTGAAGGACACCCCCAGAGGGGTTCTTGCCGAAGTTTCTTTGGTAGACGTGTAGATTGCTGTTCTGTGCCATGGAGTTGCTCTTCTGGAAGGGCGCTCACACCCTGCCAGCCACAAAGGGCCAAGGGAGACTTTTGTCTCTCTGCTTCCCAGCTGCAGTTGCCTGTTGCAACCAGCACCAAATCCAGCACAACTTAACCTCTCAGTCGTCATGGTTAAAAGAGTTCATGTGCACAGCCCAGGCATGAGCAAGCATGGGCTGTACTTCCTGCATCTTCTCTGCCTGCAGCAAATAGCTCATCTCTCGGGGCTAAGGGCACAGATGCCATCTTCAACTTTGGGAAAGTTGTGTGTGTGTGTTTGTTTTAAATCAAGCTTTGGAATTCACTGTAAAAGCTGGATAGATTGAAGCTGCACAGAGCAGGAAAGATCTTTTTGCTTTAGAGCATTCCTGCAGGTGGCTGCAGGTTGGGTTGGCCTTGGTAGCTGGTTAGTGTCTTAGAGTCATTGTTTTCTGGTGCTAAATTACATGTTGAGCCAGAGTACACCTGGTCAGAAACTTGCTTGTACTCTGGTTTTCTAATGACATGGTGCCTTGCTTTCCATCCCTCCCTTCTGTCTTGAGAAGTTCCCAGGTGACTGGGCTTGCCATGGTGCCTGTTTAGATGCTGAGCATTTGCAGTAAGTGCAGACAAGTTCACCTTCTCCAGGAAGAGGGGAGGATGGGGGAAAAGATGGAACAAAGGGGGGACAATTTGCTTATTTTATAGCAGGTTTTGAGTAGTTGTGCGTGATGGAGGTGAAAGATGGGAGGCGCCACCCCCCTGGAACTTGGCCTGGAGGAGAGCATTCCCGGGGTGCTGGGGCAAAGGGCTGAATGCTGTTAGGCTGCAGGGTCAGGGCCCCTGTTCCCAGGCTGCTATGGGGTTTGTGTGGCATATGAACCAGGGGGTGGGCTTTCCAGGGCCTCCTCTCGCTGCGGTGGTGCGTTCCAGCCTTTCCCACACATGGCACCCAGGGTGAACAGATGACGCTGCTCAGGGCTGGATGAGTGGCTCAGGGGCTCAAGTGATCATCCCAGTGCAAAGGGTTCAATATTTGCGGCATGACAATACCTAGACCCCATCTACTACCTGGTGGAGTGTTGGCATAGAGGTGGGAAGGATCTTATTCAAGCAACCCAGGGAGCATCAAAGAATAGAGGCAAAAGGGGCAATCTTATTCCTGAGCTTTGTTTATTTATTTTTGCCATTACTGGTAACAATGCATTATGAAAACATCACGAAGCGTATTTTTAGAAGACTTTCTCCTAATCTCACTGTTTTAGCACCTCTGTGTTTTCTCCTGGTCTTTGACACAATTTTAACCACAGTCTAAATAGATTCATTTATTCTGCTTCTTTCTCCTCCGTGGTATTCCATAAGCAGGTTCTCATCTTCCAGTGTAAGTTTCATGTAGGTCGTTAATTGTGGTTGCCGTAAATGGATTAATCTCTTTAATAGATTTTTCATAATCTGTTTAGCAGTTATTGGCTATTTAAATTGCTTCTTGTTTTTCCATAATTATAATGTTGTTATGGCTATTTCTGTGCATAAAGTAGAAATTTCCCTTTTAATAAAAGCATTCAGGGGAATGAATTCTCAACATTGATATTAGTGAGGTTAAAAATAATACACAGATTTTTGTGGCTTTTCATGCCTATTACTAAACTATTCTCTAAAACATATTTCCATTGTCAAAAAACCACCAGTAGTAAAGTCTAGATAAATATCAATTTGTCTAGAGACTGATGCACATTAGATTCTTTTTCTCCCCCACTCTCTAAATTAGAAACTATAAAAAGGTACTGGTCACTTTTTTAAAGTTTGCTTTGGAGTCCCATTAAGCCAGGCAGTAGCATTCTCCCCAGGACAAGCTTGCAACTTCTTGGTTCCCTTGCTTTGTCAATGACTCCCAGGAGGAATCCAAGTTCAGCCACCTCCCTTTCCAACTCTAAGGGGTGAAGAAGGGAGGGGACAGAAAACTCCCCATGCTGTACCAGGGCACTTCACAAAGATGAGCAGGGGGTCACAAAAGGGGGAGCCAGCCTAGCATCATCTCCAAGCCTTGGAGCTCAATCCCAGGAGGATCCCTTGTCCTCTGTCTTCTTCCCTGACCCTGGCACATCCCGCATAGATATAAAATCATTTGTTGGCAGGACTCAAGGCTGAGATTTGCCAGAATGGATGGGTGTGGTGTCCTTGGGAAGGTGAGGACTAGCTAAGCTTATTTGAAGGAAAAAAATACATGTTTTAGGGTCTCCTCTGCCCTGTGTATTTCTCCCAAATGTATATGCTTTAATGATGGCAGTTGGCTAAAGGCCAACTCTTATCAAATAAGAGCTGTAGAATGTTTCTTGTTCAATCCCGACCTCCTCTAAGGACAATTTCATCAACAATTTATTATTTTCTTTTATTTCCCTTTCCTTTGTATCTCATCAATCTGGAGATTAATCTGTGCTGTTCTGACCTCCTGTGAAGCACACCATAAATTGCTTCGCTGCTAATCTCTTTTGTTCTTTCCCTAATTATTTGTGCAAAGGCCAAGAATACCCACTGGGAATCACACAGCAACTCATCATGCATTTGCCCACCCTGACCTACAAAGTGGGAAGGACAGTATCTTGGGTGCAAGATTTTTCCACTCTGCATAAGTGGGTTTGATAAATGTGAGTTTTTAAAGAGTGGTATTGACTCTTTCAGCCTGCAAAGGCCTCATAAAACCGATGGGCCGCTAAGTGGCTGAATTCAAGTGAAGGTGATAGGGCTGTTGCTTGAGTTGGAAAGGAGCTTTCCTGCTTAAGAAAATGGACAGACCAGGAGAAAGGCTGTGCTGGTAATCAGCCAGAGAGAATGAAACTTTTGCTCATTAAGAGCAGAATAAGGGACTTTTAAATTTTACACAAGTATTTAAGGAAAACAGTAGTAAGGGCGTCCCTTAAGGTTTGTCATGTGCTAGGACATGTTTTAAAAGTTCCATCTACATTTGACATTTGATTCTCTCAACAATCCTTTAGAATATTTCCTGTTGTTATTTTATAGGTTTAAAATTTGAGAGACAAGGAGGTTATGTTGGAGGATACATAGAGTCTTGTATATGGAGGCCAAGGGGTAGAAGGAAGAGGCATGGGGGGAAATCTAAAATGGGTGAGGACCACACGTTAAGCCCAAGTCATCCCACTCCACAGTCTGTGTTCTTTATTTTGTTTTGTTTTACAGTTCAGTTTAATTTTAAGGAGAGGGCAGGGGAAATAAATTGCTGTTTATCTTTTATAGATAACAGCCCAATTTGCAGAACAATATCTAATTAGCTGAAAGAGAAGCTTAAATCATATATATATTTTAATTTTGTTTATTTTTTTAATTTTATATAATTTTACATCATTTTTCATTTTTTCACATTGTATGCATTTCCACAGTCTATGTTCTTAATCACTGCAAAATCAACTCATTTAACACTGGTAGAGGGAGCGATTGGCAGTCTAAAACAATATGAAAACACTACAGTACAGCTAAAATGTATTAGTAATAACAATAATAATGACAATCATGATTTCTATAACTATAATGACTAACAATATATATGCACCAGTTACTTATTACTGAAGTTTGGTGCATGGATTTTGATTTAATTCTCACAATAGTATTCTAAGATGGCCACCATCTTTTAAAAAATATTTATTTATTGTTTGCATGGAAGAACTGGTGTGTAGGCCTGAGGTGTTGGAGGGTAGGTGAGAGGATTTACCAGAGACAGAGTGGAGAACAGAACAGGTGAATTTACTGAAACACACTGCTGAGGCGAGCAGTGGGTGAGACAGGAGAGGTCTGCTGCGCCATGTGAGTTAGCTTCTTGGCCAGGGATCAAACTCAGGCCATATCTGTGGTAGCTCTGAGATTTAACGCCTAGGCTTCCAGAGAGGCCTGATGGCCATTATCTTTATCTCTATTTCAGCAATGAAGATATTCAGGCTCTGAGATATTATGCAACTTGTCTAAAGTCACAGACCTAGTGAGTTTGACTCTGAAGTCTATTACCTATGACCATACCTCCCTGATGCATCAACAGCTTAGCCCTGGATCAAAGAACAGAGCAGTAGTAATAAAGGGTTTGCTTGAGACAGTGGAGGTAGGCTCAGTTGCCTCTTCTGTTCTCTTTATACTTAGAACTTTTGAATGACTTCTAAATCACCCTCCCATGATGTTACACAAAACACTTGGTCTCAGCTCGTGTCTGACACTGTCTCAAAGACAAGTTCCTAAATAAAGAAGACTTTGAAAAATATCACCCTGGGGAAGTCATTGGTGCCCTTATAAGAAAAAGACAAGAATCTCAATTCAACACCCACTATTGTTTAGTATTCTGGACCTGAGCAGTCCAATATGGTAGCCATTAACCCCATGGGGCTACTGAGCACTTGAAATGCACCTGTTCCAAAGTGAGAGTGCCATGAGTGTAAAATGTACTCCAGATCTCACATATTGGTATGGAAGAAAGTAGGTTATTTCAATAGATCTGTATTGATAATATATTGAAATGATAATGTTTTTGATATATGGTTAAACAAAATATAGTCTAAATTTTTTACTTTTAAAAATTATGGTAAAATTTACTGTTAAAAATTGAGTGTACAGTTCAATAGAGCTGAGTATTCTCATTGGTGTGCAATCTATCTCTTGTACTCTTTGCCTTGCAAAACTGACTCTCTATACCCATTAAGCAATGCCTCATTTTGCCCTTCCCCATGATCCCTGGACAACTACCCTTCTATCTATCTCTATGAATTTGACTACTCAAGATCATTCATGTAAATGGAATCAAAGAGTATTTGTCCATTTCTGACTGGCTGATTTCACTTGGCATACTGACTTTAAGATCCATTTCTGTTATAGTTTGTGCCATAATTTCCATCTTTTTTAAGGCTGAATAATATTCCATTACATGTATCAACCACATTTTATTTGTTCATTCATCCTTCAATGAAACTGGGATTGTTTTCAACACTTTTTGCATTTTTTAATGTGACTCCTGCAACATTTAAAATTGCTTATGTGGCTTGCAGTTGTGATTTATGTTGTATTTCTATTGGGTAATACTGCTCTCAACTTTTCACTCTTCTTAATGCTTACTGCTTCTCCCCTGCATACACAAGTCCTCTGCTACCCTTCCCCAGATGTTCGTTTGGCTGCCCTCTTCCTCTACCCTGTGACTTGAGCCAAAAATTTTAGCTCTGATCAAGCGTTGCCTTTTATAAGGATCTATGAAAGTCTGTCAGGTTCAGCAAAGTTTTCTATAATTGAATGAAACTGACATTTCTCAAGAGGAATATTCCCTTTTTCCATAATACATAAGTAGAAGGCCCAATAAATTGGAACTGAGAAATAAAAGCTTTTGAAGTGATTTGATGTTTTAAAAAGTCAACAGCTTTCCTCAACTCACAGTCAGGAGAATTTTATTAACCACCAAGCAGGGAAGAGTACAAAACCAATAAAGTATAAATTCAGAGCAGAACTCTATACTGGCCTCTCATTTCTGAAGCACAGGTTTCATACAAAGACTCAAATATCTAGAGATTCAAGACTTTGGAATGTTGTCTGTGTCTTTTGAATTTCTCATCAGTAACAGGATAAAACCCAAAAGCTATAGCATGGTACCCAAGACCTTTCAATGTTCCAATTTCCTTTCCCACCAATCCCGAGGGCCTTGTTACAAGGACATAAGTATTTCTTACTAGTTTTCAAATGTGTGGCATACTCCCAGACCTCCAGCCTTGACAATGTTCTTAGTTCAGCCCAGAGAACCTGATCCATGATATTCACTGAGTGAAAACTTATTCTTCAGGGCATAGTTCACAGCTCACTCCCTTTCTAAACCTCGTTCCCTTTCTAAAGGGATCTTGACCCAGTGTTCAGCAGGGTCTTGGCAGGATGGAGGTGGCATACTTCAATGAATGGTTAATGTCAGTTGCATGATGGGACTATTTATAAATTTGTGGGCAAAGGAAAAGAAAACCAAGATAAAATGATGAAACAGCTCACGACTAGCAACTGTTGAAAGCAGGAAAGAGGAAATAGTTCTTGAAACATGATGAGACTTATAAGAGAGGCCTCCGGACAGAAGCCATGGCCTCTCTGAGAACAGTGCAGTTCTTGCCAAACTGTAGCATGACAGAGAGGGAGCTCCCTTCCCTCCATTGTCTTCCCTCCTGTCCACTGAATCCATCTGGAAACCAGGGTCTGAGTGTCTGGGGAATGCAGTTCGCTGAGGTCACCTCCCAGAACACAGAGCAGGTGGGACAGGGTGGCAGGGGAATTTAGAAGGGCAAATGGAGACTCTCAAGCACAAGCTCTGCCCATCTCCAGAAACACTCCCTTCTCAAGACTCCTAAATGGTACCACTTATACCACGAGCCAATGCATATCCTATTGTACTTGTGGGCTCAATTAAATGTCTTTTTCTCAACTATACATGAGACAATGAGCTCTGAAGATCACTTTCTTCTCATCCATACACATATTTCTAGCACCTTGCAAAGTAATTGTTGTAAATATATATGGAGTGTATGAGTGTATTCTTCTACTATACATATTTGTGTGTATATATATGTTTGTGGGTGTGTGTGTCCCCTTTGGAATCTGGATGGACCTACATGATTATAGATTGGGAATTTCTCAATGAATTGACTATATAGCATTAATATCTTCCTCTTTCGAATCCCAGCTAGAGAGCTAAAATGATTAGAATAAATCATTCTCAGTGTCTCATTATGCTGTAATTGGTGGCACATTAAGTTGTGAGAAATTGAGAATGTTGAACTTAAGTGGTAGGAATCAGTAGTAAGTTAGACCAACCATGAAAATAAGTGATTGCGTAGACATCTGAAAGAAATGAAGCATTTGTTTGAATTAAAATCAGGCAGCAAGAGAAAAATAAAAGAAGAAAAAATATATAATGTATATATGTAACATGCCTTTTCTTCATAGCTTTAATGCTTTCAAACTAAAGCAACTGGGAGAGTTTGGGGCACAATGAGAAATGCCAACTAGGGTAATAGAAAGTAGAAGACAGAGTGGAGGTGTACATGGGATCTGGAGGCCATGGTCAAGGCTGAATCTGGCACAGCCAGGTTGTCCCGGGACGACTGAACAATGGGTGAGGACATCACACTGAAGTATGTCAGTGCACTCTGGGTTTGCTCACTCTTCTGGGTCAACTTTTTTTTTTTAATATTTTATTTTATATAATTCTTACATCACTTTTCATCTTTGCACAATGTATGCATTTTCCTTCTGGTTATATTCCCCATACAATTGCACCCCACCCCCCATTTTGACTCTAGTTCTTCCTCTCCCTGCCCCTCCCTAATCCCCCCCCCCCAGTGTGTCTCTGGTTTATAGTTGCTTGTTGATTTTGATTATTACTTTGCATTGATTAGTCTTTTTCCTGGTCTCTTACTTAGGTTTTCTAAATTCCTGCTATGAGTGAGACCATCAACTTTAACCTGGAGTTTGGAGCTAATATTAATGTCCTTGGGTTGCCATAGCAAAAACACCACTCATTGGGTTACTTAAAACAATAAGAATTCTCTCACAGTTTTCTGGAGGTGAGAAATCCTGAAATGAAGATGTTTGGCAGGCCTTTCTTCTTCTGAAGGGGAGAGGGATGAATTTTTCCTTGCCTCTTCCAGTATCTGGGAGTTCTAGACCTTCTAGGCCTTGGGGCTGAACAGTTTCGCTCTCCTCATCTCTCTAGGGTGTTTCTGGCTGTGTGTCTGCTCTGTGCCCGTGTGTCTCAAATCTCCCTCACTTTCTTATACACGCACCGATTATTGGATGTAGTGTTGTAGGAATAAATTCTAGCCTTTTACCCAGGCAGAGGAAGAACAAGCGGTACTTCAGGGATGGTGAGGTCAGGAGAAGATTTATTACTCACGCATGAGGCCCCAGACCTGGGAGCACCAGTTTAAAGACCAGGGGTTCCTTTTATACACAACTGTCCCCATATCTGTTACATTGATCCATCATTTTTCAGCAGATATATCCATTTGTGGCAAAGTCCCCAGACAAAGGGGGCCAGGCAAGGGGGGAAAGGTGCAGGCATTCGGGGATGGCCTTAGAGAGACAGACGAGCTAGTTGGCTGCCCCACCTTGTAGATAAGAGTGCTGAGGCCATGGCCAGGGATCTTGAGAGGGAAGGAGCTGTAAGTAAGCAAACTTGTTAATTATGCCTGCATTGGAGTGTTCATTGCACCTGGGCTGCAAGTTCTGCTGGAATCTTTATTCATTTGCTCAATAATATATTTTCTCATCAGTAGGGCCCACCTTAAGTCAGTGTCTCATCTAGCAATCCTTAATTCAGTCTGCAAAGATCTCATTTCTAAACAAGGTCCCAGTCACAGGTACCAGGGGGTCACTCTTCAGCTTACTGCAGAGGTTATGCTAGCTCTGTGAGTCAGCCTGCTCTCCCCTGGCAGACCTCTCCCTCCTACCCACAGCCTCTCGACTTCCTGAGTCCAGCATCTTGAGCCATCAGTTATTCCCGTTTTCTCTTTTGTATCTTTAACATCTTTTATCCTAGGCTTCTCTTCAGTCTGCAGACATGCTTCGTTCCTTCCTTCCTAAACCTCAAACTGCCTTCTCTTTGCCTGATTCTGCCTTTGACAACGAACCGCTTTCCAACGCTACTGTCATCCAGGGAAGCACCCCTTGTCCCCTTCACTTCTTAGACATTTCTGTGCTTTTTGCTCTCACTATAAAAATTGTCCTTCTGAGCTAACCAAGAAAGTTGAGATGCCCAACACCATAAAATCTGGTTCTTTGGCCCTTCTGATCCTCTCTGCAATGTCTATTTCTTCTCAGCATGTCTTCCTATTGGCAGTTTCTCATCCACCTTGAGATGCCAAGTTGGAACTTTCAGAAGAAAGCTCCCACCACTACGATGGACTTTCACAAAATGAATGTACTTGTATAATCAACACTAGGTCAAGAAACAAAATATTACCAGTACAAGAGTCCCAGCCCCGTCCTGAGCTCTTCCAATCAATTACCTCCAAGGACAGTATCTTCCCCTTGAATGTAAATTCACTCTGTCCATCAGTTTTTCTACTTGCTATGTACCTGTTTAAAACACATTTACTGTCTTGCATCTGGTTTTGCTCATTATTATGGATGGTTTTGCATCTGTAAGCTACTTTGAGTACTCTCAGGACTGGAGACAAGGGTCCAGGGTCTGGCTGTAGAAGCTGTTGGAAGTGGAAGTAATTGCTATGAAAGATGACATTATCTGTAGATGAGCGAGGAGGGGACCTGAGGGCTGGGTGAGGAGTGTGTGCAGTGGACAGAACCCAGCTGACTGATTCTGACCATTTCCCAAATGTATCCTGGACAGAACCAGAACCAGAACCAGAAAATCCACATTAGAACCTCCTATCCAAATGCTTGAAGAGATGATAAATACCAGGTTTTATTATTTTCCTGACGTATCATTGGGAAAGATTCCAAATCCATAGATCATTGAATGTTTAGTAAACATTCGTGTACCCACTGCCTGGATTCTACAATGAACATTTCACTTTTCATGCTTTACCACTTACTTGTGTCTGCCCTTTCAGCATTCCAACTCTAATTTTCA
Organism: Talpa europaea; assembly: GCF_964194135.1. Classification (NCBI taxonomy): domain Eukaryota; kingdom Metazoa; phylum Chordata; class Mammalia; order Eulipotyphla; family Talpidae; genus Talpa; species Talpa europaea. The sequence continues at coordinate 111,632,045 of NC_140074.1, read as the reverse complement.
TGAATTTCAGAGGAAGTTTTAGCAAAACTTTTTAAATTGAGATGAAATTCACGTAATATAAAATTAACCACTCCAAAGTGAATAATTCAGTGACATTTGGTACCTTCATAATGTTGCAACCACCAAATCTATCTAGTTCCATAACATTTTTATCAGTCCAAAATCAAACCTCTTCCCAATTAAGCTGTTACTCCCCAATCCCTCTTCTTCTTTGGCATCTACTATTGTTTTTTAAAATGGATTTGTTTATTCTGGATATTTCATGTAAATGAAAGCATACTATATGTGACCTTTTATGTCTTCCTTCTTTGCCTTAGCATGCTGAATTTTAAGGTCCATCCACAGTGTAACCTGTAACCACAGTGTAGCTTCATTCTTTTTTTTTTTTTTTGGCTGATTAATATACCATCGTGTGGGTGTACTGTAATTTGTATATTCATTCATGATTTGATAGAAATTCAGGTTGTGTTCACCTTTCAGCTATTGTGTTTTTGAACATTTGTGCGCTAGAATTTGTTTAAATACTTGTTTTCAATTTGGAAGGTATACCCCTGGAACTGGAGTTAATTTCTGGGTCACATGGTAATTCTGTTTTTAACTTTTTGAGAAACCACCAAACAGTCTTCCTGGGGTTTTTAAGCCCCAGGAAATCTCTTGCTCAAAACACGTGTATCTGTCATAAAATTAGATGTTGTGCTTCCATGGCCGGTTAAGGAGGGGTGATTTAGCCCCCGTAGGATGCTCCTGTTCTGTTTCTTTCTGGATAAAAGGCACAGGGATCTAAGTGGCATGTTTAAATTAGGTGCTGATTAGACAGGTCACAATTTCTTCTTGCCTCTTAAAGGGCATGTCAAATCACCTGGTATTAGAGGGGCAGGCAGGTCGTCTGTTGAACACAGACTGCTTGGCTAACGGGCCCTGTTGTGCGATCAGTGAGTCCCACGTTGGGAAGCTACTACACAGAGCTATACCCATTTGATGACCACTTGAAGCAGTACCATTCATTATCTCCTGAGTTCAGCTAGGAAGTAAGTACAACAGATTTGGGTTGGAGAGAAGAATTTGCCAGCAATGCATGGGAGTGGCAACCTCTGGAACAGATGTTGACAGCCGGCATGAGGTTTCAGAGGGCTGCCGTGCTCTACTAGCCTGAGAAAGCAGGAGAAATTCCAACTATTGCATGATAGCATCTGTGCCTTAGTAGCATTTGTTTTTAAAACTATGGATTTAATTGCTGTTCCATTGGCTTCTGTCTCTACTTTCCCCAGAAAAATGGAATCTTTGAAATTCTCTTGAAAGCATGCTCAATTGCCATTTCTGTTCCGACTTCAAGACAGATTCATTCCTAATAGTGAAAACAAATCTGTTATTGGCAAAGTAGACTCAAGTGTTGCCTTTGGAGAATCCGGAGGGGAAGCAACATCATGTCAGAGTGGCCCAGGGGCTGCAACAGATTAACAGAAGCTGTTTATGAGCATGCCATTAATCTCCCCAGTCTGTATGATACATTACCATGCAGGAATCCTATTCACAAGAATTTGGTCAGGTAAGCAGGGCTGGTGCTCGTGGACCTTGATTTGCAGACAGAGAGTTTAAGATCAAAAAGTAATGTAATTTATTTAAGACTATAGAGCTAGTGGAAACAGACCCAAAGTTCAAATCCACCTCTATTTCTAGTGTATGAGAGAAAGGTAAAAATTACCCAAGGCTTTGGGAAAATAAAACTTTGGTGTCATGTGGAATCCAAACTGTCACCCTGAAATGTGACTCAGCCACTGAACAGCCACATATTCACAAGCAGAGTAGTACGAAGTCTTCCTTCTGAAAATTTCTCCCAAAATAATTTTTGGCAAATGCCAACTTTGCAAAAACTAAAATTAAAGATTTGGTAATAATATAATTGACAAGGAAATCTGTTGAAAATTGTAGCAGCCAGAATTGATAAGCAATATTATATCAGAACAAACCACCTAGGAAGTTTGACATAAAATCTTTAGGACTCCAAAACCAATTTACCAGATTGACCAATAGGTCAATTTGTTCATGTCTGTGCCATGAGGAAAGGGAAAAATTTTATGGGGTATCTCAGGAGCTCTATCACATACCATAGCATTTCCTCTGATCAAATGGAAAATGCCATTTTTTCCCCCAAATTTAGTTTTCTGGGAAGTTTTGTTATAAGTACTAGAGAAAACATAATTTGATTACCCAGCACTGACAATTTAAAATACCAACGCTCTAACTAGTCTCAGCCTGCACTATGCTGACAGCCAAACTTTATTATTTCTATTCCATAATTGGAATCCTTAACTTTCAAAAAAGAAAAAAAAATTAACTTTCCAATTCCTATTTTATCCAATGTTTAAAGACTTAAGCAAGTTCACCTCAGGCTGCTGCTTCTCTGTAGCATGTACCCAACACAAATGGCACAGGTAAATGGAGAAAAAAAATGAAAAACAAAGAACATTACACTCAGAAGCACAACTTCAAAGTTATATATGTTTCAACCCAAACCTCTAAGTTCCAAATTAGTTTCCATTAACCAAAGATTATCTCAGACCATGTTTTTTTGGAAGCACCTGAACCAATTCCCATTATATCTATGAGCTCAGAATTTCTCTAGGCACTATCTATACCAATTTTTTATTAATATCTTGTAGAGGCCAGAAAAAGTAGACACAAGGGTAAGATAGACATACAACATGCAGCCATAGGAACTCACTTTTTTTTTAATTTGACCTACACGTAATATCTTTTACAATTGCAATTTTACTCATATTTGCAAGGATACAAAGCTTATTCTTTGCTTCCTTACAAAAATAAACTCTTTTCACCACTGCCTCATGGAAAGTCAGTTCCACTCACATTGAAGTGGCCAGGCTGTTTGTTCACTGTAACCACATATGTACCTGAAAAAAAAAAAATCTACAAAGAGACAAAGGGAGAAATCAAAACATAGGCCCCTATACAAAAACCTTGCAAACATCAAAATTGCAAACAATTTAAAAGTTAAAATCAAAACCAAGTTCTTTCCATGGAGTCAAAATCAAATTCCCCTAACTGAGGAGTGTTGGCAGAAACCACACGGTTTCAGATGCCATCCTATATACTTTAGATTGGGAAGGAAAAAAATTTAGTTAGAGCGGTAATCAAGGAAGACATATTATAGCCTTATCCAACATCCTGGGGTTTCCCGTGTTCACTAGGAAATCGGTCCTGCGGTATCCTGAAACAGAAACTGAAAGAGAAAAGAATATTTCAGCTTTTGTCTTTTTCTTAAACAAACATCCCAGGTGACCTAGGATTTTATGTTTGCAAGTTTCAAAGAAATGTGAGTGACCAGCAAAACATCATAAGGACCAGACCATTTTTCCGAAAGTTGAGCTTGTGCATCTCCACTCTGCCAGGTCTTCAGTGTGACCTGATCACCAGATCTGAAAGGATGCAATGGTTCATCTAGAGGCTCAGAGACCCTATAGAGGGCAAAGTTACAAGTTATAGCCAATATTTCCTGGATGTTTTATGTACTTTGTATCCTACGGTCTTGTTCAATGTCTGGTGTAGCATTCAAAATTGGGGCTTGGGACTGTCTTCCAAAAATAGCAACCCACTTCTAGGAGCCACTCTCGTCTAAAGGAGGGTGATGGACATTACCTGCTCCCAACAAAAATGGGTTTCTTAGCATGGTTTTGCCATGGTCTTCTTTAAGGTGTGATTCATTTCCTGCATATCAACAACCCTCTTGCTAATTTACATTTAAAATGGAATAGGTTGTTCCAATGTTCACCAAAAAGTCCAACAGTCAGTGAGCATGACCTGGGGTTCCAGAGGGATTATGATAATGGGATTTTTTCAGATCAAGTGGAGCCCCTGGGGCCTCATCTGAACCTCTGTCTTGTACTATCATTTACTCCTTTTACTTTGCTTGTTTTCCATCCTGTGATGATTGTCTGAATCCCCATTTCATGCTGCCATCTGCTTCCTCTTTCTTTATACTTTCTCATTCCATCTCTCCTTTCTTGCTGCCAACCTGGGACGTCTGTTCTTCCTTTGTTCCTCTTCCTTGACATAAGCATACCGATTCTTCCTTAAAGGTCGCTTCTCCTGGTTTCTCTCCACATCCCTTCTTTATTTTTTTTTAAATAATAAATTTTATTTTTATATTCCCCCATACAATTGCAAACCCTCCATTCTGACCCCAATCCCTCCCCTCCCGCCCCTCCACCCCCCAAAAAGTGTCTCTGGTTCATAGTTTTTTGTTGATTTTGATTTTCACTTTCTTATAGTTATTCATTTTCCTGGTCCCTTATTTAAGTTTTCTAGATTCCTGCTATGAGTGAGACCATCTGGTATTTTTCTTTTTCTTTCTGGCTTATTTCGCTGAGCATGATCCCTTCCAGCGCCATCCATGTTGCTGCAAATTGCATGTGTTTATCTTTTTTGAATGCTGAGTAATATTCCATGGTGTACATGTACCACATCTTCTTGATCCAGTCATCTATTTTTGGGCATTTGGGTTGTTTCCAAAGCTTAGCTATTGTAAACAGTGCTGCTATAAACATAGGGGTGCAAGTGTTCTTTGGAATTGATGTTTCTGTGTCCTTTGGGTAAATACCTAGGAGTGGAATTGCTGGATCATATGGAAGCTCTATGTTTAGTAGGTCCAGAAATCTCCACACAGCTTTCCACAGTGGTTGGACCAGTTTGCACTCCCACCAACAGTGCAGAAGAGTTCCTTTTTCTCCACACCCTCGCCAACATTTGTTGTTGCTAGTTTTTTTAATATGTGCCATTCTCACTGGTGTAAGATGGTATCTCATGGTAGTTTTGATTTGCATTTCCCTGATTACAAGTGATCCACATCCCTTCTTTATTCCTCCCAAGTCCTGGCTTATCTTCTCTCTACTGAATGCAGTTGCAGGCCTCGGTTTTCACGAAGGGTGACTTTAACTCAAAAGGGAAGGAAGAGCCAGAAGTCTATAGCTGGTACCTTGTGTATTAATGATTATTTTGGAGCTCATTCTGTGAGTTTTCTCTATGTCAGACGTTAGCCCAGATCCTGAAGCCTCCCTCTGTCAGCATGGAGCACAGGCACAAGTGAGTCATAGCTTTTTAGATTTCCAAATTGGGCCCACTTGAGAACAAACTGAAAGGCAGAAGTGTCCTATCAAGTTCTGTAGAAAATTCTGATTCCCAAAGACAGAAATGAACCAGTTGGACCATTATAGGGCAAGCAGAGCTGGCTGCCCAGTGTGCATGCAACACATGAGACTTGCTAGACTTTGGAAAAGTCACTCAGTCTGCACCTTTGGGGACCCAGGTCCCAACAGCACTTGTTCAGATGGAATTCTCATTTGTGACATTTGTAATATTAATGGCAATATTTATATCATTATGTTCTATGACCAGATAGTGTGAGCCACAAATTAATAAGCATTCAGTCAACTCCCACAGGGTACCAGGTGCTGCTGCTACAATGGGGAGAGGTATTGCAGAAGTTCATAGAGAGATAAATGATTTAATTTCTTTCCCACATTTTGTAAGCCCATTTGCATTATACAAGCACTGAGCACATTTGCACAGTGTCCTAGTTGAGTGCATAAATTGACAAGGCATTATGGCATTGCCTTCAGTATGCGGTGAGCATATAATTGCTGCTATTGTTATAATTGACCTCATTTGCCAAGTGCTGACCATGGAGGGTACCATGTGGGGTTAGCAGTGGTTAAGAGCACCAACTATGGATGCTTTGCTACATTTGGATTCTGACTGTCCATTACTAGCTACAGATCCTTCAAAAGCAGCTTGATTTCTTTGCGCTTCACCTCCATCAGTAGAATGGGGATTGTAACAATGGAACCTGCTTTGTAGTATAATTATAAAGGCTAAATAAAGAAGCATTATAATGTGATCAGAACAGTTCTTGGTATAATGTGATAATCACTGTATTTATAGGACAGTATGCCCAATTTATGCATGAAGAAGCTGAGTCTAAAACCTCGAGAACAGAGTGAGCTTGAAACTTGAGTTGTTCTTGCTCCAAGTACATTATCCTTCCACCAAGCCTGCCATAGCTTTGTAATGAAATGTAGAATGCCAGCCCTGGGATTGTGGAGGGCCTGGAGAGGAGGCTTGGGGCATGGCAGGCCTGTTCTGTTTTGTCTAGAGATGATTTCATTGCTTTTAGAGAATTTTAGCCTTGTGCTGCTGTGCAGCTATGTGCAGAGACCCACTGAGAATGAATAACGATGTTCCTAGCCCGGAGACCTGACATCCCCACTGGCCCACCATACTGGCGCCATTTTCCTAAAAGTCAGTTCTGGATGCATGCTGCCAATGCTTTGTTTCTTGAAGGAGATCTTTAAAGTTAGTCTGTGGCTTTTACTACAAGTCCATTAGATAAACATACTCTTTCCCCCTTTTTTAGGGAAAGAGACAGCTCGCTAGCCAATAGGCATCGCTTTTGTGCCTGCACTAAGTGGGTTCTACAAGCATTATCTCATTTCCTTACTCAAACAACCATACCAAGAGACATCCTTCACCTGGTTTTGTCATTGAGTTAGATCAATGTCAAAGAGATTGAGGCCCTTGCCCTCGATCCCAGAGCTGACACCAAACTGAACCATTTTTAAAAGAAAAAAGGAATGTGCTACATCTATATGAACAAAAGGCCAACTTGCCTGGGATATTTGTTGAGTGGCATGAGCAAAGAGCTAAATCTTTCCTAGTTTCCATTTCTCCATTCTCAGATCTTTACATTAAGCCACCCACTAAATTCTCCCAATACCCCTATAATTGGTACTATTGCCTCCACCCCCCAATTCCCAAGTGGGCAGCTGAGGCCCAGAGAGGTTAAATACACTTCCATTGATTGACTCCAGAATGCATGACCTTGACTATTATGCTACATTGCCCCTCGTGTGTTTGTGTGTGTGTGTGTGTGGTGGGGCGTGGGTTATATATTCACAGAGACAGTATGTGGGTTTGGGAAAGATGCACATAAAATTCAGTGTACTTCTATAGCACGCTACGCATTTCTCTCTCAAATAACAAGACACACACAAGCATGCCCATGAGCTCAAAGTGTCCTGTTATGGCTGCTCACAGCTCAGGCACTCCCCAGGCGCTGCCACGCACCAAAGGGAACTAGCTGCCTCCTCCAAGTTCACAGCCCCTTTAAGCATGAGGAGGGACCTGAGAATTGATTGGAGATTTGTATCTGGGAAAGAAAATAGGAAGGCCCTCACTTGATGTTCAGAGTTCTCACCTGAAAAATAAAATGCTTTTGCAACATGCCCAGGTTTTCTCCATTCCTAATAGAAAACAGCAAAGTTTTTCCCTCTTGCTTGACCAGATTTTGTCTGGAAGATTTGTTGAACAGAGGGCAAAGGAAAACCACTGCATTTTCTCTCAACTCCCTGCTACAGGGAATGGGAGGCACTGAGATATGCACAATTCCAAATTCATTTGTATAAAATCGAAACAAAGATGCTGTGCATTTAGGTCAGTGAAGGAAAGCCATTTGCTGCTGGAAAGGAGATCGATTTCATGGTTAGGACAGAAACACAATAATCTTCAGGTCTCCATGCTGCTTGTAAAGTCAGTGTACTCCATTCATTCATTCATTCATTCATTCATTCATCAGAAGTTTACAGAGTGCCTTTCATAGGCTAAGTATTATGCTCTTAGGAGGTGAACTGACTTAATCAAGATCTGATGAAACACCATAGTGACTGACTGATGGTAAATTACCCTCTGGATGTTGGAGGACACTGTTCAGTGGTCTCAGCCCCCAGGAGGACAGTCTGTATCGTACCTGTCACAGAGAGCTCTCCCAGGTTAGGCAATTTTGATAGGATGTGAATCATTGTAGCCCATGAAGCTGTTAGAAAATTTTCTGTCTTGGTAACTGCAGAGATTCCATATTATACCGTGTGAAGTAGAAGTAGGACATTTTCTGTCAAAGTTAGATATTAATGACAGTGTGATGACTGCTAATGATAAAAGCAGCTCTTTACTCTTGAAGAATATTTGGGTGCATGATGATTATGGGCTGACAGTCAGAGTTGAAATCACACCTGCAATCGGGAATTTAGGAAAGCAAAATAGGCACCCAGGGTATGAATAAATGATTAACTGAATAAATGAGACTAGACCGTACCCCCAAAAATGCCTTGTATATTGTAGGTACTCAATAAAGGCAATTAAAACAAAATGTAGAAACTAAATGGCCTGTATACATACTACCTGTCTTCCTGTCAAGATGTTTTGAGTACCTACTCTGTGTCAGACACCACCAAGCGCTGGCACCTTTGCACATGCTAAGTCAAACCTTGCTTTACAATCCAAGCAGAATTATGGCTCATGTTGCCTCTTATTCTTCCTCCATAACCAGACTTTTTTAAAAAAATCACTTCTTTGTCCAGAAAGAGAGGGAAGAAAAGAAATAACAAAAGCTCAAAGTCATTTCACATGTAGCTTTTCACTTAAACCTAACTGGCTCTTGAACTATTCTTTTGACAGAGAATCTGCTCTTGGGAAAACAGCAGCCCTAGGTCAGTGATGACTGAGATATTTTTAGCTTCCCATATTTGACTTTAAGCAGAGTATGAAAGTGGAGCTGTCCAGGAGTGTGAGGAGCAGGCAGCCAGGCAGCAGGAACCTTCGGCATTTTGGAAGCTCAGAGCCGTGGGTCTCTGAAGGAAAACCCAGCCTGACATTCAGGCTCAAGCTCATTTAGCGATTAGATAGGATTTAGCTGGTGGAGGTCTTCTGTGAAGGTTAAAATGTAATTGGATATGAATAGCACTTCTCTAGTCTTGAATATCATTCTCTAGTCCTGTGCCAGCAATGGAAACATACTCAGGGTGTACTGACTTGATACCAGTTGACACAAAGAAGAGGATTCAAATTCCAGGTGCTGTGAGGGGAGGGACAAAGGTGGAAACAATGGCAGCCTGGAGAGCCTGGCTCTCCATCAGATACGAAATTCAAATCCATCATAGCCTTGTGGGAGTTCAGGCCTGATGTCATAATTTGTGAAGTTTCAAGAAAAGCTGGAAATCTTAACTTTTGTTGAAATCTCTTGATTTTTTTTTTAATATAGTCACCACCCAGAGATATACATTGCCTAGCTTCCACCACCAGTGAGAGGCATCAGAAGGCCAATGGGCTGTGTAGTCAATGGTGAAATGGGAAACAGAGAGAATGAGTAGAAATTTTAGGGTTTTGGTGTTGTCGTGGCAACCAAGTACAGTACCCATGAAACTAAGGAAGTATAACTTCCTTCTTTCCTTTTTTCTTTTTTTAGTTTAGTAGAGAAAGCTATTGTGTGAATAAAGATCTTATTTTATCTGTAAGATGCATTTTTTTTTCTCTCACACTGTTCTTGGACCTTTGGGGCAACTCTGAGAGGTGGGGGGAGCCCTTAGGTACCCAGGTGACTCATTGCCTACGTGTCTCTGATGGGGTCCAACGAGATTACCCCACTGAGCAAGGCCCTGGCCCTCCCTGATCTAGCAACAATGTGTTCTTGGGGAATTTATAGGAGAGGGTAGAAAAAATATAGTATAATCCTATTGCCAACCTTTTTTGACTCTGATAAAATATACCATATGCCATCTCTTTTTTCTTTCTGAGACTTCCAGACTATATGACAGAAAGCATTCAAGGTTGTAGAATGGAGTGGAAATTACTTGGCCTGTGAGATTGAAGACCCAGGTCAGAGCTGAAACCCAAGTCAGCTCTGAAACAAGCTAAGTGAATGACTTTGGACAAACCCCTCTGAACCTCAGTTATCCTCATTTTTGATGCTGTGATAATAAGGAAGGAGGTGACTGTGGTACCAGGAACATCAGGCTGAGGGACATATCTGGGCTCCATTCAAGCTTTGACATGACCTAGATGTGGGATGTTGGCCTGGTCACTTTCCCAAATGGCAAAATATAGATACTAATTTGGTCATTCATGCAACAAATATTTATTGTGCTCCAAACATCTGCCAGGTTGTTTAGGGGAGTAAGACTAATGCTACATATGTCGAAGTTATGTTTTAGCCTGTCATGGGCTGAATGCTGACTTCCAAAAGATGTGCCCACATCGTAATTCCCAGAACCTTGAATTGACCTTATTTGTGGGAAAAAAATCTTTACAAATGGATTATCTGGGTGGGTCCTAAATCCACATAATAGAGGTAGAAGGAGAGTTCCACAGAGAAGGTAAAGTGCAGACAGAGGCAGGGATTGGAGCTTTGCAGCCACAGCCAAGGAATACCTATAACTACCAGAAAATAAAAAAAAACAATGACGGGTTCCGCTTGGTAGGCTTCTGTGGGTGCATATCCCGCCAAAACTTGGATCTCAGACTTCTGGCTTCCAGAACCATGAGAAAATAAGTTTCTGTTGTTGTAAGGCACCAAGTTTGTGATAATTTGTTATGGAAGCTTTAGGGCAGTCATACAAATTGGTTGTGACCAATCAATTGGCAGCTTAGTTCTCTTTTGTGGGTCCACCATCTGTGGATGTTCAGAGGTCTTAAACGAAGGAGCAACACCATTTGCTTCCACTCAAAGCTCCCTACTGAGGAAGCAATTCAAGATGCTCAGGCCACTGTGGACTCTGGCTCATGACAATGGAAGTCTTCAGGGCAGCCGGTTTGCCACAACAAAACATCTGTCTCGAGGTTGCAGGAAGCTTATGAGATGACCCAGAGGAATGCTTTTGCATTTAGAACCATGAGCAAAGACATTGGACCAGTCAGATCCTTCTCCTTGGAGAGTTTGAATCTAAGACCCAAGTTGATCTTGGTTGTTAGAAGATACAAAGGAAAATAACATGAAGAACCCACAGGCAGTATATAGAATGATGAGCCATGAAGGTTTCAGGTAAGCTGAAGCTGGCAGGTAAAGAAAGCATGCTTTAAAAATCAATTCACCCGGATTGAAAATACACTGACTTTGACTGATAGGAGATTCAGATTCCAAGTTTGCGTTTTCAGTGTTCCCTTGCCTCTCTCAGTACATTTAAGCTCCCTATCAGGCTTTCGGGGGACTTCACCTAGATTCTTCTCTTGGGCTTCTTCCCTAAACCAGCTGATGGGGCATTCTGATCCTCAGCACTAGGATCAGATCTGATCCTTGGCTCCCTGAAATACTGAGGGGTAGTGATCCTGTCTATACCTGTCTGCTCCCTTTCCCAAGCTGGAGAAACACATCATCCTAGAGGAGCTCTACAAAGAGTCACAGAGACCTGCAGTGCATGACTGACTGTTCTAGCTCCATACCTAGTATTTGGCTCATACTCCTCCTGAATGCTATTAAGGGCACCAGTACAACAACTAGCAGCAGCACCTCTCTGAGCCTCTGTTTATTCATTGCAATACATGCATGATAATAGAGCTGTTCTTGGCACAAATTGACTAATAAATGACATCTCCTGCCACTGCTGCAAGAGAGACTTTGCTAAGTATAATGTGATGCTGGAAAATGGGAAAGAGAGGCTTCACTCTGGTTGTTGAACAGGCAAGGATATTTGGGAAAGATTCATGGATTTGAGTTGGGCTTGCTTTTTGATAAGATGGTGTTGCCGGGAAAGTTCCATTGGGGAAAAGGCTCTGAGGAGGTGAGCATTTCGTAGATGAGAGTGGGTGTAGGGTGTGGCTCAGGGTAGCTGAGCAGAGAATATGGGGGTTTGAAATGGGAGGCTGTACAGGGTATCAGCCAGAATGTGGAGAGCTACATACCAGGTGAGAGTAAGTAGCTCAATGTCCAACCTAGCTGCAAGGGAGAGACTGAAAATTTTGGAGGAGGAAAAAGGCACAGACAGAGAGAAGTACTCATCTGTAAGGTACACTGTGTAAGAATTTCTGATGCACCATAGTCAATGTCTACACACCTCCCTGTAATGAAACAGCAACACCAAACTAGGATAAACTCAAGTGGAAATGTCCCTTTTCAAATATACAGAAAAACTTTAAAGTAGTCTTATCTTGTGCCTAGATTTTCTCCTATCTTTTTTTCTTTTCTGAAGTCTTTGGTACCCACAAACACTTGTCTATACTGGTCGCTAATCATTTCTGGCTTGTCATAAAATGTTATCATGCTTCCTTTGCTTTAACATATTATACTAATAATTCATGCTCTTTGCAAGGAGCACAAGGAATTCTGGATCTCCATCTCTGGACACACTGGCAGGCACCCTTATAAACTATGAGCACCTTCAGGGCATACATTATATTACATAATGTTAGTTTATTCTCATCTACCTGAAATCAGCTGGTTCAGGATTTAGATGCAGTAGCCCCTCAAAAAATGTTGGTTGAAGGAAATAAAATACCCTGAAGTTTGTTGATAACAGTAGTGCCCGAAAGAACTGGCACACACCATTAAAATGTGTTCATCAAAATCATAAAACAAAATGAAACCATAGATATGTTAAAGCACAGTCATTGAGAACAATTGTGCAATTTACATGGCAGTAAATCATTGAAATAAATAGGGTTTATCTTGCAATTAAAATTTAGTTTTCAAATACTCATTTTTCTTCTAAATGAATGAGGTACATACAGACACTCACACACACTTCACTTCTCACTAACTTAACACAAATTACCCATAATATGCAACATTTTTTTCCCTACAACATTTGACATAGGAATGGAAACAGATGGTTGAACCGGTCTTAACAAATCTGGAGCAGCAGTTTCTTTGTTGAGAAAATATTTCCACTTATCAAGAGATGTTGTTCCCTGAAGGGACGTGAACACTGTGTTCAAAGCACTGACTTCCTTATAAAACACATTGGGAGCAAGCTCCTTTCTCCATGTTGCTAACAGCCAGATTTAAATTACTTTAACCAAAGAAGATGCTCGTGATTGACCTAGCCTGAAGCAGCCAGAAGATATGTGGTTAATTTTCAAAAGTAAACCACTTATATAAGAGGATTGTGAACCCAACCAAGGCCTCCTAGGTAAATGTATTCACCACTGTAATTGGTAGCTAATCCTTCTGCAATATGTAAGTAACTGTCTAGGATTAAAATTAAGGTGCATCGTAGCTGGCAATCAACCATGCCATTTTCAAATAGTGCTTATGTTGAAAGCTTAATACAAGATACATAAAAGAAAACTAAAAAAAATTATCAAGCATTTGCTTACAAAAGAAAAATAATGTATACTGCAGCCTTTCAGTACCAGTACCCCAACTAGACTGGGAGAAAGGGTTGATGCAAATTGGAAATAGTGTGTCTGTTTTCTTCCTGTGCAGGAACCAGTAAGACCTTTCTCTTTGGTTTCCTTTTCTTGTTGGCATCCTGGTGTAGGCACAGAAAGTACAGTCCTGTGTTGGTTTTCCAAGTTGTGTGACAGATTACCTTGAGTTTAGCAGCTTAAAGTAACACCCATTTAATCTGTGGTTCTGGAGGCCAGAAGCCAGGTGGACTCAACTGGGTACTCTTTGTAGCTTCAAAAGGTCAATGTCAAGGTTTTGACTGAATGGCATTTTGTCTGGAGGGTCTAGGGAAGAATTTGTCTCCAGGCTGATGCAGGTTATGAATAGAATTCAGTTCATTGTGGTTGTAGGACTGAAGATCCTGTCTCCTTGCTAGCTGTTGGCCAGAGTCATTGACAGCTTCCGTGTGATCTTCTCCAGCTCTGAAGCCAGGCAAGGTGCTTTGAAGCTTCTCATGCTTTGACTTTCTCTGCCTCTACCAGAGAAAACTCTCTGATTTTAAATTAGGGTGATTAAATTATGTCTAGCTGGATAATATCTCAAAATCAGCCAATTAGTAACCTTAATCACAGTTGCAAAATCCCTTTTGTTGTGTAACATAGCATTATCACATTCTATTCCCATTCCTGGGAGTCATGGCAGCATCCTAGGGTCCAGCCTCCCCTGGGGGAGGTGCAGCAGGGAGTGTGACCACATGAGTCCTGTCACAATGACATATTAAGTCATTTACTTTTCTTTATTTCCAGTGCCAACAATTCAATAGGATAGTGACCAAGGATTTAGGCTGTGGTGTCAGTCTACTGGGGCTTAAAAGTCAGCTCAGTGGTGGCTATGACCTTGAGCAAGGTAATCCTTTCAACTGGAATGCTTGTTTTGAACATGCAAATTGTTCCAAAGGCTTCGCTATATTAGGGAACCATTTGAACATAACACAAATTTCATGATTGCTCACACACAATTTCCTCCTCAAGAAAAATCTGAGTGAATGCAAAAGCTGCACCCAGGAATAAAAACTGCCATGTAGGAATACTCAAACCACACACATTTCAAATAACTGTCTCAGTTCATTGCATGTATTATGAGCCACACCCATCCAAAAAGTGTTGTCACTTCCCTTCTGACTTCAAATGACCCTTCTTCCACCTTCACAAGCTTCCATTTCCAAGGCTAAGTGCCATCTTCATTGTAGTATTTATATGCACTTAATGTGCATGAAACAATGCTACTGTTTTTATTAGTTTCCTGTCTTCATGTTAGTGTGTTACCAAGTTTTCAAGTGTTGTGACTGCTGTGGGCTGAATTATGTCCATTACCCTAACCCTTTAGTAACTCTGAATGTGCTTTTATTTGTAAATAAGGTAATGAAGTTAAAATGAGATCATTAGGGTGGACTGTAATCCAATATGGCTGGTATCCTTTAAAAAGGGGAAATTTGGACACAGAGACAGAGAGGCACAGAGGGAAGACTGTGTGAAGACACCCAGGGAGGAAATCATGTGGACATCGAGGCAGAGAGCAGGGTGAAGCTTCCACAAGCCAAAAAATGCCAGAAATTATTGTGCTCTGTGCTGGAAGCCCTAGGAAACTAATGCATCCCCAAACTTACACAACCCACATTTTTCTCATAAGCCCCATGGATTTTATTGCATGATTTTGCATAACAAAATTGTAATTTTTGACATTATTGTAGTATAGCATGTGTTACATGATAGCAGATTGGACTGTATTTTAATGTTTGGGTTTTCTCTCCTATTAAATGGGTCTCCACGTGATTATCATGGAAAGAAAATAAGCAAGTGTATATGAAGTGTTTAGAATGAAATACGCACAATGACTGCTAGCCAGCATTACTAGCATCATTTGACTGTCTACATTGAAACTGAATTCTGGGCAACTGTAAATAGTAGCAGTGAGGGTTAAATGGTGTTCTAATATACAACCTAAATTTTTAGATGATGGTGAGGATGGGTTGTATTACAATTTATGGGAACTTTCCCTTTTACACAGATCCAGGGACTGTGCAAGCAAGAGAATATAGATCCTACATACTGGGGTCTCCTCAACATTGACCCAATCTGGATATTGATAAGGAATGTAACTCATTTGGATAAATAGGTCTTTAAAGAGCAATGTCACAATTTCTAGTCTCATTGACTGGCTGTCAACAGAACAAGTTCAAAGGAATCCTACCCAGATCATAAGATCACATAACTTATGACATTTAACTTTTGGCAGTTGTTTTAGAGAACTAGCAAGGCCAGAGAGCAATAAGCCAGGTTTTGCATCTGAGGGAAGAACCTACACCCTGAATGGGAAGGATGTTGAGTCTATTATGAGGTACAGAGGAGGGTGCCAGCATGGATAGTCACCAGAGGGCCTGTGAACCTTAGGCCCATGCTTGTTGGAAGTGGGGCTTCCAAATGCTGCTCTGTGCGATGTCCAGCATGAGTCACTAAATGCCCAGAGAAGTAAGAAGTCTTGGACGCAGACCTTCCTAACTAGGCCCTAGAGTTTCAGCGTGCTGTAAATGAAATAAGGCAAACTCTTTGCAATCAGGGGGCCTACTATAGGGGGTAGATAAATTGGGTAAAGGGAATTAATGGTATAGTGGTGGACAGAAACCAGAACTCTGGTAATAATCCTAATGTATATGCAGATGCCAAATTATAATACTAAGCACCTGAAATCTGCATGTCATATTTTAAACCAATGTTATTTCAATAAAAAAATTAAAATATTTAATGATAAGCTATAGGAATGTATACATTCCAATCTATGATGATTGGTTATCTCAAAAAAGAGATGCTACTATACTTGCCATCTTATAAGAAAATTAAAAATACTAATTTTTGCCCTTTTGATAAATAGGAAAAAAAAGAAAGAAAGACAGAAAGAAACCTCTGGTACAAATTCCAATCCTGCTTTTTATTAGCTCTATGACCTTGGAGAGTTTACCTGGGCCTCAGTTTCCTTGCCTGTAGAGTAGCACTAATGACAGTTTACTTCTAAGGTTGCAATTATCACTAAATGAAAGGAAATGAATGGCAGGGGCATGGCCCAGGCAAAGTGGTCAATAAAAGCTCCAAATTCTTCTTTTTTCAGAGTCACCACCAGGAGCACCTCTTTCTATGCCAGTTGGAGAAAAAAGTGTGGTCATCTGATAGGAGAGGGATGCAGGATTTACTGATGACTGGGGCTTTATTGTCCCATGTCCTGGATGTTTCTCTGCCATTCTCTTCTGCTCTCCTGTGTCCACTTCAGGTGACCCAGGAACTGAGATTTGAATTCATCTCATCGGTTCAGATTCCAAACAATAGTCTCAAGTACTTTGATCAACCAGTGCTTTTATCTAAAGGAACCTGAACATAAGGTTGATTTGTTTGGTTAGCAAATCTTTATTGAAGGTTCTGTATCATGGAAGGATGGGGAGAGGATTATAGAAGGAAGAACTTAACATTGAAGATGAGATATCCCTGCCAAAAAATTCCCCAGGCCTTTAACTACCCACATCCCACTTAGATCCCAGCTTGTCTTCCTCTTATTGTACGTCTCCTTCCCATCCTCCTGCTCTTCCTCCTCCCTCCTCTGCCATCAGAGTACAATGTCCAAATGCCCATTTCTTTCTTACTACAGAATTTTAGTGCCACACAGCTTGTGTCCATCTAAGGCTTATTCTAGGCACATCTATTCATTTTTAAAAGTCTGTCAGTAGTTGCTTAAGTTGGGACTCATCCCTCTCCCCTAGTTTAAGCAGCATTCTCATATGAACAAGTCAGATTAGATTATTCTTGTTCTCAGAATCTTCCAGGGCCTCCTTAGCTCAGCATCGATGTTAAAGCTCTCCTCCCGTCCATGATCTTCACCACAACACACACCTCGGCCTCCCCTGGCATGTTCTCACCCCCATGCTCTCTGTGCAACCACACTGGTTTTCTTGCTCTTCCTTTAAAAGGATGGGCATGTTCTAGCCTAGAGACCTTGCAGTCTTGTCCTCTCTGCCTGACCCACCATTCCCCAGATTTTCCTTTTTTCTTATATTACTTGGGTTCTGTATGGATGACATGACATTCCCCAGACCCCCAAAAGAAGACATATCCGTGGTCTAATCTCCAGAATCTGTGAATGTTACCTCTTATGCAAAAAGAGGTTTTAAAGATATTAAAAAGAGGTGTAGGTTTTTTTTTATATGATCTGTTTGGGTTCTAAATGTATCACAAGTATCCCTATAAGAGAGAGACAGAGGGAAACTGAACATACACAGAAGCTGGGTCGTGTGAGCATGGCACAGAGACCAGAGTGACACAACCACTAGCCAAAGAATGCTGGCCCGCAGAAGCTGGAAATGATCAGTGTCTTCCCTGGAGCCTGGGGAGGAGAGTGGCTCTGTTAAAACCTGGACTTCTGGCTTCCAAAGTTGAGAGAGAATAAGTTTCTGTTCTTTGAAGCTGCCCAAGTTTAGGAAAATTTGTTACAGCAGTCACAGGAAACTGATGCAGTCTCTTCTCAGATTTATGAATTCAAATGTCCTGCAGCCACTGCATACAAAATAGCCCCTCTTCCTGTGCACCCTCCCTCCCCACAGCCTGTTTATCTCCATGACATCAGCCAGCTTTATTGTTCTTCACAGCATTTACCACTTTCTGACACATGATATGCTTACCAGTTTGTTTATTTCTTGTCTGTCTCCTACTCTATAATTTAAGCTCCAAAGGGGTAGGGACTGTTTTAATAACTGATGTGTCTCTAGAGCTTATAAAAGTACCTAGCTCAAGTGAAAACTTAAATATTTATTGAATAAATGAAGGACTCCACCTTTAGCTGCAAGAAAAGACCAGCAGAAGCTTTGAAATTAGAATTTATATTTTAACATCTCATGACAGTCCTCTATCCTCACCCCTGTCTATATAATTAGAAAAGTAACAATGAATATGTTTATTCTACTGCTATTCTGAGCAAATCTCTAGAGGTCAGAGAGTGTGTGGAGTGTGTGTGGGTATGTATGTGTGCAAGTGCATGTGTATGCACGCCCACAAGTGCAAGTGTGTGTGTGTGTGTGTGTGTGTGTGTGTGTGTTGTGTGATGGATGGGGGAAGAGAAGGACAACATGTCTTCTCAGTTGCATCTATATTAAACAGTGCCAAGCTCACATCCCCTGAGGTTAAGAGGAAGGAGAGCTGCTGCCTTCCAGCCTGTCCACACCTGCCAAGCTGTTCTTTGCCATTTTGCAATTTGCCCAGGAGGTTTAGAAAAGGAACACTAATGGATGGATAGACTTACCTTGTCACAACTCAAAAGTGACATGCTATTTTTCTGTGCACCAATTTTCTACCCCAGGAGCCCTGATGAGCACTGGATTAAGTGGGGAGAAAGCAGTTTCTATTTAAATGCTGAGGCTTGTTAGTCAAACAGGACACGACTGAGCCTTTCACTTAAAGAACACAGGAAGGGAGCGATGGATCAGATCGCAAGTTACTTAAGTGCTTAATTTTCTGGCTTTATCCCTTCATCAATGTTTCATTTAACACATTTTGAAAATCTCAGGTGAACAGTGATTTTGGATTGGGAAGAGTGATATTCCAAGCCTCTTGCCTTTCCCTTCTTCTCAATCCACCAGCCTGGCTCTGAGTTCTTTTCAGGCTGCTTCTTGATGGTGTTCAACAAGTATGGATTAAGTGACTACTGGTGTTATACTCTGGGGATAGAAGGTTTGATTAAGCCCAATCTCCATTGGCTAGAGGGCTATGGATCTCCAGGAGAAGCCAGAAATTTAGACAAATCATACAACATGAGAAGTTCTGACGAAGCAACATTGGAACTAAATCTTAGAGCATGCATAAAAACTCACCAGGCAGAATATAAAGATAAGATGGTTCCCGGTAGCATCAACTAGGTCGAGGAAAGTCATCACTCCGTATGGGACACTTCAAAGGACATTCAACAGAGTGGTTTGGTCATTTGGTTGGAGATAGGTGAGAGAGACAAGAGCATCAGCATGAGATTGCTTTGGTGGCCATAGCAATATTTCAGAAAAAAAGAGCTGGAACTCTAATAAAGAAAATGGCGGTAAACATTGAAAAGATGGGGCAGGTACCAAAGCTATAAAAGAAGTCATAATAGGACTTGGGAGACCAGCAGGTATGGGAAATGAGATTATGGAAGAATTCTTGGGTTAGCTGTCTATATTATTCAGCTTTTCTGGTCATCATTATAGTTGATGAAATAGATTAGGAGGCCTATTTTGCACCATCAAATAATCACCGCCTATGGAAACACCTTGTGATTAGAGACAGGGTTTCCTCTAGGTTATGGACAGACAATTGTGTTACATGAGTAAACTAAGTTTAACATAAAGAGATCCTTTGGTATTGTCATCAGTTACCCTGATACACATCTAATGAGTCACTTGATAATTATTTTTATGATCTGTTTAAGCAGTAATAGCAAACAGCTGCTGTAATGTAGTTCTAGACATTCTATTTCTAAAGTTAATCCCGATATTTTTTGATACTCCTCACCTAGCAAGAGATGAGTTCCTAGGATGCAGGATGGCAACAAGGAATTAGTAGTCTTAAGATATGTCTTCCTTTCACAAAGACCAGCTTTCCAACTGAAGTTCTAGCCTCTGTCTCATCCTAAGTACATTCCATTTCCCAAAACCTGTAAGTTAGGGCTCCCCTAATACTAGCTATGTTTTGAACTCCCTCTGGGTCTTCCTGGATGAAGAATACAGAAGTCTTCATCCATAGTCTTCTCATTATAATACCTTCCTTCCTTCTCCCCCTTCACTATATAGGACAGGAATCAGTGTCACAAATGAATTCTTCTAGTCTCTCGTGGCTAGATCACAAACCCCCAAACTTGATTCTTCATCAACTCACACTTTAGATATGTTTTTCTCTCAAACCCATTATTGTTGGGATACCTAATATTTTCAGGTTGAGGGAAGTCTCAGCAATTCACAGGTTAAAGAAATATTCCCTATGTGGTGCTATGAGATGGTGATACTTAAAGTGTGACTCATGGAGTAGAGCCAGTCCTCATGGGAAAGTGTTTAGAATCTCTTGTAGCAAACCGTCATTGCCACAACTGCCAAAAGGTGCGGTGGCTATTTCTCATGAAATAAGACACAGACTTTCAGCTGGGATAGTGTCAGATTCATGCAGTGAATTGCATATCTCCTGAGCTGAGTGACTAGGTATTGATAGTAGAAGATTGGGTTGCCTTTATGACCAAGAAGTACCCCATGAGAATCGACCTCCAACACTTGATAAATGCATTAAACTCCATAGTCTAATGAAGTCTCAAAATTATGCACAAAAACAAAGATCTTAAATCTGGACATCTTATAGAATTCCTGAGCCTATTGCAGCTATTTGCAGGCCCCCTGGGAAGTGAACATAAATTCTCTGGAAGATAGACTGAGAAGAAATACACTGAAAAGGTGTGAGAAGCCAACTTTCTGGGGCCATTTAGTGAAGCATCAAACAATGAATTATACAAGAGCACATCACTAAATGGTGGTGTAGGATTTAATAGTGGAGATGCTATTCATCCTAAATATAAAGGCTAATTATGTGCACTAACATCTGCTTATATTTAATAAATTAAATTTTAGTCCAATGTGACATAAATGGATCAATTGTTTATAGATTCCTAATCTGTAAATTTTATTCCCCTGGGAGCTTCACGAATCTAGAGCCTCTCATTCTCTGATGGTGTCGCCAAAGAGCGGTTCCCTAAACATGGAGTCCCCTTAGGCTCCCTTAGCCCATTTCAACAGCTCTCAGGAAGTGAGTTCCCACTAGTCTGTACTTTTCAGTCTCTCCATAGTATTTGGATGTGCAGATGGCATCTGAAATTCAAGGATTTAATGGTTCTACTGCTTTGAAATTCTAACCTAAACTCGGAAGTCCTTAAAGAAAATTGGATCTAGATAGGTGTAAATCAAAACTCTGGGGAAAGAGTATATTTGTGAACAAAATATTACATAAACGTTGCACAGCAAAATATGTAAATGAGCATCTGCTATTTGGTTGTTAACAACGTGGGCCCTTTAATGGGGTGTTGTGTTGATGATCCTGGGGACTGTGTGCATCTGGATATCTGTAAATGAGTGAAAATGTTGATTTCAGGAGCCTTTTTAAAGGCAATCAGTGCTGAAGGAGGGAAGGAGGCTATTCAGGTAAGGAATGGCATGAAAAAAAGCCTTGCCTCTTGCTGTGCCATCTCCTGACATGGAATTGTCCACCCCAAATGCTTTAGCTGCTTCACTGGCAGAGTGGTGAGCAGAACTGAGTGGGATCAAAGGCCCAGGGCCCCAGCAGAGGCAGAGACCTATCAAGTCTGGAAAGAGTTGAAGCCAAAGGCACTGCAGGGAAGTGAACAGAGCAGCTTCCCCAGAGAACACGCGCTGGCAGAAGCCCTGGAACAGCATGAGCCAGCAGGAGGGAGCTCGTTCCTCAGCTTGCTCTCAGCTGTGCTACCCAGAGGCTCGCAGATGACCCACAGGGCGATGGCCAGTTGCACCACAGGAGCTGGTCATGGGATGAAAGTGATTTTTTTTTTTCCCTGAGTGGCCCAGCAGATGTAGGATATGCTGAAAAGAAAATTCAATTTAATTCAACCCACATAATCAAGTGTCTGCTCTGATCCAGTCCCTGTGTCCCAGGCTGATGATATGGAAATGAAATAAACAGCTACTGCTCCCAATGTGGGAGAGGCAAACGTGTAAACAGCTGCCGAAAATAAAACAAGAAGAGCTAGTGCAGGAGTGCGCACAAATTTGTGGGGCGTACCCAGGAAACAGCAGCTCATTCTGCCTGGCTCCGCAGGGAAATATGCAGAGAGAAAGTCATATTTGAACTGGGTTTTCAAGGATATTTGGGAATTTACCAGGTACACAAAGGGGACAAGGAGGCAGAGGTGGGAGGAGGGGCTATTCCTGGCAGAGGAAATAAACGCACTGTTCGGGGCGAGCGCCCAATTGCAGACAACCTCCATGTGGCTCCATCATAAATAGGGCTGTGGACACAGCAGACCAGTGTGGCCTGCTGATGGGGGCCCTCGTGTTCTGAGGGTGCCCCGTTGCCTTCATGGAAAGAGAAGGCTAGAGTGGAAAGGGGTTTTAGAAAGCATGTCAGTGGATATTGTTTAAACTTTATGGTGGCGAGGCAGACCTCTCCTGTCTCGCCCACTGCTCCCCTTAGCAGTGTATTTCAGTCAGTCTGCCTGTTCTGTTCCCCACTCTATCTCTGGTGGATTTTCTCAACCCCCCCACATCTCTGCCCTGTACCCCAGCTGTTGTGTGCATAAATACATAAATCTTAAAAAAAAATTAAAAATAAACTTTATGGCAACCCATCAGATGTGGGTTTCATCCACACACACACCCCTAGAAAGCACCATTTCTTAAAAATTAGACTTGCCTTTAGAAAGGTGTGTCATTGCAATCATTTCTTTTCTGTTCTCTTTGCTCTTTTAAAATAGAATTTATGTCTAGAGCAGTTTTACTTTCCCAGCCCTATGGAGAGGTCACAGAGATTTCCCCTACCCCACTGCCCCCAAGGACATTGCTTGCACCAAAGTTGCCATCCCTGCAAGCATTGTGTTTGTTAAAGTCAATCACTGCATGCACACATCACTATTACCCCCAGTCTAGAGCCTATATTAGTTTTCACTTTTGAGATTGTATATTTGATAGGCGCTGACAAATGTGTCATAACATGTCCACCATGATAGCATGGTACAGAGTAGTTTTGTTGTGGTTTTTGGAATCAGTGGGTTTGGAGTGCAGGGTCTGGGAGTTCACTCTGGGAAAGGTTTCACCAGAGCTCCCCATTTAGCGACACACGGCGAGTTTCCCAGGTGAGTTTCTCCACAGGATAGAGACATTAGTTATATTTAAAGAGCAGGTTTATTAGGGAAAGGGAAGGAGGAATAAAGGACACTTGCATAGACACAAGCAGGCAGGAAGAGCTGCCCCCAAAGGGACAGGTTTTCTGAGAGAGGCCTGCATGGTTGCAGGGGGCGGCCTTGAGGAGAATGGCCTCTGCTGAGGGAGGTCAGTGAAGAGAAGTCAAGGCCTGGTACAGACGATGGGCAGGCAGGAAGCTGCTGCCCTGCAGGAGAGAGTTGGTGAAAAGAGGCACCTGCATAGTCACAGGTGGGTAGAGGGAGTGCTGCCCCAAGCCTGTGCAGACACTGAACTTATGCAGTCTTCTTCTATTTGGGAAGGGCTCACTCTTTGTAAGCTGTCATTTGGTTGCTAACTTTGGATAACTGTGTAGAATTTGAAAGGGACTGAAGATTCTACAATGGGCTCAATCTCCATATCTTTACCTTTGGATGTGCCCTGCCCTCAGATACCTGCTTGGACTTTGCTTTGTAATCTAGGCCACGCCTAGGATACTAGTTTCTGCATCTGTGTCCTCTGCGCCTAAGGATCTTGGTTTCCATAGCTGTGTCAATGGCTATGCTCATCTCTTCTACCCCCACCTCCTTGTGTGTGTCAGGCTCTAGTCTTGTGATATCTCTTTTAGGTTTTCTATTCTTTCCTCTATCAGTTTCACTGCCCTAAAATTCCTGTCTTCCACTTTTCACCCCTTTCCTCATTCCTGGAAACACTGATCTGTTTACAGTCTGCATGGTTTTCCCCTTTTGGATTTCGGGGATGTCATATTATTGGAATCATATAGTCTATAACCCTTTCCTAATAGGTTCCTTTCACTTTCCTGTAGGTTCCTTTCGCTGTTTATTTCATTTCCATGTCATCAGCCTGGAACACAGGGGTTGGAACAGAGCTGACACTTGATTGTGCAGGTCAAATTAAATTGAACATGAATTCAAGATTCCTCACTGTCTTGTTAGAACTCAGCAGTTCATTTCTTTTGAGAGTTGACTGTTTCATTGTCTGAATGTACCACAATTACTCCATCCATTCACTTACAGAAAGACTTTTTAATTGCTCCCAAATTTTGGAAATTATAAAGAAAGCTGTTGTAAACATCTGCATGCAGGTTTTCACATGGATGTATTTTTAGCCCATTTAGGTCAATACTAAGCAGTATAATTGCTGGATCATATATACAGTAAGAGTGGATATTTGTTTTGTTTTTTAAGAAACTGCCTCATTGTCTTCCAAAGTGACTGTACTATTTTGCATTCTCTTAACAATGAAAGAGAGTTTCCATTGCTCCACATTCTCCCTTGGTTTTGCTGTCACTGTTCTAGAAGGTGGCCATTCTAAAAGGTGTGTAGTTCTGTAGCAGGGTGGTCCCCAGGAGGGGTATAGGTTCCAGGTTTCCTGCCCCACTCAAAGGAGGGTAGAGCTGAGCAAAGAGAGGAGAAGAAGCTGGAGAAGGGATGGAGGAAGGAAGGAGGAAGGAAGGATGTAGCCAGAGGAGCCCTGGAGGAGGTACATGGAACACAGAGATGCATGAAGAAACTGCGCTTGCCTTTTGGTCATGGACTGGGTGACACAGATGTGGGTGAGAGACCATGCAGAGGTTAACAATGGCGGTTTTTATCTTTTACTCTTCCTCCCAGACTTGTCTGGTTGTTTCTGATCCTTTTCTGTGGGTCCACACTGAAAGTGTTATAGGGCAGCCCCGATACAAAACGGGGTGCCCGACTTGAGACAAATATTACACTGTGAGAACTAGTGCGCTTATGGTGACCAACGCAAGGAATGTTACTTTGGGCTGGTCAACCGTGGGTATAACTTGGAAACCATGCTGGGTGCCAAACTGTTATAGGGCAGCCCGATACAAAATGGGGTGCCTGACTGTGGGTCCTCACCCTCACGCTTAAAAGGACTTATCAATGCTTTACTGCAGGCACACATGAAAGGTTAATAAAAGGTTTATTTACAAGGAAAGAAAAAATGAGAAAATGTGCAACTCAGGGAAAAAAAGTGGGAGACAAAGTTTTAAATGCGTCCTACCCAATCCGCCGATCTGGAATCCCAAATGGCACTCTGAGAGCTGGCCACAAGCCAGGAGCCGTGAAGCCAGGAGGCGAGTGACAGAGCGAGAGACCCCAAGGCCCACGTGTTTGGTTTTTATACCCAACCTGGCTGCTTAACTCCACCCGCAGGTCCCAGCCACCTTCCCTTTGGTGGTGATGGGATTTGTCTTTCCCAATGTCTTGATGGCTTTGGTCTGGAGTGGGGGTGGAGTCCACAAAGCCTGTATGGGATTAGCTTAGAACATCCTTTCCCCCTAACAAAAGGAGCTTTAGACTTGTGGCAGGCTTTGGGGCCTTGCTCTGGGCCAATTCTGTTTGGGTGGACTTTTACCCACGAGGGGATGGGTAACTTTGGGTGCTTGATTTAGAAACTATATTTTTTGCCTTCCCTGTATTGTTTACTAATTGTATTACAGTTCCTTTCCATTAAAGTCTTATATGTTTTGTGTTGATGCAGCAGATGGCAGAACCTATTTAGGGCAGGCAGGTTTGCGGGGTCTGGGGGGCCCCTCTCCCTGCCCTGTAACAGTTCTATCTCACTGTTGTTTTCATTTGATTCCTCAATGACATAGGATGTGGAACATCTTATATGCTTATTCACCAGCTGTGTCTCTTTGCTGAGATGTATAAAGGTCTGTTCCCCATTTTTTAAATTGGGCTGTTTTCTTGATTAAGTGTTCTATTTTCTCCCACTCTGCAGCTTGTTGTTTCATTCTCCTGACAGAGTCTTTCATAGAGCAGAAATTCTTGATTTTAATGAAGTCCAGTTTATCAATTCTTTTATGGATTATGTCTTTGGTGTTTTATCCAGAAGTCATCACCTTACCCAAGGTCATCTAGATTTTTCCCCTGTTTGTCCTCCAAGAATTTTAGTTTTGAGCATTACTTTTAGGTCTGTGATGCATTTAGAGTTAATTTTAGAGAACAGCCTAAGGTGTGTGACTAGATTTTTTTTTTTCATGTGTAGCTGTGTAGTAGTTTCAGCACTATTTGTTGAAGAAACTATGCTGTATTATATTGCTTCTGCTCTAATGGCTTTGAGACCCTTGATGGTTCTCAGGTCCCCATTCACAAAACAGGAAACAAGCTCTTCATTCATAGATAAGGACACTGAGACCCAAGGAGGGAACTAGTTTGCATAAGATCACAAAGTCATTAGCACAACTGGAACCCAGGAGCTTTCCTGGAGTTCCGTGCACTTATCAGAATAAATGGGTGTGTTCTCCTGAAGCAACAGAGAGGGAGAGGCTGGAGGCTGAAAACTAACAATTCTTCTGGTCCCTGTCCCAGTGGCCATGATAGTCCTGGAGGTTCAGGTGGTTTCCATGACAAATCCGAGACAAAGAGCCGACAAGCATCCTGTGCTGGGTACCCCTGGGCAGAGCATATCATTCTGCCCTGCTTCTTGGCAATACACACATGTTCCTATTTCACTAGGTGCCAATTATGTTTGTGGATGGGGTGTCAGTAGGAAGGAAGGGTGTTGTAAATTGTTCCCCGGTGGCATCTGTGGGACCCACTTACCCCAAGACTAGAGAAGGATCACAGGATTCTACATTGTTAAACTCACTCCCTCAATGGAGAAGGAACTAGCAAAGACCTCCTTTGTCTAGCCAAAAGCTGGGCTAGGTCCTAAGGCTCCAAGGTGAATGAGAGATGGCCCTTCTCCCAAGGAACCCATCATCTAGCAGAGGAGGAAAAGAGCTGACTTTACGGGAGTGTGATAAATAGTGTAAAGGTAGAGAATGTCCTGGGCAGACAGAAAAAAAGAGACAACTTTGCCTGAGCAGGGAATTGGTGAGACAGAATCAAGGAGAGAGAATTTTTTAAAAGGTCAGGGCTTTGTTGAGAGCCCAAAACATGGAGCCATGCCAGACCACAGAGACACAGTCAGTGTGTGAATCTGGAGGGAAAGATGAATGAGCCGTTCTATGTGGAATAAAATCTGTGTGAGCGAGCGAGGGAGTTCGGAGAGAAGAGAGCTAAGCACAAGGAGTATGCTAAAGGATGTCTCCTTGACCCTAGGAGTCTGTCAGCTGCCCCAGAACACTGCATGGCACCTGGGAGACATGCAGCCCCATGGAATACTCCAGAGCCACCTTTGCATCCCTGCCCTCTCCTCCCCTGCCTCCCTTACCCTCTCCTCTGTCCTTTCTTCCTGTCTTTCCACCTTTTTTCCTTGAGGCCTATTTTCTCCTGCTTTCAGCTAGTTAGTCAGGACCCCTCTAGGCCAGTGTATGATGCCCAACCATGTATGAATTTTTACTCATCAGGAGACATTTGGCAATTTCTAAAGACATTTCTGATGGTCATAACTGCAGGAGAAGGTATACTATGGGCACCCAGTGAAGCTCCCAACATCCTACAGTGCACAGGACAGCCCCCTACAGTGAAGAATGAAGTGGCCCAAAAAGTCAGTAGTGCTGAGGTTGAAAAACCTTGCTCTGGACTCTGATGATAATAATATTAATACCTGTCACCCACAGAGTGAGGGAAGAACTTATAATGTATATTGTCATAGTCCAGCCTCTCAGCAATACTGCGAGGAAATTAACATTATCCCAGTTTTCCAGATGACCTCTGTTACCTTGCTCAGGATCCCAACCAGATTCCAATTCTAATACCTGTGCTTCCACTAACCTGCTTCTACCAGTCAATATCACCCCTTTGTAAAATTGCAGCTGATTATGCCAGCCCTGACCTTTTCCAGATTTGTGAGAATCACATGAAGCGAGAACAATTTAGCCAATGTGATGTGTGAGCTGACATGCACTTGATGTAATTTGAGTACAAAGATAAGCACCAGACCTCAGCAGCCCTCACCTCTAACTGACTTAGAACCCGAGTGATACCACGTAGCTCTCAAACACTAAGACCGTGGATTGATTTAACTGCTAGATAATGATAGCACAACATTAATCAGTGGGTTTATTTATTTATTTTTTAACAGCTTGAATGCTAAAAAATTTAATTCCAATTACTGATTCCAGAACTATCATAATTTAATCATAGGATGTTGGCAAGTAATTCCCTTTTCTGTACCTCAATCCTCACCTTCTCACTTAGGATTCATAATATTTGCTTTTCCTCAAAAACTGCATTTTGAAGGCCATCCAGTGCTACCAACTCCTCTCTCTGGATTTTGGTGGGGAGTAAATAGAAAATTCAAGGGAGAAAACTTGGGTGTGTATTAAATGATGTTTGTTATGTTGAACAATGATTATTATTGGGGGCCTGCGTAGGTAGCTGAAACAGTGGGCAGTTTCCCAGGAATCCACTGGAGAGACATGAAACTGAGAGATTTTTTTACAGTTGAAATACCATTTCACTCTTGGGTTGTCCCCAAGAGCATCACATGAAACTTTGATTTTGCATGGGCCCCAGGCCCTGCTCCAAAGAAAATAACCAAAATTAAATCCAGGAGCAAAGTTCTCCTTTTCTTCAATGTCAAGGATCAAGTACCTCATTTCTGAATCAAATTTGAGAGGTGTGGGTCACTTCCCACCTCACAAGCCTTGGCAGAGGGCATCTGAGCTGCTGCAAGGACCTGGAGCCTGGGCGCTGG
This sequence comes from Talpa europaea, assembly GCF_964194135.1. Taxonomy (NCBI): domain Eukaryota; kingdom Metazoa; phylum Chordata; class Mammalia; order Eulipotyphla; family Talpidae; genus Talpa; species Talpa europaea. The sequence goes on along the minus strand of NC_140074.1, from coordinate 111,603,291 downwards.
CTATGCTGGGAACACGGAGCATGGAGACTGTGTCCCAATGATGGGCCACAGTTACGTGGTGGAACCTGGATACCCAAGGGCTTAGGAACTAGATGGAGACTGGGGATTCTTCCCACCAGCTTACTGGTCCCAGCTCATGTTGGAATAGCTCTATCAATGTTCCCCAAAGAAGGGAAATAGCTACCATTTTAAAAAAAGATTCTCATTGGCCCCTGAAGAGTTACAACAAGGAATGCTGCAAGGCAGGTCATGTAAGGTGTTACTGCAGTGAACTCGGAGCAAGTATTCATTGCCTGCTTCCATGCTCCCAAGCTTCAGAACCTGGCTCTATTTTCTCTGTTTTTAAGGGGCTGCCTTGAAGGAGCTTGTCTGGAAATTTCTAAATGGCAGTCAAAATTCTTTCTTTTATTTTCTTTTAATTTTTATTTTTTGTTTTTTTAATGATTTATTTATTTATACAAGCACTGGGGTACAGGCCAGAGGCACAGGAGGGTGAGAGAATTCACCAGAGCCAGAGCAGGGAGCAGAACAGGCAGAAGGACAAAAGACACCGCTGAGGGGAGCAGAGGGTGAGACAGGAGAGGTCTGCCGCGCCCAGTCAAAATTCTTTATCAGTTCCCCAACAAGCTTACTAGTGCTATCTCTTATTACACCTCTAAGCAAGGTAATTATTCCATGTCACCCAAAGGTGCCATTGCACTGCACCTGCATAGAACTTCTGGAAGGCTCACATGTGTCCCCACCCCTGTGCCCGCCTGGAAAATCCTGCTCTTCTCCTAAGACTTGGCCCAAGTAGTGGCTCCTTTGAATTGCTTCCTCTGCTTTCCTACCAACCCTCAAAAAAATTGATGGCAGTTGTGTTCCCATAGCTCTTTGATTACAGGCTTACAACAGTGAGTTGTCCTACATGGCGTCTTTAGTCTTCTTTTATCAGTCCAATCTTTCACCAAACACTTAATTTGTTTAATCAAAGCTGATATCATGCTTACTATGTGCCAACCACTGCAAATATTAGATGGTTAAATCCCCATGACAACCCGATGAGAATAGTAGTATTACAGCTCCATCTGATTTTACAAATGAGGGAACTGAGTTACGGATCAACTAAGTAAATAATAACCTGGGTGGGGCCTCCCTGGTGGTGCAGCGGTTGAGCGCTGGGTTGCGAAGCTGCACGCGGCCTCTGCAGCGCCGGTTCGATCCCCGGCTGCTCCCCGGCCACCAGAGGAGGGTCCCACATGGCGCGCAGACCTCTCCTGCCGCCCGCTGCTCCCCTCAGCAGTGTACTTCGGTCCTTCTGCCTGCTCTGCTCCCCGCTCTGGCTCTGGTGAATTCTCTCACCCTCCCTCGCTTCTGACTGTGCCCAGTGCTTGTATAAATAAATAAATAAATCTTTAAAAAAATAATAATAATAACCTGGGTGGAACTGGCATTTGAACCCAAACTCTAGAGTCCCAGCAAATAAATAGTGCCTTTCTGTAAGTAATGAGAATATACAAGGTACTAGACAAAAGTTCATGTATACAGCAGGAAGTATGGGGACAAAAGAAAAATATTAATATTTTGAGATATTATCTCCTTTACAAGCTGAACCTGTTTCTCAACATCTTTCTCAATTCCTTCAACAAACAGCTATGAGACAAATAGGAGCAATTTTGTAGGCCACCTTCTTCCCTTAGGAGGAACTCTTGGTAAAGCCCCTAATCCCCTTAGGGTCTGTGAACAGAATCCTTTATTGCTAACATTTGGTTAATCATTCATAGAATGGTCAATATATAAGCTTCAGAGTCCAAATGATTTGAACTAGCTTTACTTAGCTGTGTGGCCTCAGGCAACTTGGTTGGCATCTCTGAGTCTCTGGAATTCCTGATTTACAAAATGGGACTAGGCATTATATCTCACATGATATTGGTCAGGGTGGATACTAGAGTCAGGCACTTAGGCTGGAGTAACAAACCTCTTGCATTTATTGGGACTTTATACAGCAACGGCTTGTTTTTTCACTCAAGCTCACATTCAGTGCCCACTAGGAGAGCGGATGTGCTTCTCACCATGATTCAGAATCACAGGCTAGTGGAGGCTCCACCTAGAACAAGGTTTCTCCACTTCGGCATCATTGACTTTGGGGATGAGTATTTCTTTGTTGTGGGGGGCTGTCCTCTGCATTGGAGGATATTTGGCAGTGTCTCTGGCCTCTACCCACTAGATTCCAATAGCATCCCCCCCTCTCTCATTATAATAACCAAAACTATACAGACATTTGTGAATGTTCCCTGGGGCACAGAATTACTCCCAGTTGAGAATCACTGATCTGGAAACATACTTTCATCACTGGAACCACAGGAATAAATGAAAGTTTGAACTTAAGCATCACAAGTAAGTGCATTTTCATGAAACTGATCTACTTTCACTTAGGTTTGATTGACTAAGGCTCATTACATGACCTCACCTAACTTCAAGGAGGTGGGAAGCATCATACTATCACATCAATCCTTCCCTAGGAAGGGACGGAACTGGACTCTGCCAGCAGTCCTAATAAACAGCCATCTAGGATCAGAAAGGATTAGATGAAATAACACATGGAAAGTATTTAACACAGTGCCTGGTCTATAAGAAGTGTTCGCGATGTGGAAACTTTCAATAATAGACATCAAAGGAAGGGAGAAAAAAGTGATGGGTTAAAATGGCTCCACTGTACTTATTTGAACTCTCCTTTATCTAAAGATCAGCAGAGGCTGGGTAGTTTGCGGTGCCTGTTTGCAAAGAATGCTTTAATGAACAATATTGTTGGTCAGTTGAAGTTTCCTTTGTTCAAAAATAACAACATAGCTGGCCCTGACCTGGATCTTTCAGGATCTTTGCCCTGTGATTCCTTCTGTCGAGAATAGTCCCTTCCCCAATCCTCTAGTTAATACTTACAAAGTTCTTTACTTTCTAGGGAAGTCTCAGACTAGGGATTCCCTCCTCTGACCCCGCTCTGGCAAGTGTTCATTGTTCCTTCATCACACATGATAATTTGTGATTGTATGTTTACTTGAGGAGTAATGATCAGTCTTTTTTTTTAATATTTAATTTTATTTATACAAGAATTGGGGTACAGGCCAGATGTGCGAGAGGGTGAGAGGATTCACCAGAGACAGAGCCGGGAGCAGAACAGGCAGACTGACTGAAATACACTGCTGAGGGGAGCAGCGGGCGAGACAGGAGAGGTCTGCCGCACCATTAGGGTTGCTCCCAGGCCGACGGGGATTGAACCGGCACTGCAGAGGCTGCGGACAGCTTCAAAGTGCTGCACTCAACCACCTGCGCCACCAGGGAGGCCCATAATGATCAGTCTTGATCGTCTTTCTTTTGCTCACCTTATAATCCAGAGCCTGGTGCCTATATATCATAGGTACTCAAAAAATATATGTTGAATGAATGAGTGAATGCCAAGAATAAACTCTGGGCACACTGATACCTGCTTTGAACTCTCTCCTTCAAACCGCATTGCAGGCAACAAATTGCTGCCCCCAACACATTCCCTAGGAAAGGAAAGGAGAAAGAACCCCCAAGCTAAAATGTCAGACTCTTCCCTCCTGTCAGGATTGTCCTAGCAGAAGGTATGTCACCTGTACTCACAGTGACCCGCTGCTTCACCCAGACTGCCACCTCAAAGATCATGTTTGCAGAGAAAGTGCAGAGCTCCTAGTTCCTGGTGGGAACCATGGTGAGGAGTCTAAACAAAACTGGGTAGCCTGACATCAGAGCCTAGAGGGACAGACTGGAAGCTGTGGGGTGCTGACTGGCCAGCCCTGAGCTACTGGTGGTAAGTCTGCCTTTTTCCTCAGGATTTGGGGGTAGCAGTTCTCATTCTTCTGGACCCCTCCCCCACTTCAGCCCCTTGGCAGCCTGGTCACTGGCCTTTCAAACTTGAGTGGGAATTCCCTTTCTTCTTTCCTTTGACCTGGAGGGAATCCAAATCTCTGTGCGCCTGCATTACTGCCCATGCCCACCCCACGCTCTCCACCCCTCAGCAGTTTCTCTCATGCGAACTGGACTCTGATCTACAAAGAATCTGGTGAGCTTCTCCCCGCATCCAGCCAGCAGGCCTCCTTCAAGCCTGCTCAAACACCCCTGAGTCGTGGCTCAAGGCCTCTCCTTGTATACCCGAGTCTGTTTCTCTCTTTGAAATGGCGATCATTTTATATTTTGCTGAGACATACCTAAAGGTGATACATGTAAAATGTAAACCAAAACTTGTCATCATTGGCAAAAGAGATTGGTTGTCCAAAAGGTGGATTATTAGGAACAAATCCCTTGATGCAAATGTATACAGAAGGCAAAATAAAACAGACCAGCACACAAAAATAGATCAAGAGGAAAATGAGGAATCAGCCACCTCCAACAAATGGAGAAACCCCTTTGGCTCTGCTCTGGGTGTGGTGAGAGAGCCCATTAAACTCGAAAGGCGGCAAAGTCCAGTGGCATCACTCATTGAGTTTATTCCATTAAAGCTGAAGGGCACTTGAAATGATGAGCAGAAGCTGCCGCTCCAGAGCTACAGGATACTAAACTGAGGATAAAATTGGTCTTTGGAGGGAGAGTCTATGGTGTGAATCATGGATAGGGCGTCAGGGCTGTATATTTTGACTTAAGTGCATGGTAAAGCCCTCAAGTGGCTCACTACCGATGAAAATGTCTTTGCCTCATAGATTAAAGTCATTCGTGCAGTGTATTATTGACAAAAAATGCTTATAGTGTTATATAAATTATACAGACTTTTAGGGCAATCGCTATTACAATGCAGGCTATTTCCTTTATAGCAGCAGTCCAGGAAGAGTTATGCTCTGTATAATTCTCGGGCATGTTCATGGGCTAAAGAACACTGTGCACTCATTCCTGAGGGATCTGACTTCCTAAAAGATGGTCTCCTTCCAGAATGGCGAAGACAGAAGTTGAGCTGTGGTTTCAGCTTTAATCTGATTTACTGTTTATATGAGTCATTAATATGAGGAGCTAGTCTGGTTTCTACTAAAATCAATTTTCTACAGCTTCTGGTCCTTTCTATTTTTTTCCTTTTTTTTTTAATTACTAAAGTAATACATGACATACAATCGCTAAGAACAACAAATACATATAGAGTGAAATGTGAAATTCTCCTTTAACCTCTATGCCAAAGCCATTCCCTTCCCTTTCTACAAAGAAATCATTAAATGGTATATGTCCTACAGATCACTTTTTTTCTAAAAATATACATGAACACACACACACACACCAATACACACCAATTATATATCAAAATAAATGCATGCAACAGTGTTGGATTATTTTAAACTTATAAGTAGACTCGCTATATCTTTTGACCTACAACTTTCTTTTCTTTTTTTAAAATTTATTTATATATACTTTACATAATTTTTTATTTTTGTACAATGCGTGCTTTATCCTCTCAAGAGTAGTCCCCATAAAATTCCTACCACCCATTCACCCGTGCATCACCACCACAGTTCTGTGTGCAACATCCTTTTCTTAAGACTATGTTGTGGAACCCATTCCATGTCGGGATGTATAGATATACCTAATTCTTTTATAATATTGCATAATATCCAAATTCCATAGTATCCAAAGATTATTTCATTTTTCCCCACTGCTAAAGTTTAGAGCACCCCTATTTCTTTACTCTTACAAGTGTACAGACATATACACATATAAACACAGATGTGCGGAGGTGCATGTTATACACACACACATACACACACACAAACATATGTGTGTGTTTCTACATACTTCTGTAGGATATATTCCCCAAAAAGAAATTAACTGAGCTAAACTGAGCTAAGCCGTACAATTGAAATCTTGTTGCTCTCACTTTGCCCTCAGACACTGCCCTGCTTGCTTACTCTGAGTGACAGAGCCTGTGGTCTCCCTGTTTCACCACTCTGTCACCCCTAGTGAATATTATCCATACTTCATTTTGCCAACCTTGAGTAGAAAATTATATGCCATAATTTATGTCATCTGCATTTTCCTGCTTAGGAGTGAGGTGAACCTAACCTTATCTTTAAACCTTTTGCATAATCAATTTTCAGTCTAGGTCAAGCACATAAATGAGCCCTCCCAACAAAAGAGAATAAGGTCTTTTAGGCTTAGCAGCACTAACACAATGAAAAGGAGTCCCAGGGTGGCTTTGTTAATGAGGTGCTGCTAATTATGCTAAAAGTTAACAAGATAAGATCATAGAAAGGGCTCTGTTTAGCTTGGCAAATACTGTGTAGACATGGTGCTGGCGGAGAAGGCTGCACAGACTTTGAGTGCCTGAGCAGATGAGTACTGAGACCTCCATATATCTCAGTATTCCCATCTGTAAAATGGGACTCCTAATAGTGCCTTTCTCATAGAACTGTTGCAAGGAGCCAGTGCACATCTAATCTCTGGCACAGTGCCTGGAAAACTAATGATCAAACTCTATAAATATTAGCCAAAATCACAGTATTGACCGTATTTACTACTGTTATCTCAAGTTTAAGAGAAAGGGTCACACACCCACAGGGAAGGATGGTCTCTGGGTAGTGACTAAGTGACATTTGAGCTGGTCAGATGAATGCACATCTGGGAGAGATGCAGGTGGGTAGTCATCTGATGGGTTGGGCAGCTCAGGGTCCAGTTAAGCAGAGAGAAACGATGAATGAATTCCTAATTGCAGACTATTATACATGAGCATAGAAAGGGATCTTAAACTCTACAGGACAGAAATCTCAACTTGTTGAGGAGAAACAAAACTCAGAGCGTTATCCAAGACAACAAAGCTCTTCAAGCAACAGTCAAAGCCAGAACCCTCACCTCCAACTGCAAGTCTGCATTTCCTGCATATTCATATTTTTCTGTGTTGTTCTCCACATTTTAACTCAACAGAAAAAATACATAATGAGGAATGGGTTACAGAAACAGGTCTTTCTTGTTGCTGACTTGCACTGATAACTTCAAAAAATAACCACATTAAGAATACTTGAAGGAGGGCCTCCCCGGTGGCGCAGCGGCTGAGCACTGGGTTGCGAAGCTGCCCGCAGCCTCTGCAGCACCAGTTCCATCCCCGGCTGCTCCCCAGTCACCGGAGGAGCGTCCCACATGGCGCGCAGACCCTTCCTGCCACCCGCTGCTCCCCTCAGCAGTGTACTTCGGTCCTTCTGCCTGCTCTGCTCCCCGCTCTGGCTCTGGTGAATTCTCTCACCCTCCCACGCTTCTGACTGTACCCAGTGCTTGTATCAAATAATAAATAAATAAATAAATTCTTAAAAAAAAAAAAAAGAATACTTGTAGGAAATGACACAACCAAGGAGAGATGGACAAACGTGGAGACCAGGTGACTTACAGAAATGGACATGCAAAGGGCCAGCACACAGGATGCAGGGTACAGTTACCTTTTTGGGCACTGCTGAGGGGCGCAGGAGGGTGGTTTTTTGGAATGCTGATCTGTTTGTTAGATCTGATGCTAGTTTATACAGGTGTGCTTTGGGAAAATTCATCAATTTTCTTTATATTCTACTTAAAAAAAAGATTTTCAACTCCTCTATGCCCTATCTAAAATAATACCTTACCATGTCTTATTTTTAGGACACTTGTCACTAAAAAGAGAAATGTCACTTTGTAATATAGTCCCATAATTTTCCTATACTTTTTTTTTGTTCTGCCTGATTTGCATGGAAGTATTTGTTATAAAATCTAATTGATTCATTTATGTCTTGGCATCAATGACAACATATTTACTCATGTCCATTATTATGCATACTACTGCTGCTATGACCATTGCTGATAACAGCTAGCAGTTTTGAGGCCTTATAATGTGCCAGACGCTGTCAAGCAGTTTACATGGATTAATATAGATTTAATCCTGCCAGCAGTCCTTTGAGATGGGCAGTCGAGCTGAGAAATGATGACAGCTTGTAGCTTGTATTGGCAGGACAGTAGTGAATAAATTGCATCATTTATTCATTTGTTATTGAGTCCACAAATATTGAGCATTCACTCTTTGCTAGGCACCCTGTGATGTACAGAGCTACTGCTGTGAGCAAGAGAGATTCATCTCCACAAGGAACTTAAAATCCATTGATCTGAGAGATAATTAAGAAATAAAATCAAGAAACTTTATTGGTTAACTTGGTACAGAAAGTAATGCAGTAGGGCAATTGTGCTATTTCCTGAGATAAGGGACATGGGAGTTTGGGGAGGTGGAAGAGGCAGGTATAATACAGCAGAGATTTCAGTCTTGAACATATTGAGTCACAGCAAGACATGCAATAAACAGTTGGAGATATGGATCTGGAGTTCAGAATAAAGAGCTGAGCTAGAGAGAAATTTGGGAGTCACATTAGAGTGTAACTGAGATCATGGGCACAGTTGCTTAGGGAAAGAGTAAAAAAATGATGTTAGAAAACCTCCCAGGACTCGACTTTGAGAACTTTGACTTTTAAAGGCAAGATAAAGAGAGATAAAACAGCAAAGCAGCAGCCAACTTAGAAGGAAGGAAAACAAGAGTTTGCAAAATTCCTGAAGCCAAAAGAAAAGTTCACATCACGGAAGGGAACTGCCAACAGTTCTGCATGCCACTCAGAGGTCAAGGAGGTGAGCTGCTTTGGACTCAGAGTCTAAGTAGCCGCTGATGACCTTCTGGAAAGCTCTGTTGGACAGTGGTGCAGGAGAATACACAGGCCTGTAGGAAATGATAGAATGGAGGCAGAAAGGTTATAACTCTCAGAAGAAGCCTGTTAGAGAAGTGTCCAGAGCAGGGCAGTCATAAGCAGGGAAGGATGTGGTTGACATGTTTTATTTTGTCCTTGATAGAAAAAGCTAAAGCATATTTACCTACTGTTGGCATGAATTCAGTCAAATATGAGTAATGACTTATGCTATAAGTTCAACCATACTTTATTTTGACTGTACTCTTTGTGCTAGATTTGAGTCAATTTTGAAAGTTTTACAAAGTACCAAGTAGCAGAAAGACATGGAAGTATTACTGCTGGACCTGTCATTTACACATTGAGTTATTAAATCTCTTTAAGCTTCAGTTTCTTCATCTTCTTGGGATTGTAGGAACAATGAAAAATAATGTATGGAGGGCCTCCCGGTGGTGCAGCCGTTGAGTGCTGGGTTGCGAAGCTGCCCGCAGCCTCTGCAGCACTGGTTCGATCCCCGGCTGCTCCCCGGCCACCAGAGGAGGGCCCCACATGGCGCGCAGACCTCTCCTGCCGCCCGCTGCTCCCCTCAGCAGTGTACTTCGGTCCTTCTGCCTGCTCTGCTCCCCACTCTGGCTCTGGTGAATTCTCTCACCCTCCCGCGCTTCTGACTGTGCCCAGTGCTTGTATAAATAAATAAATGAATGAATGAATGAATGAATAAATAAATACCTTGAAAAAAAATAATAATGTATGGAAAGGTATCACTCACACCAGGCCCATAGTCAGCTCCTAATAAATGGTAGCACTTACTATTTCATTCCACACAGCCAGGCAATATGTGTTAATCCAATCCTTCTTGTGTTTTCACTATGTCCATTGTATTTAAGCTTCCAATAGCGGCCCGAGTGTCCTGTCCCTAAGCCTAATTCTCAGATGATGCTGCCATCTTCTATCATTGGCATGCATTCACTCTTTCAACACAGGCTTAAGATCTCTATCATATTGCTCAGCTATATTTTCAATCACCTACTGTTGTCATCATTGTCATTATCACCATGTGACAATGGAGTTTCCCAGCACTGACCTGCCATTCACAGCCTTGGGCTCACACTGCTTAACTTAATCTATACCTACATCTCACACCATTCTGTCTTCCCACAAACCAAATTTTCCCACCCTCTTATTATTTTTTGGACTTGACATGCGCTATTTTGTGCCTGGAGCTACCCTTGAGTCCTGCTAGTATGCTTCTAAGGCTTTTGGTAATCTTGGAATATGCCATTCCCTGTTGAATCCAATCCTTAGGACCTGCCTATCTCAAGAAATACTTCCACCGGGTTACCCCACCCCAGCCCTGTCCTGGTAACACTTGAACCAGCATGAAAAATCAGAAAGCTAACCGATGAACTGATAGCTTCCCTGTGTCTCATAATTCTGTCTTCTTGACATCACAGAATAGGGTTGAACCATCATCTTACATCTAGAAGGTTTATGTACTAACCTCCTAAATTGGCATCAAAGGAATCTGCCAATACCTATTTCCCTTTCTTGAATGTCCTCTCCTCTCAGCCTGCTTAACTTATTCTTCCAGTTCCCCACAGTGAAAATTCTATGATGTTCTTGCAACCATTGTCCACTTTCACTCCCTTTGTTATCATCCATTTAATCATTAATCCATACTTATTCCAACTCAAATGCTTTTTGAATTTATCTCTTTCCCATTCCCCTGACATTTTAACCTATGTCCTTATCCCTCTAATTGCTTTGTCAGAGTACTTAGTAATTAATCTTAGAGCTATACTTTGACCATATCCCTACCCAGGTAAAAATCTCTGTGATTTCACATCAGTTGCAAAATAGCCCACAGACTCCATACTTTTTCAATCTCCCTTGACCTCCTTTAAGAAGATCTTATTCCAAAGGATGTGTTCCACTCACTTCCCTGCAAAGTCCCCCTGGTGATGTTTCTGCATTCTCTCCCTTGCCCATGTCATTCCACTCACCTATAACCATCTTCCTCTGCTCCTCCCAAGACTCTCCAGTTGAACATCTTCCAGAGAATCAGCACCCTACCTGGTAATGCTATCTACTCTTGTGAGCTAAGAGCACTCAGCAGCTTAATCCTGAACTGGACATTGGTCATGTAATGTCTTGTGTCTAGCTGCCTTTGGTTACACAGAATTCTGTATCTGATCATCTTCTGGAATGACGTTATCTTTGGCTAAATTATCCATCAAAAGGGCAAGGCAATTTCTGTTCCATCCCTCCATTCTGTGTGGTTCATCCTCCACCAGGAATGTGTCACACCAAAGAGGATAACTATCCAAATGGAATTACATTCAGAGGAGAGAGGGCCAGAAAAAAAGGAGGAGGAATCTGAGAATGGGAATGTTCAGGGTTGGTGGGCTGGACAAATATTTATAGAAAGATACTTAGGTTTAGTTGGCATAGCCCAGAGAGTATTTGCAATTTTATAGCCTAAGTAACAGTCATTCAAAAGGGATATTGGTTGTAGAGCGAACAGAGCCCAGAGGATCTCCTTGCTGTACCAGGAATTAAAGTCTCTGGTTTTTGAGTCATGGGAAGCTGAGGAAGGTTCACTGGGGAGGTGCAGGGATACTGGAGGTAGTGGGGACTGTGCAGGAGCTAGGTTAGGCAGTGGTTATCTCTTACTGGAACAGACATATGGTAAGAACCGACATAGCCTCACTGGAGGCTGACAGCTGAAAATCAGGCCTGGTCATGTAACCAACTGGCTTTCTGTAAATTGATACTAAATGAATCTACCACTAGCAGCACTGGCCATTCTGAATAAGGGTTTTCTGAGAATTGGCCAGTTTTCAAAAATAACACCAACATGAAAAAGTTAGAGGGAGATAGATTTTCAGTAAAAGATAATCTAAATGTGATTATGAGCTATTATGAATGTTCGCTTGAGGCAGTAGGACTCCTATCTTTGAAGATGCATCAACTTCTGAGAGGCCATTATTTTCTAGCAGAAAATAATGTTGGCGTAGATATCCTCTGTGGTCCCTTCGAACCTTAAAACTCTATAATTTTACTAGAGTTTAATTTTTCTTTTTATACATAGAGGAAGAAACACAGGTAAGAAGTATGAATGATGTCTGCTCTGCTCTGGCCCTTTTGCTTTCATGTCGTGGATTTGGTATCTATGTATATTTGCCATTACCCCTAAGTGTGATCTGCTTCTTCGACCAACTCCAGTAACTGAAAGTGTCCTGTGCACACACAGGGGTGCAAGAACATGTGCTGTGTGGATGGGTAAATTGCCCATTTCATCCATCTCACCATCTCAGGATCCAAGAGAGAAACTCAGTTCATTCTCTCTTTTCTCCTACTTCAGACTGTTGGAACTTACCACTGCTTCTTCCTTCCCTGACCAAATGCTAATGGAGGTGCTAATGAGGTCCTCTGGCCATCAGAAAGAAAGAGAAAGAAAGTCAAATAGTCTAATTAATCCACAAATTATAGTCACTGAAAAAAAAAAAGTGGTCATATTTCCTATAGAAAGCCAGACGAGGACTAATGGGCACTAAGCATTGGTCTTGGCTCCTTTGGGTGTGTAGTTTGGAGGTTACCTGTTGTTTTTTCAGGGATTATGAGGCACCACTTGGCTTCCATTTGGGTGGAGCTCACCAAAACTCCGTTCCAAGTCTGAGCTGTCTGTTTGCTTATTAAATGGGAAAAGGAGGGCAGAGAGTAACCTCTTTGTATAAGGTGAGCCTAATATTAATAGCAAACATTTATTGAGTACTCATTGTGTGCCAGGAACTATGCTAAGCGTTTTACTTGGATGGTACCATTGAATCCTGTGCAATTATTTCCCTATTTCGTATAGGGAAACTGAGGCTTAGGCAGGATAGGTAACTTACTCAGAGTCACACTGTAAGTGGTGAAATATGCGGTCCAAGGTGTTTTGGCTAATGTGACACCCGTGAGTTGCATCCCATAGTCCACACTTTGTTTTCTTCTCCTGCATAGTGTGGATGAGGTGGCGGCATTTTTAATCAGTGACCTCCTGCCTTGAGCACCTCGTGTGGGAGTTGATACTGCACAAAACGGGATTGTAAGGGGTTGGTTTGAAGATGACTGTGGGGGTGGGTCAGAGCAGAAAGGGAGGGAGAGTGCTCTGGTGACCTGGGTCCTGCTGGTTTTGAGCAGAGCCTCCCCCAGCTACCAACAGGACACAGAGCATTTTTCACTATAGCAGGAGCCTGGGCCTTTGTCCAGTGAGAATGAAGACTGCTGTGTTTAACAGCTACCAGTACACTGAGTGGAAAGCAAATTCAAAAGTGTGAAATTGCAAGGTGTACTAGGATGGAAACCAAAGGAATGAGGCAAGAAGTTAGAAGTAATTAGGCATAAAGAGAGAGCTTGCTGCTCATGGATTAACAAATTCAGGCTTGGCTTTCCCAGTGAGCCCAGGGTGCATTGTGTATATTGTTGTTGTATAGGGCACTATGCAAGTTGCAACAAGCCTCACAAATTTGTGAGAGGCATGCTTTGGTAGGGGTCAGTCCCATGTAGGCCTTGATGGGGTAAGAATTCCTCTGAAAGCCTCTCTTCTGCTCTGAAGTTAGAGGGAATGACTCACGCCTGCTGACCAGTAGGCCAGGAGTCCACAGGGCAATGGAAACAGCAGCAGGTGCACCTACTTGGAGCATGTCCTTTAGGCATCCACTGTCCCAGCCTAGTGTCTAAGTAACACTAGGGAGCAAATGAATGGTCTGGTGTCCAATTACAATCCAAATTCTGATTCAGCAGGTCTGGAGTGGGACCTGAGATACAGCATTTCTAGCAAATTCCTGTCAGTGCCGCTTATCTGTGAACCCCACGCAAGACCCTTTACCTAGTTCTCTCTTTTGATCCTTCTTATGTGTTGCCACATTTGACAAATGAAAGCTCTGAGGCTGAGAGGACTGGACAGTCTGTTCAGTCGCAAAGTTAATGAGCTCAGTGCAAGCTGCATGACTCAAATGTATGCTGCTTCCATTACACACCACTGCAGCCTGCCTGTGTACATTCCAGCTGCAGCTCCACTATGGGGGCCAGAAATGCAGCCCTGCACAGGCCCACGGGACAGGCCCCAGCTTCCTGGCCTGTAAGGAACTGGCGATTTCAGACCATTGTCTTCCAAGATTCCTAGAAGAGTGAAACCCACCCTAGCCCTCTGGTCCAGGACATCTGCCTGACCCAAGGCAGAGTCCACCTCCTACTGTTGCAATCAGAAACTCAGGAAATCTCCCTTTACTATTTCTGGACTGGCCATTCAAAAATATATACTCTTTCCTTCTTGAGTTGGACTACCTGGGTGAGAATATGACCTGGAATGTTCTAGACTACCAAGCCTTCCTTTGGGGTCAATGGTTTGCCCTTATCAGTCCCACCCTGAAGTTCTACCCTTTATTCCCCGTCTTGTCAGCATCCCTGTCCTTCCTCCCATACTGCTCTGGATTCCCCTTCCTGGGCTACTTGACTCCAAATATACCTAAAAACAAGGTGGTATCATTTCTGAAACCATCTGTGGCTTCCTGGGCTAACATTCCAGTAGAGGTGATAGGTGCAAATAGCCTGTCATTTGTCTCTCTACTGTTGCCCTTTTCTACCCCTTTCTGTCTCTTCCTGCTCTGAGTCTGAAGGATCCATTGCAAACATGATCTTTTCCATAAAACCTTTGCTGGTCACCTTCATATACATTGACCTCTCCTTCTGCTCTACTCCTCCATACCCAGTGACATCTTATTTTTTTGCACATGACCCACAGCATTTAACTTTCTACCTTGTACTAGAGCCAGCATTGGGCTTGACCTGACTTCCCTTGTATCTTTGGCTCCTTGGAAGGAGCTCCTATGTCTGGTTTATCATTGTGTCTCCAGCAATGTGCCTTGTACAGTGCATGTGCTTAGTAGATGGCTGTGAACTGAGTTAAACTATTTCAGATCTGACTAATAAATAGCTTAATAAAGGAAGGAGGACTAAAGAGGTGGAAAAAGCCATTGGATAAAGAAGGAGGTCAAGAAGGGAGGAGGACCCTCCCTGGAGGACTCACGGGGGAAATGAAGTTAATATGATTCTCAAAGGGAAGGTAGGATTTCCATGGTGGGTATAGTATTCACTGTGATGATAGCAGTTATTGAGCACTTGCTCTGTGCCAGAGACAGGCAACTCCATGTGCTCATTTCATCCTCACCATAGCTGGAGAAATAGAGTTGCTCCTAAATAGTTTCAATTTACATATCAGAAAACAGACATGCACAGAACGGCCTGTTCCTTTCTCCGGGACATACAGAGAGAGTCAGGGAGGAAGTCAGGCTTTAAATCCATCCCCCAAGCTTCATTGCACCTGTTTTACAACCACGCTGTAGGTGGAGAGGGGAGCGCTTCGGGTAGACTTAAAAGCAGGAGTGAAAGCGGGACAGGACGAGGACAGAGCACCCCTAAATCCCACCGTGGGCCGCACAGGCCCGTGGCAGAGCAATATGGTGTCAGATAAGGCTGGGAAGGTGGTCTGGGGACAGGCTGGGGTCATGTTTTCCCTCCGTGAGATGAAGAGTAAGAGCCCTGGAGAAGAAATACCGAGTCAGACTTGCACTGAGAAGCGTTATTTATGTGCTGTCTCTGGCCCAACCCCGAGGCCGCTGTTGAGAGGGCGAGGAGGCTGGCAGCCAGCGCCCCTGCACAGCCCTGCGCCCGGCGGAGCTCACTGCAAAGTCACACTTGGGAGAATAAAGCCGCTGGTGATGTCCAGAGTGGCCCAAATAAAAGTCAAATACCACATTCAGTCCTCCAGGGGTGTTTTTGCTATTAAATTAAGTCTGGAAAATAAATAATTGTCTTTGGATTTGATTTGAGAGATTTTTTGGTAGTTGAACACTCAGGGGGGAAAAAAAGCAGCTATTTCTTGAAAGATTCTTTGACGGACTCCCCCTGCCAGAGGACAGCAGATCGCAATGAAGTCTTGCTGTCTGCAGAAAGCTGCTTTTCCTCCCTCCTTGACACAATTATCCCAGAAAAATAGAGGGGGGGAGGGGAGGCTCTGTCATATGTTCCAATTTTTATTGCTACATTCCTTGGATGGCTCCATATGTTTACCTTTAGCTGACTTTAGACTTGGTGTTCTCTGTGGCTGCTGGCGTCAGCCACAGAATTCTTTCATGTCTATTACTTTATTAAGGAATGTAAAAGCCACATACAGACCAACCAGGGGACACAACAGTACGAGACACAAATAACCCTGAATGCGCTTGCAAAAAGCCTAAGAGGCTTCACACCTAATTCTCCCAGATGAGCTGTCAGGCTTTCAAGGACCAAAAGGGGGCACTCTTAGCACTGGCTCCCAAGCCCAATCAATAATACAGTGCTGAGGAATAAATAGTGCAGAAACAGCGCAGGGCTTTAAGAGCCTGATGGCAGCAGAATGGGGTGAAAGAAACCACTCTCATCACCAGGGATTAGTAAAAAAAAAAAATAATAATCGTTGACATTTGTTGACTAGAAATGGACTCTCTGAACCAAGATTGAGATTAAATAGGATCAATGCACACACACACAAATTGTTTTTGCACAAAGCCTTGGCACATCTATGAATAAATGCTCAAAAAGAGCAGCTATTATTTAAGCATGTATGCTGAGCTTTTCCTGCCTCTTAAAAGGGGTGTAGAACAAGAGTCCGATTGTGAAATGAGTCTTTAAGGGGACAGCATTCTACATGGGCAAGGGTTGACCATTGTTTGCCAGCTCTTACTGTGTGCCAGGTACTTGGCATGCATTATCTTATCATGCTTCACTAGATGAAGAAATTGAGGTTCAGGGAGACTCAATATAGCTCTGGTTTTGGGCAGAGACAGAATTTGAACCCAGGTCTATCTGGTTGATTCCAGAACTTCTTCCATTAGAGAAGGGAAACATAATTCAGGACCAACTTTTCACAGTACATTATTTTCTCATTTAGTCTCAGACTCCTACAAACACTTTACAAAAATCTAAAGCCAGCACTGAGAACTTGCAGTCCCCTCTTGATACTATTCCAGTCTTACTCTGGGACCCAAATGAAAATTCTTAAACTTTCTGGCAAAGCACGCTTGTGGAGAGATGGAGAAGGGAAGAGCTAAGAAGCTAGGTGATGGTGCTGGTTCCTGGGGCACCAGGCTCTGGAGACATTGCCAGGATGTGGAGGGTCCTGATTTATTCTCTTTTCAGTGCATCTCTCCAGGCTCATATACTAACTGCCAAGTCCCAAAACTTCCAGAACAAGTTCTCCAGTTTGTTATAACATCAGTATTCTTCCACTTTCCCTCCCAGAATTTACTCTATTTGCTGATTTCTGCTTTCGTAGGAGTTTATAAGTCTGCTTTCTAACCACCCAATATATTGAGAGTTTAAAGAGAGCTCTTGTTCTAAAGGCAATCCGGAAGCCAGGACCTGAGGATGGGCTGAGCTAAGGATGGGACAGGGTGGGGATATGTCTTTACCTCCCTCAAGGAGTCTAGTGGCTACCCACTTGCTCCTTCCTGGTACTCAATGACTAAGAGTAGAAATGCTTTGACTTCACGTAGAAAGGAAAGGAAGGATTCTTTGCTGAGATGACAAATCACGTCTGCTTTGTGACTTTCTTTGAGAATCCAGAGTGGGAAATGGTTTGTAACTGAAGGACATTTAGATTATCAAGAGGATGACCCCTAGGCCCAACTAAGAAAACCTCTGCCTCACTTAGGACTAGATGTTCTATCACTGAGCAGTTGGAGTTCCCTCCCTAAAGAATTACCAGCAACTGTCCCTTACCTCACCAGGTCCTTCAAGGTGGTGTTCAGTGTCAGTATCACTTTTCATCTCTCTGAATCATTGGGGAACATTTTATAAACCTAGATACTCTTTCTGATGAAAATTGGCTGTGTGGATCTTATGTTTGCGCTGGGCTGATATTTCCCAAGGTGGTAGTAAAGGCTCTGAGAAGTCCTGTAGTAAAGAAACCTCTGTCACTTTACTTAATCCAGAGATTCTCATATATATCTGACCACAGAAGCCTTTTAGCACAACATCTATTAATGCCCTGTGGAAATGGCTTAGGCATAAACATATAAACTCTTGAGACTGCTTGGAAGGGATAACCTCAACTTATTGATGGATCTAGATAGACTATTCAAAGCAGAACTATTGATCACATATTTGGGATAAAAAAAATCTAAAGCTGCCTTATTGGCCTGTTGGGATTATTTTTAGATCTGCATAAGCATGGACGCTTGTGTCTTCATAGACTATTTATAAATATGCATTTCATTGTGAGGTTAGAAGATGGGGGGGGAGAGAAGGAGGAATATTCCCTTCTATAAAAAAACAACTGGTGTTCTGTAGAACAAGGGGGATGTTTATAAATTTTAAGGCATTATTGCCCTCTTCCTACCGCTGGCAGCCTCTGTTCGATGCTTCCTATAAAGCTAAACACACCTGGATTCCTTGTCTCACTGAATGCTCTGACAATTGGACATAATACCCGTTCTCCTCAAGCTCCCAGAGCCCAGCCCCTCCCAACCAATCCAGCCCCTAAAGTTCTTTCACTGAAGCCCATCGGTTGTATTCCTTTATGTTATTTTGGCTGATGAGTTAAGTAATTCAGAAAATAGTTGTTTTTTTTTCCCAGTGTTGCAATCTAATTTTCATTTGTAGAACATGCTTGAAACCTTCTAAAGAATAGCCTTAGAAACCCAGCCTGTTTAAAAAAAAAAAAAAGTACAATTATATATATTTTTTAATTGTTACAAAGTTAAAGGAGTCATTTTTAAATTATTTTAAATCAAATATAAGGTTGTTTTCTGAAACAGAACTTTAGCCATGGCGTTTTTTTTTTTTTAATTGTCACATATAGGGTGATTTTAAAGTAAATAAGAGCACAAGGTTCATATTATTTTAAATGTATATTGTATTTGTCTTCTCAACACTGTGGTTTTTAGGTCTGTGAATAGCATCATAGTATGGAACCAGCCTATTAAGCAGCCTGTTTGGGTAAGGAAACCCGGAGACCAGCACAATGTTGTATTACTCACTGTGTCCTTCCAATATGGTTAGAATTCCACAACCTAAATGATCATTTGTTGAACAAATTCATGCTTTTATTAGTCAAAATACAGAGAAAACAGAGCCTCCCTGTTTCAAGATATTTGCTAATGCATGGTTAATTATCACATATAGCTTACTATAATTCATTTTACAGGGGAGACCTCCTGCAGGTAACATACTAGCAGTTTATGAACCAAAATAACCTCACTATAGATTAGAGCTGTTCCAGGGCCGGTCAGACAGTTGGTGCTTCTAGACCTTCTCACTTCACATTGCTAATTCGAACAAGGCTTTATTTTTATATTTGTCAGCAGCAAGACTGTAGGATGGTTGTTAAACTTCTCCCAGGCCTAATTAGAACAGCAATGCTCGCATTCATAATGAAGCTCGTGTCTTGCTTGCTCGGAGTTAGTGAGAGGGTTGTTACAGTAGCTTCCTGGCAGCCCTGTCGCTGGCAGTTTTAAGGTAGCTAGTGGCTGCAATATTAAGTGACTGTTGAAATTCATTGACTCCACCACGGCTAATGTGTCTAGATGACAACAAGTTTACACGGTTCTTTTATAGTTACAGCAAATGGGTCCATTTAAATATTTATTAGGTGATTATGGTGATGTGAAATGGAAAAAAAAAAGCAAAGTGCAATATCGCAAGGATGGCTGTTTTTAACTGTTTATGTGGGGCTGGGATCATGGTATCACTCAAAATCGCCGCATCTTTCCCTTATAAATATTTATACTAGATCAGCCGTGATGAATGCTAATTTATTTGCATCTTGTTTCTTTGTTGATTTCTCCCTGGGCAGAGGGTAGCTGTGCAACTTGCGTTGGTTTCCAGGGTTGGAGGATATTTCAATTGACCGACCGATTGGCGTTTTGATGAGCCCAGGGAAAGTTCTCTTTGCTGAGACTGAAGAGTCCTTTTTGCTGTGGAGATGCAGCCAGAGAGAGTATTCAGGCAGTTCTCTCCTGGAGTTGATGTGCAAGCTGGCAAGCAATTTTGTCTGCAAAAGACCGCTGCTCTGCATAGCAACTTGTCAAATGTTGGTTGGAGTTGGGTGAGGCTGGCTGCTCTGGGTGTTTGTCTGATGTCTAACTCAATTTTTTTTCTTGCTCTGTGAGCCATTTAAACTTTGCAAAAGAAGAAGGGCCTCTCCATCAAATTGAATAGAGCATCTGAGGCAGAGAGAGGAGAAGTTAAAATGAGCCCAGCTCTGTTCTAGAAAGGTTAGATCTACACGATACTAAAGAACTCAAGAGTCTTTCAGAGGAAACTGCCAAAAAAAATTGCAGACAGATAAAGGACAGGAGGAAGTTTTCACTTTACAAATAAATATTTTGACCACATAGGTGACTAGAGTGTCAGGTTGTGATTCCTGATTCATCGTCCGTAATGCTTTTTGTTCCCTGTGTCTGTCTCTTGAAACAAGTAGCATCTGTATGGCTTGGACAGCTGTAAATGTACAATTTTCAGGAGGTTTCTAGAAATGGCTTTGAAGTAGCCCATTGCTACATTTAGGATGTCTTGGAGATCTGAGAATTGTCCAAATAAAATTTTGCATGCATGTATAGCGAGTTCAGAGATTCACTGTATCAGTCTCTGAAGCTACCATAGGCGCTTCAGTTAGATAAAATCTTTATCTCTGACTCTAGCTGTGTATCTCTTTTCACAATGTACTTGCCTCTCATTAGAGCTTGACCTATTACAGTGGACTCCAATCTTGGACCCATTCAGAGGGCATTAATTACCAGAGTCCAGAACTACCTCGTTATATGATCAATAGTATGTCCCTCTAGGACAGGCATGTAGCAAGAGTTCACTGTAGTGGTTTTTTTTTAACAAAGTCAGAGGATTTAAAAAGCCACAGAATTAAGTGGGAAGCTCACTGTTAAAACACTATGCTAAAGTGAATACAACTCTAATGATGCTAATTATTTTCCTCAAATGAAAGAGTCTTCGAACTCTAAGAATGCAAATCTGTGGTCCTCAGATTAAAAAACATAATCAAGGATCCTTTCAGTGCATGAGATTCTCAGCATTAGTTACTATCCTCGGTCAAGCTATTTGCAAGTCACCCATGAGAGGCATTTTATCATTGCGCTTTAGTCTGAATCTTCGGGAATGTGGAGGTGCCGTGAAGAGTGTGCTCATGCAGTGCAAATGAAAATCCACATCTTGGTCCAGTTTTGTCCACACAAAGAGGAAACGTTGACTCTCCCCATTTCATA
Organism: Talpa europaea; assembly: GCF_964194135.1. Lineage (NCBI taxonomy): Eukaryota > Metazoa > Chordata > Mammalia > Eulipotyphla > Talpidae > Talpa > Talpa europaea. The sequence goes on along the minus strand of NC_140074.1, from coordinate 111,582,338 downwards.
CATGAGAAAACATGAAGCTAAAGCAACTTTAGTGTTTTCTGAAGTTCTCAGGGTAGATTCCCACCCATTCCCTATTGAAGGGATTTGAAAAACATACCCAGACAATGGACAGCTGTGTTCATAGGCACAGCCCTGAGTGCCCCCCTGCTTTGCAGGTAGATTCTTGTAGCTTAAAAATTCTACTGAAATGAGTTTTTCTAGTGCATTTCATAAAAGATTCAATCTGCCAGTATTTTGTTTTACTCACAAGTCTTCAATTTTATAAAGCAATTTTATATAGGTTTTTCTAAAATCAGAACATATTAATATACCATAGGTGGAGTTGGTCTTGCTAATTCAGAATTGTTTGCTTTAGAATCACTATATCAGTGTAAGGGCCTGGCACAGAATGGGAAGTGGTATTTCCATGTATGAGATGGTTAGAAGAGAGTCATCTGAGCTTACCTTCCAGGATCCAGGAAAGCAAAACTCTCCATGACATCTGCTGGGAGAAGATAAAGAAAAGATCAGCTCATTTTTGTCATGTCATTAAGTGATATCTTGAGTTGGCTGGTTAATTTTTCTCAGGTGAAAAAATAGGAAATGTCCTTTTTCCAACTACATGGGATCATAGATAATTGCTGAGTTTCCTAACTTGCCTGTGTGCAGTGACCCCCAAAGTAACTAATGCCACATTTAAATTAAAATCAACTTCACCATGGATGACTTCAAACAAAAGCTTAAAACCTTCATTGCAATTTCTTCTCCTGGGATGTTTTCCTTTGTTCTGTTCTACTGAAAATTGACCACCTTAGAGATGACTAACAAAGCATATTTGTTCTCAGCCTTGATGGTCCTTGGGCTGTGCATGTCTGAGGGTGTGTATGTGTGCACACGTGTGCACGTCTCTGCGTGCCCTTCCAGGTGCATCCAGATCTGAGCCTCTCTAGACAATACAGCATTGCTATGTGTTCCAGTACCATGCACCTGAGTCTGGATCCATCAGCATCCTGCTCCCTTTGGCTCTCAAGCCTTGTCAGTGTAGATCCTTGAATCTCTTGTCCTGGCTGAACTGTACAGTAAAAGAATTGTAGCTAGGAAATGAAAGAATGAATGTTGCTATAGCTACCCGCAGCTATTAGCTGTAGGATATTAGATTCTATTTAAAGTTATTTTATAGAGTATTATAAATTACTGGAGTATAAAACTTTATGTCCTAATATAAGGAGATGTCACTTCCTTCAGTCCCATCTCAGTCAACCGTTACACAAAATATGTCTTCTGTAGAAATTGGTGTGATTATTTTATCTTCTGATGTGTGGTCTAAATGGACTCCTAGGGTAAGTTGTGAGTTGGAAAGTGAGTAGGGTTGGTGCTTCCTGGAGAGTGAGCCCTGGGGTCATTCATTCATGGGGATAAGGTGGAGCCTCAGAACAGAGAACAGAGCTTCCTGTGGAGAGACACAAAAGGAGCAAATCATTTGCTCAATCCATATTCACAAAATCAGTTATTGAAAAGGTAGATAAAGACCCTAAGAATATAGATTATTTTTAGGAGAACAAGAATGAGAAGGAGATTAACTTACCTCAGCACCCATGCTTGAAAGCAATTGTTTCCTGAGACTCAGAGATGCTTTTTGTTCTTGAAGTTGCAAAGTGAATCACAAGATTAGAACCCTCTAACCTAGAGGATCTACTTTGTATTTCTCTTTCTGTCGAGGTTCTTGATTAAAAATTCTTTTTTGCTCTATAGTCAAACTTCAGTGCCTTCTGAAAACAAAGGAAAAAAATCTGAAGGTCACCTAGTTATGTGCCAGCTTATTAGGCAATGAGCATAACAGTTATCAAAAAATAACTCAGGAAGGAAGCAATCACATAGAAAAATATGCTGAAGATGTGAATAGAAATAAATAGAGATCAAAAGTTATATGAATGAGAAGAAAAGAGAAAACTATACAGATTCTTTTGATAGTGCATGCTATAAGAAATTTTTTTAAAGGCATCATCTTTTGCTGTCAGAACACTAAAAATATTAGTGGAACCACTATTGGGTGAAGTTTGGACTATCTCCTCCACACAACATATGACAACATGCCAGAGAAGACCCCCTTGTGTTACTACCAGCCCTGATAAACCCTTCTAGAAATTTCCAGTGATTCACTACTCTATTTCACTGCTCTCTCTGAGGACAGATGGTGGGATCAGTCCCCAGAGAACTTCAGGTTCCGGGTGGAAAATTATCAAGGGGCTTTCAGGACACAAGTGATATTTTCAGCTCTTCTTCCAGCTGAAGGTCACGACTTTGGAAAAGAGGGTGGCTAAGGGATATGACAGCTGAAGATGGTGCTGAAGAAAATACGTTATTTTCCTGGACTATGGCCTGTGATACTAGAACAGAGGGCCTTGGCTAGGATCTGGGCACACTTCACAGAGACTGGGAAGAATGTGTTTGGCAGACAACTCTGAGCTGAACAACAGAATTGAAATAAGACTTTTGTCAGAGGGGCACGGGGATGTCCAAATAAATTGCAAAACAGGATTATATGGAAAATGCCATGTCTGACATGGTAAGAAGCAGCAATTCAAGGGCAGAAGTTCCTAGCATTTCTTTGGCAATGACAAGTGACTTCTATATGTCAAATCTACATTTATATACCAAACCTCAACCGATAGGCAATTGAATTTGAGATGTCAAGAAATGTAGTGAAGCCTATAGATAGACTAAATAACAAATTGACCATTGGAGGAAACGTTAAAAAAATTAACTTTATTCAAATAAATATATTTAAATGTGAAAATTTTGTGACCAGAATTCTTGCCTTGGCTAAGCCACCAAAGAACAGAATTCTTTTGCTCTAAGAGTAGTTATTCTTGATAAATCCAGATCCCCTTACCTGAGATCTACCACAACTGTGCCCAAAAAGGGAACCAGACCATTTATTCAAGAAATGCATAGGTGTTTTAGATGTCTCTGCTCTCCAAGAAGTTACAATCTGGTAGGGAAGAGAGATGTGAAAATGAAAAATCTTAAAATCCATCAGAATGGATGTATTTATAGGGATCATCGAGGTGTAAACAAAAATCCTGGAGGTTGAGAAAAGAATGGGTTCTCCAACAAAATACTACTTGGTTAACCCTTTGAATATAGACTGTGGAGGTTTATGGCTGAGTTTATTTCCCTAGGGGAACTGACTCTATAAAACACAAACCCTTAAAAACATAGATGGATGTATGTTTCAACAGGATCAGTGTGGGCCCTTCTGAAATTTCTCATGAGGCAGTGTCTGTCCAGAGCTTTCCTTGTGTTACTACCAGCCCTGATAAACCCTTCTAGAAACTGGAAATTTCTAGAAGGTAAATTGGAAATTTTCCATTTCAAGTCTTTATTGCATGATGCTAGCTTGTGGTTGGTCCTGATTACTTGTTTTAATCATTTTTTTTAACCCTAGTTAGAGGACGTAGGTGCCATGTTGCCTATCAAAGACAAAAAAAGGAGAGGAATTTAGGCCTGTGTAGCGTGCATTCATACACTGGTACAAACCTAGAGATGTGGGAGAGGAAGGAAATCATTTCAATTTCAACAAAGGGAAAATGAATCCTAAGCTCTGTTTTGGTGGCATTATACCATAGGCTACCTAGTCAGATATTGTTTGAAAAATGACATTTTTTAAAGAAAGATTATTATAAGATTTATTTTTTAATCAAATCTGTATTAAAAATACAGAGGTGATCTTAGTATAATAAGGGACCAGATCCCTCCATAAATTTACCAGAAATCTGAGTCCATTAAAACTAGAATATCCCACATTTTCCTCATTTACAATTCCATCTTTTACAAAGTAGAGGAAAAAATAGAAGAAAAATGTCTTTATATTTAATGTAAATTATCAAGCAATGTTAATGGGAATGCAGGGAAAGCCATCTCAGAGAGGTTAAAGCTACAAGGAGGGTTTCTGAACCTGTGTCCAGATTCAAGAAATTCAGAGAACAGATACAAGTGAGTTTACAGCTAGAAGACTTGAGTGTGTGGGAATTTCTAAGTTTGAAGAATGTCGATAGTTCACATGCTGGTTGTTCAGTTGAAAATAATCCCGGTGATAACAAAAGAGGAAGGCAGCCTAGAAAACCTCTGTGGATGAAAAAGGGCCCGAGGGAGGGCTTTCTGCATTTCAACATCAAAAGAACCCATTTCAAAAATTCATTTGAATCAGAAGATACAAAATTAGTGCCATTTATTTTCTGGTTGTTGGGAAAACTAAAAACCAGAATAAAGTAAACCATGGGTAAAATCCTCATGTCACCAAAGCCCATCACAGTACTCATACAAAGTAGACATTTAATAAATAGTTGTCATTTCTGAATAAAGGGAAAAGGCAGCACATTTGACTTGTATTGCTATCAGATTTTAGAAAGATAGAAAAGCTAGCTTCATACCCAAGAGAACAGGAGAAACAATATGGAGAAGTGAATTAATATAAAGATTGAGTGAGAACAATTAGGCACCCATTAAGTTCAAGTTTTAGGGTTTAAAATTCCAATTGCTGAAAACAAATCTCCTCCTCCTTTGAGGAGGAGATGATTTGAGATGATTCAATGAAAACGAGACTTCTCAGAAAACTAGGATCAAGAGCTACCCAAATCTGCTAAAATTTAACTCCTCAAATGATTTTTTAAAATTAAAATCCTTAGCAAAATTCTAGAAAGGATGATTACAAGATAACTGTAGTTTCAATTATTTTAAAGAGTAATCACCAAAACAAATCATGGCATCGTAACTTTATCTTTGCGCTAAACTTTACTCTCTTGATAAAGTGAGAGAGCACCCCAAAACAAGCCCGTATCAATCAACAAAGTCTCCCCAAAGGATTCACAACTGATTGAATAATCACCATCAATTATTGCAATAGCCTGGGGGAAATTTTGTAGCATTAGAACCCAGGGCTCTACCCTGGGCCGTGACCTACTCTATTGGTTGCTGAATCCATTTTTATCAGCAGTCTTTGAATGTGAGCCCATGTTATTTTCTCATCTTGCCAGACATCTAGATGGAGACAAGTGAACAGAAGATGGACGGTTTAAAACCATTCTAGATTAGGGATTGTTGACAGCACAGGCAACCCTCAGCTTAGAGAAGTAAGAAAAGAACCACTTCACTTTCCGGTTGCTCAGAAGTCGCCATGTGCTTTTCTTGCCTCACTCCTCAGTGCCCATTACTTGATGGCAGCATTACTGACTCACCCTTGCTTTTTGGTAGCATCTGCCCTTGATTTCTACAGTGCTACACTATCCTAGTTTCATGTCTTCTGAAGTCCCCTTACTCTGTTTCTTTATTAACAAAGTCACTTCCTCTGGCAACTTGATGGGGGACAAAGTTCATTCTTTAACCTCTGCCTTTCTAATCATCTTCCCTCAAGGTGCTCATCTCCATTCACCTCTGTACTAGCGATTCCTCACTCTGTAAGGCTGAACCTGTGATACTTTCCTAAGCTCAATTTCCACTGATGCAATTGCCTCCATAAATGATTTATTTAGAAATCTGACAATTATCTAAACTCAGAATGTCTAAAACATGACTGAATTTGTAAAACCCCAGCTTCATCTTGACTTCTTATTCTATCACCACCACATTTGAGGTCAAAACTTGAGAGAGAAACCTTAGACTTACCATACCCTTTCTCTGTAGGCACTTGATCATCAGATTGTGTCAGTCCCTCACTTACAGATTCTTTTGAATACATTCATTCATTTCCATTTCCAGAGCAAAGCCCTAACCCGAGTATTGGTTAAATCATCACACTGTTTGTTAACTTGTTTCTCTACCTTCCTTTCCAATATCTCCTGTGTAAGACCAACCTTCCTAAAGTAAGGAGGGCACATCATGCATTCCCTTGTCACCGATGACCTGCTATTATACCTCTGAAAGGTCTTCTTACCTTTCAAATACTAACCTACCTTCAAAGTCCAACCTAAGTTCTTTTTTCCTCCCATGAAGTTTTAAATCCAAGATCTTCTGTTTATTAGCTGTGTCACCTTGGGCGGGCTGCTTAATCTTTCTGTTTTGGCTTCCTCATCTAAACAAAGCCACTGTATGCTAAGAATACTTACCTCCTAGGGCTGTGAGAATTAAGTGTGTTAGCTTCAGTTAGAGGCCTCAATACTCAGTGTTACATAAGACAATCAACATTTGTATATTCTTTTGTCATCCCAAATTAGAAGTTATCTCTTCCTCCTCATTATTACTATATTACAGATAGAACCCTTAATCTGCTCCACTTACTAAATTATTTGATTTCTTCACATGAAATGTCTGTTAGTTACCCACAGATTAAAAGCTTGTTGGGAGGCAAAGCTTCATCATGTATTTCTTTGTACATCCACAATCCCTACTGTTGGCCTCACCTACCTGGGGTAAGCAAGTAATGATTATACCTTAATCTGCTCTTCATTTTCCATAAACGATCCCCTGCGTTGTACAATTTCCAAGGCACCATTTTAACTGGATTTCTTGGTCTGGCCTCACCGATCATCTCCTAATCATTCATTTGTATGACACAACCCACCTCTCCTGTTGGCCATCTCTGAGTGCTACATTTATCAGGGACAGTGGGTCTTGGCAGGCAGACAAACAACACATTCTATAGACAAAGACCCTGAAAGCCAATCTTGCCAGTACAATTCCTGTAGTTGCTGAGAGCCATGAGTTTGGTTTTCAAGCCTCTGATATGGAATACCATAGGGCCTTTAAGAGAAGTAGTTGAAGATCTGGGACTGCTAGGTTATTTTCCCTCTTTTTTGTTTTTGCTTTTGGAGGTCATGTGCTTGACATTTGACTCTAAAAGGATCCGGGATGCCAGGGCTGTCACATAAAGAATGGTCCAGCAAAAAGAGTGAAGTTTTGGATTGAAATGGTGTGAATGTTTCAACAGATCTTCTAAAGACCATCCAGAGCCACACATAAATAATGAGTTTGGAAAGGCAACAGGAATGCTTGGGATGTGGCCTGCTGAATTAGCCATGTAGTGTTCTTGGAGAGGTGGGCTATTACAGATAAAGGACCATTTGGAAAACATTTATCAGGGTGTGGTGGGGGAAAGATTTCTTTGGGTAAGTGGTTCTAGTGAGATTTGTTTTTCCAAACATGATCCGCAGCCTGGTTCTGCAATCTCCACTTAGAACGATCAGAGTAGAGGGACTGGATGTCCACAAATCCATGAACTGTTGAACACCAAAGGGAGCTCTGATGACTTTATCCAAAAACCATTACCACCTCCATGTCACATGTATAAGATCTCCCCCTTTGAGTCTGAGTTTATGGTCTAGGCAGCTTCATGAGAGTCAAAGACAAAGCTGCAGAGATGCTACTCCAATCATTTCATCTAGACAGAAATAACACAAAGAAAATTTCCTTCGCCGGCTGCCCCAAGCCTATATCGTTAGCTATCAGTTAAGTTCCCTCTGCGAGGAGTAAGTCATTCCTCAAAGGAGATGCATTTGGTGGCACACAGGTTTATAAGCCAATAAGAGGCTCAAAGAACCCTGCAGAAGAATAATACTCATCACTTTATGCCTGAAGGGTTAACCCACCTGCAGTCAGGCTTCCAGGATGAAATTCAGACCTTAGAAAATTCTGGCTCTCAAGACATCCAGCCATACCACAGGAGGACTCTCAGTCCAGGGTTTCCACTTGTTCATCCATCTTGGTCTGCATTCCCTGATACTGACACCTTCACTTCCTGAGAACAGGATGGTCCTGAAAAGCAGCTTCCTGGTGTGACAGCAGGAGACAGCTGCTGGACTCCAACGTGCCTTATCCTGTTTGAGTTTCTCTCTAGCACATCTTTTCTAGACTATCCATGATCTGTCTCCTGTCTACCTCTTCATCAAGGAGTTGCCTCCCCTCCACCCTACTCACAATCCATAAGCCTCGTACACAGTCTCTTTGTAATTTCCCAGTCCACCACTTCTTCTGTTTGATCCATCTGCCAAGACACAGCTTTGGAAAGTATTTGGATGTTGAGACAGAGGACACTCACTAGTGAAGATGAATGAATGTCTATTTAGTACAAGTTGGGATTCCCAGGAAGAGAAGGGACACAGGAGAAGCTGGTCATGAGAAGGAAAGCAAAAGAGGGAGAGGAGAGGGTGGCTTTGTTTTTTCTCATCAGGATATGGTGCCAAGAAGAGGGCTGCCCTGCACAGTGGGGCTAGAGGCTATGCACTTTGAATCCAGCCAGTGCCTCTCTGTATACTGACCTTTGGCAGGTCCCATGGGCAGTGGTGGAGAGGAGGGATGAGCAGGAAGGGCCCATCAACATTAAATGCCAAAAATGGAGCCATGTCTTTATGGCATTTCAACCCCCAAAGCCTTCATACAAGCAGTTTTTCCAATAGGCAGACTCCAACCTATCCTCTGGAAGTCCGCTTAGGAATGGACTTTTCCAGAAACTTTCCCACCTCACCCAGTCACATTAGTCCAGTTGCCTCTCTGTTGCAGAGGTGACCTGTGTTTACCTCCATTTTTATAGCACTTATCACATTCGCTCTTTGTATCAGTTGAATGGCATCTCCCAAAAGATATGTTCAAGTCCTGGGCTACCTATGAACAGGGCTTTATTTGGAATAGGGTTTTTGCAGATATAATTAAGATCAAGGAATGAGGTCAGCTGGATATAGTGTGGGTTGACAGTGGGCTTACAAAGAAGAGATTCCAGTGGGAAGGCCATGCAAAGATGGAGACAGAGAATGGGGTTCAGCTGCCACAAGCCAAGAACCCCAAGGATGTATTATTGCCTGCAGCTTCCAGAAGCTAAGAGACAGCCTGGGAATGTATTCTCCCTCAGAGCCCCGGGAAGGAACCAATTTTGCTGACAGCTGGATAGCAGATTTCTGGCCCCCAGAACTGGGAGAGGATAAATTTCTGCCACCCAGTTTGTGATCGTTTGCTTTGGTAACCCTGGGACACTATTATTTTTATTCATTTTATGTCTGGATTTTTATCTTCATTGCAAGAACTATGAACTCTTGCAGAGCAGAGGTTGTGTTTGCTCATCTTTAAATTCTCCAGAACCTATCGCTGTGCCTGGGACAAATGGAGGAATGCTGTAATGTTTTCTGAAACAAAACTACTGAGTCTAAAGCAGTTGAACACAGAGGGGGAACCCTAGCTCAACAGCAGGAGGCTTCCTGTTGGATCAAGCTGTGGCAAAGTCCCAAAGGGTTTGACCACCAGTTAGAGAATCAAAGGTACGGCACACTGTATGCTTTTGCGTAGACTCTTCCTCTGTTTCTTGCCTGCAGGTGGATTTCTAGAACTTTGGGTTGGCGGCAAGTCCCTCTGCCAATCTATGCAGGCACAAGAGTGCTTTGGCATGAATCCACATTTTCTCTCTGGGTCCGTGTCCACCAGATTTAACTAGAAGATGGACACATAGTCTGGACCCTCTGACTTAAACCACATGGTCCCCTGGGAGCCCCAGGGATGAGGGTTCCAATGGTGCAGGAGAGTTGTTTGATTTGGTGCTTTCTTCCCCCTCAGGAGGAGGTAAGTGAATGAGGATGAAAATATTTACTTAGAGACCACCTAGGCCAGGTCCGAAAGCTCCTGAGCCAGGTGGGAAACTTCAGCCCAGTGAGAGTTCTCTGTTTTTGTTAAAGAAATCAGAGATGGGCAGCTCAGGAGCTCGGAGCCCTTGGTGGACATCTGAGCACGAATCCCTGAAGCTGCCCCAGCGACCATTGCTCCTTCGCACTTTTCCATCGCCTCGTTTTACACATGACAAACAGTCCGGTCACTTGTTTAAGGCACGGGGTTTTCTTTTTCCTCCTCCTCCTCTCTTACTCTTTTTTTCTAAAAGCCACAAGAGTGTTAGGTGATTTTTCCCTCCCGGCCTGGAGAACATTTATTACAGATGCTTAATCTTTCCCCTCTCCTTGGGGCAGTTCAGGCCCTTGTACCCAGGAGGTAGAGGTTGGCCTTGGCAGAAATGCTGCCAACACATAGGGGCAGAGGCTTTTTATTTTAGCCTGTTCTATCAGGCAGGCCTGGGTGAGAAACACGCCATGCGCTGACAATAGATTACACCAGAAACCACAGCTTGCATGCAAGAGAAACAAAAGGGTCCCTCCCTGCTTTCCAGGAGCTTCCACAAAGACACAGACATGTGAAAGGAGAGGAGAACAAAGAATCTCTTTGCCAGCAGATGTGTAAAACTGGTCTTTTTCATTTTTTTCCCTCAAGAAACTTTGCATCCAGGACATTATTTCATCTATTCCCAGGATAGAAAGCAGGTAGCCTGACTTTGTTTTGTGGGTTTGGATACCAAGAGGTTGTATGAATGGCCCAAAGTCACACAACTTGTTCATGTCAAGGTAGAAGCAAAATCTCACCCTCCTGGTTACCACTTCTGGCACTTTTGATCCTCATCAGAGCAGCAACCCTCTCCTGGACTCTTTCTCTTTGCCAGATCTTATCCTAGACACTCCGCCTGAGTTGCTGAATCCTCACAAGGGTCCTCTAAAGGATGGTCTGTTATCACTCCTGTCTTACAGCTAAAGAAACTGACATTTGTCCAGCTAACACTGCTGATTAGTACTGAGACCACAATTGACACCAAGTCCATCTAACTCAAAAGCTCTTCCTTGTGACTCTAAGCTATAGATTTTAAGATTCCATTTGCCAAGAGAGGCCAGAGTAAAGTAGTGGCTGATATCTGAAGGGTTTGATTAGGAAAATGTCATTGGGTGTGAACTTTGAGTCCACTTAGAAATGGGAAAAGGATGAGCGGTAACACATATTTCAGCTAAATTACATCAAGTCCTTTGGAAGAGTTATCACCTATGGCCCCCTCCCTGGATGGCATGGTTCTCCCAATTTTACAGGTAGGGGGCTGAGGCTTGGGGAGACCCGGTTCTTGCTCACAATCTCCCAGCTGGGACCTTGATGGAATCAGGATTCGCGTTCAGGAGGGTCTGACTTCAGAAAAGTCCTGCCTCTCCATCACCCTTAACAGCACTGTGAAGGTGCAAGGGGATGGTCCAGATCGCATGTGAAAGCCATAGGTTGGAACTTGAATTGGTGAACAGGGACCCTGCAAGGACTTTCCTTAATCAAAGCCACATACCTGTGTTGAAAGACATCAGTAATACATCGGTAAATATCCAGGGAACAAAATTGCTGCAACTTAATAGCAGTAGACTTTCATTTTCTCTCTTGATAATTTTTCTTAACATTTTCTTTTGCCTCACAGCAGAACACGTAGAACTGTACCAATTTCCATAATTTATTTAGCTTGATTCAGATTCTTTTGACATAGCTGTCATGTTGCTGACAAACGCCAACACCCTCTTATTTTCCCTCTCTAATGCTACATTTGTGGAGAGCCATATAATGACCTCCACCATTTTTTAACTATTTACAATGAGAGCGTTGCATGAGCTTATATAATTTGTTCAACAACCGTGCAAAGTAGGTATTATTTATCCCAATTTTAAGATGAGGTAACTGAAGCAAGAGTGGTTATAAAATTTCTTCAGATCACACAGGGAGTAAATGGCAAAGCCAGGATGTAAACTTAGGTTTCTGGGATTCCAAAATTCATTCTCTTTCTACTGCCTAAAGGTAACTGGATAGGCTCTAGGTGGAGGCAGTGAAAAAAAAAGTCTTTTAAGGTCACGTTTGTGTGTTTTAATGTAAGATAATAAATAATAGGGAAGGAGATGACATGATGGAAATGGTGCTTGGGGCAGGTGGGGAGAGACTAGAAACAAGAAAAGTCTTCGTTAGTGGCTATGAAAAGCAATAGGAATTTGGAATTTCAGTACCTGAAAAACGATAGAGGTTGTAGAAACCAGAAATGACATCTCAGGACTTGTAGACTTTGTGGAAAAATAATAGGTAGGATTTGAATTATAATCAAAGGGAAGGGAAGAATTGAAAGAGACACAGAAGGCAAGTTCATGGGATGTATGGTCACAGCATCATAACCATGAGAAAGAAGGTGATTGGCTGTGATGACAAGGGATTTGAAAGGCAGGGGCCATTTCCTTCTTGGGGTTCTGCAGAAAGAGCTAGAGACCGGCAGCCCTAGTGAATAGTTGTACCACATGCAGTTGTAGTGCTGCCTCTACCAGTGGCCATGGATGAAGACCTTTGGAGATGGAGCATTCAACATTGCCAGACCCAACCCAGATGTGAAATCCTGACTATATGCTGACTAAGAGCTGGAGAGGGTATGCTTAAGGCCATGAGAAAAAGCAGCTGTACTGAGCCACGCTTGTGTCTATACCAGGCATGGCAGCCTATTCACCATGGTCACACCCCTTCCCGCCCTCCACCAGCCTAGCCTCCCTGTGCCATAGGAGGACTAGGAGGACTTACTGGAGCTGCACAGTCCCCAGAGTGAACAGGAACTCAGACTCATCCATCACCACTCCAAATGAAGCCACACCTAGGGAGGAGCTAGAGCTTCCGTTATTCTGATTTTCATTCTTTTATATCCAATCACTTTCTGTCTCACAGTAGCCTGCTGAGATCATGGCTCTACCCTATTACCCTGCGGATGTTTCTACAAAATGTGTGTGGTCTGGACTATTGATGACAGCCATACACTCCTGCCTGTATATTCCTATCCACACACTCTGGAACATTCAGTATAAGAGGTCACAACATGGCAGCCCATGAACATGATATATCCCATATTTTGTTTGCCCTACACAATGTTTGTTAACATATTGAGTGAACACTTTTAAATTGGGAAATCTCACACATTTCCCACTTCTCCTTAAAAAGTAAAAAGCTCTAGCAATCCCACATGTCAGGGAGCAGCAGGAGCCTTCTATTGCTGCTCTCTTTATATATAACATTTTGTGTGTATTTTACCACAGTCTCCACCATGCCCTATTACCTTACACAAGGCGAGCTGCCCTCCTTTACCTCACTTATATGACCCCTACAGACATTTAAACTTTGGGACCCCAATGTATGGTAATGATGTTGTTTCAAATAGAAGTTAACTGATGCCCAGAAAGCATGAATGCATTTGAATAGTAGGAATAATTGAATTCTAATTTCTTCTGTCTTCCTCTATGTCTTCCTTAATTTCATTCTTTCCCCAAAATGCACAGCACTCCACAATAAATGCTGAGAATCAGGACATTACCCTTTCCTGCCAGCATGATAATTGAGATCAGCCACTTTCCATGCGATAGCATCTTACTCTGGAGAGCGATGTGGTCGACGGAATGATCAGCCTGGAAAATCACTCTGGGCTAGGGTGGGAGGCATGCTGGCGGCAAGGGGACTTAGGGAGACCACTCAGAAAGTTGTGACTGGACCTTTCCAGACATGGAGTCCAGGCACATCTCTGCTCAGCATGCAACTCTGGGCCTTTAACCTCTTCTATGACCTCGAGAGGACCATAAAGCCCAAGTCCTCTATGATTATCCTTGGCATAGAGCACACTCCACCTGCTGCCTCCCTCCAACATGCAGTGAGGACAGGACTCTGCTCTCTCTGTTTGGAGCCGTCCCCTGGTTGACAAGTTGGGGCTCTCAGCATCCCCTAGAGAGAATGAGAGGGAGAAACCTGGGCCCAGATATCCCAAATTTATAAGATATATAGCCCAAAATGCTGTTTTTTTATGGTTTTACACCAGCTACAACTTGTACATTTTGATAGTGGTTTTTGATGACTTTGGATTAGTCTTTTTGTAAAAGAGAAGCAGTATTATAGAGTGGACAGAGTGCTGAGTGGAAGCCTTTTTCAGCCCTTTTAATACTAGGTTCTGTGCCCTTAACAAGGGCTTCTTTAAAGGAGACAGACTGAACATACCAAGGGCATTAACATGAAGAAATAAGCACACCTCCTGCAAGCCTAACCAGGCCTGTGTGCAGCTTGGGGCTCCTGGGATTTTACAGCCACAGTCTGACAGTCAAAACCACTGAGAGCACTGGTTTTCATCCATATCTAAATGTGCCACTTCTAGGACGCTCAGCTGCACTTGCTGCAATAGGCTTAAATAATATTTAAAAGCCAAGTCCTTCATCTTAATAGGTATTAAACTTAATAGATAGTATTAATAGACACGATACCTTCAACAGCTCTTGAATCCTCCCTAGGACCCAATAAAGTTGGCACTCAGTAATTAACACTCACAACTGGACTCACTGCTCTTCAGTTTCAAGTGTGTGTTTCATGTAGCCCATGCACCCCTTGTGTAATAATAATCTCAATAGGTGTTTTGAAAAAGTCATGAAGCATGATGTTTCCCTCAAGGAGATTATACTCTGGTAGAAGGCCATCCCACTGATTATACACACGGGTACAGGTGACCACAGCAGTGGCATAAGTACTAAGGAAGATCTTTAAAAAGTGGAATAGAAGCTGAGCTTAAGGACAGAAGTGAAGTTTGGAGCAACTCATGCCAGAGCTGAGTGTTAGAAGAAGAGTAATATATCGACAAGAACTGCATCATCTTGCAGGGAAATTTTGTGTGTAAATATTCCTGGGTATTTTCATCGTGACTCAATGTGAATAGCCTCACCCTGTGCTAAGCCCAGACCAGATGCAGAGATGACCATTGTTTCGCTTTATTTGCCATTTTCTCCTTTTGGAGAGCAACATTTGGGTAGAGACTACTTTTTAGTCCTCTAATTACGAAAGTTCTCTAATAACAATTACAATTGGACATCTCGGTCAATGGTGATGGGCCTTGGGCATTTGTCTTTTCTCTAGCAGCATTCAGCTCTGGCATGTCAGGATCTCAGAGCCTCCAATGCCTCATTTGTCAATTGTTCATCCTCTCACCTTGTTTAAAAGACAAAAGGCTGGAAACAAGTGTCCTTCAACAACCACGCAGGTGACAATCATGCAGACACCTAGACTGTGCCAGGAGCTAGATTAGGTCTCCCTTTGACAAACAGCTTGCAAAATAAGTGTGACAAAATAGGCTTCCTTTGGTATATTTCCTAAGAGAATCTATTTTCCGAAAAGGAAAGTTAACCCAGACCCCTAAATTGTAAGGTGATTGTGAAGGTGACCCACTATCAAAAGGGTACTGTCACCTCCCTGCCAGGCCCTAAGGACTTTTAGGAAACAACCACAATGTTCTCCCATCCAGTCCAGTAGCCAAACCACCCAGCCCATTGCCCCAACCGAGCATCCTAACTACAGGCCTAATTGGAGAGGGGGGCAGGCACACCCCTGCCAGCTCCCCCTGTCCCCCTGCTCTGTCCTGCCCACCCTGCCTGCTCCGAGGAATGGACTTGAATCCCACCCGGTTCAGGGGCACAAAAGCCAACTCCAATCCGATGGCAGCGTCCTCGATAAACATATTCCCTCC
This sequence comes from Talpa europaea, assembly GCF_964194135.1. Lineage (NCBI taxonomy): Eukaryota > Metazoa > Chordata > Mammalia > Eulipotyphla > Talpidae > Talpa > Talpa europaea. The sequence continues at coordinate 111,567,022 of NC_140074.1, read as the reverse complement.
CCAGCGGGCGCCTTCTAAGACTTTATTTCTCACCATTTCTTTCATTCTTTGAAAGTGATTTCTTTGTCAGAAGCAACGTGTGGAGCTTCCCCTCCCTCTGCCTTTGACCCTGCGCCGGAGACTTGGCCATTCCTGGAGCCAGGCCGTGGGAGAGGCGGCCATTCAGCCTCCCCGGACAAAGCCTGGGTTCCCTTGGCAACAGGAACCGTGTGGAGGTTCGCAAGGGGTTTCCCTCCACCCCCTAGGTTCTCTTTCAACTCGAGCGCTTATCCCCGTCTCTCATGGAGGCGTCTCTGACCAGGGTAGGAAACCGGCAGTTGCGAGTATCGGTCACTGGTGTTTGGAGACAATTGTTTTGCCCGCGACAGGCAAGAAAATGTGAGGCGAGTGGGTGAGTGAACTGGGGCGCAAGCTGCTGAGCGTCCTGGGCCAGGCCGAGGGAAAGCAGGTTTCGCTTCTGTGCACAGCCAAGTCCTGATCCCAAGTGGTTTGGGGCGGTCAAGTGAAGTGTGGTACCTTTTGGGGACGTGAGAGATTGGGGATGGATGGAAGAAGAGAGGCTTCCCAGAGGCAAGTTTCTGCGTGGTGTTTTGGTTTCTATCTTATGCTTGGATGTTTGCTTATCTAAATAGCAGAAAACGGGGCTTGCCAGCTGCCACGTTGGTATCAACTCCATGTTATGCCACTGGCTCATTTCTGCTAGTGGACCTGCAGGCGGGCGCACACTCTCTGTCTCTCTGTGTCTCTCAGTCTCTGTCTCTCTCTCTGTTTCTCGACATTTTTCTCGTGATGGAGAAGAAATATTTGTTCTGAAACCCACCAAGAACTTCTCTCTGGAGCGTGGAGCCAGGGCTGGGCACTGTGTTTGGCCCCCTGCTGCTCCGGAGGTTGTGGAGGGTCTGGATTTGCTGTCACAAAGGCAGGCTCATCCAGAAGACCTAAGTTACACGTTTGGTTGATGGGAGGAGATGTCTGTTATTGATTGGATCAATGGTAATGGAAAGTTTATAGGAGAATGAAGTCTAATACTGAAGAATGGGCTGAAGACAGGGTATAGGGAAAAAATTCAGCTCTTTTGTGTCACCTCAGAACTTCAGAGCAAGTGAGAACTGTGCTAGAAAGGATTCTGGAGAGTGACCTGGGAGCTTCAGGCTCTTGAGGGAGGCAGAGACCTTGCTAGGAAAGGCTAGAAGGCAGAAGCCAAGACACCTTCCCTTTCCTTCTTTCTTACCTTTCTCTTTCCCTTGTCTTCTCTCGTTCCTTTTAAAAGGATACGCAGAGCAGAACTGTTTGAGGAGGCTCAGAGTTACTTTAGGGTCTCTGTGAAGTTAAACTGAGTACTGCATTCAACTATTAATCACACATTTCAATAAAAAATTTATTTCTTTCATCCTGTGTTCAAATTTGCATTAACTTTTTGTGGATGGGGACTATAGACTGTCTCCATTGTTGCATCACAACCACCTCTGGGTGCTTGCTCAATGTTTGTAAAATTGAATCGATTCTCCCGTGAGCAGCCTGCAGTGTTGCTGTTTACCTTGATGGTCTGCGGCAGGGAGGAGGCTGGAGCTAGGACCAGTCCTGTGAAGAGGCGAATTAGGTGCTGCACTTAGACAAGACATTAGCAGTACACCCTTGGTCAAGCTATTTCTGACTCTTGGTATCTCCATCCATCAAGTGATAGTACTCGGGTATAGTGTCCCCCACCAAAAGTACTTATCTGAAGTCCTCATGTAGCCCTTAAGCCTGGGAAGAAGAGGATTTGGGGCTGGAGGGAACACAGTCTGGTCAGGAGCAAGCCCTGCATAGAAGGATGGGCTGATGGTAGAGGAGGGAGAGCAGGATTGGGTCAGAGATGGGAAGCAGGAAAAATCTGGACCTTAGATTACCTCTGACATTCAGAATCAAGAGACAAGTCTCTCCTGGTTTTGTGCCCCCTCTTTGGTATTGGATGAGGAAAAAGTAATGCCCAGCTTTGTTCTACTAGAGGCAAGGAAGCTGTTCTTTTCCTATAAAGGAATTAGTGAACAGGGCTTCTCACTACTGATAAATTTGAGTCACCGCCCTCAGCATGCTAAGCAGCTGGTCCTAAACCAGACACATACTATTGCCTCATTCCATCTATTCTTCCACTTCTTCGAAAATCCATACATAGTTATTGAAAGTCCACCAGGTCAGGCACCATTAACCAATGAACAAGACAAAATCTTTATCCTCACCATGCAAGAGAGAGAATGAGTAGAAAAACAGACCAGACAAACACAATATACGTCCCAGGTTGATCAGTGTGCCCAGGAAGACTAAGCAAGGAGAACACAGGGAGTGGCAGGTGGTGTTTTTGGGTGGAGAAAGTTCTGAGAAGACGATGTATACATTGAAGCATCATTAAGTGAGGATATGAGCCAGCCTGATGGTGTCCGAATAGCATTGGCGCCTGGGGAACTGTGAGTGTGAAGACCTTGACGTAAGAGTCAGCTTGACATGATGGACACAAAGCAAGGAGCTGGGGCTGGAGCAGAGTCAGTGAAGCAGAGAGGAGAGGCAGATGGGCTGGGGTGAGATAGTGCCGATCATAGACCACGGTAAGGACTTCGAGTGAGCCCCACTCTCTCGGCCTTTTTTTTAAGGTTTATTTATTAATGCATACAAGAACTGGGGTACAGGCCAGAGGTGTGGGAGGTGACAGGATTCACCAGAGACAGAGCAGGGAACAGAACAGGCAGACTGACTGAAGTACACTGCTGAGGGGAGCAGTGGATGAGTAAGACATCTGCTGCACCACATGGGTTGCTCCTTGGCCAGGGATCGAACTTGTGCTGCAGAGCTGCGGATAGCTTCATAGGTTGCATCTTAACCCCTTGCACCACCCAGGAGGCCCATCTCTCTAATTTCTAAGTAGGAAAGGCTTTATTTTATCCAAAGTGTGATGGAAGGCTATGAGACAGATTTTCACATGGAAGTGATCCTATCTGATCACTCCAGCAACTGTTAGATAATAGTGCACCAAAGATAATATCTGTCAGATGTTTCGTGGAGTAAAGGGACTGAAAACTAAGTGGTCTACAGGTGTATGGGAACTAGGTATGGTTGGATGAACCTGGATTTGAATCTCACCTTGAGACTTACCAGACTGTATTTCTCTTCTATACAAGGGTTCAGCAAACTGCAGACACATGAGCTGAATCCCATTTGTATAAATAAGATTTTATTGGAACACAGTTATGCTCATTCATTTATGCACTCTCCGTGGCTGCTTTAATATCTGGATGGCAGAAGTAAATGATTGCAATGAAGCCTGCATGGCATGCAAAAGCTAAAATATTTACTCACTAATATTTACTGGGACGCTGGTCTACACCATCTGGCTCTCTCGATTCTCTTGGGGAGGACAAGGTCCTAATAATGCAAGTGACCTCAAGCCACTGAGTGCAAGTGGAGACACACTGGTCACCTACAGAGGGGACAGGATGAGGACTCTGGACACAGGGGTAAGTGTAGGGAGGACAGGAATACTAAACGCTTCAGACCCCAGAGACAGCTATCTAAAACAGAGGTGAGCTATAAAACAGCAGAAGGGCTCAGGAAACAGGTGGCTATAGCAGTTTTATTTAACCATCTCAGCTTGAATGTTCACTGATGATTTGGTATGTCTGGGACATCCATTAGTAATCAACCAAACCTCAGGGCATACCACCTGACATTCCCAATAACCGTCACCAGCATGCTGGGGAATGATGCTTGCCTAGTCTCAGATACTGTAGCTCAATTTTCATGGGGGAGCGCCTCCTTCCTCTCTCAAGACTTCAGAAGTGTTGCAGCAACTAGGATGTCTTATCAGGGACTGTTCCCTTGCCTGGCATGCAGGAAGGCCATAGGTTGATTTCATTCCCTTTGATCTCTAAGTTCCCACTGATGCTATTAAATAGACCTTTCAACTAAGATTCTGCTGGTTACTGATGCACTCAGTTCCAACACATGAGGGTACATTTCTTGAGGGTACATTTATAGGTGTGAACTTATAGGCAAGAAAGCAATGGTGGCTACATTGATTGTGGAATCCAGTGTTGAACTTCATCCTAGGTGTACCTCTCAACTCCTAGTTTCAGACTTTAGCTTGTTGCCGTAAGCAGTGGAAACTGGGTTACACAGTTCTTCAACTCCAGGTAATATAAATACAGTACCCTGTATTTCTTGGCACTCTTAACTTTCCAACCAGCCTGCATGGAGAACATCCCAGCTTTTGGAATGCTAAATAATTCACCAGACCCATCGGCCATGGTGTTTCAGAGCTCAGTAGGCTCCTTCCACTGATCCAATGAACAGATGTGCTCGTTCTTTGCTTGCTCAAATGCTTCAGCCATTTGAACACTAAGAAGTCAAGGGCTGGATGAGCCTTAGTGTCCTGACAACCCTCACTAATTGACAGACCAATCAGCTTCCCTCACATACACCCCAAGGGTGATCATGCCTAATTCCTAGAAGCAATCCCAAAGCCGAGATCAAGTGGCATGATTGCTCAATTCCAACATGGGCTTGCTCTCTCCGCCCCAGACCTATTTAAAAAGAAAAGTAAGAAAGATAACTATTTTTGGCTCGATCAGTTATCCCCTTCCCTTTGTCTTGTTCTTTGATCCTTGGATGAATTTAGTTCTGGTCATTGCAGAATCAGTTAATGAAACTATAACAAAAAGCCAGCAAATCCCAAACACTGCTGGGTGGGAGCGGAGCTCGGTAGCTTTACTCTATCTCCGGGAGCCCTAGGCAAGGCAGGCCAGTGAAAGTAGAACAGCTGCTACCTTCTTGGCGCTTACCATCGAAATAAGAAACCACTGAAATAAGTTGAGCAAGCCCATGGAAGGGGATAGACAGACAACTAGACAGCATGTGGAGAGGAAGGGAATGTTATAGAAGGAACCCACGCTAAAAATAAATGATTTTTTACAAGTGTGGTTAACTTTACTGAGGCTTAAAATTACGAAACACAGCATGCATTTTTTCCCCTTAAAGCTAAGAGAAAGTTTGATCTGCTTTACATAAAAAGCTACAAAAAGGAAAGTTATCTGTGAAAATTTTTTAAATTATAACCATATTTCCAGTATGATAATCATCAGGAATATCTAATACCATCAGAACGAAAACTGAGGTGGAATTGCTTTCTTTAAATCAATTTAGTTATTTGTGTTGCCCCATTAAAAAAGACTGTCTAGCTCTCTTATGTTTGGAAAATATCTATCTGCTGTCATCTAGGAGCTGTCTAGCCCCTTCCCCACCCCCCCCAAAAAAAAAGAAGAGAAGGAAAATGGGCCAGTTTCATTGAATTCTGTCTAGTGTGACTATTTCCCTGTCTCCCAAGTGAAAATAATCATTCATTTCAAATTTAATCTATAGCCAGAAAAATGATACCCAATGTTAAGTATGACATTTTGTTTTGTGTTCAGTTGGGATTGGAACCAGCTGATTGACTGGCTCAGCTAAGATGCTGCTCCATAAATGGGCCTTGGAAATGTGATAACCTGATATTCAAAATTTAGAATTGGGAATTTATCACACAGCCCAGCCCCATCTTTAGTTTGCTTTTGATTTCAGTACATCACAGTTGGCCTGAGCAGATGGTGCTTCTTCAAGTTCTCAACATTTCTTTAGCAAATCTTAAATAAATAGGAGATTTATAGCGTTATCTTTGTCCAACCAGCGTTTATGTCCCCAGATATAACTTAATTCCCATTTTCTATGATGTTGACAACCAGCAACTGCTGGGTGTCTCTGTGCAGTGATTAAAGTCAGCAGTGCATGAGACAGTCCTTCGGAGAGAGTTCTAACCGCCCTTTCCAAAACACACATTAATAATTCTTTAGCAGCAATAGTGGCTGTTTTTTTCTTGAACATTGTCTGTGGTGCAGTCTGATAAAAAGCTTTTGTGTTTGGGGTTTGCACTGATGTTTGCTGGTTGTACAGAAAGGTAGAAGGGCAGAGAGAAATGGGAGATTGTCAGCCGTCCTGTCTGTCGATGCAGGGATGGTGATGGAAATAGAATTTTTAAATTATGGGATATAAACTGGGCACAGGCAGGGGTAGGGGGAGTAATTAGAGGATTTGGCCAGAGGAGGTGGGGGCAGGGCAGGAGGACAGGGCAGGGAGATGGGTGGAGTAGGCCATCTGGTGTTAATCTCTTGCTGGGTGTTTGCAGGGCAAAATAGTCAGGGTACTTTGTCAAGGTACAGTCTGCCTTTGCAGACACAGATGGAGCAAAAAGGAGATTAATACATGTGGTTCTAACCACCTTTCATATCTTTACAGCTAAACATTATTTATAGAAATCAATTAGTCCTCTGTCTCTGCAATTTTATTATGAGGCTCTGTCCAAGTTTCTGGCAAGCTCTTTAAGAGGATGATTGATGGTAAACTTTCAGAATGAATAAAAAATGAACCCTCCCCTAGGAATTGGTGTAGTGGAGAGAAAGGTAAATGATAAAAATTACAAACATGGCAAGGCACCGGGAAACCAGCGTCGAATCAGTGTGGGCCTTGTTGCAGTTTTTCCTTGAGATTTTTTTTTCCTTTTTTTAAATTTTTTTTTCTTTCTTTCCTTACTCCCCCCCTCCCTCTCTCCCTTTCCTCCTTCTTTCTTTTTCTCATCTGTCTTTCTCTCTAGCACTCAGCTGCCTGCTTGCTATGGAGACTTTAGGGGCGCTTGATGACTACAACTGAGCTGGTGGGAAAGTAAAGGTCTATTCACTTGCCAAGCTAGTAAATGCCACTTTGATTACTGATGCTCATAGGAGATAAAGAATCCCAGGGAAAAATCAGAACAGAGCTCTCATGGTTTGTGTTATGGAAACTTTTATAAGAGATGGGAGCTGCCATTTGGCCCCTGTGAAATGAGTCTAGAGCCGAGTGATGATACGTAGAAACCCATTACAGTGACTTCCATAGAAGTCGCATATTGATTCTGAAATTCCAGTCTTGATAGTTTGCAAACAAAGCTCACAGCTCAGACTTAGAGTTGAAACAGTTATGAGGCTTTGGATGTGAGGAAGGAATTTTCAAATAAAAGTCAGTTCGAAACCAAGAGAAGACGGAGACAGTGGTACCTGGCACTGTCTTAACTCCAGCATCTTGAATCTCAGCATGAAGTTGTTTTATTTCCTCAACTATTTTGACAGTATGAGGGTTCTCTTGATCTCTAAGAGTTGAGATGTTAGTGGTGGCAAAGGATTGTGTGCCAATGGAAGGGCTGTAAAAGATACTGGAGGATTCAGGAAAGTTTCTCAACCTCAGTTTCCATCTCTGTAAAATAAGGATTATAATAGCACCCCCCATAGAGATTTGCTATGAAGACTAAACATGAGCAGGGATTCAAGTGCTTACTGTGGTATAAATACACCGGATTTTCCTGTGGTAGGATCGTCAGGGGTAAGAGGATTCAGAACGACCTTTCTCATTTTCTAAGGTTTGATGTTGGATATAGAACTGGTTGCTATTTGTAACTGGTAAATGGGTCTGAGGAGACCCTAGTAAGTATCTCCAGGACTGGTAATCATAATCTTTCTTTGGAACCCACTCTGTGTCACTTGATATGGAACTTTGTACACTACAGGTGCTAAATAAATGCTTCCTGATTTAAAATTCTTTACGTTTTCCACTTAAAGAAATGTGATGTTTCTACTTTCTGCCTTTGAGTTGCTAATGTAAATGTATACAGACTCTATATAAATGCAATTTAGTACTACATGAAATAGTTCATTTCTAAATATGCAACAGTAACTCACATTATACAGAACATCCGCCAGCTTTCTTGTTTGATGTAATCGCCTATCACAATACCTGACACATGATATGTATTTAGTAAACACTGAATCATGAATGCGTCAAACCAACACAGGGGAGAATAAAACAGAACTAAACAAAGTAAGGTATTGAATAAAAACTCTATTAAGTTTTCATTTAAATGTCAACAAGAAAAACATTGCATGGACTGCTTAGAAAAATAATTGCTTGCAAGCTATAGGACATGTGTCTTCCTAACTGAACATAAAACTATTTTATTACAAGTGTCAAGCAGCTCTGAGAATCCATGAGAACCCAAGACAACCATGTTTGCCAGGATGTAGGGTGTGGGCAGCAGCGCTGATATATGCAGCAGACTCATCAGCCAATGCCATGAATAAGCTTCTCATTATTTTCATCCTAGTTCCACTAAGGAGTCAAAGTCCCTGGAGAGAGTCTAATTGGCCTCACCTGGGTCACGTGTCCACCCCACTTCTAAGTATAGAGGGAGGGAGGGGAGATCTCATTTACCATCTCAGGGAGAATCCAAACAATAAGGACACATCATTCACCTAAAGGAGATCAGGATGTTGCAACCAAACAGAGACGTAAGTGAAGGCTGAAATTAAAAGCTCACATTATAAATGATATTTACATACAATAAACGTATGTGGTATTCATGTCCCAGGGCAGTCATAAGATAACACCATGGGCTGGATGGTTTTTATGACAGATTTATTTTCTCACAGTCCTGGGAGCTAGAAGTCCAAGAGTAAGGCATCAGCAGACCCTCCTTCTCAGAGCCATGGGGAGGATCTGTTCCAGGTCTTTCTCCTTGCTTCTAAATGACCATCTTCTCCCTGTAGCTTCTCAGTATCTTCCCCCTGTATGCATCCAAATGGCCTTTCCTTGTAAGGATACTTGTCATGTTGGACTAGAATCTACCTTACTGACTTCATTTTTACCTAATTATCTCTCTAAAGACCCTACCTCCAAATACAGTTACCTTCTAAAGTCCTGGGGTTAAAGAGAAAGGTCTTAAGCATGTGAATTTTGTTGGGTGTGGAGACAATTCAACCCATAACTGCCAGCTATAAACATACTCATTTATTGAATTAATCAAATGATTAGATCTATCAATTGACATCCCTTGTGACTCTAGCATTTTTTAGTGATAATGGAGTAATAGCAAATATATATCTGCAGAGATATTTGGTGTTCCACATTTGCTGGTTGAAGTAATCAGAACAGAATTAAATGGCCTTTCTTCCATCCATTATTTCTCTTTTAAAAACACATTTGATCCTTAGAATTGCTATTAGGTACAACTGCAATATCATACATATTTCTTTCTGAATGAATTAAAAGCAGCAATACTAAAGCTTACTAAAAAAGAATAAACATAAAAATACATTTGAACCTTGACAAGTGAGAACTGGTAACCGGTTTATATCTGAAATGCCAATTTTGCCTATAATATTTTTCAGAGATTTTTCAAAGAGCTGAGCCAAGCAGAAATGACCCAGTAACCCCTCCACTGCACATACAGATTTTCTCTTTGACTCTGGTCACTGTTTAGAACTGACATTGTCCAGCCTTGAGCAATTCACAGAGTAAATCATATTCATGTAGTGATGCAGAAAACCCTGGTGGGGTCCTGGGCTACTTAACCAGCTTCCTGAAACCTGCCGCTCTCAGAGTTTATGGTTAGTTCCCCTCTGCTCTGGTCATGCTCTCTGCTCACCATGCTTTCCTGTCCTTCTGTGGCTTTGCAGCTGCTATTGCCCTGCTCAAGAATACCTCCAAGGTGCCCTATCCTCTTTTAAATCCTGATGACTTCTGATTGTGGTTTTCATCTAGGCCCAGAGGGCAGATTCCCTGGGAATCCTTCCCTCCTCTCTACTCTCCTTTTTAGTCTCAGATCAGATGCCTCTACTCAATCCCATAGTACCCGTCCATTTGCAGTGTCTGTTCTCATGCTGTATCACCGTTCATTACTAGCTGATCTGTTTCTACCCAAACTGTGCGCTCCTTGAGTGTTGGGATTATATATATCACTTTTTATCTGGTCCCAGCACAGTATCTGACACATGAAAATTGTTTAATGGAATGAATAAATAAAAATGAAAAAAGAACAATTGGAGACTTGGTTTTCTGCATATCAATAATCTGGAAGTTCTGAAAGCCTCCTTATTTGAAAATAGTACCAACATCCTTTTAATATGAACTGATATCCCCCTCACCCCAAATTCCAACTTGAAAATAGTCTGAGATCCCCAAGTTATCTTTGAGGCCTTACATTGCAAAGTTTATCCCATTTCTTAGGATAATGCATCAATTTGTTTCTCAATAGAAATCTGTTCTGTCAGTTAAAAATACTCCATGGTGGTAACTATTGCACAAGCCACAGTGGAAAATAAAATCCAGTATGGACTGCCAAAATTATAGCCTACTAAGAAGAAATGGTAATATACATAATATGCTCATTATAATAGTGTAGTGAAAAGTACGCTGAACTTAGAGCCAAAAAGTGTAGGTTCAAACCTGGTCCTCACCGTTTGCTAGTTGGGTGGCACTGGGCAGAGTTAGTTATGTTTCAGAGCCCACCTAACTTGATTTTCATCAGATGAAGTGGGTCTCACTCAGCTTGCCTTATAAACTTCAAGTTCTGTATCAATATTATAGAATGAAAATTTATTTTGCTGGAGTACTTAACTACATGCCTGTCATTCTGTTAAGTATTTTATTTTTTTTTATAAAGATTGTATTTATGCATGCAAGAACTGGTGTGTAAACCAGAGGTATGGAGGGTGAGAGGATTCACCAGAGAGAGCAGGGAGCAGAGCAGGTGGATCTACTGAAATACACTGCTGAGGGGAGCAGCGGGCGAGAGAGGAGAGGTCTGCTGCGCCATGTGGGTTGCTCCCTGGTTGGCTGGGGCTTGAACTTGTGTTGCAGTGGTTGGGGATAGCTTGATAGTGCTGTCTTTAACCCCTGTGCTGCCAGGGAGGCCCTATTAAGTATTTTAAAGATGAATAAGCCCAAATGCAGTATTCCTCCTAATGTCACATGGGATCTCTTTCTTCCTATTCCAGTGCATTTTATTTAACAATTACAAATCCTTTTTTGGAAAATACTTCAAAATTACCCAGAAAGTGAGAGTTTCATATCCTTATATTTGTTATTATATAGACTGCTGCTCTGTAAATGTGGACGGCTATTGTATAGACAGACCATAACTTAGACCCCTCTATAGCCTAAGCTGGATTTTATTTTAGTGAGACAGGATGTCTATATGTCCCAGCTCCTGGTCCAGTGAAGTAGGTTTGCTAAAGAGATACAAATGAATGTTGTCTGAGTAACATGTTCATCTATAAAGTGCCCGCGCCAACAGTCAGCACCGTATGACCTCTCATCGCCTCAGAATCAGCTGTGTGAAACACTTGGCGTCATATAGCCCAAACATTCAAACATTGGACTCGGTTTTTTAAATTTTCATATGGGTATTTGGCACTCAGAGAACAGCTAACTTCAGCCTGGACTACAACATCCAAGGATTGTTTAAACATGGGATTAATCTGGACTTTCTTAGGGGAAATGTTCCTTTCAACATCACTTTCTACAACAGTAATCGGTCCTGTTTTAGAATAGCTTTGTCAAAACAATAAGAATGCCTCCTTCTCTGTCGTTATCATTTGCCCATTCTTTTCCCCTCCGTTGCTCTAATTCAGGCCCCACCATACCACCAGGTCTGCTTTGGTTAGGTGACTAACCCTCTCTTTGGTTCTTGCCTTCCACATGGCATCTGTCTAGTGCATCTCACCATCATTTCAATGCAATTTGCCTGCTGCAAAAATTTGCAGAGCCTCATGTACAACATAGTTCAGATGCATTAGGTCTTCCAGAATCTGCTGTCTACAATGGAGGGAGAAAGCACAAAAAAGAAATCAGGCTGTCTTTTTTCTAACTCTGGTTATCCAATAATCCACAGTCGAGCTGTGTGCCTTTGAAAGAGTTGCTTTCCTTCTCTGGATTAAAGTTCCCTTGAAAGTGAAATGAATGACTGGACTAGATCAGAGATGCCAGATGAGTGGTATTCAGGCACCATTTCTTACATACAATGCCTTGAAATTCACCATTTATCAATCCTTGACTTTTTCCCACTGAGCACTAATGAGCTACAGAATCATCCATGAGACCCTTGCAGCAGATCAGAGTTAACCCTTGAGATCAAAGCCCTTTGACCTCCCTGGATGGATGATAGCTAAGATTGTTTCCTGCTCTAGCATTCCACAATTCTATAGTCTTCGCCATCTTACCCACTTCATGTTCTCCATGCAAAACCCACTGTGGACAACAGCATTCGGATACATCCCCAATATATTTGAAACATTTTGAGCCATTGGAATACCCCTTCACAGTCTTCAGTTACAATCCTACCCATCTACATAGTTCAGGTGGGCTCCATTCTCCTGGGAAATCCTTGCTAGTACCCTGGTTGGAGCGGCAATACCCTGTACTCCTAAATCTCCATAACAGCTTTTCATTCAATTATAAGAGCATGTTGAGGACAAGCTCTGTACCATCTCTCTGACCTTTTTGACATCTGTATTTAATGATATTTGTGTAGCTCTCTTAGCCCTCTTCCAGACCATCAACTCCTGTAATTTAAAGATAATCATCCTGTGTTTAAATTCTAGATGTTCTTCATTGTTGTGAGTGTCTAGACAAGTAAGCTAATCTAATTGTTGGCAGCCTCCTCTGCCATCAAGTCTGCCCTCTGGAGCTTGCCTTGTTTCCATAATAGCAGCATCATCTTCCAGTTGGGCTGCCTAGACCTCCATGTCATTCTGGGCATCCCTTTTTCTTTTATTATTCATTCAGTCTTTCAACAAAGGCAATTGACCATACCCTCAAAATCTATTCACAGTTAATGGACTTCTGTAACCAGTCCTGGTCAAGCTACCTTAATTTCTCTAATGGTTAACTGCCAACTACACTCCACTTGTGTATAAATAATTCTTGTCTGTCATACCAGCCAGAGCTGCTACTTTTCAGGGGATGGAGGCCTATTTGGAAAGGTTGAGGAATGATCTAATAAATGGAGATAACAAGCTTTAGATAATTGTTTCTAGAATTTTGACTGTAACGAAAACCAGAGACTGTTACCTTTGTGGAGTGATCTCAAACCGAGTGTTGCTTTCTCATGTGTTGGTAGGGTGACAGCAGAGCCTGCTTGAATATTGCAGCGGGGGCGGGGGACAGTTGGAGATGCAAGAGAAAGTGAGAACTAATGACTTCTGAAGAAAGACAAAGGGCTGACAGCCATGACATGACAATGTGCCTGGTGTTTTGCCCTTGGGTGAGAACAGGGACATGTCCTCCTTGTAATCAAAGGAAAGGAGCAAACAAGGGTACGGAGGTAGGAAGTTTTGTGGATTTGGCAAGAGAAATAGTGTTTCCATTTGGGAGCTCCTTTTTTCTTTATGAAATCTGCCTCCTGCAGACTCTGTCACTTTCTCTTCTTGCTTAAGTACCTATCTCCCCAACTGTGAAGAACAAGAGTGAACAAGGATGGAAGGTTGTAGCATGAATAGGAGATTCAAGGAGAGCAGAAAAGCAATGTGATTGACTATAGAGACAAGGTGTGCTTTCTGGAGACCCCAGGGGACATTCATTGCCAAGCCATGTTGAGGGCTCAGCTTAAAGGTGATTCCATCTTGTTGTCTCTGCTCTTTTGACATAGGTGTGCCCTACTGGCATCCTCGTTGCTGAGCCCTTACGATAATTATTCTGGGGAAGCAGCAGGGAAAAGCAGGCCTGTTGCAAAGGCAGTCCTTCTAATAGTTGACTCATTGATTTTGGTCAATCTGATGTTCTATTAAAAAGCTTAGACTGCAGGGATTGTGTTAATAGGAGAACAGCCCTGATTAAGCCAATCTGGAAATTCCATGTAGATCAGTATCAGTCTTACTGATACTAGAGAGAAGAAACCTTTGAGTTCTGAGAGTTGTCTCCTGTTCTGAGACTCTGGGATCCCTGTGCCTTCCTTGGCTCATCTTGAACAAAAAAAATAGAAGTATCTTCAAAAAATGATCTTGGAGGTCAAAGAAAATGATGATTAGTCAAAACACTCTTCCACACATTCATTCAACATTTATTGAGCTCCCACTATTTTCAAGGGTCTGCCAAGGATTCAAAGTGAAATAAAGCAGGCTCCCTGTCTCCACAGGGTTACCTGCTCAGTTGAGGAGATAGGTAATTAAGCAAATCATGACCAGTTAGTTGTAAGAATATGAGAATATAAAGGAGAAAGTGACAGTCTGCAGGAGGAAGAGAGGATGGCATCTGAGTGGGTCATCAGGAGGTATGGAGATGCACACAAAGCTAGTCTTTGTGAGATAGCTTAAGACATCAAATGACCCCACATAGATCTGCTTACCTGCCCTTACCACCACCACACACTCAACTCACGCTGATAGAAGTCCATGGAAGACTGATTTTTGAACTGATCTTCTGCAGCTGAAAGTGAATGGAAAGCAGGAGGTATTCCTGGTAACCAAGCATTGTGGGAGCTGAACCCCAGGGAAGATTTTGAGTCCCAGAAGGAAGCAGGCCAGCACCAGGAAATGAACTAGATGTGAAGTAACCTGGCATTGTCACTGTAAGGCTTCTCTTTGGAAGCAGAAATGCTGCAAGGCCTTATCTCACGTCCTCCTCCTGGGCCTTTGCACATGTTCTCTCCTTTGGCCGAGGTGAGGAAGGGGTGAGGGACTAGGTCAGAGAGCCTGGAGTGAGTGGTTTCATTCATGCCAGGGAGGGAGCAATGCACAGGCAGGATCCTGTCTCTAGCATTAATCAGCCTAGTGGATGAGCCAGAAGCCTGCTTCTCCCTGTGCCCTAAGTAATGCCTTCCACCCCAGTAGACTCTGTGCAAACTGACTGTCTACAGCAATGCTTATACCAGCAGCAAGATGAGCAGCCAGTGGCATTCCAGGAAGTTGTGTTGTTTATCCCCAAACTACCTCTCCATTTGTGTGTAAATGAATCGCATGATTCATTTTCCATAAACAGCGTGGGTGAACAGAAGGGGAAAAAATCCAAAGACTGGGACTGGCATTTCACTTTGTGGAAACTGCCAAGGAAAAGTTATTTTCTTTGTTTTGGCATCCCTCTGAGAAGAGGCCAAGTCTTGAAACAAGAGGTTGTCCACAGCTGGGTCACATCACCCAGAGTCTGGGTCTTCACACGGACCCATTAAGGCTGTCCGGGCACAGATGTGAGCATAGAAGAGGAGACAAGAAAGAACAGGGAAACGTGATTAAAATGCAACTCTACTCAGACCAATGCTGGAGTCTTGAGAAGGAAGCTCCCAGGAGGCAGAGCTAGCAAAGGAGCCACAGAGGGGGGTCTCTGCCCTGGCTTTGCTATTCATCATACTGAGATTTAACCTCCTTGATCAAGACCTTCCAGAATTTGACTCCCAGCCAAATGAAATGTTCAAACAGCTTCCTGGGAAGAGCTATATCCAGCAGATTCAGGATCAGGAAGCAGCAAACAGGTGTCAAACTTAGTCTGAAACATAAGACAAGGCCATGGAAGCTTCTGAGGTCATGCTAGGAGGTTGCAATGAGAGCCCAAGAGCCGGAAGAACATGGCTGATGTCAACTCAGAGTCCAGAGGCCTCACCCAGGATTAGGAAGTAGGGGCATTGCCAAGGAATTGGAGACAGGAGCACAGGGAGGTTTTGCTGGGACAAGTTGTTTGGCAGGGTGAGTCCAACTGGGGCTTCCGGAGAGTGTGTGAGAGGGAGAACTTTCTCAGCTGGCCCCTGTCCCATGCTGTCTTAAAGGCAGTACCTGACACCTAATACTACCGGTCAGGCAGAGCCCATTTCAGGAAGCTGCGTCTAACCAGGCCAAGCGAGAGGGACAGGCCCTTCCTCTGAGAGTATATAGCATCTGCTGTCTGCACCACACATTTAGCTCTTGGCAAACACTGCCTGTGTGGTTAGGTTTTCATCCCCACCACTGTGATAAAGGGTCCTGGAGGGTAGGAGTTGCCTCACTGGGGTTTCTATAACCAGCATCCTGCCCAGAGCCTGGCCTGCAGCAAGAATTCCAATTATAGATGTTGATTAGCTTACTTCACCCATTTCCCTAGACCTCTCTCTGACCTCAAGTCAAGTCTCTTAAACTGGGATCTTCACGAGAACAGATTGGGAATTAGTCAATATTTTATCAACTAACTCCAAGAATCCCTGTTTTCGAACAGTGGCTGCAGATATTATGGTGTCTGTGAATCTGGCGTTAGCTGCCTCTTGGTTCTCACCCGTGACCCCTTTCTGTGCTCCTGGGCTCTGCCATGTTGCTGCAGATCTTGGCATGGCACCCTTCCTCACCTTCATCGAGTCTTTACTTCCCTTGTCAACAAGGCTTCCTTGTCCTTCCTACTTTATGCTGCCCCAGCTGTCTCTTCTTCTAGTCCTTTAAGCCCTCCTGCCCCCCCCCATTCCTCACTGTCCCCCGTCACTAGAAAGTAAATCCTGAGAGGGCAAGGATTTGTGTCTGTTTTTCTTACTGCTGCATCTCCAGCATCTAGAACAATGTCTACCCGGAGAAGGTACTCAATGAACATCAGGTGAACAAATGAATATTCAAGAAAGACCTGGGGAACAGCAACACGGATCCCTGAACCCACTACAGAGGGTCTGACCCTGAGTATTAATTACCACACTAACATTCTTCACAACCTCCCCTGAGTGGTCTTGGCCATGGGCAGTTCCGCCCTGCTTTCCCGTATGCACCTGAGCCCTGGGGAGGACCAGAGTAGGGGGATGCTAGTCTCCCCCCATGCCACCTGCCAGGTTCCTCTGCGGTCCCTGTGCACTCTCTGCACTCACTGCCTTCCCAGGAATCCTTGGGTCAGCCTGGCAGTCTGGGCAGCATTTGGGAGGGGAGGGCCTGCACTCTTTCCCTAGAGGGTGTCATCTCTTTGCCCACCTTTTTCTATTTCCTGGGCTGGCCAGGGAGCCAGATGCCCCCGGGACAGCAGTCTGTTGCCAGCAGTCCTTCAAAGGCTAGTGCACCCTTCTGCCTCCCACGACACTTGTCTGCAGAGCCTTCTGGCAGCTCAGCCAGGGGACACCGGACCTGACGCCACTTGGAATCTCCCCGCAAGTGTACAGACCAGTCACGTTCCGGGACAGCTGGACTGCAGGAGGGAGAGTGCTTGAGATTGGTTTTCAAACCTCCCAAGTGAGTGATCTTTTAGTGAATTGCTTGAGGCCTCTTAGGCTAGGCCTGATGCAATTATTTGCATTACCCCTCCTCAGGAGTCCCTCTGCACCCCGCCCGGGGGACAGCTTCTACCCCTTCTCATCATCAGCCCCGGTGATTCATGGTTGCTTCTGCTGCATGCATCAGCTGTTCGTTCCTGCTAAGGGTCCTCTAATTAGAGTGCGAGACCTGCAGCGCCCTGCTTGGGTTTGGCGCTAAGAAGCCCCCAGGGACACTCAGACCCTGTCGACCCCCCTCAAATCTATTCATTTACTCCCAAGTCAGAGAACAAGGATGAACAAAGATTGATCTCCCCAGTTGAATGCCCCCTTTTCCTTCCCCTCCCCCAGACTGAATGTCCATGTTTGAAAGCTAAGCTTAACCCAGGGGATTTGGCAGGTGGTGGCAGGGGTGGGTTTTACTTAGGTCAAAATTAGTCTGTCAGGCACATAAGCTCAAGTGGACCTTTCTTTCTTTTTTTCTTTCTTTCTCTCTCTCTCTCTTTTTTTTTTTAATTGGAAAGGTCTTGTCTCCTCTACACTCCAATTTCTTCTCCTGTACCCTGACCACCTCCACTCCACTTTGGGGGTAAAGATTAATAAAAGCAAAACTATCTGTATCATGTTTGCATTAAATAAGTATTTCCCAGTTTTCAGATCCAGATCATTTTCTCCCATTATTCTCTAAGAAAAACTGTGTCTTGTCTCCTGATCTCTGCCAGATTTTAGCTACATGACATGTAATATCAAAATTGGGTTCCTTAACTTCTTATTCTTCATGTTGTGAATTTTAGTCGAGAAAAGGCTCTGCACATACAGTATTGTAAGTTGGGACTTTGAGCACTAGACTGAAAACTTTTTTATAAAGAGGGAGACAATAACAAAAAATAACTTCAGCTTGTTGGGGGTGAATGCACTGCCACTCACAGCTGTTTATACACCCGAGGGCTCTGCCCAGACTTAATGGTGTCAAGAAGATAATGCCTGTGTGACTTTGGGTCTGTGTGGTGGTAGGCTCGGTCATTTGGGGAATCCACTGCACAATTTGCAGGGTGCTCTGGATCATCATCAGGAATGAACAACCCAGCTCATGGAGCCAGACTGCCAGGTGGGCCTGCAAGATGCAGCTGGTGGACCCAGATTCCCCACCCCCCCCTTCCTTCCCTGGATAAAACACCCTGTTGCCATCCACCCCTACTTCTCCCCACTGTTCAGCACTAGCCCCTACCTCTCCCTCCCTCCTCTGATCACTCAGCTCCGCTGGCTCCCGCTGCTCCAGCTGTAGAAGTTTCCAGCTCATGCATTCAGTTATCAATCAATGGCGATCTGAGCTGCAGTTGGGCTGGAGCGGACAAACCAGCCTTTCTTTCTGCCAACAGGGAATGCTTGAAATAACTAGACACACAACTCTGATTGATGCAGCCACAGTTTACACACCACACTTCAGACAGTCTGAAATGGCTGGAATTAATAGCCTATTATTAAACAGTGGGGATGGGGGTGGGGAAGGGAGAGGAGAGACAAGAAAATACCTTTTTATGATCTTCTCATTTAAATCTATTTATTTGATTTTTGTAGAGTGTGATGTGACTGGGGAGCAGGGGGGATATGTAGTGGTGGTTGCAGGGTGTTCTTACCACCCTGCTGTGAGTCCCCTGGGGGGTTCCAGCCAGCTTGGCACCAACCTACCCACGGCATTTTTTTTGTAAATGATGCAAATCCATGTGGTTGGCCAGGGAGGGGTTAAAGAGACTGGGGCTCCGGATGGAGGGAAGCAAGAGTGGTGGGGATTGCTTGGTTCACTTGCTTTCATGCCAGGCTCTGCTAGCCAGCTGCAGAGAGGGGAAATGGAGTTTAAAACCCCTGGTAAGAATTTTTTCCTTGATCTGAACATTGTTTAAATTCCTGAAGTGGGTGATCCCTGTAATAAATACCTTGGACTTTGTAAGACAGATATATTTACTCAAGTTTAAAGTTTGGATTTGATGGATATGCACTTGGGAATGCATGGGATTGGAGTGTTTGTTCTATGTTGGAACCCGTTCAATGTGCACAAGGAGTTAAGAGAACTCCATTTATAGCAAAACAGAATGTCTTAACCATTCCTTGTGGTCACTGTGTGAGGGAGTGTGCTTCATCCCATATTTTGAACACCACTAGTCCTCAAAAGACATTTAAGTGACAGGGATGAGAGAGGTCCAGCCCAGGTAGCCGAAGTACTCTCTGGAGACTTGTGTGCAAATGAAGCCTTGAACTAGACCACCTGCCTTAATGCAGGAAAATGCTTCTTGTAGGAGAGTAGAGTCTACAGCAAAGAACACAGGTTGGGGAGAGAGCTGGAAACATCTATATGTTCCAATTCATGTCCTGTTTTCCTATGAGGTAGCTGGCTTGGCTGTGATTATATATTATAGAAGATTCATCCTGTCATTTGAAATGTAAATTCTCTCAGGACACAGTGCCACTTGCCTAGATCAGAACACTTGATATTCCCCTAAACAATACCATCCCAACCCTGCCACCCCTTGAACAAAACAAGCAAGACTGGTAGGTACAAGAAAGCCAGGTTGGAGTTTCCAGGAACTCAAGCAACCGTGGCCTTCTTCCACTGTAAAAAAAAAAATAAAAAATCACATGAAATTACACCACAGCCCCCGGGCCTACCAGCCCTTCTCTCCTTGGTGAACTACAGCCTTATCCTGGACTGGAAGAGTGAATAGCTAACGGCTCACCACGGCTGCACTCGATGATTTGATGTGGTTTTTCCCATTCAGCCTGTGCTAGAGCTCCAGGATCTTGCTGAGCTTGGGGCAACCAGGGGCCCACTTTCCAGGGGACACCTGTGGGTGGCTCTGTGCACTCTGCTGCTGGCCCATGACCCAGCTGGAGTTTAGATCTCATGGGTGGAGTGAGTTCCCATCTTCTCATGACGGAATTGTGATAAAATTCCAAGCCCAAGCTCCCCTTGGGCTTGAATGGGCCTCTCAGAAACAAGATCCAAGACTAAGTTGGAGATTCCTGGCCCATCTGCCCTAGAAAAAAGATTGCAAGCGGGTATTTTTCATAACCAGCCTTTAATTAACTCCCCTCTTCTACCTGGCACACAAGATTCTGGTGGCGGGGAGGGGGTATGCCCCTACAGAATTTGTTTGCTACAATCAGAAACTGTGTCTGAGGATAAGAGATCAATATGACATTTGTTTAAGAAAGTACATGCCTTCCACAGGCTGCCATACATGGTGTTTGCAACAAAAGGACTAAAGGTATGAAAATATATAATTATTTTCTACCATGTGGGTATTACTTTTTCTAACTGCCCAAGTTCCAAATGTTACCATAGCTGTCAACACAGGTTTGGTTCTGGTTATTTTTAAGTTGCTGTGGATTTTTTTTTTTTAACTTTTTTTTTTAAGGTTACTTCCAAGAGGGTGTTTTCTAGTTAGGGGTGTGATTCAGTTGTCATTTAAGGGAAGTCACAATGGAAGTGATTATAACACTATTTGCAAAGCATTCCTTTTGTTCATGTAACCAACCAGCCCTTTACATTAGGGGACCGTTGGTCTCTTGGGGGTGGCAGGTGCCCCTCCCCCTCCCCCACAGGTCCTTACCCGCTTTGTTGTAAGCAAGTTAAAAGATCCTAAAGCATTATAGGAGTTTTCAAAGGGAAAGATGGAGACTTAGCCTGGGTTAACTTCCATTGAAACCTGGGACTATCTGACCCAGCCTTTACGCATTTGGTTAGGATACCACGTGATGGTTGGCACCAAGAAGACCAGCAGAAATTTTTCAAAAATTTGAAGTTATTATTTGGAAGACAGTTCAGGATGCCCATTTACACTATATCACTGGCTATCTAAAGTTATTGATATAAATAATGGATAACAGAAGCTAATTTTGCTGATGTGTGCACACATTTCAGGCCCTGCATTCCTGAATAGAGGCTAACAGGTTCAGATATGAGGTTCTAGTAATTCAGCAGTTTATTATTAAAATTACCTAGAAGTTGCTTAAAATGTGGACTTAAGGTGCTTAAAATCCTCTGGGCTTCTCCCAAGTCAGACTCTTTGAGGGTGAAGCTGGGGGACTATATATTTTTAAACTTGATCTAGAAGGCTAGCAGGAACTTTATCCTGAGAGTAGGAGGGAAAGGCATTCCAGCAAACAGAATGCATTAGTGGAAAGCCAAGGGTGGAAGGAAGAGAATGGGTTTTGTTTGGTTTTTGCTGCACACGTCTTTGACATGTTCATCATGGAGGGTATAACACAAAGGTTCCCCGAACCCCTTTAAACATGGGTTTCTTCATCATAAGAAAACGGTCCCTTGAATCATACTTTAGGAAATGCTAGGCTAAGAAAATGAGAAGATAGAATAGATTTCCTGTCAACACTTCTGAGCCCTTGGTAACAGAGGGGAGTGGAAAGCAAAGCCCCTTGTGTTTCCTCCTCCAGTAGCAACAGGCTGGACTTCCGCCAGGTCCCTGTGCTCACTGGTTGCTCCAGGAGCATCCTGGCCTTGTCTGAAATGCTGCACTCAGTGACAACTTGAAAAAGAGAACATTTTTTCCAAAGTGCAAGGGAAAAAAAAAAAAAACAGCAGGCAAGACTTGGGATGAACCATTTGCAGGATCTGTAGAATGAACCTTACCTCTTTGCCCCCTAGGTTATCCTGGGAAAACAGATCTAAAAGGTAGGCAGGCCATCTCAGACCTGGATTTTGTGTCTATGTGTGTGGTTGGGGAGTCTTTTTTTTTCCCTACTTTTATTAAGGCAGCATTGGTTGACAGTGCTGTATGTGATCTAGAGGTACAGCGCCACAATTCTCAGGTGTGTGTAATCACAGCAGTCCACCATAGTCCCTCTTAACCCCTCCCTACTCTGCTCTGCCTCCTCCCTCCCCCGCCTTATTCTATAGCCAGATTTCTAGAGTTTGATATTGATTAGCTTTTACCTGACTCTGGTTTTTCTCTGTATTCCACAAATAAGGGGTATGTATATATATGTATATATACACACATGTATACATACAGATAGAGCTATAGATATATAGAGATATATATAATCTTGAATCCATTCAGTACCTGTCTTTCTCTTTCTGACTTCTTTCACTTAGCACTGTCCCCTCCAGTTCCATCCAGGTTGTCACAGATGACAAGGTTTCATTTTCTTTTCATAGCTGAGTAGTAGTCCTTCATGTGTGGGTAACACATGATCCTGCCCGATTCACTCATCTGTCTTTGGGTACTTAGGTTGTTTCTATAACTCAGTTATTATAAATAGTGTTGCAGTGAACCTAGTCACATATATCCCTTTGAAAAGTGTTTTTGCATTATTTGGGTAGATACCTAAGAGTGGGATTTCTGAATCATACACTAAAAATCATATGATTTTTAATATTGATATTTTGAGAAATGACCATGCTGTTCACCTTAGGGCTACACCAACCTGCCTTCCCACCCCAATGGACAAGGGTTCCCCTGTCTCCACATCTTCACTACATCTGTTGTTTCTGGTCTTTGTGATGTGGGCCATTCTCACAAGTGTTAGGTGGTGAGACCTGGATTTTTATCCCTGCTCTGCTTCTCACAAGCTGTGTGACCTTGGGAAAGTCACTTAATCCATCTAAATCTCAGTGTTTCATCTATAAAATCAAATTACTATCTACACAGATTCTCAGAGGAGTAAATGAAATCATGTTTGCCAGGTGCCCAGCCCCGAGCCTAGTGCTTAGTGGGGACTTACTAAGCCTAAAAAAAATTCCTTCTTTCCTCCCTGAGATCAGGAAATGAAAGTAACATCCTTTAACCTGATTTCAGCTTGTTGTGTGTCGTAGGAAATCTAACGGAAGGAGCTCATCCTTAGCTTGATTAGCGTAATTAATCTGTTGATGACTAACCAGAGAAGGTGTTCAATAATTACTTTTATGTGACTGAATAGTTGTATACAATAAATGAAAAACAAAGCCATAGATTCACTGACGAAGAAGTATTAGGTTGCTGGAAAAGCCCTGACACATTTTTGCTTGAAAAACAAAAAATACGTCATGACTTTTCTGACAACCCAAAATTTAATAGGAGACTCATGTCACCCTTTATTCATCTTCTATGTGGAGTCTTGGAGGGAGCTCTTTGGCTTCTCTGTACCCTTTATTTGACCTCCCCCAAGAGAAGGGTGGTCACTGAGAGCTCATTAGACCACATTTTTCTAGGGAGCGGGGTCACTCCCTGTCTCT
Organism: Talpa europaea; assembly: GCF_964194135.1. Classification (NCBI taxonomy): domain Eukaryota; kingdom Metazoa; phylum Chordata; class Mammalia; order Eulipotyphla; family Talpidae; genus Talpa; species Talpa europaea. The sequence continues at coordinate 111,543,749 of NC_140074.1, read as the reverse complement.
GAGATAAAAGTATGGACAGAAAGACCTTATTGGAACAACCATTCTTTGTGCTGCTTGAGATGAGGTGTGTGAGTTTGTCTGTGGTCTGCATCCATGCTAATGACTGAGTTAGCAGATTCAAAGTCTCCTCTACGATCTCAGTCATATCTCTTCACCTAACTCTAATGTGCAAACCCCATGATCCGGGGTGGAAAGTTCTGAGTCTCAGGTCTGCATAGGCAACTAAGCTCTTAAGGAGAACTTTATTATAGAGATGACACTTTTGAAACTAGCCAGAGAAAAGTATTTAGCATCTAATTTATGAAATGAGATCATAGGCTCTCCCTGTATATAGTGTTTTCGTTAGTAAAACAATTATACTGTTTTCAATCCTTATTAACTCTCTTTCAGGCAACATTTATTGGTATCCCCCCTGACAACATAATTAGTATTCTAAGGATATTTTTCACCAGCTGCTTATGTCTTCAAGTTAAAAGTCAATAGCTAAATATATAGCATGGCAAGAGCATAAACAGTGAAATTGATTTTAGTACTCAGAACGACTTGATTATCTATATTTATAGCTGTAATTAGAGAAAGGCTTAATGCCTTATATAATCGGTTCTTTATTGAAAGTTTCACGACAGAGGACTTGATGCTAATTTACCTTGTAGCATCAAGGAACGAGTAGTGCTCTTTAAGCCACATCATTGGTCTTAGCTTCTAGGTTCATTAACTGCAAAATACGTTGCCCTGCATTATATATAGTACATTAAGGGCTCTTTATTGAGCAGCTTTCAAAGGAGTTTCTATTCCAATTTGCTAACATAATATATGCCTTTCCCCGGAGTCTGGTTGGCTATTTTAATCTAGGGAATGAGCGATGCTTTTTGTTATTATTAGAAAAATAACATTAATTCTGTATAATGTCAATAACATATCTATAGCATAACATAGCAACGAATTTTCTTCCTTTCTACATGAATAACTTATTATCTAGAAAGTTTTAGAGCCTATTCCTTCATCTCTGTAATATTCTTTTAAAATCTTGGTCTTTGAATTTAAAGGGTTTTCTCCAAAGTTTTTAAAAAGATTAAATTGCCATCAAAATAGCAACAGCTATGAGTATTGAATACTAACTGAGCCAGACCCACTACAAAGAACTTTATTTTTTTAAACATTTTATTTATGTATACAAGAACTGGGGTATAGGCCAGAGGTACACAGGGTGAGAGGATTCACCAGAGACAGCGTGGGGAGCAGAATAGGCGAATTTACTGAAATACACTGCTAAGGGGAGCAGTGGGTGAGACAGGAGAGGTCTGCTATGCCATATTGTATTTTAGCTCCCTGGTTGGGGATCAAACTCAGGCCATCGTGGCTCAGTGACAGCACTGAGACTTAACCCCTATGCCACCAGGGAACCCCCTTCCTCCAATTACAAAGAACTTTATATATGCCATTCCATCTTTGCAACAACCTGAAGATGCATATTATTATATCTATTCACAGATGAAGAAATTGAGGTCAAGGGGGGAGAGGTGAAGTGACATAGCAATAAGTGGTAGTTCAGGCAGTCTGGCTCCTGAGAATGAATCCCCAGCCATCCATTACAGCTACAAACTAGTCGAATGGAGTGTCTGGTGCTCTGGTCACTGCCTGCTGCTTCCCATGGCTTGCTTTCTCTTCTCAGACTCAACAAACATTATATATGCATGTGTCACATATATGTATGCATTTCTATGCATATATATAGCTACATAGAACAAACATTAACTTTAATTTTGATATTTAAAACTATTTCATTGTATTTATAACTATAATTACTTAGTGATATACTCCTTTGTGTTCCAAAGTCATTTTAAAAGTACATAGGCCTCCCTGGTGGTGCAAGGGGTTAAGCAACGCACTATGAAGCAATCTGCAGCCTCTACAGCACGAGTTTGATCCCTGGCACACCAGGGAGCAATCCACATGGCGTAGCAGACCTCTCCTGTCTCGCCCGCTGCTCCCCTCAGCAGTGTTTTTCAGTCAGTCTGCCTGTTCTATTCCCCACTCTGTCTCTGGTGAATCTTCTCAACCCCCACATCTCTGGCCTGTACCCCAGCTCTTGTATGCATAAATAAATCTTTAAAAAAAATTAAAAATGTACATATAAAGCATAGTTCTCATGATCTCATTTGGCCCTTAAATCCTCCCCAAGAAGCCGGCAGATGTTGGCTCACAGTAGCAATGGAATAACTTATCCCAGGTGAGTTCATTGTTTGTAGCAGAAACTAACCCAGAACTCCACCACAGCTGTCACTCCAGAATACCTAAGTGCTGTGAGACCTTTCCTAGGCCATCAAGCCTAGGCCCTCTGGGCTGGGCTGGGGCTTAATGGATGGAAATAACAACCTTCATGTAAGAAATGTAGCATAGGGCCTCCCTGGTAGTCTAGCGGTTACATCTGAGTGCTATCACCGCTGTGAGTTTGATTCCTAGCCCGGGAGCTAAACCACATATGGAGCAGCACATCTCTCCTGTCTTATCTGCTGCTCCCCTCAGTATTCAGTATTTCAGTAGATTCACCTGTTCTATCTCTAGTCCATCCTCTCTCTGCCCCCCCCCACAAACCCCCCTCCCACCTCTGTCCTACACCTGAGTTCTTCTATGCATAAACAAACCTTTTTAAAAAAAATTTTAAAAATGTAGCATGAGTTTCAGGCCCAGCATTTGTGAAGCAGAGTAACATGGTGAATCTGTCCTCTTTTGAGGGATCTGCCATCTTTGTTTTCTTTTCCTCAGTGTCTGCCCTTGTGGTTAACTGTCTCCTTTGCACTGCTTTGGCGCCGGACTGAAACACTCATTCCAATTATCCTGCCAGGGTGCCATATGGCACATATGTATCGATGTACCCCCCCCACCCCCTGTAATAGTGTGAGTTTACCTCCATATCCAGTTTCACCACAGAGCTCAGCAGTAGAAATGTTCAAACATTTATTCATTCATTTATTTGTTCTCTGTAAACATTTACTATATTGGCAACTAGAAAATATTGGAGAAAAGGGGGAAAGATTTAGAGACAAAATTCCAATTCTAATTATTTTACCATAGGACAGGGTTTCTATATACTTTGTGATACCACTTCCCCAAACTTTGGAAAAATTCCTGGGAGCTCCACCTTCTAAGAATGGTTCAGGCAGGGCTGGTCGTCCCAGATATGGCCTACAAAGAAGTTCTTTGGGGACTTAATGTGCCCTCCAGGACAGTAGAACCTATAAAACGTGTAGGGGGGATTTCTAGGGAGGAGACCAGCGTGGCAAAGCAAACTGCTTCCTCCCACCACAAAGTTAAAAAACAATGTCCAGCCTTTAGGTTGTGGGAAAGAGAATGGTGAAATCATTCTCTGTCTGGCACAAGTTGCAGACTATTAAGTCTTTTGGGAAATGTGGACTTGTACCAATCTACGAGATTGGCCATGGCCATTTTAATATGTTTTTGAAAATCAGCGAGTGCTTAAAAACTTGTAGTAAAAGCCCTAATAAACTAAATTAGACCGGGACTCTGCCAGAATTGTATTTACCTCTTCAAGTGGAGGGTTAGGAAACCACGTTAAAAATTAAAGTAAAAAAAAAAAAAAAGCGAGAGAGAAGGGAAGAAAAGTAATAGATCTCTGTGTTTAGGGAGTTATTTGGTTAAAAGAATTAACTGTCCGCTATCACAAGCAGCTCATTTGCAGAAGAGACAGGTGAGTGCTTTGGGTGACGTACATTCTCATGAACGATGCCACCCGCCACCTCCTTTTTTGCTTTTGTTTGGCTTTAGGAGTCTTATTTGTTTTTACAAGGGTAAGTTTGGAGGGAGAGGGATGTAGCAACTGTAGCCAGAAGAATAAATGCTTTGTGCATTGTGTATACCCGTGTAGTGTACTGAACAAGTACTAATAAGAATAAAATTATTGGAGCAAATAAAATCACATGTGCTTTTTAGTCACCTGGGAGAGGGGCTATGCCAGCCTTCTTGAGCATATAAAAAAAAATTCTTCACATCTGAATAGCATTATAGAATTTATAAAGCCTTGTACATATATTGTCATGTTTGATCCTCAGCAACCCTTGATTCAGGAATGATCTGTGCTATTATCTCATTTTACAGTTCAAGGGCGGTTAAGTGGTTTATCCAAGGTTGTGGAGCTACTAGGAGGCAGTCAGACCTTCCAGCGATGTTCTGGCTCCAGAACATTTCACTGTCACGGGAACTGTGGTATGAATTTGAGCAAAAATCGCTAAAGTCATTTTGTGTAGAAGAAAAATATTTGACGTAGGAAATGGACTTCTCACCTAGTTCCCTAGACATCAGAAAAGCACAGAAGTAAGGATCTCGTACATGTGAATTCTGACACAGACTCGTGTGACCCCTTAAGATACATGGGCAAAGTGAGGAACTAATAGTGTTCTGTTTCCCAAGGTGCCCATGAAGATCACATGAGATTAATGTAAATTATGGTACCTTTTTGAGAACTGGTTAGTTTTCAGACTACTTTTTCTGTCCATATCAATGAGGAGCTGGCATATTCTTTTCCTGTTGCTTTCACAAAGTGACGCAAACCTGGTGGCTTAAAACAGTCCAATTTATCTTTTAAATGCTGGAATTCAGAAGTCATATCTGAGATGTTTGCAGTTTCTGCACTCCGTGGGGACTCTTACTTGCTCCTCTCTCCTGCCTCCCTCTCAGAAAGACCCGGGTGGTTACAGTGTCCTCACCCTCATAATCCAGCATCATCTCCTCATCTCATTGTAATTGACTAACCACCTCTACAAAGCCCCTTTAACATGTAAGGAACCTATTTTATGGTTCTAGGGGTTAGAACAGGACATCTTTGGGGCGTTGTTATTCAGCCTGCCACAGATGGGATAAAACTTGAGATTCAGCCTGTCATTTCTGCCCCAACACTGTCATACATAGAATGATGCATCTCAGCAGCATAAGCTAGCCCACCTTCCCCTCTTTCCCACTGTCCATCTCTGTTCTGTACTAATAACCTCATGCAGACACATGAAGATATCTCCTAATGAGAGAGAAGAGCAAAACATAAGAATGTTTGGAAGCTTAGAAGCAGGCACCTGAGATGCATCTCTTAGGTGCACTTTCTGTATAAGAAAGTATTTACTCAACACATTTCAACAGCTTACTAAGAGTGTTAGTATTCCATTGGCCTTCAAACTCTTCCATGTATATTTACTCTCCCATGAAGCTGTACTTTGCATGTAACACATGAAGAATACTTACCACTTTGAATGTTAAAAATTGACTTGCAATCCAGAAATCCATCTTTTTCTCCCTCACTAGACTCTATGCTCTTCTCTGTGCATTGAAGGGTCTAAGTAGCTCCTGCAGATAAGCTCTTGATAAACACTTGTAACATGAGTATCTTTTAGAGGATTCTACTATGTGTTAATGGACTGCAGAGGAAAATTCTGTGCCTCCTGCCTGCTCTTCCTTGGTCTCCATCTCTAATGTCCTCAATTCTGTTGCGTCATTACCTACAACCCATGATTCATATCAAACCCCAGTCTTTACTTAAATGCTCTGTATGAAAATCCAGGACCTGAGAAGGAAGCAGGTGATTCAACACTCAAAGCAAAAAGAAAAATTGTAAGCCTATTTCCCTCTTCCCCTAAAAGTGATTTCAGGGTTTGTGACAGCAGCCAGACTCAGAGAAAATGACTTACTCAGAATATTCACTTTGCTTCATGGAAACTTTTAGCTTTTCAGTTTCCATTCCATGATATGGGGTAGATCTATGAATGGACTCTTCCAGGCATGTCTTACAAAAATAAAGAGAAAAAACAAAAATTGCTTAGACATTGCCTACAAATAGTATGCAGATCAAATTACCAATAGATTTTAATTAGTTCCTTCCTTGATATGGCTGAACCTCTACTAACCATCATCTTGTCCAGCATTGTGTAACACTGATAAAAAAAAAAAAATCCTGACCTAACGTTGAATGGAACGACCTTATTTGAGGACCTGCTTCCCTTATATATCTTTTCATTTTAACACTACCTTCTCTTTAAGTAGAAGTGGATGTTTCACAAGAAAAAGGTGGTATTCAGTAGGACATCCAATATTTGTAATTATGATTCCATCTGGCATATGTGTACATGTAAAGAGTTATTTCTTTATATACTCAGGCAAGAAAAGGTACTAGATACAAAGTTGGGAATTTAAGATTCAACATGAGACCCAGTTGGACTGAATCAAGCTCCTTTCAATCCCAAGATGGAGCACTCCAATGCTCATCTTCATTTGGAACCACCCAACCTGTTCCAGGGCCTAATCCAATATTAAATACTTCAGGAAGAAGTTGTGATCAAGAAGCAGGCCATGCACATTGTCTCCTCCAACCCCCCTTTCTAATATGACATTTGAAATTCTCTTGCCAGTGGGTCACGGTGTGGCTGGGCTGGAAGGGCATTGGTAGAAACCCTGCAGGCTGTTGACCGGCCCCTCTCACTTCACTGGCACAATTTTACTGCTGGGTATTTCCTAGTACTCCACAAAAACACTTGTGTGCATTTGTTCAAATGAAAAGAAGATTTGTCTCCCAGGAAAACCATTTAAACATGGAGAGACTGCAATCTCATTTTCGAATATTAGGTTTCGTTTTATGACAGATCATGCTGTTTAGTATAGCATATCTATATTAAAAAGCATGAACAAGTCAGCCTTGTTCTGTCCCATTCCTGTCCCTCTCTAATGTACATTTATAAAAACACAGACATATCTGATTCCACACACACTATACAATATTTTATCGATTACAGTGAAACTTAGTTATATCGTATTTCCAGAGACTGAGAAAAGAAAACATAGAAAGTGGGAAACACTGAATTTGATTATGCTGGGCATAGGGCATTAAAGAACCAGATTGTGGGGAGGTCTTGTATGTGGGAATAATAAAAATAAGTTTCACTAAAAAGCTTTTACAAACCATGTGACAGATATTCCTAACATGTTTCTTTGCGTCTAGACGCAGCGTTCGCACAGCAAATTCCTCAGAAGGCTGCATGCAGTTAGTTTCCATGTCCTCCTGTCTGACTCCTGCCTCTCTCCTTACACTCCTGCACCCCTGACCTGGATTATTCCACTGGTCTTCCACGCAGCCTCGGGGTTGCTTCCTCTGCAGTCCTTAAGCATTCTGCAAGGTACAAATCTCCACTAGCCCTTAAAGTCACTTCGCATAATCGACTCAAGCTGTAGTCTCCGAATCACAGTTATGTACAGGACTGGCAAATCAATGAAATTTGAGGAAAACAAAAACCCTAAAGTCTTCTGATTGTCCGACTTTACATCACTCAAAGTCCTTTACATCAAGCAGAAAAACAAATGGAAAAACCAGATAAATATTTGCCCTATTCGCATCTCTTTGATTTAATTTTCCTATTTCACTCTTAAATGCATCTGGAAATTAGTGTTTCCTATCAGATGAGAAAGAAAGCATTTCCAAATAGATATAAAACCATCTAGCATTTTTTCTTCTCCACTTTTCTTCTCCCCTTATCTATGTTTTCTCCCCTATCCTGTTAGTTGGTGGTTTAGACGCCAGCGTCTGTTTCTGGACTCACAGCTCTATCTCTTGTCTTCTCTGCTTATTCTTCCCCAACACAAAGCTGATGGAAAGATTCGCTGTTGGAGTGTTTTACCATCAGGTGGGCTGAGCTATCCCTTTGATAATACTTTCTCTTAAATTTCTCAATTGTTCTCATTGGTCTGGTCTTCCAGGAGAGTGTCAAAATCATGTTTCAAGAGCCATCTGCATCCTACAGAGATCTTGGTTATAATTTCATTCATCCTACAAATGAATTTTGAGAAAATTTACATCTTTACAGTAGTTGGTGCTCTTAGATAGTTATGGGGCACGTTCCCCCATCTCTGCAGTTGCTTTTATTGCCTCTGACAACATTAAACTTGTTTTTTACCTAAGCCCAGTACAGCTCATGATTTGGTAGCTGCTTTATACTTTTGATGGCATTCCAAATGCAATCTTTTCCCATTATATTTTCTAGCTGGTTATTGTTGTTACAAAAGAAAGCTACTGGCATTTTAATGTTAATTTTATACCTCCTGGCCTTACTGAACTCACATATTCCAACATTTGGGGGGCTGATTCTCATGTTTATTTAAAAAAAGATATTTTCTGAAAATGGTGATATTTTCCCCCTCTTTCCCACTAAGCAAAGGTCATAGTCCTCATTTCTGTTCTGGTTCTCATTACACTGGCTTGAACTTCCAGAACAATGTGAAACTGCAAATTCAATTTTGATCTCCCAACTTTGATGCACCTCTCTCCCCATCCCCAGCGCCAAAGATCATCACTTTTCCCAGCATTTTGATTCAACTTAATTTAATGAATTCCATCATCTCTTTGGTGCCTTGATACTAACTTTTCCTACACTGACCCCAAGGAGCTTCATCTACCAGTCAGCCCTGCTGCGCTGGTTAGGGGTGGCAAATAAAATACAGGATACCAGTTTGATTTCAGATACACCACAAAAAGGTTTTTAGCATAAGTTGATCCCATGAAATATTTGGGGCACTCTTATAGTCAGATAAATGATGTGTTATCTGAGATTCAGCCTGGGTACCCTGTGTTTTAACTCCGTAACTCTGGCAATGCTATTGGCAGTTCTAGTTGTGAAGTCAATTAAGCCAAGTTTGCTTCTGATCCCACAGCTCTATTCACATTGGGACAGTTATCTCTTACCAGTTCTTAATAATATCCTGTAATTATATATTAACCGGGTACTCCATAGCCCCAGAACCTAGTCCTGGTTTACATATCCTTGGCATTTAGGTTAAATGAACTTTAAAAATGCATGAATGATGGCAAGCAGATCATCAAATATTCACTGAGTGTTACTGGAACATGCAGCCTGTAAGAAGTTTTGAATCTTAAATCAGGGAACAGGTGTGTGGCTCTACTTAACATCCAGGGAAAAGAGAAAAGGACAGTCAGTTTTCCAGATTTCCAAAATGGGATTTTTTTTCTTACCTAGAAGATACAGAAGTATATCACTTTTTCTTGGATATTAGAAGGAGTCAGGAGCACTGGAGTCAGAAGATCCTGAATCCAATTCTGACTTGAACACGAATTGGCTACTTGACCCTGGGGAAGTCACTTCGCTTTCCTGGACTCATTTTCTTCCTCTGTAAAGCAAGACAATTCGCATAGGAATGACTATCAAGCTGTTTTAGTGGTGATGTCATTCAAAAATAAAATATTTTGATATTTCACCCCAGAACCCCATTTATCCAATTCAGATGGAGGAAGAACTAGTCCATTGACGAGCCAGCAGGCCCAGCACCTCCCAATTCAATTCTGTGCCTTCTGATTAGCCCTGAAGGAACCTTCTAATATGCTGCCCTCCACGGGGCTGCACAGTCTTCAAGGCCAGCATCCTATCCTCTTTTAATGCTATATGTACATGTGGTAGACAGGCCCATCTCCTGATAAGACTCAGGTACACACGTGGGCAGAGAGCAGTGTCACAGTAACCGATTATTGCTTTCTGTGCTCATTGACGAAAAGAACTCATCCCAATTAGTCAGAATTCATCCCAATTTTCTACAGTTGCACTCTCATCTAATGGGGGTAGGTAGTTACAATAATAATCTGAGATCCTGAGCTAAAGCATCACCCACAATGTTACTTTCTGTCATATAGGCTATACCTCACCTTGCATCTCCTCACAGGAGGTCCAGTCTGTGCAATAGACTACTGCAACTACCTCCAAATGAGTCTACCTCTCCACCCACTGTGGGGGCCCAGCAATCCAGCTTGCCTGCCTCTTTGAGAATGACGGCTCCAAAATGTACACTTAGTCTTGTCACAAACTTCCCAGCCTTCCCACAACTACCATAACCTAAATGCCTTCAAGACATCCTTTTGCTCCGAATATAAGCAATTCCAATGAAATCTCCCCCATCCTGCATTCTTTTCCAGCATTTTTTTTTTTTTTTGAAGAGGTAGAACTGCTTTCTTTTTTTTTTTTTTTATATTCATTTTTTTTATTTTATATATTTTTACACCATTTTTTTTCATTTTTGTACAATGTATGCATTTTCTTTTTTTTTTTTTTTTTTAAAATAAATTTTATTGTTATATTCCCCATACACTGGCAGCCCCCCCATTCTGACCCCAATCCCTCCCCTCCCGCCCCCCTAAAAGTGTCTCTGGTTCATAGTTTTTTGTTGATTTTGATTTTCACTATCTTATAGTTATTCATTTTCCTGGTCCCTTATTTAAGTTTTCTAGATTCCTGCTATGAGTGAGACCATCCGGTATTTTTCTTTTTCTTTTTGGCTTATTTCGCTGAGCATGATCCCTTCCAGCGCCATCCATGTTGCTGCAAATTGCATGTGTTTATCTTTTTTGAATGCTGAGTAATATTCCATGGTATATATGTACCACATCTTCTTGATCCAGTCATCTATTTTTGGGCATTTGGGTTGTTTCCAAAGCTTAGCTATTGTAAACAGTGCTGCTATAAACATAGGGGTGCAGGTGTTCTTTGGAATTGATGTTTCTGTGTTCTTTGGGTAAATACCTAGGAGTGGAATTGCTGGATCATATGGAAGCTCTATGTTTAGTAGGTCCAGAAATCTCCACAGAGCTTTCCACAGTGGTTGGACCAGTTTGCACTCCCACCAACAGTGCAGAAGAGTTCCTTTTTCTCCACACCCTCGCCAACATTTGTTGTTGCTAGTTTTTTTAATATGTGCCATTCTCACTGGTGTAAGATGGTATCTCATGGTAGTTTTGATTTGCATTTCCCTGATGACAAGTGATGTTGAACATTTTTTCATATGCCTGTTGGCCATTTGCATTTCCTCTTCAGAGAAGTTTCTTTTAAGCTCTTCTGCCCATTTTTTGACTGGATTATTTTCTTTGTTGTTGTTGAGTCTCATCAGCTCTTTGCAGATTTTTGTGATCAGTCCTTTATCATTAGTGTTGGGTGCAAAAATGTTCTCCCAGTTGGTGGGTTTTCTCTTTGTTTTTGTTATTGTCTCTTTTGCTGTGCAAAAGCTCTTTAATTTGATGTAGTCCCAGCTGTTTATCTTTGCCTTCACTATCACTGCTTTGGGTGATGTGTCTGTAAAGATGTCTTTGATGTGCAAATCACATAGTGTTTCGCCTATATTTCCTTCTATATATTTTATGGTTTCAGGTCTTATGTCTAGTTCTTTAATCCATTTTGAGTTGATTTTTGTGTATGGTGTGAGGTGGTGGTCAAGCTTCATTCTTTTGCATGTAGCGACCCAGTTTTCCCAGCACCATTTATTGAACAAACTTTCTTTGCTCCAATGCATATTCTTTGCTCCTTTGTCAAAGATTAGTTGACCATAAATCTGTGGGTTTATTTCTGGATTTTCTATTCGATTCCATTGGTCTGTATGTCTGTTCTTGTTCCAATACCATGCAGTTTTGATGATTATGGCTTTGTAGTATAGTTTGAAGTCTGGGAGTCTGATGCCTCCATTCCCTTCTTTTTTTTTCAGGAGAGCTTTGTCTATTCGGGGTTTTTTGTGATTCCATATGAATTTCATCAATAATTGTTCTATTTCTTTGAAGAATGACATTGAAATTTTGATTGGAATAGCATTGAATCTGTATATTGCTTTTGGAAGGATGGCCATTTTAATAATGTTTATTCTTCCAATCCATGAGCAGGGGATGTCTCTCCATTTCTTTGTGTCTTCTTCTATTTCTTTTAACAGTGTTTTATAGTTTTCTTTGTATAGGTCCTTTACCTCTTTTGTTAGATTTATTCCCAAATATTTGATTTTTTTTGTTTCAATAACAAAAGGGATGGTCTTTTTGATTTCTTCTTCTTCAGATTTATTGTTTGTGTATAGGAAGGCTACTGACTTTTGCGTGTTGATTTTGTATCCTGCCACTTTACTGAACTGATTGATGAGTTGAATTAGCTTTTCTGTGGAGTTTTTGGGGTTCTCTATATATAATATCATATCGTCTGCAAATAGTGATAGTTTGACTTCTTCTTTTCCTATTTGGATTCCTTGGATGTCTTTCTCTTGTCTTATTGCCCTGGCTAGGACTTCCAGTATTATATTGAAAAGCAATGGTGAGAGTGGACATCCTTGTCTTGTTCCAGATCTTAATGGAATTGCTTTCAGCTTTTCACCATTGAGAATGATACTGGCTGTTGGCTTGTCATAGATGGCCTTTATGATGTTGAGGTATGTTCCTTGTATCCCAAGAATTTCAAGGGCTTTTATCATGAATGGGTGTTGCACTTTGTCGAAAGCTTTCTCAGCATCTATTGATATTATCATATGGTTTTTATATTTCTTTTTGTTGATGTGTTGGATAACGTTGATTGATTTTCGGATGTTAAACCATCCTTGTGCCCCTGGAATGAATCCAACTTGGTCGTGGTGAATTATCTTATGGATACATTGTTGGATTCTGATAGCTAAAATTTTATTGAGGATTTTTGCATCAGTGTTCATTAGGGAGATTGGCCTGTAGTTTTCCTTTTTTGTGTTGTCCTTGTTCGGTTTTGGTATTAGTGTAATGTTGGCTTCATAAAACGTGTTTGGTATTGTCCCTTCCTTCTCAATTTTTTGGAAGAGTTTGTGAAGGATAGGCACTAATTCGTCTCTGAATGTTTGGTAGAATTCATTTGTAAATCCATCAGGTCCTGGGCTTTTGTTTTTGGGGAGGTTTTTTATTACCATTTCAATTTCGCTAATTGTAATTGGTCTGTTTAGGTGTTCTATTTCTTCTTTATCTAGCTTTGGGTGATTGTAGAGTTGTAGGAATTTGTCCATCTCCTCTAGATTGTTGAACTTGTTTCCATATAACTGTTCATAGTAGTTACTGATTATTCTTTTGATTTCTGCTGTGTCCGTTGTGATTTCTCCTCTTTCATTGATGATCCTGTTTATTTGTGCTTTCTCCCTTTTTTCCTTTGTGAGTCTGGCTAGGGGTTTGTCTATTTTATTGATTTTTTCAAAGAACCAGCTCTTGGTTTCATTGATCTTTTGGATTGTTTTTTTAGTTTCAATTTCATTTATTTCTGCTTTGGTTTTTATTATTTCTTTTCTTCTACTGGTTTTGGGGTTTTTTTGTTGTTCTTTTTCTAGATCTTTGAGCTTCGAGATTAGGTTGTTTCTTTGCGTTCTTTCTTGTTTCTTGATGTGAGCTTCTATTGCTATATATTTTCCTCTTATTACTGCTTTTGCTGCATCCCATACATTTAGGATATTGGTGTCCTCCTTGTCGTTCAATTCAAAAAATTTTTTAATTTCTTCTTTGATCTCCTCATTAGTCCAATGGTCTTCCAGTAGTGTGGTTTTTAATCTCCATGAGGTAGGAAAGTTCCTTGCCTTCTTTTTATGGTTTATTTCTAGTTTGATGCCTTCATGGTCAGAAAAGATGGTTGATATGATTTCAATCTTGGTGTATCTGTTGATGTTTGTCTTGTGCCCCAGTATGTGATCGATCCTGGAGAATGATCCGTGTGCGCTTGAGAAAAATGTGTACTCCGTTTTTTTGGGGTTTAGTGTTCTATAGATGTCTGTTAAGCCCAATTGCTCTAGGTCCTTATTTAGAGCTTTAGTTTCTTTACTTATTTTTTGTCTTGTTGATCTATCCATTGTTGATAGTGGTGTGTTGAAGTCTCCCACTACGTATGTGTTTTCTCTGATGTCTGTTTTCAGAGAGGACAACAGTTGTCTGATATATTTTGGTGCTCCTTCGTTTGGTGAGTATATGTTAATGAGTGTTATTTCTTCTTGAAGTATTGTCCCCTTGATCATAATGTAGTGACCCTTGGGGTCTCTTTTTATCTTTTTGAGTTTGAAATCTGTTTTATCTGATATAAGTATAGCTGTTCCTGCTTTCTTTTTTGGTCCATTTGCTTGTAGGATTGTTTTCCATCCTTTAACTTTGAGCCTATTTTTATCTTTTGTAGCTAAATGTGTTTCCTGGAGACAGCAAAAGGTTGGGTTTTGTTTCTTAATCCAGGCTGCAACTCTGTGTCTTTTTATTGAAGAGTTTAGTCCATTTACATTCAGAGTTATTATTGATATGTTAACATCTGTATTTGCCATTGTGTTTGTCTTTCCTTTGATTTTATTTATTTATTCTTTTAATAACTTTTTTTTTTGGCCTTCTTTCATTGTTATTCGTCCCTCTGAGGTTCTGGCTTTAGGACTCCTTGTAGTATTTTTTGGAGTGGGGGTTTAGTTGCAATGAAATTCCGGAGTTTCTGTTTGTCTGGAAAGGTCCATATTCTTTCTTCAAAGAGGAAGGAGAGCTTTGCGGGATAGAGTATTCTTGGTTGGCATCTGTTTTCTTGGAGTCTGTTGACTATGTCCCTCCACTCTCTCCTTGCCCGTAGTGTTTCTTCGGAGAAGTCTGATGTCAGCCTGATTGGTTTTCCTTTGAATGTTATCTGTTTCTTCCCTCTTGCCAGCTTCATTATTTTTTCCTTGTCCTGGATTCTTGGGAGCTTTACTATTATGTGTCTTGCTGTATTTTTCCTTTCGTCGTGGAAGTTTGGTGTTCTTCTTGCTTCTTGTATATCAATTTTCAGCTCCTTCTTCACATTTGGGAAGTTCTCTTCAATTATCTCTTTGAATATTTTCTCTGTTCCTACATCTCTCTCCTCTCCTTCTGGTATTCCTATAACTCTTATATTTCCTTTCCTCATGGAGTCAGATAGTTCCCGAAGTCTTTCTTCGTTCTTTTTCCTTCGTACTTCTCTTTCCTTTTCTGTTTTGGTTCTTTTTATTTCTATGTCTTCAAGATTACTTATTCGTTCTTCCATTTCATCTATTCTGCTTTCATTGCTTTTCCCAGAATTCTTTAGTTCTTCCATTAATTCTTTGATCTCCTGCATTTCTTTTACTTCCCTCTTTAGGGACTCAATTTCTTTCTTCTGACCATTGTTTTCCCTCTCTAGGGACTCAATTGCATTCTTCTGATCGTTGATTATTTTTCCCTTATCATTGTTTTCCTTTATGACTTCTGTTAGTTTTTTAATCACGGCAATTTTAAATTCTCTTTCTGGAAGGCTCAGAAATTCTTCCAAGTTATTGTCTTTGCAATCTGGGGGCTGGCTTTCTTTTTGTGGTGTGCTTTTTCTCTGGAGAGTTGCTAGGTTGCGTGTGGTTCTTCTCTTCCCTACTGTCTGTTTTCTAATTTGCCGTATGCGTTGGGACAGTGTGTTGTTGGGACTGGCCGGCATCTTGGGTGGGCTTCTCTGTTCCCCTCTGGTTCTTCCAGGAGTCATCTGTCAGTTTCAAGCAGTCTTTACTGGAGAAAGGTCCCTGTTCTAAAATGCCGATGTAGGGACACACTCCCCTGTGCGCCTGGTCTGCCCCGGCGGTGGGTTCCTGCTCCCCTCTGGGCTTGGACTGCAGGCCAGAGGGGGTCTGGCGTGGGCGAACTTCCCCCGCTCACCTCTGGCTCCTGAGGAAGCCTTCTGCAGGTAGTCTTTACTGAAGAAATGTCCCTGTTCTAAAATGGTGATGTGGGACACACTCCCTGCGTGTCTGGTCTCAGGCACACTCTTCTGCGCACCTGGTCTGCCCCGGCTGTGGGTGCTCGCTCTCCCTGTGGGCTCAGACTACTTGTTCGGAAGGGGCCCGGTGTGGGCAAACTCCCCAGCTGGCCACTAGCTCCTTCAGGAGCCTCTGCTGGCTTCAAGTTGCTAGGTGGTGCCAGAGATCTCTCCTAGAGCCCTTGGGGAGCTGATTTTCCACCCCGTGGGACAGGGAGCAGAGCGGGGATGGTAGGGTACACCTCAACGGCTTTGGGGTGCTGTGTCTGCCTTGTGCCCCACCGTCGTGGGGAACCCACGCCCCTAATTTCGTGCCCCGGGTCTCTGTTCCAAAGCCCTCAGTTCCAGGACGCGGGCTGTAGCCCAGATCAGTGGAGCGGGAATGGCGCCTTTTGAATCCTGCTCCCCTGCCTGGGCGCCTTGTTCCTGCTCACTCAGGATGGGCCTCCGCCGTCTCCCCCTAATTTCGTGCCCGGGTCTCAGTTCCAAAGCCCTCAGTTCCAGGATGCGGGCTGTAGCCCAGATCAGTGGCGCGGGAATGGCGCCTTTTGAGTCCAGCTCCCTTGCCTGGGCGCCTTGTTCCTGCTCACTCAGGGAGGGCCTCCGCAGTCTTCCCCTAATTTCGTGCCCCGGGGCTCAGTTCCAAAGCCCTCAGTTCCAGGACGCAGGCTGTAGCCCAGATCAGTGGCGAGGGAATGGCGCCTTTTGAATCCAGCTCCCTTGCCTGGGCGCCTTGTTCCTGCTCACTCAGGGAGGGCCTCCGCCGTCTCCCCCTAATTTCGTGCCCCGGGTCTCAGTTCCAAAGCCCTCAGTTCCAGGACGCGGGCTGTAGCCCAGATCAGTGGCGCGGGAATGGCGCCTTTTGAATCCCGCTCCCCTGCCTGGGCGCCTTGTTCCTGCTCACTCAGGGAGGGCCTCCGCTCTCCCCGCAAGCCTAGGTCGCAGGCGCGGGGACCTGGGCAGCTGCGATCCGGTCCGGATCCGCGCCGCTTTCCGCAGGCAACCTTACCGGGCGGCCGGGGCTGTGTGCTGGTGCTGGTCTCCTCCTGGGGGGCGTGGCTCTCTTTAATGGCGCCTGGAGCTCACCTCCCGGCGGATCCTGCAGGGTTCGCCTCTCCCGTTCACGGGGTGTGGTGGCTGCAATAGTTCCTTTCCACTCACAGTCCCACTTGCTGCGTCCGTTTTTCTTGTTGGCCGTTTTGGTTTGTTGTTTCCCTCCTTTCTGCCGGTCGTCGGAGAGTGCCGACTTTGTGGGCGGGGGAGGGGAGCAGGGTTCTGCGCTTCCCTCCCTTCTCGTCCTCTTTTATGGCAACTTTCTTCTTCGGGCAGTTTGCTGGAGTCGTCCGTTTATCTTCCGTGTCCCAGTTCTCACTGGGACCTGCCGCTTTTCCTCCCTATTAACTTTTTTTAATGGGAGATCTTACTCGCAGCGTCTCCTCGCCGCCATGTTGCTCCGCCCTGTCTTTTCCAGCATTTTCTCTGCTCCTAAAATCCATATCCTTTCTCCCTCCAGGTTCCTAGCAGCCTTTACACATGCTGTTCCCTTGTCTAGAAAACTTTCCCCTTCCTATTTTCTTGGCTAACACACATCTTTCAGATCTCTGCTTCCTCAGCTCTGAGGAGATGGGCATGTCAAAAGCTGTCATCACATTTCAGCTCCTCCTCTTCATCTCTCTTCATCATCATCAAGAATCCACATCTGCTTATGTAATTCTTTGATCAATGTCTGTCTTCCCTACCCAACCGTAAACTCTGTGAAGGTCTATGGCTAGAACAATGCTGACACGCAATACACTTTTAATATTTGTTGATTACATTACCAGTAAGCAAGGGCTATGCATTCATACTTTTTATAAAGATTTGCTGCAAAAGTGAAGAATGAATGAGTGCTTTGGTTAATCGGAAGTTATTTATGGAAAACAAAACTTTAATTAACTGGTATATCTAATTCTGTCTACATCTCTGGGAGTTGTGACTTAATGTTTTATTCATACCAATCAGGATTGGGGTCAGTGGGGGTGAGAAGAAGAGGACTGTAGGACTTTTAATACAAAGATTTAACAGAGGGGATTGTTTGCATAAGGGTAAAAATGCTGGAACTAGAAGTAGCCATATGACCTCATTTGTCAACAAAGGACAAATGCAACCCTCCATGTGTTTAGAAGGTTGGTAGTCAGAAATACTTGGCATGAGTGACCACTGTGGGCACAATACAAGTTGGATATTAGTTTGGAATACAAGAGTGGTGCAATCTAAATAGGGGTATCTATGTTTTTAATAAAAGTATATGACTAAGCAAAGGAAACTGGTAGTGAGATATTAATTGGAAGAGACAGGTTGCAAGAAATGGGCAAGCCTGCAGATTGTATCTGATTTTTCACTCTGAAGTAACATCTAAGTTGTTCCTCTCAGACACCCAGGCATTGTTTAGGATCATACATGACTGACTAGAAATCATCGTCACAGTGTAGACATTTCAAAGCCAACATCCAACTCTTCCTCTGAGCTGTGTCCCTCCTCTCTACCTGCAATCCACTCATTTTGACTATTTAGTATCACTACACCCTTTCTGGCTCCATTCTCCTGGACCAAGACTTTGTTGGCTGCAGAAAAAGACACACCAATCACTGTTTTCATGACTGAATGAAGAATTTACTTCTCCAAGGTACAAAGGGGTGACTACCAAGATACTTGTCCCCAAGGCACTCTTAAAATCAAAGACCTTTGCTGAGCTACTGAAGTGTTAATTGGCCAAGTACAATTGTCGAAAATTAGTCTCTACGTGAAACAATTAAAATAAGATAATTGGGAGTTGTCAGCACTCCTAAATATTTATGCCAGTTGATGCAAATATTTATTTACATATCATCTGTTTGCAATTTTTATCACTTCTGCTCTCTGCAAAGCTGCTCATAAACCATTAGATCATTTCTCTTGATGCTTAAATTAAAATCTAAACTTATTCTAGTCAACTGACAGAAAGCTAAAATATTTTTGTTTAAATTAATTTGACAATGTGTGTTTTGACAATGTGTTTATATCTTTCATTTATAATGGAAAGTGATACTTTCCCTCCTTTCAGAGAGATTTCTGATTTTTTTTTCCATAGCCAATTCATTTTATTTTCCCATGTGGTATTCATTAAAGCAATTCCCAACTTTGTTGATTTTCATTATATCTGTAGAGTGTTAAAACTTTCTTTCACACTTCTGCAACTGGTTAGCAATATCAGTCCAGATTTGCTTGACATCTTTTCTATTACTGCACATCAAATGTATACAAGTTTTGAAATATCAAGAAACTTCAGAGTATCATGGTTAATAGTCCCTTCTCTATTGAAGAAGTACAGGAGTAAACTCTTGTTCTTGCCAAGCCTCTTCCAGTCACATCTCTCAAACACCTCAAAGTACATCTCCACCCAAATCTTCCATGCCTTTTAAAAATTTGATCACCGACCTTCTTTTCTTGTCTTCAAGAAATAAGGGTCCTCCTAACTTTCTAATAGAGCACTTGTGTTAAAATAATTTAGATCAATAAAATTTATTATTCCTGTGATATATCACATTCAAGTTAATAATGAAAAACTAGAGAAAAAATTTCCACAACTTAAGTCTTAGTATATATTCTGATACATTCCCATCTATAGTTTTATCCATGAATAAAAGTTTATTTCCTTTATATTTTTCATGTAATTGTGATATTACATAGTCAAATTTATTGGTTTGGTTTCACTTGCCAGTATATATAAGCATTTCCTCCATGTACAGTTCTTCATAAGGAATTTTAATTCCTGAAGAACTTCATAGTGTTTTGGTCTTTTTTAATGGTTATGTGGTGACCTCAGAATAGATGGATGGATTATAATTCAGTTCAACCATCTTTTACCAAATTTGAGAAGCAGAGGATGGAGTTTGGTGCCTGATTTGGATCACTTGATCTCCTTCCCTTCAAATAGAAAATGTGCTCTATAAACCACAACAAAGAGGCAGATGGAATGCAAAGTTCTGCACTGGTATTGTGTTTCTCAACTATGGATCACAGCAAAACACTGATATGGGGGTGGGGGGCGGTAGTTAACTGAAAAATTTGAAGGAAAATGTTTCTGGTTTTGACTTAGTAGGAACACCTATCTAGTATCCATGACTGGGGTGCATAAGCGAGTAAGCCCAGACATTTTGTGCCAAAAGATGGAAAGCAATTCATTTCACTCCTGAGCTTGAACTTCTTCCATATTCTTTGTGACAAAGAGGGAGAAGGAAATCTGCCTAGCTCCCTCTCAAAGCTTGGCATTTGAGATACTCCTTTACTTACAAAATGAAGACATTTCAGTGGTGGCTTACGTTTCCTAGGTCTTCCTCTGGTTTGAGTATTTTAACCCTTTAACTTTCCACTGCAGGTGTGCCCTTCTCCCCGATGCTGAGTCATGGGTGGGCTTTTACAATGACTCTACTTTCTCTTCCTCTGGGAGCAGGCTGCTCAAGAAGAGGCACCTCCCTAAGCAAGGCTCCTGCTGAGCCTTCCCCAGACTCAGTCTCGCTCTGCTTTCTGTACTTCTCTATTTGTTGTAGGATCACAGGGCAGTGTCTGGCATCTTGGATTCCTACACTGGAATTCTGTAGACCAGCGGTACTCTAAATGTGGCAGCAACACATCATTTGAGAGCATGTGAAAAATGTAAGTTCTCGGGCCTCGCCGGTGGCGCAGCGGTTGAACACTGGGTTGTGAAGCTGCCCACAGCCTCTGCAGCACCAGTTTGATCCCCAGACGCCAGGCGAGGGTCCCACATGGCGCGCAGACCTCTCCTGCCATGCTCGCTGCTCCCCTCAGCAGTGTCCTTCTGCCTGTTCTGCTCCCTGCTCTGGCTCTGGTGAATTCTCTCACCCTCCTGCGCTTCTGACTGTAGCCAGTGCTTGTATAAATAAATAAATCTTTAAAAAAAAAAAAGTTTCCTAACCTTATCACGGCTATGTAGTAAGTGTTCAATAAATATAAAGGTTTTTTTTTTTTTTTTTTTAAAAAAAATATAGGTTCTCAAGCTCTACCCAGAGCTGTTGCATCAGAAATTTTTGGGGTGGCATCTAGAAATCGGGGTTTCAAAGGACTCTTCAGGTGATTCTGATGCCTGGTGAGTTTGAGGACCACTGCTATAGACTTGTGCTGAATAATGTACCTGCTTCCCCACTCACATTCCTCACAGTGGGCACCTGTCCTCCACAGACCCTCAAGCTGGTCTTAATAACGCAGCCTCAGTTTGCATGCTCATTGGGGAAGAGAAAACTTTAATATCTGCTCTTTCTCCAAAACTTGCCTTTCCTTGATTTTTCGATCTCCAGACCTCAGTGAATTGTGCTACTTCATTGGTAGCAAGAACATTTGTGCCTGCCACCTTCAAACCAATTCCTGTAGCAAATGTCTCTAGTGGTTTTACATGTCTCTCTTGTTCTCTGCTCTTTTCAATTTCAGCTGGTTTGAAAAATGTAATGTGCTTCCTCGCTTGGCTCCCTACTTTTTTCATATGCATGCTAACACCTTCCATGGGATGATAGGCCCCCTCCTCCTGTCTCTTTCTCTTTGCTTTCAGCTCCACTCATTTGTTTTCTTCATAATATTATTCCAGATTTTGTCCTTTGAGATCCTCCTTAATAAGAGATGTGAAAGCAGCAACTTCAGAAGCTGCCAAAATATCTGTAGGTCAAACAAATCTTGTCCACATCTCATTCTCCAAGTTGGGTAATTTCTACCCTCAGCCCCAAATTAGAATGCATCTGGATTCAAATGTCCTAGCCGAGCCTGGCTTTTGTGAAGTAGTGTCTCAATCCCCGAACTGTCCGCACTTAGGACAGTTCTGGGGGCTGGCTTGTGCATTGCATGATGTTTAACAGTCAGTAGGCACCCCCATCCCCTAAGTCATGAGAATCAAAAAATGTCTCTAGACATTGCCACGTGTTCCTCTGGGGGTGCAATTCTTTTAAGACTGCTTATGTCATTGTCCCTGGACTGTCCATTAGAGAACCAAAGTGTACTATTCCTCATGAACTCATGAGCTTGCTTCCTCACTACAATAACAGTTACTTGGCAACAGTACAATAATCCCTGCAGGGTTCTGCTCTGCTCTCTGTAGTCATCCTCGTAGTCCTGTGTGTATCCCATAACTTTCCAGTCTGACTCTCCTGCCCCTCCATTCAGCTGGTAGCCTTCACATCTGGGTACTTTCTGGCACATTGGTTTCCTTTTTTTGTGAAGGATTTTTAAATCCTCGATAGCACCTTTTTTCCCCTAACTCCAACTTGAAGGGCATTTAAAATATTTTAGGTTTGCATGTATCCAACCTAGCCTCTGAGATCTCAACATTTTTCCTGAAAAAATAACTCCCTTCCTTCCTCTCAACCATAGCATCTTTCTTCATTTTCCTTCCATTTACAATAGCTCACAAATGCAGCGGTAAAGCCTCTATTTTAAACCCATTCCATTCTTTCTTAACTCTGTAAGCAAATGTATCCTAGAAATAGTTCAACAACAACCTTTTAAAGATATTCCCCAGCTGGATCACGGGACCCTCTCCTCTTTCACTGTCACCCGGGTTAGAGTACCTTAAGTCAATGTCATAATCAGATATGAATTATAAAATTCATCTCTTATTTAAGAAATAAGCTTTACGAAAGAAACCAACTTGAAACCACTTGGCAGAGAGCCCCACCTGGAAGGCTACATAAGCTGGGAAGTTAGTCCTTCCACACTCCTGCCTTGGGCCTGTACAATTCTCAAGAAGATAGACAGAAACATAATTTGGTTAGTGTAGCTGGGCTACACTAAGTAGACTTAGTGTTAGGTACTACTCACTCCTCTCTACTCTGGATGGAATCTAACTGGGGAGGGGGTAGTTTCTGTTTGCTGCTTAAAATCCAAATAATCCGATATTTGCCTCAGCAGCACATTTGCTGCATGTCAATGCCATCACAGAAGTCAGAAGCAAAGACTGGACTGCCCGTTCATGCTCTAGCTGGTCACAAGAGCTGTACTAAGATCTGTGGTCTCACATCTGAGGTTTTTTTTGTGTTCCAGATGTTTGTACTTACAAGGTTCCCAGATCGTGAAACCATCTGATATTTTTCTTTTTCCTTCTGACATTTCATTGAGCATAATTCCTTCTAGCTCCATCCATGCTATGAATGGCATGAGTTTATCTTTTTTGATTGCTTAATAATATTCCATTGTGTATATCAGATGGATTTACTTATTTGGATCCCCTATATTCCTCCTATAAGACATCAGGGGAAAAAATAATAACAATACAAAACACAATACAACAAAACAAAACAAACAGACAATTATAAACCAGAGACATCCTGCAGGGGAGGAGGCGGGAGAGGGATCACAGGGAGGGAGGGAGGAGCACAGGGGACTGAGGTGAGGGTGCGCGGGTGCATTGGTGAAGGAAATTCTATGGGGACTACACCTGAGGAGGGAGGGGAAGCAAACATTGTTTAAAATGAACAATTATGGGCCTCCCCGGTGGCGCAGCGGTTGAGCGCTGGGTTGCGAAGCTGCCCGCGGCCTCTGCGGCGCCGGTTCGATCCCCGGCTGCTCCCCGGCCCCCAGAGGAGGGTCCCACATGGCGCGCAGACCTCTCCTGCCGCCCGTTGCTCCCCTCAGCAGTGTACTTCGGTCCTTCTGCCTGCTCTGCTCCCCACTCTGGCTCTGGTGGATTCTCTCACCCTCCCACACTTCTGACTGTACCCAGTGCATGTATAAACAAAACAAACAAACAAACATATAAATAAATAAATAACATGCCTCTATAAAAAAAAATCATTAAAAACAAAACAAAACAAAAAAATAAAATAAAATGAACAATTATGTAAAAAATATATAAAAAATAAAAATGAAAAAAAAATGTTCCCAGACCATGCCACAATTTGTTGGAGATTGGGACTCCAATCCTTCAGCCCCTCGTCTTCATTCTTCCCTCACTGATAACTGGAGAGTATCCATTAAATCCAAAACACATGGCAACTGGGAAGCTTCCCTGAAGCAGCCAAGTCAGGACTTCCAACTACCCTCTTCTGCACTGAAGAGATAGGAGCCCAGTGTCAGACTCATGACTGGACCTCCAGTCAGAGGCTAGAAAATGGACTTGAGAAAGCAGACACCTGACTCACAACCTTGACTCAGGAAGCCTGAACTCATGCAACCACAAACACACACACACACACACGAGAGCAGTGGCCCGTCACCAGGAGACGCCCCCATGGTAGATACAGCCCTGTGGATGTCTGACTTCCCACTGTCTAGAAAATCAACCTCTTTCTGGACAGAGGAGAAAGGGAGTGAAGAGAAAAGCCAGGTGTGGTCATTCTGACAGCTTTCTCTTCAGGAACACAACAGGGGAAGGCCAGAGAAATGCATCTTCTCCACATGGACTATCTGGGCTACCTAATCTTTCCCCTGTTTCAGAGAGCTGTTCCAAGTGCCAATTGCCTTTTTAAACTGAAAGTGTTTGAGTCATTTATTTTGGATGTGAATTCCTTCTTCCCCACTTTGAGGTGAGCTTTCCAAATGGAACCCAAAAGGACAATTCAGCAAAGAACAGCACTTGAAGGAAGTACAGATAGGCTTCTTCCATGCCTCTGCCTTCCACATCTAGCCCACTGTGTACCCAGGACTATTGAGGTACTTTCCATATAGGGACACATGTCATCTTTCTAACAACCCAGGGGGAAGCTAATATGATCTCCTGTTTACAGCACAGGGGCTTGAGGCTGAGGGAAGTAATTTGGGATTTGAAGCAGGGTAATTTACCTCTCCCAGTCTTACTCTGATCACGATCAGCTCCATCCCAGCTTTCAGTTCTCAGCTTAAATAGCACTTCCTGATAAACAGCCCTAATATGGTACCTCAGATGAGATCAATCCCTTGTCAATCTAGTAGACACATCATCACAACTCTGATGGTTTCAATTTTCTATGCACAGGAAAAAGACAGGGAGGAGGGGAATTTTCTAACAGTGGGTGGTGGAGAGAGATAACCTTGTTTTATGGATGGTTGGTTGATTGGTTTAGTTGTTGTTGTAAAATGTTTGTTTTGCTATTTATATTTTCCAAGATGTTTGGTGACTAAAACATACTTCTTGTACGTGGAGTTGTTCCAGGTAATAATGGGGTTTGAGGTATGCTAGTGAGTGACTAGAGCGAATGTAATAAAGATGGGTGGAAATCACTGCACTGCAGTGTCAGAGAGCCAGATGGGCCACCCATGCAAGCATTATGATTCCCAACCTAGGTGAGGCCAGAGGAGCACAGAGAGCTCATGATGGAATGAGACAGGAGGCCGAAGTGATCCATCAAAAGAAGCCAATGATAAAGGGCAGGATATGGAAAAGGGGGTACAATAACTTTGTGGAGCAAGTTATAGAATAAGTTAGAGAGCATAACCAATGGTCCGGAAGGGGTGCTAGGGTTCAAGAGCAGGTAGCTCCTGTGCATTATGCTTTGGGATGTGGGGAATAGACACAACAGTGGCCCCTTTTGGAGAGGGCTTGGAGTTGGGAGAGTTAGGATATGGAGAAGGTGAAGACAAAAGTGGGTTTTTCATTGTAGAACAGGGGTTGATAAAGCATAATGAAAGGGAGAAGACAAGCAGGAAGGGTTCTGATTGAGACAGAAAAGAAGGGGCTAAGGGCAGTTCACATGTGGGTTTTCACTTGGCACAGGTGTAAGTAGCATGCGTGAAGGAATCAGGAATCCAGAAAGCTGACTGGGCACAGAGCCAGCTCCATGGGCATGGACCTGATGCCCATTATTAGGTAAATGCTTTGTTGTCCCTCTTGTGAAGTTTTAATCATTTTAGAGCAAGAGGCCCTCATATTTGCACCGAGTTCTGCCAACTATGTTGCTGATCTTGGGTGTGGTATGCAAGATAGAGGCAGTGTGGGCTTGGGAAGCTGCTGGGCAGACAGGATCTTATTAGGGAAGGAAGCTTCATTCATTTAGCTGTGAGCTAATGAAGAGCCACGATACATCGAATATTTTTGCTAGACATTGCAAAAGATGAAAGGAAGTTCCCTGGGCTCATGTCCTAGTTAATAAGGAATTTGAGCCATTGCTGTCTTGTTGGAAAATTTTTAGAACCACAGCAACCAAGGTGTGAGAAATCACCATTTGTGAGAAAAAGAATCAATAGGATTTTCAGATTTTATACACACACACACACACACGGACTTTAAAAAATTTAAAGTGATTTCAAAAGAAATATTTCATTAAAATTGATAGCTAGAGATGTAAACACTGGCCATCGATTAGCATCCTGTTATCTACAGCAGATTTGAAAGATACTTTATCCTTTGCCAGAAAGCATCTCTGACATTTGAATAATTCAGCCTTAGACATTCGTATTTAATTATAAAGTTTATACAATAGCCTATGAGATATGAAAGGGTTCTAAGAATCTGTATAGCCAGCTAACAGAAGATGGAAGTTTGAAAATAAATGTTTAAAAGGAAATTTTCTGAGCCAGATGATATTTTAATGATGTCATAGAGGAAAACCTTGAGCACAAATAGTGTTTTAAGACATCCTTAGCGTGAATCCATCAGTAAAGGATTTTTATGGTGCTTTTTAATTCTAGGAAGGTTATTACTTTGAAGCCACAAGGAATCAGAGAAAGGTGATTTTCCTAAGTAGTGTGTTCTGCTAGGAGCCAAGAGATCTAAGCTCTGTTCCTAAAACAAAATACCACAGGCCTCCAGACCTCAATTTACCCATCTGTGAAGAGAGCTATCGGGGAGAAGATATCTATGCTGAACTCTGCCCACGGAAAGTAAGAGTGTCTGTCTCTGACCTGCTACATGTCAGGGAAAGTTAAGCTCACCAGTGATGCCAATCAAATGAATTAGCCTCAAAGATGAAGGTTTTGTTGTAAGATGTAAAAAAAAGAGGAAATAAAAGGAAAATATAAGAAGCAAGAGTAGATGGCAATGGTGACAGTAGTGATAGAGCTTGAGCCCCACACTTAAAAATCTCTGCCAAATCCTAGGAAAGAACATTCTCAAAGCCACATCTGGTTTGACTTCCTACTTTAGGAACAATGGAAGAGTCTTTCACCACAGAACAGTAAATAGTTTAGGACTGAATTTGAAGCATCCCTGTAATTAAAGATTCTATGTACTCCTAGCCACCAGGAATTTCTCACTGCTCTCAGTTCTGGAAGAGACCAGCCTCCCTGCTGTTCAACATGCTCCCTTTTCCTTTAATTTAGGAATTTAGTTCTTCTCACTTTCTTCTATAGCAGAGTTTAACTCCCACACCATCTATTCAAGGTCCAGGCCAACTATGCTTTTGCAGACACATATTAATATATTCAAATGAACACAAGACCATCTTCTCTGGGTTTCACTCTTTAGTGGTACAAAGGAATTAGCAGAGTTCTAAATTCAACCACATTATATAAGTTAAAGGCCAAGTATACAGCAGTGGTCTAAATAGAGTTCGGGGGGGGGGGGCGGGGTGCAGAGCACACTTGTACTTCTGGTGTGGGGGGTGGTGGGGGAGAGACACTTGGCAATGTTTGGGGATATTCTGGCCTACACTGGGGAAGGGGTAATTCTGGCATCTAGGTGATAGAGAGCTGGGACACTGCTGAGCATTCTACAATGCACAGGGCAGTTCCCATGATGTAGAATTACCTGACCCCAAACAGCCAAAAGTGCCAAAGTGGAGAAACCCCAAAGTGGAGATATTTTTCCACTGAAATGAACAAGTTGACCCCTACCCACCCTCAGAAGTCAGGAGAGGCTAGTCAGTTAGTGTTGAAAATAACTTTTTCACCATGCTGTGTTTGTTTAAAAATAATTCATACTTGTTTCTGTCAATTGAGGGGCTTGGAGTATAGAACTTCTAGAGGAGCTTGTTTCCTGAGGAATAATTACATGACCTCCAGGTCCCCCGCACTGCAGTTATCCTAGATTTACCAGCTAGGAGCTTAACAATTACAAGTTCCAGCAGCACTTCACAGTCAACATGTCTAGAAATATTTGGCTACAGTTTTGACTCAGGTCTTCAACCCTTCTCACCCGAATTCTATCTCCTATGAAGTCCTTACATTCAATTCAAACATACTCTTCCCTCCAAACTTTCCAACACACTAAATGACTAGATCACCCACCCAGTCTCCCCAGTTCATCTAACCCCTTCTTCACCTCACCCCTTATTCCCCACCTGCTCACATCTACTTGGCCACACTTCATCCACCCCTTCTCATTCTCTCCTTTCCCCTGCCCATCCCTCCTTTCTTCTCTCACTCAACACAACATCTGAGTTAGTTCAAAGACCCCTTCTGTCTACTCTTCCTTCTCCAGGCTCACCTCGCTACTGCCAGGGTGATGTGTTTGACTAGCAAACCCATTCATACTTATCCTCTAGTTTCGAATAGAAAAACCCTTCTTGACTTTCAGGGTCATATTCAGCCCTTTACCTGGGTGGACTGGGCTGACACCTCTTGCTTATGTCTATCCCTGTCTGGTCACTTTTTATGTGGAATTTGTGGGTCCACTTTTCTGCTGTGTGTTGGTACCTGGGTTCACACCTGTCTGTGTCTTTGCACAGGTTTTTCTTCTGCTGCTAGCTCCCTTGGCCACCTTCTTGTAGCTCCTGCCTATTCATCTTGAAGGCTCAGCCCTATGTGTGTCTCTGGCAGAGCACCCCTGGGTTGCCTAGGCCATTGTTCTCAGGATGTGTCCCTCAAGATGCTTGGTAAGAAGGGCTCTCTCACATAAATTTGGAATGTTACAAGACCATCTTCTCTGGGTTGCACTCTTTAGTGGTACAAAGGAATTAGCAGAGTTCTAAATTCAACCACATTATATAAGTTAAAGGCAAAGTATACAGCAATAGTCTAAATAGAGTTGGGGGTGGGGAATTTATTGATATAATAAATGTTAGAATATTAAGCACTCTGGAAAAGATTACAGCAGAAACAACTCTTTACCGATCTTGAATTTATCATTTCCCAAATTTGCTTGAACATCTAAAATCTTTTATTCACAAACCCATTATCACCCTTCTTTGGATATATCCTTCTTATTTGGATTTAGCAAGAACTTGTTTTGCTCCGATAATGCCCAAGGTCCAGCTCTATCCTAATATTACTACATTACTATAATTGTGGAATCACTTTCTCTTAGATCTCTGGTGCAAGAGATAGACTACAGGGCCTCCCCAGTGGTGCAGCAGTTGAGCGCTGGGTTGCGAAGCTGCCTGTAGCCTCTGAAGCGCCGGTTCAATCCCCGGCTGCCGGATGAGGGTCCCACATGGCGCGCAGACCTCTCCTACCATGCCGCTACTCCCCTCGGCAGTGTACTTCGTCAGCCTGCCTGCTCTGCTCTCTGCTCTGACTCTGGTGAATTCTCTCACCCTCCTGCACTTCTGACTATACCCAGTGCTTGTATAAATAAATAAATCTTTAAAAAAAAAAAAGAGACAGACAACAAACACCTGGTGATAAAATCACCACCATGTTTATGTCGTTTTATATGATATTACTAACAGTACATTTTGAATATCTGAGAAATTTAGATATTGATAAATACATATATAATTGAACAAAAAGGACCATCTTTTGTATTGCTATCATTAACATCTTATTTAAATGGTGTGCACAACGAAATTGTTTTGCCTAAATATCTCCACATCCAAGATAGAATACAATTCAGAACATCATTGACATGCTC
Organism: Talpa europaea; assembly: GCF_964194135.1. NCBI lineage: Eukaryota > Metazoa > Chordata > Mammalia > Eulipotyphla > Talpidae > Talpa > Talpa europaea. Next base: position 111,514,466 of record NC_140074.1, on the reverse strand, counting down.
TCTGACATCATTGACATTGCCTTGCTCATGCCAATTTCTTCATGTCCTTATCCTAAAGATGAGAGTCCACCTTGGCCTAGCATGTCAACTTGCTTCAGCATAGAAATTTCTTTATTGTTTTGGGAGTAGTTTTGGATTTATTGCTATTGCTTTGTGTTTTGTTTTTATGAGACCATGACTAAATAATATATCAAGTGCAAATAATTTGAAGAGAATACTTATACGCTGCATTTGCCAGGGGATCCTGAGAACATGGAGATCTCCCCCATATTACTCTGTTGATGGGTCCTAACCTACCAGCCTACTCACCAGGAAAAGATTCTTTTACCGCTTACCACTTGCAATCCCACTGCTACTTAGAGACCTAACAGCCTACCTGCATATGTGCTGAGAAGCCCTGTTCACTATGGGTCAGGCGTTTTGGATGTGTACAGACAAGTAGTAGTGGAAAGAAAAAAATGTACAGAACATTAAAGGCGGCACGGCAATTTTAAGAACGAAAGAAACAACGTAACCAGAACAGGTGGCTCTCTGTGAGATATCTTTAAAGAAAGAACTAAAAAGAACTTGAAAATAATGTAAATTCCTGGGGAGACTAGAGAAGTTAATACAAAGGAATAATCTAAGAAAGAGTTCTTAGAATTCAAAAACATTGCCGAAATGGAATTAAATATCTTGAAACTCAGATGGAAGAATTATGTGGAGAAGAAAAACTCAAATAGAAATTCTCAGTACAAAGTGGAAGATATATGTGGAGCTTGTATTGTTGGTGGAATGTGAATAGGTTCAGCCTTCTTGAGAAGCAATTTGGCTCTTCATCTAATATGAAACTGCATGTACTCTATCGTAAAGTACTCACAATTCTAAGAACTACCCTGCAATATCAGAGCGTGAACCTGAAAACAAATGTTCAAAGTGTTTTCTCATTGTTAGCGCATTGTAATGAAAAGATGTCACAAGAAACCTAAATGTTCACAGTATGGGACTGGTTAAATAAATTAGGACATGTCCATAAATGGATTTTTAGTTACCCACTTAAAAAAAATGAATTCTAGGGCCTCCCTGGTGGCGCAGCGAGTTGAGCGCAGTGCTGTGAAGCAGTCCTCGGCCTCTGCAGCACTGGTTCAACACCCGCAGGCCAGGGAGATTCCCACATGGCGCAGCAGACCTCTCCTGTCTCACCCGCTGCTCCCCTCAGCAGTGTACTTCAGTCCTCTGCCTGTTCTGCTCCCTGCTCTGTCTCTGGTGAATTCTCTCACCCTTCCGCACCTCTGGCCTGAACCCCAGTGCTTGTATAAATAAATAAATCTTTTAAAAAAAATGAATTCTAAAAAAAATGAATTCTCTATATACCAGCTTGGCATGTATATTCACAAAAATATTAAGAGAATACATATTATAGAGCATTATACAGCATGACTTCTTTTATTGAAAAAATGTTAATGATATATGTGTACTTCTGTAAAGGTTTGTGTTTATATGTACGCTTCCATAGCATTTTCAGGAAAACCATGTTATCCTCACACACTATTGACAGCAATTACCTGTGGAAAATGGGACTGGAATATCAGGCAAGACTTATTCACTTCATTATGCGCTTCAAAATAAATCTGTGAGGTTGTCAACTCTTTTACCTCATGTTGGTGTTCTTTGTATTTTACAAATTTTCTATAATGAAGATTGTAAAAATTTAACCATTAAAAATCCAAAAAGGAAATCAAAACAAAAGCCATCTATAAATAAATATGGCAAGATCATGGAACAGTTTGCTGAGGTCTCTCTCAGCAAAGGCACAGAGGACAAAAGACAGATTCCAGGGTCTCCCTGGTGGCGCAGTGGTTGAGAGCTGGGTTATGAAGCTGCCCACAGCCTCTGCAGCGCCAGTTCAATCCCCAGCCACCGGGCGAGGGTCCCACATGGTGTGCAGACCTCTCCTGCCGCCCGCTGCTCCCCTCAGCAGAGTACTTTGTCCGTCTGCCTGTTCTGCTCTGGCTCTGGTGAATTCTCTCACCCTCCCGCGCTCTGACTGTACTCAGTGCTTGTATAAATAAATAAAATAAATTTTTTAAAAAAGAGATTCCAATAACATAAGCAATCCAATTGGAAATGTTCATAAATACCAGCAGGGAAATATATATATATATATATGCAAAACTATTAACGATCATGGAAAAATGATCTGTGACCTTTTTTAAGACCAGCCCACTTTAGATCAATCAAGACCCAAAGTCAGAGGTAAGAGAGATTAGAGGTGGCATGATTTATAACCACTTAAGGAACATTTTAACCAAAAAATTACTTTGAACAGTAATTTTTCAATTTGGACTTAATAAAAACAATCATAATCATCACAGTTTAAGCACTGAAAAATGGGCAAAGTCTCTGTCACTATGTTATAGGCATTATTCCCCTCCTAAGATATTAATCTAACATCTTAGACAAGTTGTAGGTGCTACTTATTTCCATTTTGTATAAAAAGGTATTGAGATACATAAAAGTTTATGTATGGTGTATGTATGTATATATGCATGTATGTCCACATACATAAGCAAAAAACACAAGGTTAGATAACTGTCTAAAAGTCGCACTAGAGGTTAGTAGAAGAAACAACACTTGAACTCCTCACCCCCTCGGTACCATCGCCTATCTCCAGAGCGCAGTCATGGATAGAGGGCCTCAAACTCTCAAGAGCAGACCCCTGTGTCTGCAGCACATGGAGGGTGGGAGGATCAGGAAGAGGTAGTCTATATACACAATGGAATACTACTCAGCTATTAAAAAAACATAAAACCTTATTATTTTTGACAACATAGATGGAACTGGAGAGGATTATGCTAAGTAAAATAAGGGGAAAGGCAAATACTGGATGATGTCACATATGGAATATAGACAAACTGTTAAAACAAAGGTCAGATAAAACCAAACTAATACAAACCCTAGAAATCTGAGTGTAGAGCTGAGGCTACTAGGGAGGGAGGGTAAAGGGGTGAGGACAAAGTGGACAAGGAGCACAGTGGACTATGGGGGAGGACTTTGGGTGCTCTGGTGGTGGGCATGGTGTAGCAACAACACCCAAAGGAGACCCTTTACCTTTAAAACACAGAAACTTTTTAAACCAGTGTTACCTCAATAAAATAAAAAAGTGAACAGAAGATCCACAATCCACAAAATATTACCTGATAATTTACATATTCTTCCTTATATAAAACCTGCTTTGGGGGCCTCCCTGGTGGCACAAGGGGTTAAGCGTCAGCATTGTGAAGCTGTCTGCAGCTACTGCAGCAAGAGTCCAATCCCCAGCCAGGGAGGTGCAGCAGACCTCTCCTGTCTCACCTGCTGCTCCCCTCAGCAGTGTATTTCAGTAGATCTGCCTGTTCTGCTCCCCACTCTGTCTCTGGTGAGTCCTCTCACCCCCCTCACCTCTGGCCTACACCCCAGATCTTGTATCCATAAATAAATAAATCTTTAAAAAAAAATAAAACCTGCATTGGTTCATTTTTAAATTAATTTCCCAAGTAATTTAAAAGACTATTGGTCACTAGTTCTGGCAATGTGTGGAATAGAAAACAAGTATTCCTATCACAGCATTAAAAAAATAAAATTAACGTAAAGAAAAATTCATTCAATATTCAGACTAAGAAAGTTCAGTTTACTTCATCTCAAAATTTGTAATATTAGATATACAGGAATTAGCTGGTAGCATTATTGAAAGAAATAGAACTATACGAGATTTGACTCTATTTTACACTATATGAAGTTATACTTGTCCTGATACAACATTTGTATATCATAAAAAATTTCAATAGCTGACAATTCAAACCAGATATTTCAATCACCATAAAACACTCAGAAATTACTAAGTAGCCTATTTTTTAAATGAGTGTCAATTGTAGGGTATAGATCCTACGTAGATGGGATAAGCCACAGGAACAAGGATTAGAAGTCAAGATGGGTGGGGCAGAGAATGCTCTGGTTGCACACTTTCCCCTAGAGATCTGCTGCTCTAGAATCCTCAATTCACAGATTCCAGTGATATGGCAATTTAGGATACTGAATTCCTAGCAAGTAGACCAAAGGCAGTATTCCGAGTCCATTCCATGGACCTAGCTACCATGACAGCAGAATGGAAACACCTGGTCTTGCAGGCAGAGAGCCAAGTGCCCAGCATCTCCCTGAGGGAGGAGCAGAGCAAGGCTTCTGTAAGTATAACAATCTACTCGTGATATCAAGAGAGCCCATCCATGAATCCTGAAATACTACAAAGTACAAGAATAGACTGTTGGGGCCTCCCCGGTGGCGCAGCGGTTGAGTGCTGGGTTGCGAAGCTGCCCGCAGCCTCTGTGGCACCGGTTCAATCCCCGGCTGCTCCCTGGCCACCAGAGGAGGGTCCCGCATGGCGCGCAGACCTCTCCTGCTGCCCGCTGCTCCCCTCAGCAGTGTACTTCGGTCCTTCTGCCTGCTCTGCTCCCCGCTCTGGCTCTGGTGAATTCTCTCACCCTCCCATGCTTCTGACTGTACCCAGTGCATGTATAAATAAACAAAACAAACAAATAAAATACATGCCTCTTTAAAAAAAAAATAGACTGTTGATGTGTGCGAAAACCATGTGTGTGCAAAACAAGGCAAGTGGTGGTTTTGTCTCTGGACCTCTCAAAGAGCTAGTTCCTCCAGCCCTCTAATGCTGTCCCTTTGCCTGGTGTGCTCCACACCCCCCATTTGCCTTCTTAACTCTTACCCTGGGGAAGAGTGGTACCTCCATTGGGGTGTTATGAGTAATAAACAAATCAATGCATGTAAAAGCACTTAGGACAGTTCCTAATGCATTAAGAACCAACAGTTAGCTGTTGTTATTATTGTTAGATATGAATATTTCTCCCACTATTATCCCCATACTTCCAATTAGACTGCCCTGATTTCTGTCTAGATCAACTCACCAAAGACCACCTTCCCACCTCACTGACCACTGCTGTAACTTTGCATTATGCCATCATGTAATCCCTCCAAACTCTCTCTACTGTGTCGTTAACCAGACAATATAAGGGCACTGAATGCATTATTAGGGCTTGGCCAGTATCCTGCATATACCAAGAACTCAAATATTTAGCAAACAGTTCATTAATGATGTTAAGACTCAAGGACAAGTGGAAGGGCGGGGGCGGGGCCGGGCCGGGGCGGAGGGGCGGGGCAGGAGGGGCGGGGCCGGGGAGGAGGGGGCGCCATCTGAAGCACAGAGCATAGCTGAGCAGCAGGCACAGAGAGAAGAGACCTTCTGCTGCACCACATGCCCTCTAGCTCCATGCCCCCTTCTGGGGGCTAATGCCTACGCTCCTTGTGGGTAGCTCCTCAGGCCGCAGCGGTGAGAGCGCTGAGACTAACCCCTAGGCCATCCTGGAGGCCCTGCCAGGGGCTTAGTTAAATGGAGCCTTTAACCTTTATTAGGAGGCTTCAGGAGAACTACTGACAGCTGCTCCTCCAGCAAGTCAGAAGAGACTACGGCTGCCCTTCCCTTCCCTCAGTGATCATCACTGTCTCCTCCTAGGGCCCCTGGGCGCTGAGGGAAGATGGCTTTCAGCAGCACCTCCATGTCTTCATCGGTGACAAGAGGGGGCAAAGTATGGGGATTTTTCAAGTCTAAAGTATTTTTCATTGATGAATCAGAAGAAAAACCTACACAGTTCAGAAAGTAATCAGGATTGTACTGATCCTGAAAGATTTCTTTGGTGATGATCGTGTGTAAAATCAATATTTAGAAGTTTCTAGAGATTTAAGTATGCAGACTTCTGATGTCCTCATAGAATAATGAATGCTCTTAGCGAGCTGAAGAGACTCAAAAAAACAAAGTAAATAATCCAGTCACAAAATGGGCAGAATAGATAAAAAGGAACTTCTCCAAAGAGGAAATGCAAATGGCCAACAGGCATATGAAAAAATGTTCAGTATCACTTGCAATCAGGGAAATGTAAATCAAAACTACCATGAGATACCATCTTACACCAGTGAGAATGGCACATATTAAAAAAACTAGCAACAACAAATGTTGGCGAGGGTGTGGAAAAAAAGGAAATCTCCTGCACTGCTGGTGGGAGTGCAAACTGGTCCAGCCACTATGGAGAGCTGTGTGGAGATTTCCGGACCTACTAAACATAGAGCTTCCATAGGATCCAGCAATTCCACTCCTAGGTATTTACCCAAAGGACACAGATACATTAATTCTAAAGGGCACCTGCACCCCTATGTTTATAGCAGCACTGTTTACAATAGCTAAGCTTTGGAAACAACCCAAATGCCCAAAAATAGATGACTGGATCAAGAAGATGTGGTCCATATACACCATGGAATATCACTCAGCATTCAAAAAAGATAAACACATGCCATTTGCAGCAACATGGATGGAGCTGGAAGGGATCATGCTCAGCAAAATAAGCCAGAAAGAAGATGAAAAACACTGGATGGTCTCACTCATAGCAGGAATTTAGAAACCAGCAAAGCACCTGTAGTCCATGATCTTAGTCTATCCTTTGCACTTGTTTTCTTCACATTGTATAGAAGAAATGGATTAAGTAGAAGAAGCCATACATTTCTGGGCATTAAAGAATAGTTTGTGTGGTTGTTCAGAATCATCTTGGAAGGTGCAGTGATTTATCTCTCCATATCCTCCAGATATTTCTTAGCTCGTGTCTTCTAGTACCACCGTCTCTTCTCCCATTAGTATACACTCTGTTTGCCTTCCTTGCTCCTAGAAGCTGCCCAAGGACATATGACAATATTCTAAGATCTTTCCAGGCCCTCCATGGATGGCAGTGGTTTCATATCACACTTAAACAATCTCCTGAGGTTGTGACCTGAGAGGTCCCGGCTTGGGGGATCGTCCACAGACCACGGCTGTACTCCCTGCTCCGACCTGATGCTCTCCTCAGGATCGGGAACACAATGCCCTAGGGACACCAGGTGACTGCAGGTCTCCAGCATCACATCCCGGTACAGGGTCCTCTGAGCTTCACTCAGGCACTGCCGCTCCTCCCAGGTGAAGTTCACAGCCACGTCTTCAAATGACACCGTCCCTTCTGAGGGAACATTTCTCATCTCAGGGCCGGCAGCTCACCAGAGATTCGTCCATTGTCGCTGCTCTCACAGACGCGCCAGGGCTAGGGAGCGGCGCTGGGGGGCGATGGGGTCCAGCACAGAGGACGGAGGCAGCTGCCGGGGGTCCGGGAGTCTCCTGGCCAGAGCCCGCCACACGCTGCCTCGGGGCACCGCAGCGCTAGCGGACCAACTCAATAGTTTTCAAAGTGATCAATGCTAGTGCTGTGATATCGTTGCCCAAATGAAGAGTTCGTGTCCAATGAATGCGTAAAGTAACAATTTTCTTTGTTAACGCTTTTTGGCAAAGAAAAACCTGCTATCTGAGGCAGTAGGAAAAACTTTGCTCAGTGGATGAGAGCATTCTAAATTTGTTTCCTAGCAACAAGTTCATCAAAGGAACTGAAGGTACACATCTCAGGAATTTGCAGAACAGTTTTTTGTGTGTATGGAGGGGAGAGTTGAAAGCTGAGGGAAATGTATATCAAACAGTGGTCAGAGAAGTGTCCTAATTTCTTCCAGTCAGTGACATGTGCTATCCTGCTGAGTCACACTATGGGATCCATCTAAAAATTTCAGCTCAATAAAAATGCGTGGAGTGCCTAATCTGGTGTAAAGATCTCTGAAAGAGGAACTTCTTTGTGGGCCCAACAGTTCAATACCTTAATTTGTCAGTCTGTAATTATAGTCCTCAACCATCTCCAGGGACAGTAAATGAGGAGTTAGATGACTTACTGGAACATTGAGGAATTTTCCAATGTGAATGTTGATCCATTAGAGGCATAAAACTTGGAGGAAGGCAATCTGAGAGAGGAATTTGAGACAATGGTACAACTTTGACTCCCCAAAGTAGAGCCATCTTACCCAAACAGTATTCTCTCAGAACTTCAATTTCATGGACTTACTTTATCTTTTTGATTTCCCTAATTGGTCTCGTGATAATAATAATAGCACTAACAGTAACAACACTAGGTACAATTTATCAAGTCCCCACACATAAGCCAAATTTGTGTCATTCTTTTAGATTATCTTATTTAATCCTTATAACAGTGCTTTAAAATAGTCATCATTTTTATTTCTACCAATCCCAGAATATTGAATCGACCTGCCAAAGTCATGCTATTACTAAAAGTGGCAGAGGATACAAAAATATTGTTCACTGAAGTGACTAATCTGACTCATCCAGGCCGAAGTGGGTGATATGGCAAGATCTTTCTGTAGCTCTGTGACTTAGCGTAAGACCATGACTTAGTGTTAGAGATGATCTGGAACCACTGAACTCTCAAAATGCAAATAACTCATATCAACCATGGGGATTTACCCGGCATCCCCAATTAAAACTTCTATTCTGAAAAGTACTCCTTTGGATATAACCTCAATAGAACTCCCCACTCCTACCTAAAAAAAATAAAATGGATTTGGAAGCAAGCTTTATTGTCTGGTGGGCTGCCACACTAAAGAAATTGCCTGCCCGCACAATTGGCAAACACCTTGCAAGCACAGGCAGAGTAATTGTTCTCTCCCTTTCACTGCCATCTTGAATAAAGAGAAACCTGGCCTTGGTTCCAAGCCCCACCACCACCCCCAGAAAAGCTTTTTATTTCTTGGAAAAGAAAACTATCCACTCATCCCAATAAGCATGAATTGAGAAAATCATAATTTTTAGGAGTTTAATGGAACAATGTGTCAGGACTGGACCTACAAGAACAAGGTACAATGTCAATATGAACCAGAAGTCCAAAAAGGACAAGTCTAAGTCAGTGACATAGAAAACTAGACTCAAATTTCCTCTAGCCATGATCAGACTGGGAGACAAAGTGAGAACCAGGTGGTTTTGAAGTTCTGGGCTGCTCAGGGACAGGGAGCTGAGCACGCAATGAGATACAGCATTTGAAGAAGTGTTTTCCTTGTGAGCTACAGTTCTCTATACCTCCAGGAAATCTCCCAGTAAGTTTTATTTTTTCATCTCTAGGCTTCTCATTTTATCAGTCAGTGCCTGCACCTTCAAAGACAATTCAATGCCCTTTTCATTTTGATTCAGTTACTGTACAGTGTTGTTTTTAACATACTTTCCCCCCCCCTCTCTGTTTCAGAGACTACCCTTTAAAGACAAGCATTTCACTTGCAGCAAAATGTAAGTACATTTCATTCTTGAAATGGTATCTATTTCTCAGCTATAATTCCTAAGTCCTCCTAATCTTTAAGGCTCCCATCTCACACGGCTGCATTCTTAAAGTCTGGCTCAACAAATGCAACCACAGCTTGAATCTAACATTTCATACTATGAATTTGAATAGTACCATGGAGTGTTCTACAAACAATTTGGGAAGCAGATTGAATGTGATTATGACTGCAAAGATATTGTATCGAGAGAGCTAGAAAAAAATGTGACAAGGAAAATATTAAGGCAATGTTCTGTTCGATATTTTGACCACCGCATGACACCAAACATTTGAATATCCAGGTTCTCTCAAATGGCTAATTTATTCCTCTCTTCACAGTTGTTTCTCACAGTCACAGGTGGTTTCACATTTAATAGCATAGGAGTTCTTAATAATTCCTTCCTGTGAGCACTGTATTACAGCCACTCTGTAAACCAGTGTTCTTTCTAGAAGGAATCTCCTGTGTGCTACGTTTCTTTACTTTGGTACTCCCAGGGTCCATACCCAAACTACAAGCTCCCTCTAGTCTAAACAATCAAATAGTCATACCAGCTTCAAAATGGAAGTTATGAGTGTTTTAGAGTTTTGCTTTTGGGAATTAGGATGCAAATTTTTTAATAAAATGTTTATAATGATTTTAACCAAAAATAATATGAATATTCATCATGTCTCTGGAAAAAATTGATTATATCTGAGTACAAAAAGCAGGAGGTAGATTGTGGATTCAAGATAAAGATTCCAGCTATTCAAACAGAGCAAAAAGGTAGCAAGTTACTTGTCACTAGAGATATGGTACAAAGTTGAACCAGGTAAACTTAGTAGTGTACATTAAATCCCAGCTCCTGATTCAAACAGAATTCCCAATGGAGGATACATCTCAGCAGTCACTAAAACATCTCATTAGACATTCTTAGACCCATGAGGATCTAAAGGTCTCACTTGAATTATATATATTATACATGTCCCAATAAATTCCTTTTGAGTCATTCATTTCCTGAGAAAACTATGTATTTAGCTAACCTGCAAGAAAGTCTTCATTTTTTCTTTTTGTGTGTGTGTGTGTGGGACCCTCGCCGGTGGCCTGGGATCGAACTGGCGCTGCAAAGGCTGCGGGCAGCCTCGCAACCCAGCGCTCAACCGCTGCGCCACCAGGGGAGGCCCAAGAAAGTCTTCATTTTTAACTGATTTCCCCGGGTAATGATTTGGTTTGCTCTCTAGAATAAATTGATGGCACTGCTATTCCCCAAATAGTCCAACATTAGCACAAGAGATCTTTACCCTCGAAACCATTTAAATTTTATGTCAAAGTATTATGCATTCACTGGAATTTTAAAAAAATGTCAATCTCTACCATATTGTGTTGGTCTTTATTGCATTATCAAGACACCTGCATGCTATGAATATTTTAAGCAGCTTTTACCAATAGTCATGTTAGACTTTATAAGCATTTCCCTTTTTATATGCCATCCTAAGTAGTTTAATTGTACAAGTGTTAACTTTTGACTGCATTCTTCCTTTTGAACACAGAAATTATTCAGGGGGAACCTCCTGTGTTTGGTTTCCTACATATTCATATTTGGTAGCTCTTTATCACACTATTTCTGTCTATTTAGGCTTAGCACTGCTATTAAATGATTTGATGGTAAATGCTAAAGACACTTGATGTATGTTCATAGTGAAATTTAGCTGAAGGGCAATTTTAAGGCAGTATGTTGTCATTGTATGCAAATATTCAACTATAAACACGTAGGTGACTATTACCTCCAGATCTCTTTATTAAAGTTTCAGTTAAAGGCCCCTTTTACTTTTTCAGATGCAGAGGTCAATTTGTGATGACTTTATTTTCACTTTTTTTTCTCAAGGACATACAAAATGCTTGGTAACCTATTTTATTAGTAAATATTCAGATAGGCAAACTTGCATGAGAATTTTAAGCAAATTGAAGCTACACACCTCTCCGATTCATCTTTGAGCAACAGACTCAAAGCTGGTCTGACTCATGAGTCATGGAAACACATTATTCAAGTTGCCAGGCAATTGTAACATGGTTCACTTGGGCAGCCAGACTCCATCAGCCCCTCCGGAGTTGGCGTGATGTCCTCAGAGGCATTGTTTTCTACAACCGATACAATCAACCTAATCAGCACTCCACTGGGACAAGACTTCCTTCCACCTATAGTGAATGGCAGGAGGCTTTCCAAGTAAAGCACCTGGAACTGGGTATGGGATTCATAAAACCCTAGCCCCACCAATGAAGGACATCCTTAGCCAAGTCGGGAAGAGGTGCCTCTCAGAGAAAGAGGGCCAGGCCGGTAAGGGCAGGAACTCAGAGTGAAAGCCTGAAGCCTCATGCTGAGTCCCAGATCACTCTTTCAGTTTCTAGTATCCTTATTTTTGGTATCCTCACCCTAATAGGGTGAGAGATAGGGCAGATATTTTTCCTGCCTCCTTCAAAGGGTGGTTGTGATACTCACCTAAGATAATGTTTGGGGAAAATTTTACCATCTAAAAATGCCGTGTGTTTTTAAGGGATTCATATTAGATTCTTGGAGGCTCTCTGTTTTGGTTGGAGTCCATGGGACTCTGGGGGCAAACTGTGGGCCTTAAAATAAATACTACACAATAGAAGAAAATAGAGCCGTATTGGGCCAAGTCAGGCTGCTGGAAAGACTTGCACCCACATCTTTGTTTCTTTTTAACCACTCATATTCTTCAGGACCACTGCCTCTGGTGGAAGAGAATTGTCTTCTGGGTGGTATGGGTGAGAAAGTCACCAAACAAACCTGAATTATCCAGAGGCCTGTAAAATGCGCAATTGCCTTTTAAGAGCCATGGTGATATTGTGTGTTCCTTTCGATTTTTGGCAGTAAGCATTTTCTGCAATTTGTGGTTTTGCAATTTCTCTTTATACAGACAACATGCTGGCTCTCATTCAACGCCTCACTGGTTGTGGGGGGGAGGGGAAGGAGAAGGAGAGAGAGATTTCCTGGGGCTCTGACCACTCCAGAGAAAGAAGGAAACGTTAATGAAATAAGTCAGAAAGAATGCTTGAGATTAGTGGAAGCCTGTTGGCTAGTAGAGAAGAAATAACTTTTAATAAATTGGTGGTGTGGTTGGGATTTTATCTGGGGGCTTTCAGCGGCTAAACAAAGGTCTGTTCCTCTTGACTCTTCTAGACTGTCCACTGGGCTCAGTTTGGATTTCTTTTTTTTTTTTTTTTTTTTAAGATTTATTTATTTATTTATTTATACAAGCACTGGGTACAGTCAGAAGCGTGGGACGGTGAAAGAATTCACCAGAGCCAGAGGGGAGAGCAGAACAGGCAGAGTGACGAAGTACACTGCTGAGGGGAGCAGCGGGCGGCAGGAGAGGTCTGCGCGCCATGTGGGACCCTTCTCCTGTGGCCTGGGAGCAGCCGGGGATCGAACCAGCGCTACAGAGGCTGCGGGCAGCTTCGCAACCCAGTGCTCAACCGCTGCGCCACCAGGGAGGCCCTGGATTTCTGTCTTGATTGCTTTTGTCTCCTACATCCAAGGAGCCTAGTGACTCCTTTCCACTGGCATCCTCCAGCCTCTTCTGGCCTTAGTGGGATCCTTGTTAAATACTCTATCTCTAGGTGACCAATTATATTAACTTGGTTATTATATTAACTTGGTTGGTGCAAATCGCCTGAAGAGCTATGTGCCTGGTTGCCTGCCCTCACTCTGGCTGCCTGCTCTTCCTTTTCCCAAGGCTGAATGTTCTTTGCAGAGGAAGTTTGTGGCCCCATCTGCAGTGCAGGGATGGAACATTTATCTTGGGGAGAGATAATTTCTTCTGTTTCTCTTCATCACCTTTGGAAAGGATTTGCTGACTTCTGTTTGCTTTTTTTATGGCTGCTGGGCACTGCTGAAGGATTTAAAGTTGCATCCAGCATAAACCTTCTTTGCTCATTTCTTTATATCAAAACAGCACAGTAGATTCCCTGGGGCTTAGGTCCAGAGTTCAAAGGCTCTCTGTGCACCAAAACAATTGCCTATGTCGCTAATTTCTCCTCTGTTCAAGCATGGCTTAAATGTCACTACTGCTTTTTCTTCTAAAAGGAATATAAAGATAATTGCTGCTCCTATTTTAATTGTATTAATTTTCACATATTTGGAGGAAGTCTAATATTCCTGTGCATGGACGTTCTAAATCTCATATGTGTTAGGCAATCATTTTGTTCTGTCACTGTAAATTCTAGGATTTTAATTTTGAAAGATTCTCTCAACATGATGCAGTTCAACAGCTCACCCCAAGTCATTTTCCTCTCCACACCCTGCCTTGGAGCCCTCTCCCTGGCCCACAGAAGGCCAGTCCGTTTTTCCATTTAATAGCGCAACACACAGAATTAGCTTTGTGTTGGTTTTTTACCTCTGGGAGTAGGTCAGAAGTTAGAGCCTTCTTCCATAAGACAACCCCATATATCCTGAGTGGTCCTCATCCAGGTTAAGCATTCCCAATTTCTCTAACCATTCTTCATATGATTTGCTTTAGTCATTCCTTACTGTGTGTCCCAGTCACAAAATTTCAGTGTGCCTCTCAAAATGCTCTGTAGCCTGAGGAAGGAGAGATCTGCCAAGATGGCTGAGCATTGCAGAGCTCCCAAGGAAGAAAAGCTCTTGCTCTAGACATGTTATTTCTATTACTACCACCTAAGAGCACATCACAAAATTTAACAGCACATCAGTCCTGACATTAATCCTAAAACCTCTAGATATCGTATATATAGAACTGCTATAAAAGTACATTTCCATCAGTCTTGTATTTGTGCACTGAGTTTTGAGAACCACACAGAACTTTATTCCCATGACACTCACTGGTTTCAGAACAATAGTGGAAACTGTTAGCAGCTTTGTGAATCTGAATTCATTTAAATCCTGTCCCAGTTTGGGGACACATTTGATTTGCCTCTTGACTTCACTTAAGAGATGGATTAAAAATCGTGAATATCTGAATTTCAAGCTCCTCAAAGGTAGAGTCATGTTTTAGTCATTGTCTCTCCTGCAAAGTCTGTGACATTCTTGTTAAATAACCTGATGCTTAATGAATTGTTTTTATTAAATTATTCAACAAAATGCAGATACAGGCAGTTTTCCAGTGCCCTGACAGAATGCTATCTTTAGATTGGTATCAGTGTCCTTTGGAAACTAACAAGACTACTTTTACACTCTATTGCTAACGCCTGGTGGTTTTGTAGCCTTATGTAGTTCACGAACAGTGTGGCCTCCGGGGCTAGATTGCCTTACTAGACTTTGCTAGCTGTGTTCTTTGGAACATGTTACTCTCTAAGTCTGTTTCCTGACATGTAAAATGGTGACATTAATTATCTGTATCTGCTTCTTAAGTTTGTTGTGATGAATAAGTGAATCAATCCATGTAAAGAATATGGAACAGCTACCAAGAATATAAAAGCAATATAGTACTAAAAGTTCTATTCTTGTTGCTCTTGTTATTATTCTCAAGATATGCTGCTATAACCACCCTCTCCTAAAAGGAATGAAGGCCATTTTGACATAATTTGTTCATAATCAACACAGATTGACTCCAAATAATAATCTAATTACCAAAATGCTATGTAACACAAATATAGCTCTGCTACTTCATGGTCCATCTCAGTCCAGGTATGCAATCAAAAGAAATGAAAACATCTAAAAGGTAAAAACAATGTCAATTTCTACTGCGGTCCCTCAAAGGAAATACTGCATTCCACAGCAAAATAGTCTAAAGATCTTTTCCCAATTCCTTATGGTAGCTGCTCAAAAATCTCACCTCACTTTCTCCCTGCTACTCTATATAACAAAATTTCCTTGCTCGTGTTGCTTTTTGTTTTTCTCTTCTCCCTTCTCTCCTAATCATGCCCAATTTTCCAGGGTTAATAAATTACTAGTCTACTGTTTTCTGTCTCCAACAACTCCATTCCCTATGTATTTTCAATGTGACCTTTCAATGTGGCTTCTGGAAAGAATTACATACACACACACAATTATTATAAATCTTACTGATATAATGGATATGTAGCACACAATTTACAAAGATTCATAAAATATGTAATACTCTTTACTATAAATTTTATATAGCTAACTGATTCTCAGAATGCCTTCATCGATTTTTGCCGAACTTTTTTACTGTAGCCAGGTTATTACTGCAACTGATGCATTTTACATATAAATGGCTTTTTTGTTTGCTTATGTTAGTAAATAAGACAAAAGTGAAAAAACGATGTGTCACAGGTCCGCTCATTCATTGGTAATGTGAGCGACTTCTTTACTAAACTGGAAAGAGATTTTGAACACTACAGAATATTTTCCTCATTTTTCTGTATCGTTCGCCAGGTGACAGCTTTAGACATAACACTCCTTTTTGTTTAATCTGTATTATTAACATTCTCTAAATTACTTTCTTAAATCTAGACAATCGACAAACATTACAATTGGCATAGTACCATTTCCACAAACTCCATTAAAAAGAGAAAGTGTGGGGCCTCCCTGTTGGCGCAAGGGGTTAAGCACGGCACTATGAAGCTATCTGCAGCCTCTACAGCACCAGTTCAATCCTGGCCAGCTAGGGAGCAACCCACATGGTGCAGCAGACCTCTCCTGTCTAACCTGCTGCTCCCCTCAGCAGTGTATTTCAGTCGGTCTGCCTGTTCTGCTCCCCACTCTGTCTCTGGTGAATCTTCTCACACCTGCACCTCTGCCCTGTACCCCAGTTCTTGTATGCATAAATAAATCTTTAAAAAAAGAAAGTTTTATGAAATATATCAAATATATGGGAATAGAACATAGGAATATCCATGTATTTATCACTCACATTTAACTAATTTTGACATTTTTCAATATCCCAGGTTTTTATGGATTTTAATAAATGTTATAATTAAATCTTCATTTGCCCCCTTTCCTGATCCTGTTCTGCTCTATCATCCCCAATCCTGAATGTTTACCCATGTTTCTCTCTGTTAAAGTAGCTGTGATCTTTAAACTTTCAGAAGTGCAGTTCAGCCAATTTTTGGTATTAAAAAAGCAACTTCAATGATTACCCCTGTAGTCCTGTGCACCAGAGCAGAATTTTCTCCAATATACCCAAATGTGAGATTTGGGGGATGTAGGGTATGTCACTCATAAACATCTCTGCATGTGGCCAAATTGCTCTCATCATAGGACCAGCTTACTTTCCCATAAGTGGGGTGTGTGAGTTCCTGTTTACCCAAATTTTTGTCAACCTGTCTTATTTTCAGACATCATACTTTTCCAATCAAATGGTTGTAAAATGGTGTCTAGTTTTTCTACTTTTCAATTTCCTAATTTCTAGTAAAGTTGAACATCTTGTCATGTTTATTAAATGTTCAGTGTTCCTATTTTCCATCCTTTACTATTTTTCAGACAGTGGCTCTTCTATTTTTATTGATTTGTATAAGTTATTTATCTAGTCTAGGTAGTCAATATTTGTGTGTTATGTGCAAATATCTTTTCCAGACATTGGCCTGTCTTTATGTGTCATAATATTTGTATGGAGACTTTTACATTTTAGTATGATGTAAATTATTGAGCATCTTACTTGCAGTATTTTTGTTTCTTCCTACTCTGATGCTGAAAATTTATTCTTGAAACAAAAATTGTTTTTAAAAGCAAAGAATTGAGAACATTATATTAAGCAAAAAAATATAAAGGATAATAACCTAAAAGGAAAGGCTAGTGTAAAGCTGGTGAAAGCTCTCTGAGAAAACCCCATTTGCCTTTCTTTCTACCAAAATCTAAGTCATCTTTCCCTAACTACTTATTCTAACTCATGTTTTGTCTCCCTCCAATTTAATCTCATAAATATTTCTAAGCACTGTAAAGTATCAGGCACTAAATTAGTACTGAGACTACAGTAATAAAAAAGATAAGTGTGGTTCTATCTTTGTGGAATATATCTAGTATGGAAAACAAACAAGAATTTACAACACCAGGGTGTCCCTGGTGGCACAAGGGTTTATGATGCAGCGCTATGAAGCAGTCCACAGCCACTGAGACAAGAGTACTATCCCCAGCCAGGGAGGTGACCCACGTGGCGCAGATCTCTCTTGTCTTGCTCACTACTCCCCTCAGCAGTGTATTTCAGTACATCCACCTGTTCTGTTCCCCACTCTGTCTCTGGTGAACCCTCTCACCCCCATACCTCTGGCCTGTACCCCAATATTATATGCACAAATAAATCTTAAAAAAAAGAATTTACATCAACTAATAATATTTATAATTCTAGGACTTATAATTAAATTATCCTATTTAATGGTTGATGACATGTATGTTATCTAATTTTACATGACTTAATCACACTTTATTAGTTCTGAAAGAAGTGATATTCACATGAAGATAGTGAATATATAGCCTACATTTCTCCTTTTTATATCCATGATTTAACACATGGAACCAAGGATCATTATATATCCAGGATTGAGTAGTTTATACCTTTCAGTGGGTTCAAGTGGGTTTCAAAGTACCAGAGCACACACAGAGACTGTTTTAAGGTCAGCTATTACTTCTTTACATCAATGATCACTGTAGAAATTATAGTTATATGTTGCTACCGTGTGATCTTTAACATCTCAGAGTTAATGATTTAGAATAAGACTTTAGAGTTGATTTTGAAAAGAATCCCTAGATTATTGTGTCTCCATGGTGATTTAATTTTAGGTTAAGGTAACTTTATTCCTGATTTATAAAGCATGTTGTCTTTTAAAAGGAGATAATCTAAGAGAAAGACTAAATGGTACATAGAAGAAACACTAAAAGCTAACTGACCAGGTCATAAATAGAAACCAGTTTTACGTATCTCCAAGTAACTTCAAACATATAATCCAGATATTTGCCTCAAAATAAAAGATAAAAAATGATATCTACAAAAAAGTTACAACAAGAGACAGAAAATAGCAAGTACTGGTGAAAATGTAGAGCAATTGACATTTTCATGCAATGCTGGCGTACAATTTTGGTATCTCCACACATTGAAATATTACACAGCAAGAAAAATATATGATCTACAACTGCATGCAACCACATGAAGAGTCACAAAGTGTTAAATCGAAGATGTGAAACAATGGAAAGTGCTAATGTAATTGCAAATCGTTATGAACCCATTTGGGGAATTTTGCAACCAGACCAAATCTTTATTTGGTGGGTCTGTATTTTCATTTTATCTTTTTTTTTCCCTCCAAAATGTTCTCATGCCACATCAAATGAAGTAGATCAAATGACCATCTTCCAGAATCTGGATTAGAAAGACCATAAAACAGAGTAGATTCAAAGCTGAGAGGTCAGTGAGCTAGGACAGGACATGGATGCCAGATGCCCAGCATATGAGGCCAAGGTCTTAGCCAGATAATTTGTAACAACAAGAATGAGGCAAAAGAGAAGCAAAGCGTAGATAAGGAGACCAAAAGCAAGTAAAAAAATCTGTATCAATGGGAAGGGATCACAGTGATGCCTGTGATCAGGGACAGGGAAGAGGACATCATACTTGTGAGAAGGGCAAAGGCAGTGGCAAAACAGGGGCACATGCTGATATGAGGTCAGTTACATACCCCTTGCTATAGCTGGACAAAGTATAGTTGGACCAAGATTTGTAAGCCAGATTGGCTTGATTTGTAAGCCAGAAATGGAACTGGCTTACCTAAAATTCAACAAATAGCTCAAAAAGCTCTTGGGTAAAGAGACTGGACTAATTATAAAGAGGTTAGGAGGGCTGTGAGTCACCTCACTAAACCCCTTGAAAAATGTTTAAGGAGCACATTTATAAAAATTATATATGCATATATGCATATATATATATACACATATAAATATATATTTAAAATCTAAAAATTTGAGTTTTAATCTCAAGTTACATTAGGGGGGATTTGAAGAATGTTATACTTTTTATTGAAATTTAAAAACCTATATAACTATCACATTCTGTAATTCTGTGCCTTTGAATATATTTTCAGTTCAATGAAACTTCATTGCACTGGGTAGAAATTGACCCCAGGATTCAGCCACAGACCCTAATGAAGTATGAGGGATGGGGCGGGGAGAGGTGGGTGGGCAGTAGCTTAGAAAGCAGGAAGGGGGTAAGTGCTGTTGGGAGGAAAGTTTCCAAGTGTGAGTATGGCAGGAAGGGTGTGGTGACTTAAAATCCCATGAACATGGTTGGCTTTTCTTCTCTGCTAATAGCCTATAACTTCAACATGTTAATTTTTTTTAATGTGCATAAATGTACTATTCAAGACACTGTGCTGTGTAAGTTAGGTGAAAATTCAATACTTAACTATAGACATTCATACTTTTGACTGCAAAGAGCTTATTTTCCAGTAGGAGCATCAAAGATAGAGCAGAATATCTCATTTACCCCAAATGGAAGAAACCACCTGTAGTCACTTTTCCTGGGTCTGCCTCCTTGCCAGTGTGTATGGTAATCAAAGTCACATGCCTGGAAAAAATTCTCATGACTCAAAGTTCTTGCATCACATCAGCCAGTAGAACTAGCAGCCTCAAGGCAAAGTGTTATTTCTCAGCACGAGAGGTTTTATTGCTATCAGTTCCTGAGATTCCTAGTTATTTCATCAATGCAGAGGAGGCCGATGGCATGCAGCCAGCAGGCAGGGAGAGCTGGCCATCACTGGAGCCAGGGGCCAAGCAGCTCTCCCAAGAGCACTGGCTGGGGGTGCAGAGTAGAGGGAGCAGGCTCCTTAGAATCACAACTTGTCCCATCCTACCCTCTACAAAATAGGCAATGTAAGCCTCAGCTCTGCTTCAGCAAAGATCAGCTGGACAGCCAAATTTTTGTTGCTTTAAAATATCAATATACTTTCTCAGTCTTAGCAATTAATTTGTTTCTAATTCCAGTATGTGTTCTCCCAAAAAGACTTGCACTCATATGAAATATTTGAAATACCAATTATTTGCTGATGGCTTACTTGTCTGAAGTCTCTTAAAATATCCTGGGTAAAGCTCCCCAAACCACTTACATGTATTTTAAATTCTAATAGTCAATATTTCATTTTTGTCCAACCTGCAAATTGAACTGTATACAGCAAAAAGAAAAGGAAAAAGATGAATTGTGTGTGCAATGTCAGTCCCATCCCACTCAATGATCCACTGCCAAACACAAGGGTCACTGCAGCTAGATGCTGGTGGATCCTCAGGTCATTCCTTCATGCACTCACAGCGCTCAAAGAGTGAAGGTCTCGCCAAGTGGAGTTTGACTCTGGTAGTTAAAGATCATTTTCAACACCTTGGCACCCAAACACTAGTAACTACTTGGTGCTCACTGGTGATCTTTTTTTGCTTCCCTGGTTATTCTGGACTTAGCGAAAGAGGGTTCCAGAATGTAGGTTAAGGGTAATATAGTGACTTTGCACTGGTCACTTTGACAATTTTTACCCTACACATCAACTTTAAAAACTAAGTGCCACATGGCCTGTGACTCCCTTGTGATTATTAAATTTTGTTAGTAACATTGTAAAGCTGATCACAAAGTAATACTATTTTATCTGTATACAGGAGGAGGGAATTTCATTTTACCATGTTTTAAAGGAGAACACATTCTAGACACTTAATTATGTCATTAAAATGAAGACTAAATAGAAACAGGGGCTAAGAGACACCATCAAGAGAAAAGCAATTCTCTAAGGAAATTGGAGAATCCTCCTTTTATTCTGAAATTTCAACATAAACCTGCG
Source organism: Talpa europaea (assembly GCF_964194135.1). Lineage (NCBI taxonomy): Eukaryota > Metazoa > Chordata > Mammalia > Eulipotyphla > Talpidae > Talpa > Talpa europaea. Next base: position 111,493,508 of record NC_140074.1, on the reverse strand, counting down.
GGAGCTGGCCAAGTAATTGGATTTTGTAGTTTTGCTACAGCACTAAGTCATGTTTTATGGATTCTTTTAGTGGGTGAGCTTGTTGCAATTTATTAAAAGAGAAGACAGCAACATCAACCTACTAAAAGGTCAGAAGGGAAAGAAAGCAGATGGGTCTTTTTCCCAGAATCAGGTGAAATGGTCCTGCCTGTCAAGACAGCATCGCTTTGTAGAAGAGTGTTATTCACCCAAAAAGAGGCCTTTGCAATCATGCTGTTCCTTTCTTTCTTACACACTACTCCCACCTCCCATCAGCTGAGGAAAAGTGTTAGTAGTACCTGCAAGGTGATTCCAAACTTCCCTGAAACTCAAACTTGGGGTACAGGCTGCCGAGGTAGGGGTCTGCATCCTAAGTTGTATGTTTGGAGCAAACCTACCACATCCCAGCATCACAAGAGGAGGCTTGTGTGAACTGAGATCTTTTATCTGTTCTGCCCCCAAGAGACCAATCTCCTCGAAGACATCAAGTGCCTGACAGAGACATAATACAGCAGCAAGCCAGACGCATTTCTGTAGCTCAACTTAATTGCTTCAGCTAAAGTTACAAAGTTGTTCAGCTCTGTATGCTGGACCCATCTAATGTCCAACCTTTCTTATTACTTTCTTTACAAACTCCTTTTGTGTCTCTCTCCCCATGGAGCTCATGCTTCCTAGAATTTAGCCTACCAAACAAATAATTCATAATAAATGTTACAACTTTTACAAATCAAAATGAGATATTGCCAATCAGAAGTTTGGCAAGTTTGATTTATTGATGTGTTAGCTTGTGGGTTGTTGTAGTTTCATGAAGGGGAGAGAAGAATGGGTAGAGACAATCAATTTGATAGGATTGGCACTAGAACTTTGGTGGTGTGTGTGCTGTGATACACACACTTATATATACATACACACACATATGCACACATATATATATGAATGGAGGGATGAAGCTGTACTTCCAAAACTTACATACTACTATAAACCAATGGCAAATCATAAAAAGTTCCTTTAAAAAAAGAGACTTCCTGTTCTTGATTATACTTTTTGAAAATGTAGGCAGTTTCCTATTGGCATATATAATACATCTCTAAAAATTATGCTAAAGTGCAATTAAAAATGTTCAAAGGTAGTCATACATGTTATAAGTGAGATTCCATTTCAGAGAACTTAGCGAATAACATGAAATCCCTACTTCCATCTCTCCTTTCAGGCATGAGCTTCAAGCCTAAATTACTTATTCCAGAGTTTTGTTTCATTTTATTCACCTTAGAACACACAATTAAGCAGCTGGAGTAAAGATCTGCTTTCATCATGTAGATTGGTTTTGTGCCCAAATCTACACTTATCACTAGATTCACATTCTGTCATTTCTTCATCTTTTGTTCATATTTATACAATGAGAAAATGCAATAAACTACTCAGATAACTAACTAGAAAGTGCTGCTTTGCAGACCATGATGGCATTGCTGCTGAACTGGACACAAGCAGCACCACACAAAGAAAACGTCAGGTAGAGCTGTTTGTACTGAGGTACAAAGTGGAGTTCAGTAGTGGAAGGAGATTTAGATACTTTAATATGTGATGGAGAAAAATACAAGGCATTTGAAAGTTAAACTTGTAAAAGCTGACCCAGATTTCCCTCATATACATCAAACCTTGGAGTTTGTAAGCTAGTAATCCTAGGTTTAAAAACAGATTGTAAAGTAAATATTTCAGTTATACGCTAGCTACATAATTGCAATTATTACCATTTGTTGTTATTGAATATTTATTATGTTTCAGGCACTAAACTGGGTATTTTATACATATGCTTTATCCTAATTACCTGATTTAATCTTATTAATAGCACTGTGGAGGGGGGTAGGAACAAAGGGGGTGAGAGGTCCCAATCATCTTTGGTAAAGGACTGTGGGTACCTGGATGATGAGTGGGGTGTGGTGACAGACATCTGAGGAGGTGTTAACCTATTTCCCTAAATCATATACAGTGTTATAATCCAATGTTACCTGAATAATAAAAATAAATTTTAAAAAATAACAGTGCAAAATTGGATTGTTTCAGCAATTTACTGAAGAAACTGAAACTCAAGTATGAAGCTTTCTGCCTAAGAGCACATTTAACTAGAAAATAATGGAACTGGAATTCAAATTAAATCCATCTCACTCCAAAAACCATGCTCTTTCTTCCATACTTGTCCTCTTCCTAATATTGCTTACTAAGACTGAATACAGGGCCTCTCTGGCGGCACAGGAGTCAAAGTCTCAGTGCAATCAAGCTGTCACCAAACACTGCGGCATGAGTTGGATCCTCAGCCAGGGAGCTAACGCACATGGCTCAGCAGACCTCTCCTGTCTCACCCACTTCTCCCCTCAGCAGTGCATTTCAGTAGATTCATCTGTTCTGTTCCCCACTCTGTCTCTGGTGGATCTTCTTGCCCCCCCCCCCAACCTTGGGCCCATACCCCAGTTCTTGTATGCATGAATAAATAAAAATAAATCTTAAAAAAAAGACTGAATAGATTTGGTACAGTCCCCCTGCCTTTAAATTTGGTCTGGGTGTTTTCTCTAAAGCCACCTTCTAGAAAATTTCTTGGGTTCCTGCTAGTTGGCTCAATGAATGTATAAAAAACAATATTCTGTTTTAAGTACTGATAATTCTGGAGAATTGAACAGAACGGTGTCCGCCAACTGGTCTTGTCTAAATACCTTTGGATGTGACATATTATCATGTCAGGAGAAAGTGATACAATATACTCAGGAAGGGAGATTATGAACAGTCATTGCCAGTGTCTAGCCATTGTCTCATTGACTCCTCATCACAGTTCCTTAGACAGAAAAGCATCATGATCACTCTCTCCCAGCAAGTCCCAGAGATGGTAATAAGAGGGTATATGAACCCAGGTCTACTGACGGCAAAGGCTCACCCCTTTGAAGGCAGAGCACCAGGAGCCCTGGGGTACACCTATGACAGATGTGTGTCCCCACTGCCAAGTTATATTCCTCAAAGATTTGTTCTGACTCTTACTCATCAGAGCATAGCAATAACCATAGTTTCCATTTTGTGCCAGTCACTTGACTATGTTCCTCACTAAGTTATACCTGGAGAAATATTTGTTGAATGAATGTAAGATTTAACACATCATTTAATAATTACAACAACATTATGAGGCTTGAATTACTATTTTCTATTTCTACTATGGAGGGGAGGGCAGAGGGTTATCCAGGCCTGACAGTGAGAAAAGTCAGAGCTGAAATTCAAGCATCTATCAGGCCCCCAAACCAAATGACCCTCTTCTCCAAATGACCCAACCTCAAGGAGTTCTGAGAATTCTATGCTATTACCTCTGGCATGGAAATCTACTTAGTACTAGTCAAGGATACCCCTAAGCAGATCCTGAGACCAGTAAGTATGATTTATCAGGAGATGATCACAGGAAACGTGAGTAATAGCAAAGATGTGAGCCCCAGCAGGAAAGGCTGCAAGATGCATTATCAGCACACAGTTAGCATTGTGGACACCTGGAACTGAATCCCACTGGAGGGACAAGTCCCAATGGAGACAGGGGCACAGCAAGGAAAGTCACATTCAGTCTGACTAGAACAGCTTAGGGTATCATTAGACAAGTAACTTACTTGTAGCTAAGATCATCCTAACCCTTAAGATTTTTACAAGAATAAGTTGTTTCAAGAAGAATGGATGTCAGATATATTTCATACACAGAAAGTCTCAATGTTATAAAAGTGTAAATTATCTCCTAATATGTAAATTTAAAGCAAATCCTTTCCTAATGCCAACAGGAATATTAACAGAGCTTGATACATTGATTCTAGACTAGACTCCATATGGAAGAACAAAAGCCCCCTCATAGCCGGGGTAGTTCCAAATGTGACAAAAGTTGGACAATCTTACTAAAAACAGATATTTACCTTTAAAAATCAACAGTCACTAAGATAATATGATTTGTCATGGGGAGAGACAGATACTAGAATAGGACAGAGATCCCAATGGGCCAGTAGAAGGCATGGTAAATAAAGGAGGAGGTCATGAACACCTGAGGATGGGTGGAATGTTTGGTAAGTGCTGCAGATATGTTGGCTTTTCATATGGGGATAAATTAGAAAAAAGATTTTGCTTTTTATCCACATAGGAAGTCAATAGTCCCACAGCACTTACTGAGATGTAATCACTGGGACAGCTTTCAGTGCCTCTGGACTTTCTGCTATACCATTGCTTGCTTTTTTCTGAGAGAAGAAAAACTCATGAAATAATTTTACAGTGTTTATTTACATAGTAGCTGAAAGAAGGGTTAGGACATTGGCACCCCACTAGCTTGCCATCCCTTCAACAAACCCTACCAGCATCTCCATAATAACAAAACATCCATTTACTCATTTAAAAAAAAAAAAAGGAGCAGGGAAAAAAAGAGTATAATCTAAGTATCCTCCACTCTCTATTTCCTATGGAAATCTAGGATTTGAAAACACAGTTTTATTTTTACTTAGGATTCAGGTCATCTTGATATACCAAATAGACCCTCTGCTATATTTTTCCTGCTTCAAAATTCAAGGCAAGTAAGTTTTATTTAAATGTGCGAATTACAATCTAATGAAAGAGTAATTCAAATTCTCTTAAATTCAAGTTCCAGCCCATGAAAAAGAATGGCAGAGTAGATTAGTAATGTCTGCCATGAGCACAGTAATGGAAAATGACATTATACTTGCCAAGAATTTCTCATTCCTTAATTTGACATGTTTCTATCCACAAATATAAACAAAAGTTTACATCATTAATCTAGGGAGCTTAGTATTATTATTCAAAATAGTGAATCAATACCAATTTCTGCCCACAAAGTGGTTTCTTAAAGCATCTGGTTGGAATATGCCACACAAACTTGATTTATACATCATGTTACAGCTCTTCTCAAATGAGAGGGAAAAGCATACTCTCAAGAGTTAAGTTATTTGGCTTCGGCAAGACAACAGTTGCTTAGGGAATTCGATGTGCAACCCAGGACTTCCCTGTTACATATAACAGATGATTATGTATGACCATGTACTTAACAGTATAGCCATCATTGAATATCACATGAAACTATTACTTTTAGACAATTTGAACAATTTTTCCCATGCAGGAAGTTGAAGGGCCAGTATGCTGTTTTATTTATTGATTTACATATCACCTCTTTCCAAAAAGAAATTTGAAGCTGCTTACAAAGCCACAGTCTAGTTAAATTTAAAAAAAAAAAAGTCTTGTTAATAAAAAAAAATTGGCCATTCTTCCCACATAAAGTCAAATGATGTTTACTCACTATTTCTTGAGTTGATCTCCTTTAACATGGGAACTTTGCATGCCTTTGCAATGGTGTAAAATAATATATTCCCCAAATATAGGGTGCTCCCAAAATGATTTGTGACTTACGGAGTAAATGAATAAGTGAAATCTAGTGTAAGTGTTGTTGGTTTCTTTTAAATGAAATCTAGTGTATGTTGGTTTCTTTTAAATGAAGACTCTATTTCCAAGGTAGTTTTCATCTGAATTAAGCCAATTTTTGTGTTAGTTGCATTCCAGAATTATCAGCAAACACTTGTGTTAGGCAATTAGCAAAGAGTACAAATCTTGCTGCCGGGTTTTTCTCTCTGATGTCCAAGTGTCCAGATTCAGCATCCATCTCAGAAATGCACAGTTTTCATTCCCATTTATTGTCTTGATACTAAAGACCATCCATTTCACCTCATCTCATTAGTTTCAGTTCTCACACCAGATGAAGCTTGAATGCCAATATGGAAAGGCATGTTCCATCAGAAGAGTTAAAAGAAAAAAAGTAACCAGTGCTTCTAACATCTATAGGAAGAGATCTGGTGGCTCCATCCAAAATATTCCTGGAATATGAGCTTTAAGAAACTAAAAATAGAAAGTGAAGCAAGAGGTGAGGACAGCTTATAAAATGAATGCCAAGAAGTCCTATTCATATGTTGGGTTGAGTTACAAATTTGTCTTTAAATCTGTGGGCTGTATCTCTTTGTATTGCATTATGGATCCCTTTGACGATGTAATAGAAGATCTGAAACATTCCCTCAGAAACAAACAAGAAGAATTCTTTTTCAAAAGCTATCATTAGTAAAAACTATAGAATTTTTTATATCATAAAATTTCATAACAACTGAACTTTAGTTATAAGTAACATGAAAGGAAAGATGTTTAGGTACTTGCTAGGAAAAATAGCTGAAAATGCTTTTTCCAAAGTATCATAAACCTTTGGAAGTGTTCCCTATCTGAGATTGGTGAATGAACAGAAGATATGCAACAAAGTTATAGCCAGAGGACTGGGAATCCATATGTTCAAAGAATGCAAACTTCTTTATGTGTCCAAGGTTGTCACCACTGAAAAGCACTTCTAAAGTCACGCATTTCCAGTTGTTTACAGATAAAAAAAAAAAAACACAATATCTGGAAGAGGGAAAGTGGCTTGTGTCTAGTTACATAGCTAACCAGCAATGGAAACAACACTGTATGCTCTTTCACTAAAGAAAAAATTAGGACAAGAAATCTGCAACAACAACAACAAAAAATTATTTAAAATGTATTCCCAGGCCAGGCCTCCCTTGGTGGCGCAGCGGTTGAGTGCTGGGCTGCGAGGCTGCCCACAGCCTTTGCAGCTCCGGTTCATTCCCTGGCCGCCAGCGAGGGTCCCACAAAAAAAAAAAAAAAAAAAATGTATTCCCAGGCCAACTGCATTTATTTGCTTATTTGCTTTCCTCCCTCTACTTCAGATGTTTCTCTTTTTTAAAATATGAAATGCATACTATAAGAAAAAATAACAAGGAAATCTGGAATGAGAAAGAGGAGGTGAGAAAAATGAGGTGAAACAGAATTTATCAAAGTATTGACATATTAAATATACCTCTAAGGGTCTACATAGCTGCTAGAAATGAGTTAGCAGTTGATGCTATACTTCCTAGCAGCCTAGCAAGCAAAGAAATCTGATAGGCATCAGATAAAAAACAACAGAGAATCTGAAAATACTACATACTATTTGATTCCAACTATGATGACATTCCAGAAGAGGCAAAGTCATGGAGACAGAAAAAGTTCAGTGGTTTCTGGAAGGGGGGAGGGGGAAAGGATCACTAGATGGAGCACAGAACATAGTCTGCATGAGCTAATAATGGTGGATACATGTTATTTACATGTCATTTTACACATTTACTCCAACTCCCTAGATGTGCGACACCAAACAGCACTCTAATGTAAGTATGGACTTTGGGTGATCATGACATGTCAGTGTTGGTTCATCAGTTGTAATAAATGTACCACTCTTGTGGCAGGATGAATATGGGGGGCAGGAGATAAGAAATCTCTGCACCTCCCTCTCAATTTTGCTGTGAACCTAAAACTGCCCTTAAAAAAATTAGTCCTTATATATTTTTAAAAATGTAGATTCCAAGGAGAAACCAACTGCTCCTGATTAACCTGGGATTAATCCTGGGATTCTTCTTTCTGCCAACACAATCCAGCAAGCATAGACATTTGCCCCAGAAGCCAGGGCACTCACCCCTCCATTAGGCTGGGGCAGTGTGGGAAAGAATGCTGCTTGTGAGCAACAGACTTGTAAAAAGAATACATTTCCACCTTATCTCTGCGCCCCCAAGGAAGTCAAAATTAATTGTATAAATTTAGAAGTGGCTAATTTTTAATGGAATATTAATCTTTGTCACCCCAGTGAAAAAGTAACCTGGCTACAAAGCACTAAGGTTAGCGAGGTAAGTGTAACCCAATCATGCTTTGTAAATGGGTCAACTTTTCACTGGACTATTACATATCACACAGCTTTTACACAAGCTTGTTAAATTTTAGACATTCAAGACAATCAAGTCTAAAATGTTAAGCTACCTTGATGGTAATTTTCAATGCTGGTTTAGGCTCTATAGCCAATAATAGGAACTTATATAAGAACTGTAAATTTACTATGGAGAAAAATCAGTAGATAATAGTTCTGCCTGAAGAAAGAATATGTCATGAGCTGAATCCTGCCCAAAGAGTGACTATTTCTATTCTGAATTCCTTCATTGCCCAGCAATGTAAATCACCAGTACTAGAGTTAGTCTGAGAATAGCCTGGGAGGAGTTAGAAAAGATTAATGAAAACATTTTCAAAGACTCAAGCCATTTTATAGGGAACTAGGGAAGTATTGGTTTTAATCCATTATTTGTGAGCTTGGAAGGAAATAATTATTTGCAAATTACAAAATAAGAAAAATTTAATATTTCTTTTAGTCTCTGAAAACTCAGGCATTTTCCTCCTGGCTGACACAAGCCTTTCTTCATCAAGTTCTCTTGCCTTATGTAAAGAGGCTGGAATTCACGGGCTTTGCTTTTTCATGGTGGAGAATTATTTGAGGCTGAGAGCTTAGAATAAAGAAAAGAAAGGAAATTCACATTCCAAAGATGTAAAATTAGGAAGAGGTGAGGAATCAGAAAATGCAGTCAGCTTCCCTTTCTTTGTCCATGGTTTTTCTTTTCTTGAAGGATAATTTCAAGTCACATGCAGGTATCAATATAAAAATTTTAAATGTGTTGAAGCATATGTTAATATATAACATCAATTATTATGTGACATATCTTAAGGACCAACTATGAACATTATATATTATACACAAGAACTTTAATACCAACTGTATAGAGTGGTTAATGTCATCACTACTTCAAAGATAAAAAGTAGGCTCAGAGACATAATTACCTGCCTAATTCCATGCATCTAGAAAGCGACAAATCTGGAATTCAAACCTAAGACTAACTTTTACCAGACAACACTATCATCCAAGATTATCAAAAGTCACTGAAGTGAGTCATCAGAATGGGCTTTTAAAAAGTATTTTAATTTGGGGGGTTCACTGATTCATTCATTTAAGTTAGACATAACTGCACATTGATCAACATAGGTTTTGAGGTGACATGGTAGATCTGTTTCTTGGTGCCATGGTCAACTCAATTGACCTAGGGTTCCTGATTTATAAATATTGTGATGGTATGACTTCAAGGGGTATTTGTGGATTAAATGAAATAATAATGTAAAGTTTTTGGCCTGGTGCTGGATATCATAACCACTCAACAGCTTTAGTTGATGGTAGTGGTAGATGATATTACAGTGGTCCTGAGATCAAGCTGTCATTTCTTCACTATGGAAAGCAGACTAAGATAATGGTGAGAGACTCTTGGAGCTGATAAGGGCCTTTAGGATTCACCTGTCCCTTGCCTCTGGTTGAAGCTGGAATTGTAAATGGGGTCACAATAATGTGACATGCTACTTGACTGATTTATTCACTGGCCCTTAAACATGAGTAGTCTTTCTCTTGTTCATGACTCTGGAAAAAGAGAGTAAAGCCCACAGGCTAGGGCCTGCAGACACCCAGATGACATGGGGGAGCATTTTCCAGCAGTGTGTAAATCCCTCCACTTGGATTCAGCTTCTCTCCCAGGATGCTGCCCTGTCCAGAAACCTTGCCAATTTACTCACAGTTGCTGACCCCCAGGCCACAAGCAAATGAGGACATGGGGACTATTCAGGGGACTCCCTCCCTACAACCTTCATCCAGATGTTTGGCACTAGACAAACAGGCATAGCCACAGTTTCCTTTAGACAATTTAAGAAATTAATATTAAAGGATGTGTCACCCTGGATCTACAAAACAGGTCACCCCAGGTTTTCTCAAATAGCATTTGGAGCTCCAGCAGTGGATTGTGGAATCAAAGGGGAATTAGGCGGTGGTTATCTAACATGCAGAAACCCTCCTGCCCCCCACCAACCAAACATTCCCTCACCCCCAGCACTTTGTTAGCTGCTTGTCCTTTCCCTACTCGGATAATACCCTGACACCTTCAGTAGGATTCCTGGACTTAGGAAATGAACAAATCTAGCCACTAAGCCCAGCTTTTATAGCAAATTGATGATATATATGTACTGAAGTTCTCCTCTGAAAGGAGAACTGGTTAAGGGCTTATACATTTAACTCTTTCTTGCCTCCATGCTCACTTGCACATCATGATTTTATTAAAAAATATATAATGTTTTTATTTGCCATGAAATCTCCATCCCACAGTTCTAATGCAATTCAGATGGCTTTACCTGATAGGTGAACTTTTAGGAACTCTTGTGACCCACAGTCCCAACTACAAGAGAAACATGAATGCCCTTTGATGGCTTCAAAATTATATTCTAAAAGCAACAGCAGATCGTAGATGGGGAAAAAATAGCAACATTAATAAGTGATTGCTGTGATGCTATTTCTTCCCCTCTCAATTGTCTCCATTTTGCTTTCATGCTGCCCTAGGATGTAAGGGTTCTGTTCAGAGTTTCATGTCAGGACAGTGCTGGCCCCAAGTGCTTTCTGGCAGGATTCAGAATTTAGGGACCAGTAGAAAGAAAGGACTTCAGGATATACATGAATTATCTGCCCCACCATAGCTACCATTGGTCTCTTTTTCATAAAATGGTAGGCATATACCTTTGCCCTGATAAATTTTGCAAATTATTAGCCCTGGAGTGTGTCTATATAGAGTAGACAAAACCCTTACATCCTAGTGCAGCCTGAAAGCAAAATGGAGACAACGAAGAGGGAAAAAAATAGCATCACAGCAATCATTTATTAACTAGTATCAGCTATGAGTTATTGAGTTTTTTTATATCCAGACACTGTTACATGAGTATCTTATATAATCTTCACAGCAGCTCTATAGTACAGGTACTATAATTATCCCCATTTTTGAGGGAACAAAGACACAGCAAGTTTAAGTAACAGGCCTAGAATCACCACCTATTGAATGGGGGAGTCAGTATTCAAATGCCAATTCCTCATTTTTAACCACTATGCCACAATTTGACTTTGGGAGTCAAATTCCCAAATTCCTAGTTCCTCTCTTGCCACCTACTCTTGAATTTCTATTTTTTCCTCTATTAAATGTAAAGGTTGGAGTAAGGAAGTGATCCCAGTATAATTTCTTAATTCAGGATGAGAATGAGAGAGAGAGAGAAAGAGAATAGCATCTATTATCAGAGAGAAGAGAGGAAAAAAAGATGGTAACAATTTGCCCCTCTGGTTTGCCAGTGAACTTGCTGACACCATATCAGTAAACTTAACTAGTCTTTAACTAGGACTAGTTTAGAAGACTCTATCCCATGTTTCCCATTAATGTTTGTGGCAAATACATAAAGCATTTCAAGTCAATCTTACCTGTTTCTCAGCATGCAATTCCTTTCTCAGTCCTATTTTACTAGAAATATTTAGGCTGCAAAGATTTTGGTATCACACACACATACATACATACACACACACACACACACACACTCCGTTTAAATTACTTAAAGGAAGTAACTTACAGGCAGATGCAATTTAGCTGATTACGTGCAATTATGAGCACACATCTGCCATCCAAGCAGAGCTCTACCCTGGGTTTCATGGGGGAATAGCCCAAAATAGATTTATCTAAACCATGGTGGCCTAAGAATTATCATACCAAATTTAAACTTCTGGATATTCAACTTTCCCAATGTGACTTCCTGTTTTGCAGAAAAGAGCTTGAAGAAATAATAATAAAAGAAGTCTCATACTCATTTCTGTTCACCAAGTGGCTTGTTCAAAACAACATTATAATGATTTAAGTGTAAATGAATCAGAAGCATATGGATTAGATTTCCCTTAAAATACACAAGGATTTTTAAATGAAGGAGAGTGGAATGAAGAATTCCCCCAAATTTAGCGCTCCTTGGAATTGCCTTTTCTAATGTTATTAAAAATTGGTGGTGGTGATGGGGTGGGGCGGGGAGCTGATTCACTTTGAACTGCCTTTGGCAAACGGGGGTGGGACGGGGAAAAGGTTCCTAACTTCTCTCTAAAAGGGGACCATACCGCAACTTGGGCATCGACTAATTCATCCCAACCAACATTTTTGATGAGTTAAGTGTAAATGAATCAGTAACATACGGATTGCATTTGAAATACACATGGGATTAAAAAATGAAGGAAAAAAGCACTTGGTAAAGTATGTCTGGGATTTTGCCAAACCCATAATGTTAAAAAAAAATTCTGAAACAATTGATGAGTCCCTCTCCCTCCCTGCCAGCCTCACCAGGCAGAATAGATGCTGTTTGTGTGAGGAGTCCAGGCCTCTCCCTCTTCGACCACAGGAGGCAGGAGCCAGATCCAGCATCACCTGCCTGGGCCCCGGGTTGTTTTCAAATTGTAGAGTGGGCTCCTTCTGCACAAAAGGGGATCACTTCTTGGGTAAGGGAGAAGACTAATAACTTAGCTCCTTCTTTGGAGAGCATGCAAATAGGGGACACTTAGCTTTTCACCCGTTTGTTTTCCTAGAAAGCCACAAAAGGCAACTGAACGGAGACTGGAGTCTGTCCCTAACCTGGAGCTGCGTCCTGTGTGGGCGGTCAGATTCCTCGCTGGGCTCCTGAATAAAATAAGCAGTGGCTTGGTGCTCTGCAGTCTGCACAGAGTGCCCCAGAACCAGTGGCTCCCCACTTTTCACCCCCATGAAATTTATTACCCTCCTCTCTTCCAGATTCCATATTTTGAATGATAGGGTCTCTACACCAGATAAGATTGAGAAATAATTTCCTTATTTTGTTATGAGCCAAAAACTGCCAATGGAAAAACAAAACACCAACATAAACACTTGGAGTTGATACAATTTGGATTAAAGAACAGAAAATCTATTTTAACTCTCCTTTGTGGTCTGAACCCCGTTAGCACCATAGCTTCAATGAATGTTTCTAACATGCTAGGAATGTCCCTGCTTGGGTTCCTGAGGGATTCCCAGTTAGGGAGTCATTAGCCTAATGGATCTGAAAGGCATTTCAAGGTGAGAGTGTTCCAGAACCACTCCCATGGAATTCTCTAGGTCTTTGCCCTTCAAGCATCCTAATAGCAGCCAACCAAATCTCTGCTAAATACTAAGCAGATCGAAAGACTTAGTTTCTCTGAGAATTATCTCAGAGAGAGGCTGATTACTGGTGGGGCCCTTCTCTCCCCAAGACAGGGTTTGGGATTCCTTAGTGGCCCAGAGTCTCTGCCCCTGACTTGAGCATTCTGCTCCTCATTTAGGGCCTGGAGCCACTGGCCTGTTCCCTGTAAGACCTCTGCAGAGATGTCAATGGTTTCCATCCGTTGCAGCCACCCAAACACCTATTTTATTTTCAAGAAAATTAAGTGTGTGTCGTCAGGCCTCATTAAAGGGCTTAAGGGAAAATTGATTTTATTGTTTCCCTGCTCTGTGTTTTAAGGGTGGGGTGGGGGAATGAGAGGCAGGGATCACTGGAAGATTTACATAAAAATTCAAAAGTTAATCTTTTCACATTGGGGCTCCAACAAACATATTCCAGTGTATGGTTTTGTTTTTTTTTTTTAAATCAGAGTAGGTCGGAAGGCAGTTCCTTTGGTAACATTTGAAAATGAGCTTGCTCTTTAAATTCCCACAAAGCAGACACAGTTCTGGTAAATGCCCCCAGAGACCGATCATCTTGAGACAGCCATGGAAAAGAGTTTGACGTTAATGAAAATGTGCAAATGAGATAATAAACTAGGATGGAAGAGCCAATTCAAAACAACCTGTGACCCTTATTATTTTCTTCCTGCCATACCGCCTTACAGGACAGAACGGTTGGTTGATGGTTCAGAGGAAGGAGTCATGATAGGATAAACAATTACAGGAGAAAAAAGATGTTCCCCTTGTGCCAGGTGCCCTTTCCACTGCCAAGCCCGAGAGTTAAGGTGCTGTGGTCACTGTACGCTGCTCTGTGGCTTATTTATGTACACTCAGCACTCAAGGGACCCGACTTCAGCTGAGAGGCTGTCACGGGAGCTGGCACATGTGCGTCATTTTATTTCAGGAAAGCAATCAAACCAGGGGCACTTAGGTCCTCCAGTGAGGCCCACTCAGAAACAAGACAGACAAGTCACAGGCCATTGCCCAGGAGCCTCCGAAGAGCTGACATAAGATCGATTGGCCATCCTGGGCCATTTAGCAAACAGTTTACACAGGAGGCCTGCGTACTGGATTTAAACTAAATGAAAACTATCGGGAGAATTCCCTATAAAGTGGACTTGATCTATATTAGGGAACAGGCTAATTATAGGGATTGGCATATATGGAATCAAAGTGAAACACTATATGGGACTAGAGAGTGGTGGTCTTTTATACCAGGGTGGTCTGAAACCGGGGTTTAATGTATGTACAATATACAAACATTTTTGACAGACCATTAACACCTATAATCTTGTAAATATTTGCAATTTTCTAGATCATAAATATAGCTGCATAAGCAGTTCTTTCAGAACATCATTTATACACCATTAAAGGTTAATTTACAAGTTAGTACCTTATAGAAAGAAGATATGTGGGCTTTATGCTAACTTTCTGTAAAGGGAGACTAGTGTCTCCAAAAGCAATTTGTAGCTCTCCTGTGGGTCTGACTGGGGTCCTATTCAAAGCGCTATTTGAATTCTTTTCATCAGCTCATGTTCACAGCAAACTTAATCTTCTATTTTGGGGGATTAAAAAAAAACAGAAGGGAGAGAAAGATCTGAGGTCTTCAGACTATGCTCGCAAGCATCCCACTGTTTATTTGAACAGTTTCTCTTGACACCATTCTCATTTGTCACAGTCCCTCCAATACCTGCTGTTGTACCTTCGCCTTACCCCAAAGGGCTTCCCGCAGTTCTGCACTAAAAGACTCCCTGGAGGGACCAACCAACAAGGAAAGTCTGACCTCCCAGGTGGCCATTGTATATGTCACATACATTTTTGTAAAAAAAAAAAAAAAAAAGAGCAAAGAAAAGAGGAGGGAAAGCGTTTTGTGGGGGCAACTGTCCCCCCTCCAGCCACTGAAGATGGTGTAGGGAGCCAGGTTCCATAGGAGCTGTCCACACATTAGAGCCATAGAAAGACACTAGGGTGACCTGCAAAAAGAGTAGCTTCCCATGACAGGGTTGGTAAATGTGGGTCAAATCCTTGCAGAGAAAGCCACAGAGCGAGGTTAAGTGACCACAGCAGCTCTGTGCTGTCGGTGAAGAAGCTGAACTATGTAACTTGTTCAATATGTGGAGCCTCTTTGCCTCTGCAGACGGATTCTGTCGATATCACTGCCCTTTTCCTGAAATATGAACAGCTGGGTCTTCTGGCTGCAGGCCTGCCTGGCCTGGCATGGACATTTTCATGCATCATAAGCTTACTCTAACTCTCAGACTTTGAAAAGTCTTGGTTTATTGTTGGTATTTTCTAACAATTCTGGTTTGGGAGGGGGTGGCCAGGAAGAAGATAGAAGCAAATTTTAAGAAGTCTGCCATTTACCTAACCCTCCTTGCATCTTTTTCTGTTGATTTGGGGAAACCACCCAAGAATAGCCAATAGTCCCCGTGCTCATCAGCCCACTCAAAGTCAACCTAGTCCTAGCATAGCAAGGAAGCGCTGTCCACACCTAGAGCCCCACAGCGTACTGAGGCAAACAGTCTTGTGCTATGAGTTTAGAAGTTTAATTCCAACCATAGCACCACTGTATGATCTCAGAAAAATCACTCCATTCAGGCTTCGGTTTTCTCTCTTGTGTACAGTTAAGGAGATGGTCTCAGTTCCCCTTCATGACTCAGTCTGTCTTCTGTAGTTCCTCTTGTTTAGAACCCATAACGCCTTTTGGTACTTACTCTTCTCTCTACAAACACTTCATTTTGGGAACTAAATGGCATTACCCTCCTCAAAATGCTGGCCCTAGCATCACATCCTTCCAGCATTTTTTTCATATTCCCTCTAAATCATTGCCACTCTGAACAATTTGCCTCCTCCTCTGCTCCACATCTTTCTATGCTAGTTAAATATCATTACAAATGTTGACATACTTTATAAGTTTTGTGGGAATTAGAGATTACCTGATATTCTAAGAAGCATCCCAAGATTTGAGCAAATGATGCAGCATTTAATAAAGTTGGAGTTTTAAGCCCATGGTTAGGAATTTGGGGAAGCAGACTAGGACCATCATGGCCTGGATGCAAGGTGACCAGGCAAAGGGCACAGCATTTGATGGGGAAGAGGACACACAAAAAAATAGGTGTAATAGTGAGGAGGGTCACGTTAAGGGCGTTACTCTGAAATTAAACTATAGAATTTTTTTTTTTTTTGTGGGACCCTCGCCGGTGGCTGGGGAACAAACGGGCACTGCAGAGGCTGCGGGCAGCCTCGCAGCCCAGCGCTCAACCGCTGCGCCACCAGGGGAAGCCCTAGAGTATAGAATTTTTAAGATAATAAACAATGAAATTTTATTGTGTTTATATTTTTTAATGGTACTTGAGTAATTTGTAAATAACACTATTATCTGAGTGTTGGAGGCCTCTTCTACTTAGCATTCAATCATTTTTAACCCTGGGCTATATATTATCCCTTCAATTTTTGATATGGGGCCTCAGAGAGAGATCTCACTGCAACAGTACAGTTAGGCCATCTGCTGTGAGAATTTATGCTTATTTGACTCTGATTCTCTGTCCTCCAAGACATATCCTTGGTGAATCATCATGCACCTGAGCCCTTTTTTCGTGGCTTTTCGTTCTCTCCCTCTTCCTATTGATCCCACCCTCTACTACCAAGATGACCCAGCCGCTTCTCTCAGCCGTCTCCAGTTGCAGTTAACTAATAGCCCAGAGGAAACCACCAATTGTGCAGAGTAGGTTAACTTGTCAGTTCCATACCCCTCCCCTGCACCATACCCCTCCCCCATTCCCGGCATCCCTAAGCCCTACCTATCCACTAGGGATTGAGATCTCTGAGTAATGTGTCCCGCAACATGACCTTAGCTCCCTGCAAAGAACTGTGATTTCATGCTATATCCTTGGTTTTTGCTAATGTTAGTAGATTAAACAGTCATATGAAGGACAGTTCTGTGTCTTGTAAATTTGCTGTTGAAAACCATCCATTATGTTACTTAATGCTCCTTATATAAGGAACCATATGATCCATTTTTTTCCTCAAGTTTGTGCTTAAAAAAAAAAAAATTCTTTGTTTTGTACAATTTGCTCTCAGACTTGCTTTTAGGAGGGAATGAGACACAAAATTCAAAAGTATTAGTAGAGTGGTGGCTTAATTTAGGAAAGGATCCTCATGATTTTATCTCATTGCTGCTTTGGTTACCACAAGTCCAGGGTCCAGTCTTTCACTCAGTTGTCATCACTCCCCTTGTGGTTCCTGAACTGATCCAGTATTCGCCTTCCCTCCTTTTCTTTTTCAATTCTCTATTCTTGGTTTCTTAGCCATATAATTCTACTTTTTCCACTTTCGTATCTCCGCTGCTTTGTGGAAGGAAGGAAGAAAGCTTAAATAACGTTACCTTCCCCCAAGCCATATGTAGCTTTGAAAGTGTATTCTGGGAAAAGGATGCCTTCACCTCATCTATCAAAGGATCTTCTTAGGAATGGCTTCCCCAAATGAAGGAAAACAACACACAGAGTTTTGGAACAAAAAATATTTAGGAAACATTATACAGTCCAATAGTGTCTTGGAAATTCCTAAGAATATTAGTCAAGTTAGACCTAAAAAGGCTTTAAAGTAAAAAATAAATAAATAAAAAATGAGTGTTTTAACATGTGGTACTCAGAAGAGCACACTTTGAGAATTTCTGAGTTAATATAAATGGTGGGTTCCAGGGGTGGATCTCTCAGGCCCTAGGTCTTAAGGTGATATCAGGTCAGTCTAGAGGTAGGAGGAAAGAGGAAAGTCTTTTCTGCTTCCCAGATGAGACCAGAAGTAACTGCCAGGCTCCAAGAACCAACACGCCACCCTAACTCCTTCTCAGCTGCTGAGGCCTTACAAACATCACTGGCTTCCATAAATAATCTGATTATGTGCATTAACTTGCACAGACTCCCCATACAATATTAGCAAAGCTTCAGAGCTCATTAACAATTGCATTTAACTTTTTTGAATAAAATTTGCAGAGCTCCTTTTGGAAAGATATAATTTACGAGCTCCTGTGACTGGAAGCCTAAGGCTGGACTGATGTGTGTCTGAATCCAGAGACTTAAATTTCGTCATCCTACACACTTCTTTCTCTTCTTAGTTCCATGTCTGAATATCCATTGATATCTCTCTGCACGTTGGGAGGAAAAGGCCACTGACTACTCCATGTGTACATCAGATGAATAACCCAGAAGGAAACAAGACCCTCTATCACCACTGTCCATAGGCCAGATAACATGGAAGCACTGTGCCTGCTGGCCTGCAACCTCTCCCTGTACCCAGAGCTAAAACCAGAGTGTTGTACAGGAGTCCAGACCTACTTGAGTCATGGACCCACCTGCTCAAGCAGGACTTAAGGAGAGAGGAAAAATTGCAAGTTTATCCCCTGAATAATAACATCATGTGTTGCTTGTTTTTAAGTCATGAATTATCCCATTTTGTTTTTTAAAAAAAAAAAATCTATCTTCATCCTGCTTACAATTACTTAAAAGTCATCTCTCTCACTTACAATGCTTCAAGTTCTTTTTCATTAAGTCTCATCTCCACATCTAGATTGTAAGTTCCTCCAGGACAGGAAATCCTGCTTTGTTTTTATTTTCTATTCTTTCCTCTACTATCTGATTAATACTCTTCACTCATTTATTCATTCTGCAAAACTTTATTGAATATCTGTTGCATACCAGAAACTGTGCTAAGCCCTAGAGATTAAGAAAGTAATGAAAAATTTAAGATGCTTAGAAAATACATTACAAATAACTGAACTCATTCCTTGATAAGTTCTCACTGCTGAGAATTGACCTTATTCTCTCAAACATCGCTACCATAGCATTTTTAGTGAGGTAATTATGTGAACTTTAGCCAGTCATTTCCATCTTTGGGCCTCATATTTCTCAAGTGTGAAATAAATGGATTAATAAGATGACCCCCCCAGCTCTAAAATTCTAGGGTTCTAAGACAGGGATGACCATATAATCTGGACAGGAAGAGATGCTCTTTTTGAACTCACCCCTTATTATCTCATTCTAACTTAGATACACCCCCGTCTCTCTCAGCATAAGAGATTCGAGGTGACCACAGATTCATTTCACACCCCTTCTACCACCTATCGCTTCACAATCTTCTGGCACACTCATTATAAAAGGCTTTTTGTGTGTGTGTGTGTGGGACCCTCGCTGGCAGCCAGGGAACGAACCGGCGCTGCAGAGGCTGAGGTTGCGATAGAAGAACTACTGAGGTGTTCAAGGTCACAGAGCTGGTATGAATAACTGAATGATGCTAAGACAGTGCTCACTCTCAACTACATAAGGCTGCAGCACAGCCGAAAACATAGCAATCCTTGCCATCAAAAGCCAGGATCCCATCAGAACAAAGTCTGTGAACTACTTAGGACACTTAAGTCAAAAGGGCTTTGGTGAAGCATAGTTTTAACCCACAGCATAAGATGACCTTTGGCAAGGAAACAAGGAATACCAGGAACATCGCATCTGCAAGGGAAATGCAGCCGAATGCCACATAGATCAAGCAACTCTCACAGTCTGGGGATGAAAGAAATTAGAACAGAAGAAAAGCTCACCATGTTTGGGGTCCTTCATCCTGTGAAGTTCTCCTTCAGGTCCTTGCAAAACCCAGCCATGCTTTCCCCTCATTCCCCCAACCCTGCCTTTCATTTTTAAACCAAAGTGCCTGCAAAAGAGAAATCCAGTGCACATGTTTCTGATTCATTTACGCTTAACTCATTAAGCTCTGTTTAGGAAGAGCTATCTGGTGTCCAAAGATCTTTTGGAGTCTTCTCCCCCACCCCCACTGCCCTTAATAAGCCACTGAAAGCTTTTTTTCCCTTTTTACCAGCCTGTCCATGCTTGAGTTGAGCACATGTAAACAAAGTAGAGCACCCAAAGGGCCAGTGAACAGGCCCAGTCTGCTCAGAGACCAGGAGCAACAGCTCTGGTTAGCAGGCTCTCCTGGGCCTACGGCAGTGGGGCTTCACGGGGGAGCCTGAAAGAGTTGATGAGGGGCAGTTTGTCCAGAGCCAGGCCCATGTCATTGCCATGAGGACCAGCAAGAGACAGACGGTGCCACAGATTTGAGCTACAGGTTTTTCCTGTCCTAACCAGCCTTTAGAGACAGTAGAAGAGGAGAAAAAACGGCAGAGTTGTTAGCTCAAAAAGAAATGGCCACCCCAGAGAGAAGCCTCCTCACAAGGCAAGCAGTCCCAGCCACTTCCCTGAACCCCTAGAACAGCTTCCTAGCCTTGATTCTGTCTCCACTTATGTCCCCTTACAGCCTAGATTCCAGACAGAAACCAGGAGTAACCATTTAGAACAAAAATCCAAGCTTGTCTTCTTCGGTTTAGAAATTCCCAAGGGCTTCCCAGAACACTGTGAATACAATCCAGGTTTCTTGCAATGGCCAAAATATCCATCAGAGCTTGTCTCCCCCCCACACTGCCCCCCTCCCCCCGCACATCAACCATAGCTCCCTCAGCTCATCCTGACTTACTCAATTCTAGCAGGGCAGCTGCTGCCCTCTGGTTTGGACATGTCAAGCTCATTTTAACCTCAGCATCTTTGCATTTGCTCTTCTCTCAGCCTGAATGTTCTTCGTTCGGATAATCACATGGCTGGCTCTATCTTATTATTCATTTCTTTTTTCACACATCTGTTTCCTTACCATGCCAGCCACATGAGCATTTCCACCTTAACTTGCCCTTTAAAGTTTATTTTTCCCTTCCCACCACCTGAAACTGTCTTAACTGTATGTCCTTGTTTAGAGGATGATTTCTGTTGAACCCACCAGAGTATAAATTCCGGGAGATCAGGGTCCATTCTTCCTTATTTAGCTTTGAATCCCCCTTATTTAGTACCTGACATAGGGGAATATCTCAACAAATATTTTTTGACTGAATGAATGCATGCTCTAGACAGCTCAGAGTCACACAGCAGCAATGAGCAGACCTAGAAGAGTGCTCCTCTGTCTTGGATAAGGTGGCATCCACCCATCACTCTCAAGCATCTTGCTCTTGGGGCCAATGCTGTAAAAGTGACCAATAAAGGCAGGAGAACCTAAAAAAGATGACTAGAGGACCAACTTCTGGCCCGAATCTCTGGTGTGTTGAAAGACTTGAGGCTGTGAAGATGAGTTGGGACCCGGTACCCACAAAAGACCAGAGTGACTTATGGAGGTAGCGTCATAACCAGCTCAACCAAAACCCGCATCCCACCTCTTACATTCACTAGCCTATGCCTTTGGGCAAGTCATGGACCCTCCCAGAGTCTGCTTCCTCTTTTGTAAAGAGAAATAATTATATCTCAACTCACAGGCTGGTGAATTACATAAAATGTACAAGGTGCCAAACACTGGCTATAATATAAAAAGGACATTCCATAAGCAGTACTGGGAAAAGTAAAAGAGCAGAAATTCCGAAAATGAATAAGAGAAATGTGGTTTTGTAATAAAATGACAACAGGTACTCCCCCCAACTGGAGTGACCTGGGAATTTCTCCACCCACCAATTCAAGAGTTACAAGTTTCACTGGAGGCTGAAAGAGGGAAGGACAAGGGGTAAGTGGATTCCATGTAGGAAGGATCCTAATTCCACTTATCCCCAACTGTCTGGGATAATGTTCTTTAATTTCTTTGCTTTAAATCCCTGCCAGAGAAAACTGATAGATGATGCCTAGCTCAACAGCCCAAACATTTTTTCTAGATATAGCTGTTAATGCATTTCACCAGCCTGAGTCATCACTTTGACCCTAAAGTCAGCAAATTCTAACTCTGTAAGACATTTTTTACTTATACCCTGAATCTCTCTGACAAATACTTTGATGTGTTCCCTCATTTTCCTGTGTATATGATACATTATGCATAAACTGTTTTGTATGACTAAATTCTTAATATATGTACATTTCCTTTTTCCTTTTTCATTTAATCTTATAAATGTCTATTTTCCTTCTTATATATAGTTTTCATAAGAGAGTGCCAGAAGTGAATTTCTAGATCAAAAACGATGGGCATTTTAAGAATGCTGATAGTACAATCAAATTAATTTCAAGAATACAATACAATTATTAACTCTAAATAGATGGTTATTTTCACTTTCGTTTACATATGTGATTACTAGTTAGGCTGACTGGTTTCATATTTGCTAGCTACAACACCCGATTGTTAAGTAATATCACAAAAACATAAAGAAAATCAAAAAAATTTAAAGGGAAAACCTGAAAGCACAAAAGTAATTAAGTTGCCAACATGTAGGTTCCAACTCTGAAAAAAATTACAATAGCTAATATTAATGTGTATTTACTTAATGTGTTAGAAATTTCATTATGTAAAACCATGTTTTATCCTCATAATAAGTATATAAGTAATGGTTAGGACATTTTCAACTCTAATATGCCAAGCAACTGATTCATTTAACTGAAAAAGCTCAGAATAAGTTTGGCTTCAGATACAGCTTGATTTAGAATCCCAAATGACATGTTTTCTATTTCTTCAATGTCTTTATTTTTATTTTATACATTTTTTACATCATTTTTCATTTTTGCACATGTTTTCTATTTCTTGATAACGATTTCCTTTCTGTTTGTTCCTCTTCAACAAGGAATGGCTTTCCAAGAGCCTGGGCCAGTCTCATTGCATTTCTATAGCCAGGGCAATACAACACTCTGGCTAGACAACTAGTCTTACACACTGGCACCCAAGGCATATGACATGAGGCAAGATAGAAGACAGAAACCTAGTGAAAATTGGGGGACCTTTGACTCTGGATTCTGAATAGCACAAGTAACAGTTATAATTAGGGGCTCTTACAAACCACATTTTACCCATAAGAAACCAAGACTCAGAGAGCTAATTTCACTGCTCCAATATCACAGAGCTGGTACAGGCCAGAATGATCCAAAGTCAGTCTCCCAGATATCTATCTAATGCTAGCAAATGCACTGAGGAGCATGATGAAGCTCTCTACTCTCTAACCCAAAGATAACCTCACTCTAGTCTCTTTGAAGCTTGCAAGTTTACCTGGACTTTGCCCTCAGCTCTGAGTATCCATGCAATTGTACGGACTCAGGATGAATGCATTCACTCATTCAACCCAAGGAGGAGGCTCCTACTCATTCTGGCTTCTGGTCTAATGGACTCACAGTTAAGAACACAGGATTTGGAGGGCAGGCAGGCTTGGCTGAAATCTCATCTCTGAAGAATAACTAAACTCCTGCTTTCTTGGCTGGAGTAAATAAGGGAATCGATGAGCTGATACATGAAGCCTGTTGTGGGTCAGGTCTATGCCTTATTGGTAACCAGTGGTGATTGGCCATTTTGGAGTATTGAAGGGTATTGTCACCAAATTCTCATGGGATAAAACCATCCTTCCTACGAGTCCTTAGGAATTGCCACTTAAAATTTCAAATCTAATAGCTCAGGTTGTGTGTAACATGCATGAGACAAAGGTAGAGTTTCATAACAGAGGACTTAAGCCTTACTTCATGTTGGAGTTTGTGCAGTTATCAAGGTGGTTAATATTATTTTTCACAAAAAGTTTCTTCTATTCTTCACTCACAAACATTTGATTCCCTTTCCTCTTAAAAGCTCATCTCTTGCCTGAATTCTTTTTTATTCATTATATATTTTGACTTACAGGCTAAGCTTATATGCTTGTTGAGGTTGTTGTTTTGTGTGTTTTGTTTTGTTTTGTGAAAGAGAAAGGAGGCTTCTCAAAAAAAAAAAAAAGTATGCTGTGTGCACCATAGTAATAATGTTTGTGAGTTATCCCTTGTCTGGAGTTCTCCAGAGAAACCAACAGGATATATCCAGATATAGATATAGGTATATTATATACAGAGATATTACATGTGTACATGGGTGTACATGCATACATATATATGCATATATAAATATAAATAGACTTGAATAATTACTCACATGATCTTGGAAGCTGTCAAGTCCCCTGGATCTGCTGACTGGAGGCTGGGAAAGATGAAGTTCTGAGAGCCAGGACAGTCACTGGTGTACGTTCTAGCTCAGGTTCCAAAGGTCCTAGGTCAGAATATAGGTCTCAGCTCAGAGAGCAAATTTGTCCTTCCTCCACCTGCTTGCTCTATTCAACAGATTGAATGATGTCTACTCGCATTCATGAGGGCAATCTTCATTATGCAGTCGACTAATCCCAATGCTAATCTCTTCATACATTCAGAAATAATGTTTTACTAGTTTTTTGGGCATCTCTTAGCCAAATCAAGTTGACATAAAATTAACCATCTCACTTAAACTTCTAAAACCCCAGTTATAGAAATCATATAGATTATAGGAGCCATTCAAGTCAGTCTCCATAGACACATAAAAAAAAATGATCACCAGTTGACATTTTGGTCAATCCAGTTTTTGTGTAAAGATTTATTTATAAACAATTGTTGGTTCAATTTTTGAAATTCTCCAGGAACAAATCCAAATAGAATGAATTTTAGAATATTTTCACCCCTACAACTAAAATGTCATTTTTTACTTAGCCCTTATTGTCACACAATATGCAATTGAATGTTGCCAATAATATTCAATAACAAAATACTTATTTGACTTGCAAGATACTTATCTGACTTGCAAGTTAGTCTTGTTTCTTTTATTTAAGGCCATTTCTTTTTTTTTTAATAATAAATTTTATTTTTATATTCCCCATACAATTGCAGCCCCCCCATTCGGACCCCAATCCCTCCCCTCCCGCCCCCGCCCCCCTAAAAGTGTCTCTGGTTTATAGTTTTTTGTTGATTTTGATTTTCATTTTCTTATAGTTATTCATTTTCCTGGTCCCTTATTTAAGTTTTCTAGATTCCTGCTATGAGTGAGACCATCCGGTATTTTTCTTTTTCTTTTTGGCTTATTTCGCTGAGCATGATCCCTTATTCATATATTGATCTACAGAGTTATCCAGTATAGAATAATTAAAAATAATAATTACAATATAGTGACAATAATAATAGTTGTGGTTCTCAAGTATTGAGTGTTTCCAATGCAACAGGCACTGTCCTGGGTGCTATATGTACATTTTGTTATGTAATCCTCACAGTAACCACGAGAAATCTGAATACATATCTCTATTTTACACAGGATAACATTAAAGTTCAAAGAATTGTGTACAAAGTTTCATGATAATGAATAACAGGACCAGTTAAACCCAAATATGGCCAAATGCAGTGTGTACTGCTTTAGAACTGAGTTTGCAGTCCTTCAGAGTTTAAGGAAACTGGCTCACTGCCATGGAATCATATTTTTAGCCCAAATGGTATCTCTGAAGAAGTGACTGAGTGAATTGATCAAAGCCTGAAAGCTAGTGGTGTAGGTAAATTTTTACGGATGAGCATATTGAGTCATATGGTCTGCAGTGTCTCTGATGATATGAGATATGGTGACACTCCCAGTGGTCACCTCACACTTTTCAAGACATGACTCTACCAGCCAGAGCAAGGGATGACAACCATTCTGTGTGTCAGTGCGCCTGATGAGGGTGGTTTAAAAAACCCCTTGCTTCCTTAGATGACTAATCATCTATCAAGGAAATATCAAGAGATAAACTGGCTCTTTATTATTATTATCAATCAATGGTTTTTTTAAAGGCAATTCCCAATAAGTCACTTAGAATTACTCATTCATAGCAACATCAAAGTGATCAAAATAGCTTATTAGCTCATGTTGAACATTTATCGCCCAGGCTTTCTAGCAGTCTTGCAGACAACAGCAGAGAGACACAATTCAGGTTCTGGCAAAATGGCCCCCAAGGACCCTTTCCTTCCCTGCTTTTTCATCCCCCACCCAACAGTCACCCTCTCTCTCAGTCACCCCCTTGGATCTATGTTTTCAAAAAATCCCCAAATTAGGTATTAAGTACATGTTTATTTCATCACGATTTTCTCCTCTAATCTGGGAGATAAAAATAACAGAAAGAAATGTCTGTTTGTAGTCTCATTTTATCCTCTACCATCCCCAAAGTAAACTTAAGAATGCCGCTGATCTCATGCCTCCTCTTTCTTCATTTGGCCAAGTCCAAACAGGACAGCTTTGAGAGTGGACCCCACATACAGCGCCAGTTCAGAAAAATCACTGTTACTCTAGGAAAATGCAGATGGACTCTGACTATGATTCCAGCATATCACTGGTAATTTTTTAAAGCTGGCTTTATTTCCAAACCTAGAGAATGGGTTGTTTATTGGTCACAGTAATTGACAGTTGATTACTAATAGACAGCTTGGAAGATGTCTTTTGAAAAAAACACAAATAATCACAACCAACTTATAAAATCCTGAAATCTCCCAACCGAATATACATTGGAACAGTCTTCTTATATCTTAGACTAACCTGAAATGAGATTAATTGTGAAGCTATGACATTTATTTTGAGAGATACCCAAGGTAGAAGATCCACTTAGCAGGATTTTTTTAGAAAAGTTTAGAAAGAACACTGATTGTTAAAGTAGAAGCTATGGGACTTTGTTAGAGACATTTTAATGAGGCCCTAGTTTTCCTTCTTCAGTAGGTTTGATTTAATGCTCACTGACAGCCCTGGTTGTGCCCTGCACTGTGTAAATGAAGGAAAGTATAGTTTCTGCCCTCAAGGAGATTTGAAAATCTTATTCTGGAAAAAAAAAGGGGCACTACAAGTTAAAATATACTCAAGTTAAAGAACTAAAAATTGTATAACATCAGTTTTTCTATCTATTGTCCTGTAATTTCTACTTTCCAAACAGAAAGATGTTGAATCCCATAGAGAGAAAAAATAAATGTGCCTGCTGAGCAATGTTCTTTTTCCCGTGATTTTTGAAAGCAATTTTCTTTAAATAAACTTTAAAAAGAAGCTGCTAATATTGAAATTAGAATATTGTCACATAGTCTCTGCTTTTACCCAAGAAGCATAAGCCTTCAGGCGTCATGGTGTTTCTCCAAATAGTCGTTTGTTTTTATAGTTTGAAAATTGACAACATAAAGACAATCATTGACTTGGCATCTAAGGGTAGAATAACGCCTAGTTCCAGTGCCGGTATTTTTTCTTTCAATCTTCCCCCTCTCTCTATTCCTTCTCTTTGTTACTTCCCTGAGGAAATTCAGATTTAGAACTTTGCTCACTACAACACAAAGAGCTAGATAACATTCTCTGCTGGCAAGAAAGTGGTATTTCATTTGGTTGAGACTGCAGTGGTGGTAGTTTTGTAAGGTTTACGTAAATTTTTATGAACATTCATATGACAATGTGTGATGATTAACTGTGGGTTTAAACTAAGTCAATCTGTAGGTTTTGTAGAACGAGGTAACTCACATTCTGTCTGGGCCTCAATTTCCACACCTATAAATTTGAGCACTAAACCAGTGGTTCCCAAAGTTTGCTGCCATTAGAATCACCAGGGGAGCTTTAAAAAAAAAAAAATCCTGATGCCCAAATTGTAAGCCAACCCAATTAAATCACAATATCTCAGAGTGGGAGCCACACATGTGCTATTTAAATATGCCCAGGTGATACCCGTGTGCATCAAGGTTAGGGACCACTTGCAGACAGTAGGGTTTGTCCAACATCTTTTCCAGCTGTAGTATTCTAAGTTCCATGACACTCTGAGTGAGTTTCAGTTGCTAATCTCTATTATAAGGTTGTGGTAATTAGCAACTTAGTTACCGTTTCAATACAATAACAATCAAAATCCTGGTGGGCTTTGTTGTAGAAGTTAACAAACTGATTCTAAAAATTCTATGGAAATACAAAGGATCTAGAATAGTCAAAACAATCTTGCAAAAACAAAAATACCACAAAGTTGGAAGTCTCAAATGATCAAACTCACTAATCCAGACATATAATACTTGTATAAGACAGTTTACCAATGGAACAGAATACATGGTCCAACATTTGACCTTCACTTATACAATCAATTTTCAACAAAAAGGTGCCAGAGCCATTCAATTAAGAAAAGAAAATATTTTCAATAAATATCACTGAAACAACCAGAAAATAATTTGGTGGGGGGAAATCTCAGCCTCTACCTCACACCAGAAACAAAAAATAATTTATATGGATCACAGACTTGGATGCACAAGCTAAAACTGTGAAGCTTCTAGAAGAAAATATAAGCTAAAATGTTTTCCAAGACTTCCTAAATATGATGCAAAAAGCACTAACGATAAAAAAGATAAATTAAAAATTCAAAAAACTCCATTTAAAAATATGGATAGGCGGGCCTCCCTGTTGGCACAGCGGTTGAGTGCTGCACTGCAAAGCTGTCTGCAGCCTGTTCAGTGCCAGTTCGATTCCCCACTGGCCAGGGAGAACCCCAAATGGTGCAGCAGACCTCCCCTACCTTGCCCACTGCTCCCCTCAGCAGTGTCTTTGGTCTGTCTGCCTGTTCTGCTCCCCACTCTGGTGAATTCTCTTACCCTCCCGCACGTCTGACCTATACCCCAGTTCTTGTATGAATAAATAAATCTTTTTTAAAAAATATGGATAGGCAAGGCACAGACTGGAAAGAAATATTGACATTGATAAGAGTTACCTAAGAATATACAAACTATTCAGTATATGCAGACTATATAAAGAGCGCCTAAATTCTATAACAAAATGACAAACAACCCAATATAAAAATGGGCCAAATACTTGGACACTTCACAAAAAAGTATAAAAATAACCAGTAAGCTCATTTTCAAAATGGTTAAACTTTTTAGACATCAAGAAAATGCAAATTAAACTCACAACAAAGTACACATATTAGAATGTCTAAAGTTAAAAAGACTGACAACAACACCAAATGCTGGTAAGGTATAAAGCAACTGGAATCCAGATATGTTGTTCATGAGAGTATAAAATGGTGTAATTATATTGGAAAACTACAATTGCTTATAAAATTAAACGTAAAGCTAGTCTACGACCCATTTATTCCACACCAACTTACCTAACAAATATATGCACAAAATGTGCACATAGATATATATGCACAAAAAATGTGTGCATGTATGTTCACATTATTCCTGTTTGCCCAAAGCTGGAAATAATTCAAAAGTCCATCAACAGATGCATGCAAATTTGGTAAACTCATACTTAGCAATAAGAAGAAGGCAATTACTAATATGAACATAGTATGAATGAATCTCAAAAACATGTTGAGTGAATGAAGTCGAATTCAAATGAATACATGCAGCATGACTGCATACACATAATAAAATCAAAACAATCATTGTATGGGTGCATGTGTATGTGTGATAGAAAGAAAGAGCAACAGAGATCTGTAAAGTTATACACTTGAATGCCATCAATTTTATTTCTAGAAGAGTAACATCCAGCTGTAACTCACTTTTTCAAGTTGTCTTAGAAGGTACAAGGTCAAAAACACTCAAAAGATTTTTCATTTTCTCTCTTTATCTTTACAATAAATGCACAGTCAAGACTAATGATTTCTAGTTTATCTTGATTGAATTTCACTTAATGTAATAAAATAACCCAGCATAGGAAAACACAGCTTAGACCAGAGTAGGATGGACACCTTTAGAGTACAATTCAGGTTCCTTTGATATTCTGTGAAATTTTTGCTTCCTACTTTTGTTTCAATGTATGCAATGTCTATGTTTCTGGGGCAGAATGTAAAATGTGCTTCTTAATGAAAGTCATGGTCAAAGAAGTCCGAAGACCATCGATCTCTGCCACAGCATAAAATGCCCATGCAACAAAAGAAGGAGAAGGCCAAATCTGGTCAAAGAACATAAGTTTAGTTAATGTATTGAATGGCAAGATGTTCCCAAACCAACAGGAAATTCTCAGCCAGTCCTAAAGAGAGACTTCATTTTGTTCGTTGAGAGTTTAGTGACAGGAAGAAAGAGGGGCAGGGTCTCCCTGGTGCCACAAGTTAGATGCAGCACTATGAAGCTATCCACAGCTACTGCAGTGAGTTCAATCCCCAGCCAGAGAGCTACCCACATGGCACAGAAGACCTCTCCTGACTCGCCCGCTGCTGCCCTCAGCAGTGTCTTTCAGTCAGTCTGCCTGTTCTGTTCCCCATTCTGTCTCTGGTGAATCCTTTCACCACCCCCCAAAACACACACACACACTTCAGGCCTGTACCCCCGTTCTTGTATGCATAAATATTTTTTAAAAAAATGTCAGAAAGAATTCAAATTACCCGGAATAAGCTATGTAAAATATGAGGGACAGGTCAGCACTCTATTCTGTGATTATATAAATATTGCTCTGCTTTTTGAAAGAAAGGAATCTGAGTATTTCAGTAATTCATTTCATGGAGAAATCTACTACAATCGCCTCAATCTGCTCCCACACAAAATTTTAATTGAACCACACCAATGCCATGAAGGATCACAGCAGGGGTGTGGCTGGGGACTGTGTGTAGTTTCACCCTTGCAGACAAATTCCTGTTCTCTGAAGACTATAAGGCAGAGATTGGGCAGGCTGCTAAAGGCTTATTCTCTTGGCCGCTGGGGTCAGTCTCTCTCTCTCTCTCTCTCACGCGCTCTCTCTCTCTCTCATGCCACTTACCTTTCATCTATATTCCATTTCTACTTAAAGAATTTCTTTTTTTTTTAGATAATAAATTTTATTGTTATATTCCCCATACAATTGCAGCCCCCCCATTCTGACCCCAATCCCTCCCCTCCCGCCCCCGCCCCCCTAAAAGTGTCTCTGGTTCATAGTTTTTTGTTGATTTTGATTTTCACTTTCTTATAGTTATTCATTTTCTTGGTCCCTTATTTAAGTTTTCTAGATTCCTGCTATGAGTGAGACCATCCGGTATTTTTCTTTTTCTTTTTGGCTTATTTCGCTGAGCATGATCCCTTCCAGCGCCATCCATGTTGCTGCAAATTGCATGTGTTTATCTTTTTTGAATGCTGAGTAATAGTCCATGGTATATATGTACCACTTCTTCTTGATCCAGTCATCTATTTTTGGGCATTTGGGTTGTTTCCAAAGCTTAGCTATTGTAAACAGTGCTGCTATAAACATAGGGGTGCAGGTGCTCTTTGGAATTGATGTTTCTGTGTCCTTTGGGTAAATACCTAGGAGTGGAATTGCTGGATCATATGGAAGCTCTATGTTTAGTAGGTCCAGAAATCTCCACACAGCTTTCCACAGTGGTTGGACCAGTTTGCACTCCCACCAACAGTGCAGAAGAGTTCCTTTTTCTCCACACCCTCGCCAACATTTGTTGTTGCTAGTTTTTTTCATATGTGCCATTCTCACTGGTGTAAGATGGTATCTCATGGTAGTTTTGATTTGCATTTCCCTGATGACAAGTGATGTTGAACATTTTTTCATATGCCTGTTGGCCATTTGCATTTCCTCTTCAGAGAAGTTTCTTTTTAGCTCTTCTGCCCATTTTTTGACTGGGTTATTTTCTTTGTTGTTGTTGAGTCTCATCAGCTCTTTGCAGATTTTTGTGATCAGTCCTTTATCATTAGTGTTGGGTGCAAAAATGTTCTCCCAGTTGGTGGGGTTTCTCTTTGTTTTTGTTATTATCTCTTTTGCTGTGCAGAAGCTCTTTAATTTGAAACAAAATAGTTGAAGTTTACCCTTACCTGAGAGAGGTCTCAGAGTTAGAGCAGTATGTATTTTGGAGCTGATGAATTTTCCTTCTGCTTTTCTGTTATTGACACCAAGTCTCACTCTCCCTATCCAATATTCAAATTCTGCCTCACTCCCCGGCCTATGACTTTATGTGTATGTAACTACTACCTGCCTATCTAGATCTCCAAACTGTTCTTCCTAGATTTCCCCCTACTGTGGTCAAGGAGTCAGTCAGAACCCTTATCAGCTCCTCGTGTTTCCCCAGTGTCAACCTAACCTCAGACTCCAGCTTATCCCATCTATACCTAATATCCCAGAATAAGTCCTAGGAATACCCTCATTCACTTTCAAAAGCATCCCAGTCTGAAAAATCACCTGTCTAGAAGTAAACATGGATCCTGGCCATGACAAAGGACAAACAGGAGATTTCTCTGCATCAGAGTGAAGGAGGGAAGCCAATCTCAAATCACTCCTACAAGCTGGTGCAGGGTAAATGATTGTCAGGCTTTTCTGCCCTCCAGCCATTAGAATTGATGATGGATCCCTGCTGTCCTGAATGCATGCCTGATGGCAAGCACCTGGAGTAGGGTGTGGGCATGCATAGGTGGGATTCACCTGGGCTGAGATGGGGCTTATAGGGGTGGCTTTTCAGAGCAGAACAGCCAGAAGGAGAATGAACAGAAGAGAGAAAATGAGACCACAAGAGAACGCCAGAGAGCCCAGAAAGAGTGAAGATTCGCCAGGGGTACGGGAGGCCTGCCAGCCTCCCGGCCCCCCACCCCTGCTTCCCTCACCACCACCACCACCCACCCACCCCCACCCCCGACCCAGGCACCCCTGCCTGCTGTGAACCTGGTAAACTAAATAAAAGCCTGACAAAACCACCAAGGGTTCCAGGACTTTTCCTTCACCCATCTGCTTAGGTGCTAGAAAACCTGACCTGTGCCATCCCGCTGCTACAGAGACCCAAAAGCTTACCACAAGTCTAAGGCACCTTCTGGCAGGGATCATAGGAAAGGGGCATTTGGGGCCAAGCAAGTCTGGGATGAAAGGTGCAAAATCAAAGTACAAATCATGGTATCAGCTGCCTTTTCAGCCTCCTCACTTGTCTCTCACTTCCCTTCCAAGTGTCCACGTGTCTCTTTCCATGTCCCCTCAGTTCCTGGTGCATGTCCAAAGCTGAGAAGCAAACAGGCCCTCCTTCATTTGCCTACCTGCTTGGTGTGCCTACTTCAAGTCTCCTCCAAAGTCTTCTCTTCCCAGCTCACTTCCACCCTTCAGTAGGAGGGACAGGGAATAGGGACAGAACCTCCCCTTTTTATGGAGATTACACGCCTTTGTAACACCTGGAGTTGGTCAATCTTTAATGACTGGGGAGGGCCCAAGGTGAACTCACTGAGAGGCTTTTAGCAACTTACCCAAGGCTGCTATTTAAATATGTTTGCGTTGTATTTCCTATACAGTGAAGTGGAAGCTGAGTCATTAAAGGCCCTGCATTTTGCTTTCATTGTTTCAAGAAAACATTGCTCTAGTGGCAAAAATTACTGGGTACTTGTCATTAATAAAAAGCAAGTGAAGGGGCTAATTTAATCAGCAGGTGTAGCACCTGAGAATTCTGCCATGGGGGCAGGGAAGTGTCTCAGAGACCCTGAGAAAAAGCCATTTTATTAGAGGTCAGAAATTGTTTTCCTATTTCTTCTGTCCTATCACTTGGATCTGTCTATGAGGCCTTAATTCTGCTTCCAGGGCCAAAAGAACAGCAGATTCGCTCATAAGAAAGCCCAAGGGATCCCTAAAATTTATGAGCCAGTCCTCAGCTCCTTACCCTGTACAGTTCTCATTCATGTCAGCAGGAAGCCTGCCTACAAGGCAGGGCATCTCAATTGAGTTCTTTCTCTGCTTTGCTGGTTCCTGATCAAACTTGCCTTGCGGCTGTTTTAAGCGTTGCTGTCTTGGCATCAAAAAGCAGGGAGACAGCTCCATTTCTTCTGGCGCCTGGAGCCCCGCTTCAGGGCAGCTCAACCTCTCCCTCCGGGACTGCTCTGGAATCCTCACTATTTATAAGCAAAGTCCACATTGGCCCCTTTGTAACATGTGGCGCTCCTCACTCAGTAGCAATGGGGAGTTCAAAAATCTTAAGTGACCCCCAGGATACCCAAAACCCTGAGTTCCCTAACTGCATCATTGACTTTCTGCCTTCGTGCTGCCTTAAAGCTGAGCAGCAACGTGTGTTTTGTGGAGCTCCTTCATATATCAATACTTGGTCTCCTGCGGTCTGACGAACCCTGTGAAGAAGGCAGAATAGAGGTCTCTAGTCCCATTTCACAGATGAGAGGGCTGAGATTCCAGCCCGTTAATCACAGCTAGTTGGTGGTGGGGTGGGACCTAACCTCCAGCTTATTGCGCCTCTCCCGCCATAGTAGACTCTTTCCATTTCTCTTCCTTCCCCTCTTCACCTCTTATTTCCCCTTTACCTTTCTTTTTTTTTTTTAAGATTGATTTATTTATTTATACAAGCACTGGGTACAGTCAGAAGCGCGGGAGGGTGAGAGAATTCACCAGAGTCAGAGCAGGGAACAGAACAGGCAGACTGACGAAATACACTGCTAAGGGGAGCAGCGGGCGGCAGGAGAGGTCTGCTCACCATGTGGGACCCTCGCCTGGCAGCTGGGGATCCAAAGGGCACTGCAGAGGCTGCGGGCAGCTTCGCAGCCCAGCGCTCAACCACTGCCCCACCAGGGGAGACCCCCCCCCTTTACCTTTCTAATCACTTTCTCCCTCTCCCACTTTCCACCCTCCCTACCTTTTTCCTTCCTTCATCTCAATCTCTCCACTCTTTCCTCAATTCTCTTGTTTCAACAAGGATTTCAGGCAGGACCGTCAGTACTGATTTCACCATGAACCCAGCAATTTTAACAGGAACTTAAATAGCTTTCCAGGAGAAACCTCTTTGCCTTTCTTGGATTCCTTTTCTCCATCTATGCAATAAGCATGCATGTTTATAATTACAAGACAGCAGAGTTGAATGTGTCCTTAAAAACCAGGAACTCCCAAGGAAATATTGATATAGAGTCTACCAATAACTTTGTCTCTTCAGATCAAATTTATGTATGCCTTGATGGAACAATGCTTACTTTTTACATTCTGTTGGTGCTCTTGAGTTGCAGACAAACCCAGCTTTTCTACTTTTGGAGATGTAGGGTAAGTGAAAAACCATCAGACTTTTCTGCCCTCCCGCCATTAAGATTGATGATGGATCCCTGCGGTCCTGAATGCATGCCTGATGGCAGGCACCTGGAGTAGGGGGTGGGCATAAGTAGGTGGGCACACTTGGGCTGAGACTGGGCCTATAAGGGCAGCATCACGGGAATATCAGGGGAACCACAAGAAGAATAAGCAAGGCAGCAAAAAGAGCGGCAGAGAGAAAGAGCAGCAGATGAGAAAGAACAAGGGCCTCCGTGGTGCTGCAGGCAGTTGAGTACCACACTGTGAAGCTGTCCGCAGCCTCTGCAGCATGGGTTCAATCCTGGCCGGCCAGTAAGAATCCCACATGGCGAGGCAGACCTCTCCTGTCTCGCCCGCTGCTCCCCTCAGCAGTGTATTTCATCAGTCTGTCTGTTCTGTCCCCCACTCTGTCTCTGGTGAAGCCTCTCATCCTCCCGCGCATCTGGCCTGTACCCTGGTTCTTGTATAAATAAATAAATATTAAAAAAAAAGAAGAAGAAGAAGAAGAGAGAACAAGTTCAGGAGGGAACACCAGAGAGCCCAGAAAGAATAAAGACTTGCTGGGAGCTGGGAGGCCTGCCAGCCTCCTGGCCCCCTGACACCCCTGCCTGCCATGAACTTGGTAAACTCAATAAAAGCCTGAAAAAACCACCAAGGGTTCCAGGACTCTTTCTTCACCCATCTGCTCGCATCATAGAGATTCTGTTCCATGCCCATCCGGCCACTACAGGAGACAAACTATTCCTAATGTTCGGTGAAGAGTTGCCTCCATCTATGGTGCTCTAAATAAGGATAGCTCCACAGTTCAAAGCCAAAAAATTAAGTTTTCTATTAGGCACATAGTAACTATCTCATTGGTCCTTGCACCCATGCTTCCTATTACCCCTCACCCCAAGCCTATTGATTAGTAGATGTTTGGAGGAATAGCCGATATCAGAATAACTCTTTGAACAAAGTCCAATCTCATTTCATCTCCTCCTGTGAAAGTTAATGACCTGAAGACAAGCTTCATGAATGCCTGTCTCCAGTCTCCAGACTGTGAGGGTTATAAACTTACAGCTCACTGCCTGAATATGAGGAATGACATACCTCCCACCTCATTTAAAAAGGCAAAGAAAGGTAATAGCTCAAAATGGTGGCCCTCAACTCTTAAAAAATCAATAGTTCCAGTTTGCAAATAAGAGTCTGGTTCATTTCAGCCCATTCCATTCTGAGAAATGATCGGACCCAGAAGAAACCTGTTGAGATGTTCAGTAATTCCTGAAGGGCAAGATGTCTCCGGGAGAATATCACTGACCCATTTAAATGGCCTATGGTATTTTGTTTTCATGC
This sequence comes from Talpa europaea, assembly GCF_964194135.1. Classification (NCBI taxonomy): domain Eukaryota; kingdom Metazoa; phylum Chordata; class Mammalia; order Eulipotyphla; family Talpidae; genus Talpa; species Talpa europaea. The sequence continues at coordinate 111,457,401 of NC_140074.1, read as the reverse complement.
CCATGTCTCTACAGAATCTGTTCTAGATTGCTCTAAACTGCTTGTCTGATTTTGCCTCTGTGAAGTCCTGGGATGCTATTTGAATTCCTTCATTGACCAAACAGGTGGGATTTTCTGTTTTGAGTAGTTTCATTCTCAGCACATCAGAGGAAGCATAGGATTGGGAGGTGCCTGACTAATGTGACCAGTAACATCCAAGTAGGACAGATAAACCTGGGTCAAGACCATGTCAATGGACCATGGATAATCCTACTGTGTAGAACTGATCTTTTGGTGTCCAGATGTATAATATTCCAAAGCACATTTAGGGATCTAACTGTAATGTTCCTGATTTTACTCCCGCTAACTTAACCTTGGCTCCATCCAGCTGAGCTGACCTGAACACTGGACAGCTGCCTGTTGCAGAGGCCTGGGGCTGCCGTCACTTCTTGCCCAGCTTGGCCTGTAGTCCTTTGCTGCAGGGCTTGGAACATAATAGCAGGGAGCAGAAGGACTGGCCACCCAGCATGCTACTGGCTCTTCCCCTGAGCCATCCAAAAATTCTCCAAGGTTCTTTTGAAGAAAGGAAAGGCTCATGAGTTCTGATGCTCATTCCAGAGTATTTGTTCAACTTCCTTAATCTGTTCACCTATTTCTCAGAAGTATCTACTTAGTGCCAAATACTTGCCTTGAAAATTAATTGATAAATCTCCTGAATTTAACAAAGAACCAGGAGTTAATTACCTTAATGGAGGGCCCTTAATTCACTTGGTTTCATGGAATCCTCCTACAGTGTGTGACAAATTCTTTATCTTCTTTAGAATTGCTGCTGGCATTTTGTTCTTCATTTCAGTAGAGCTCAGGAGAGCCAATTAGGAAGCATCTCAGAAGAAGCGTGTTGGTGCAAATATCCATCGCTAAGTGGTGGGCACCATGTGTACCTCCCTGGTTTTCCTTTTCGTCACTGGCATGGAAATCACGGTGCCTTCCAAAGAGGCAGAGGCTGAGTCAGATTTTTGCTAAGATAAAGTAATACTTGGTTTCCTGGGGAGTACAGATGAACTAACTCAGAGGCTGAGGCTCTAACAGTCGTACGAAGGGGGAAAAAAACAACACCACATTTTAGCACTCTTAATCCTGTACCATCTGAGGGCTGCTTCCATGAAACAGAAGGGATGTAATCAAAAGCAGCATGTGGTCTCACCTTTGTAGAGATTGGCTCTGAGAAGCTAAAGACCATTCCTGGGAGATCGTACTTGTTCTGCCAGAGTGTGCCAGATCCATATGGTGACCTGACCTCCTGGGATAAATGGAGTGCCCACCATTCTTCTGTGTGTGTAGTGTATCTAGGTGATCCTAGGGAGACAAGGGTGTAGACATCAGTATTGTAGTGTTCATTTTCTTCAGACTTCTCTCTCTTAACAAATGAGACAGCTTCTCTGTTAGCATCGGTAACCACTTCTAGTTAACATCTATATTCCCTTAAGCTACTGGAAAGCAAACCAAGTGAGAGTAGAATCTAAGCAAAGCAGAGTTTAATTAAAATACAAAACACTGCTTCTTCACCTAGGTAACCCTAGTGTGTTAGAAAAGACTACAGGATGAAGGCAAACTGCCTGCTGAGTCAACAGTAGGAAAGAGCTTCTCATGCTGAATGGCAACCAACAACCCTATTAAAATAGTCCTACTTTTCTCACCTACCATTTGTAACTACGGTGTCCCTCCTGCAGAAGCAGAATAACTGCTTGGCATATACGTTCATTCATTCATTTATTGCACATTCATTTATTCATTCAAACAAAAAACATGTATTTAGCCCCCATTTCTAAGCCAGTGGCTTTCAATTTCATGTAGCCATCTGTTTATTCAAACATTCCTTATTTTTGAACCCCTGCTTATGGGCCAGGTACTGTCTTGGGTACTGGGCATGTGAAGGTGTTAAGACACAGTCTGTAACATGAAAAAGTTATAGGCTAGTCATCAATTCATAATCCATTCACTCATTGCTTTGGCAGATATTTTCTGAAAACCTGGTGGGTGTCAGGTACTATGTTAGGCACTGGGTCAGCCATATTCATCCTCCTCTTCTTCTGTATCTTCTTTTTCACTTAGTGTATCATTTGTGTAACCATCATGACTGCCAAGCCCGGAAGCTGAAACAAACCGAACACCTCTTGGAGTCTTTGTATGTGTGTATGTGTTAGATTATTTTAAGAGATGAGAAGAGTGGGCTTCAGGTAGGTGGCAGGATCATTGAGTTATTCCACAGTATTCCTGCATAGACATCGGATTCATCCAGGGTAAGACATCAGAAGGATGATGGATTCAGTTCAGTAGTGTGCAGAGATCTCTGTGGAGCAATGGGACATGGTACCTCACAAGGTGGTGAACATTGCACCTCCTGATGTGCTCAGTGGTCAGGCAATAATCTGCCAAGGACAGCAGTGAAGAGATGCTACCCAGACGACTTCTGATCCCTGACCTAGAGTTTACTCTGAGACTTGATTACTAGAACAATCTCCCTGGCACATTCTGAGTGTTCCATAAATACTTGTCAAATGAGAGACTGAACAGGCAGTAAGTCACTGGTTGGACCCTGATCTCTTTGAGGGGTAGAGCTGGGCCTTGTTGATCCCTTGTCATGCCAGGGCACCATTCCTCTCAGGGAAGAGTCTGAAGGCCACTGTATGGGAGACTCCTCAAGCTCCCTCCTTAGCATTCTAGGCAGAAACTTCTCCCTGTGGGTTTAGCCACCTGGCAGCTTCTCTCAGCAGATGAGCATCCTTTCGTCATATTCAGTGGTCTTTTCCTTACACTCAAAGTTGTTTCTTCTTCCCTAATTAGCAAATTGCTGGTCCACCTCCCCCACCATGAGGCCTTATGTACTCAGGGAACAAAAATTTGTTTTGTCATCAGCTCGAAAGGCAAAATAGCTATATAAAGAAACCAAAGAATGCCTTCCCAAAGCAAACAGAAGGAATTGGCTTGTGCATCAGCTCTATTTGGGGTTATCTGTGGCTGGTCCCCTCCAGTAGCACTGGTAATCATAGAGAGAACGCATGATTGCCACTGGGAACTGAATGATCGATCCTCAGCGGTGTGGGCCAGACACCACTGCCTGAGGAGAGAGGCTGGAGGCAAAGGGAGCTGGAGCCAACGTCAAGATTCTTGGGCCTCAGGCCACACCGTAATTCAGGTCATCAGACTTTGCCAAGGAAGCTTATCAAAGAAGAAAACAGACTGACATTTTCTGGCTCTTTGGTTTGTTCTCAGACTGCTAAGTTAGAAGACTGCCTGGCATGTTCCATCCTGGGAGGAGACAGTAGAAGTTTAAGAATGTGATTCTTTGAGGGCACAGAATGTGTGGCCCAGGACAGCATTGTGTATGCTGTTTCACTTTACCAAAACAGCTCAAGACACAAGGAATTTCAAACAGGAGTGAGGGCCTGACCTGCCTGTTCGTGTCTGTGTCATTCAGGGACAGCCCAAGCCTGGCAGAAATAGCAGAAGTTTTCTGCCACAGAACTCAACCCATTAATTTAGATGAAAATATTACTGAGTGAACATTGATTTGAAACTCCCTCTACTCCAGTCCACTAAGAAACTTCCAGAAGCAATGCACTCAGGGTATAAGCCCCTGGGAAAACTTCACAGGACATTTTCACAGATGAATCTGAGAAAGCAGTTGCAGTTTTAGCAAAGGAGTTTGATCTGGCAACCAGAGCAAAGTCCAATTCCTAGGACAGCTATAGAAAATGAAGTTTGCTACCATCTCTAAACTCATGTTAAGTGACAAAGAAGCCTGTATCCTTTCCCATCGCTGATGAAGAAACTATTGACAACAGTGGGCTTCCTCTGGCTTCCTCTGTTAACAAGCACCCCAGGACTGCAGATGTCACAGCCATTCTGCTACAACTCCCTGTGTGATGATGTGAAGGATTCAGTTGAGCGTGGGCCCGGTTCTCCAGGTGACTGTGCTCTCTGGTAACATCACCCATCAGTCATTTCAGCCTAAAGGCATGGAACTCAAGGTAGAAGACAATTCCCTTTAAAGTATGGTGACAAAGGCTCCCTTCTAATAGAAGGGCAAATCTTTGGCAGGTCCTCTACCCCAATCATTCTCAGAGGTGTACCCCAGACCAGCAGTATCAGTGTCACCCGGGAACTTGTTAGAAAAGCAGATTCTTGGGTCCATCCCCAACTCTCTGAATCAGAAACTCTGAGTGGAGCCCAGCAGTCTGTGTTTTACAGACAACTGTTCTGGGTGATTCTGATGTAGGATGTTTGAGAATCACAACTCTTCTCTCCCCTGGGGGTGGGTCCCCATCAGGATATATGAATATGGCTCTCTGTCCCTCTGTCTTTCTGACTCTCTCTGTGTCTCTGTCTCTGTCTCTCTCTCTCTCTCTCTCATCCCTTCCTTGTCCTCTTGCCTCTCACCTTCCATCTCCCTCCTTCTCTTCCACTCTCCCTATGCCTCTCTGTCTGTCTGTACCTCACTACTTATATGTAATCTAAGCATAAAGTCACCCTTCGAACTACAAGGGTTTGAGCTGAACAGATCCACTTGTATGTAGACTTTTTTTCTATCCACAGGTTCTGCATTCACAGATTCGACCAATCTTGATGTCACTTGGTTGAATCCACAGATGCAGAATCCTTGTATATGAAGAGCTGGCTGTCTATAAGTGATATGCAGATTTTTACCAGATGGAACATTGGTGCCACTATAACCCCCATGTATATACATACATTATTAAGTATACATATATATGTGCTTATATGTTTAGTACTGCCATATATATGGCAAACAGATAGATATAAAAATTAGGGATTTAAATTTTTTTTTCTAAAAAATAGGATCACATAGAGTGTAACTTTTATTGAAACTTCTGGCAAATTGATATGTTAACTGAGTCCCTCTGAGACCAGCTCCACATGCTTTCTGTGGCCTGGCTATCATGAAGTTAGCCAATAACTCAGGAAATCAGGGAACTTTCTCTTGGTTGATTTAAAAAGTGTAAAGAATGAGTTCAACCATCTAAGATTCTCTTTAAAAAGTGAAATGCTTAGCATTTACATCAGTTTGATGAATGGACGATTAAACAATTATTAGATAATTTCTTTTAAAAACCCAATAGAATGGTGAGAAAGAACATGGGCTTTGGAGTCAAACAGTCCTGGGTTCAAGTTCACCTCCATCACTTGCCAACTCAGTGACACTGACAAGCGGTTTACCTTTAGGGTTCCCCATTTATTTCTTCATTGGTAAAATGGGGAAAAGTAATAGTACTGAGCTCCTAAGGTTAAGGTGAGGATTGAATTAGCTAATACACATGCTTGGTAGATATTCCTGTTAAAGAAACATTTGGCCTCATTTTTTTTATGATTTTACTGGCTTTATCCCTGCTGACTAGTCGTGGAGAACCCAGAGATTTCTTATTCTGAAATGTACCTTCACTGGCTCTCTGGAGTTATCCTTCAGGGACTGTGGGAGAAGACGAATGAGAAAGCCAAGATTTTTGTGAATGTTTGGGCTGAGAAGAACATAAGGACATACGGACAAGAAACAAGTCGCAGGCGTGGGATGAAGAGACTTTGTTGGCAGGGCAGAGGCTGCTGGGGAGCATTGTCTCTGAAGCTCTGTGGTGGCCACAGTTTTCTTTTCTCATTGTTATGGCGTCTGGGCAGAGAGGAGCTTCGGAGCCAGACCTCTGAGGCTGTGTGTGGTGAGCCTGCAGGGGCTGGCAGTCGCTAAGGGCGGAAACCACTGTTTGGGAGCTGCTGGCGGTTTAACTGTTTCTGTTGCCCATTGCTGAGGTTGAGAAAAAGGCAGGAGCATTCCATCTTCTGTTCGTGGTCAGAGCCTGCTCACCAAGAGTGTCAAAGGCTTCCTTGGAACCATAAGCATATCAAGCAGCTTCTGAAACAAGAGTTCTAGCTGGTTGCAAAGCAAAATAGTCATCTCCTAGACTCTTGTCTTGGTTCTGTTCTATGAATTTCAAAAGAACCATTTGGCTCATTTCAGAAGTCAGTGATAACTGCCTTATGGGAGTCCTAGCTTTCTTATGCTTACCAGATCCTTGCTGCAGACCTAGAATTATTTGCTCAGTACTGTTCCTATTGATGGGGTGAGCATTGTGACCCTCTGAAATCCCAAGTAACCATAAGCATGTAAATATTTCCTTTTACCCCACAGCCCTCAGTGTGCTTGTTTCTGTCTCGAGAGTAGGAAAGCATCTTATTGATCTTAATGATTTTTTCTTAAAGAAATATGACATCCTCCAATTAATGGGTATGGACAAATTGTCCAATAATATGGACATGGTTAATAAATCATATAATAAAACACTATGCAGCCATGAAAAACATACACTCAAATAAATTTAGTACTTCGGATGTATATGAAGTGAAAGTGGTGATAATCAAAGCCATATTTACAGAGAGCAGTAGGCCTTAAGAGTGTGGTCATTGGACCAGCAGCGGCAGCACCTATGAATATAGTAGGAATGCATGTTTCCAGGCCCAGACCTACTGAATCAAAGACCTAGGGAGAGAACCAAGAGTAGTGTGTGTTTTAACAGCCAGGGAAATCTGGTGTTAAGCTGAAATTTAGGAACCACTGCCATACAGCATGACTCAAGGTAAATATGTAAAATATATGTATACAGAAGATAAAATATGTAAGTAGTTTTGTGATAAACATTATGCGTGATTTTTACTTTTACCATTAAATTTTCTTTATCTTTTGTTTCTTATATACTTCCTTATAAAATGAGCATATCTTGCTTTTATATTTACAGGAATAAAGTTATCAGATACCTCTGCTACACATGTAACATGTCAATTCATAACATTTTCTTGAAAATTTAACTATTCACTCACCTTCACCGGGCTTCAATTTTTTATTCTTAAAGTCAATCTCCCTCTATATATCTTTGATAAATCTCTATCTTGATGCTTGTTTACTGACTTTCATACCCTCAAGTCTTGAAACCCCTGCTCTTAATAATAAATGTCATTTTAGAAACTGAAAAATCTCTATGCTTGGTCAGTCAAAGGTAGGCAAATATTTTTTTAAGCATGATATCACTCTTAAAGTTAGTATATTTTCATGCATTAGTAACAATTTTACCCCCGCATATATTTTCATGCACAATTTACATTTTGTTTGGATTTTTTTTTTAGTACATTAACTCAGAGCATTTTTAGCACCTTGACCCGCTAATTTCAAGGATTCATTTACATAGTAAGATATATAGTGGATTTGCATTTACACAAGAGGCTTAAGTTCTATAATCAGCAATTAAAGTAAATATCACAAAATAGTCCATCTCACAAACACCAGCATATTCTATTATTCCTCCAGTCCTGGGACAGGCTTCAACTTCATATTAGCTAACTTGGTTAGATCTCTAGGATCACTCGCTACTGTAGGATGCTCACACTACAGGTGGTTCTCAGAGTTGGAACCAACTGAAGAAACAAGATTCCTCCTCTTCTCTTATGCTAATTTTCTAGCCAGTGGCAGATGAAGTCGCCTAAGAGATTTACTTTATTTTGGAAGGTTTGTTTTGTTTGGTAAATGGTACATAATTGTATTTGCTGAGTCTAAGATGCATTTGGAATGATCTCTCCCACATCTTGCATCTCTGCATTACCTTGGGTCCTCCCTGCCCTAGGCTCCTCTTGCAACCAATCCCTCTCTAGGATGTTCTTCAGGCAGGAATGATGCTGACCTCTTCCCCCATATTCAGCCTTTAAATCCTTATGCAAAGTCTGCCTGCTGCACAAAGCCTTCCTAATCTCTGTAGAAAGTAATCCCTCCCTTCTCTGAAAAGCTCTGGGACATTTATCTCTCTTTATTATATTTACATTTCAGTATGTCTTAGCTTGCCTGGAGGTGCCGGGGTTCTTAAATACAGCATCCAAGTGTCTTTAGCTTCAGTCTTGGCTTTGAATCCTACATTTGCTCTTTCTGGCCAATATTGGGTAAATTACAAAATCCCTTGGTGCCTTCCCCACCTCTGTAAAATGGTGATAGTCATAGTACCTAGTGCCTCTGAGAGTTCAACCATTAAATGAGATGCTATACTGTAAGGAGCTAGCATAATATCTAGCATATAATAAATCCCGATACATGTTAGCTACTTTCATGTCTGTTCTCCAATGTGACTCCAGTAGTACAGTTGTGCTCCATAAGCATTTGTTAATTGAGTGTATGAGTAAATGAATACTATAGCTAAGTTCATACATGCTCCTCTGAATTCTCAATGCTCAATGGGAAGTTGATACTTGCCATCTACCTGTGAATATATCGCGGAACTTAAGGAACCAATGACTTTCTTTTCTTCTCGAGGCAAGTGTGGGTAAATTTTCTGTCTTGAGAAAACTGCCACCAACCATTAAGCTTAGACCTCATCGAACTCTGTGTTTTCACCCATGAAATGGGAATTATAACGCTGATCTGTGATTTGCCTGGATACAAGAAAAATCCGAGGAGGACTAGGCCTTTAGGGAGAAATTTTATAAACAGGGACTGTTTAGGATAATTTGAAGAATCAGAGCATGAGTTTGTAAATTAGCATATTTCAGTTACAGACCTTCCAATCGCAGGGGGCTCTAGATGTCTCTCAATGAGGGCATAGGGCAAAACCAGCTGCTTTTTGGGTTTGTCAAGCATCTCAAGTTATTTCTCAGGAGTTGGGGTTTGGCAAAGTCAGAAACCCACATTGCCAAGTCCTTCTTTCCCCCTTAATTTTTAAGCCCATGTGTATTTTAAGGGAAATTTAATCCGTATGTTTCTGTTTCCTTTACACTTAACTCATAAAAATGGTTTGTCAGAGCAATTTGATGTCCCAAAAATCTTTGGAGCCTTTATAATGATATTTTTTAACCTTTTCCCCCTCCCTTAGACACAGGAAATTGCGTTTTTTTAAAGAAAATGAATCAAACTGAAAGTCTCAAGGTCAGTATTGATGGGTCAGACACACAAGCTCAAAGAACTGTGCATTCACGAAAATGGCATCTTCCACTGCTGTTCCTGCATGGCTCCAAGGGCTAGAGAAAGATCAATTTCACACCCAGGCAGATGGCAATCATTGGCAGTGTGTTGAATAGAGTCCTCAGATATTTGATTCTTTGCCCACCAGACTGACAGTCTCTCTCCTAAACATACTTCTGTATTGGGAGATCCGCTCCACGTTCCTTAGATTTTGGGTTCCTCCACCTTAATCAAATCCTCAAGTTCAGCACCTAAAGTTTATGTGCTCACGTAGTCTAAAAGAACTGAGGACGCTAATTCTAAAAGACAGTAACTGTTTTCTAATCTAGTTTTCCACATCATCCCGAGAGAGAGAGAAAACAGGAGCTCGCATGTTTGTGTTAATAGCCATAGGAAGTGTTCTCACAAAGCGTGGTGAGGATGGCATTCCTCCAGAGTTAGTGAGTTTGCTGTCGTGGAAAGGAATGACATACCCTCCAGCACAGGCGGTTATGTGCCATGCACTGGTGCTACACTGCCACTGTAAGAGAAAATATCTGGGTTCTCTGACCTGCATCAGACCCCAGTTTTTCAGTCAGGCTATCTCCTTGACCATCAGCAGAAGTTAAATTCCACTCAGATTCCTTTCTAGCAGCTTGCTGACTGCTGGATGGGACTGGGCCTTTCTGGACACTAACAGTCACCGATCCTCAGGGTGTATGGTATATAACAGTTTGGGACAGATCTAACATAATGGCTCAGTTTAATCCAAATGCTCTAAACTAAATTGGCTGGTTGATCCCATCTTATTTTCACTATATGGCATTAGAACTCTGTTATATAAAGGCCCAAACAGAGGTTTTCTCTGCCATAGAAACCGAAAGCCACGCAGACATCTTAGAGAGATACATCAATAAAATTCTAGACCTGGATGGCTGAAGGAAGAGATGGACCTATCAGTAAAAAAGGAAAAGCAAGCCAGGGTAACAAGACTCCATATTGCTCTTGTATGGGATCTTAGATGAAAACTGAACACAACTAAGAGGAAGTGTTTTGGAAATTGAATGAGTCCAAATTGTAGAAAGTGCACTATGGAAATCTATCACTCTTCAATAGTCCAGGCAGTGGCAATAATATACAAATACACTTTAGAAATGAACTGCTTTTACCTGGATCAAATGTTTATACTACCTGAATTCACAGGATAACCTTATAAGTGTCATTATTCACATGTTACTGACTGAAAACTGGGCTTCCTAAATATCTTACTGAAGATTAGGTAAGGTACACACTTGCATAGTAATGGAAGCACAATTAAAATCCCAAGCCCATGTTCTCTCTTTAAAAGAATAACATCTTTGCCTGATTGCAGAAGTTATTCAGATTAATAGAAACTTATTCAAATAAACAGAAATAGTGTTCTGAGTTAAAGTCTCTCATAATCCTACTTCCCTTCCAAGATAACCATGTTAATGGCATAAATTATTTATTTTTTTCTATGTATATACTACCAAACCTAGACATATATTTATAATTTTTAGACAAAAAAACTAAAATTGTTCTAGAACTTTTTAAAAAAATTTTTTCTTGAATATTTTTCTGTGTCAGTAAGACGAAAAGCCTAACAAGTCTTTTTAATAGCTGTGTGGTATTCCACTATATGAATTGCTATGACTTATTTAAATCTGTCTATGGAGTAGTTTAAGTCTAACATTTGGCAACTGGACACACTACTGCAATGAAATGCACACTGTTTGTATGTTACTGCACATTTGCTGATGGACAACTACAGGATAATTTTCTAGGAATGGATTTGCTGGGCAAAATAATACATAACTCATGTTACCTGCTATATAAGGCCACTTGATTTGACTTTCTAGTTCCATTTATTTTTGAGTAAGTTGGGTACCAAATTTTCAAACAAGCAACTTTATCTTTCTCTTGGATTTCACTGTTAGGAAATCTGAGAGCCAACAATTCCATTAGATTTGAGGAACAACCAATGCAATCAAACTCCGAGATAGAACAGTTAAAAGAAAATATCCTTTAATTCCATATTACGTTCAATTCTTACTGATTTTTAATTCAGTGAGAAGCACTACACTAGAGCTTGGTTAGCCTAGGTACCATACTTCTAGCCATTGGAGTTCATGGTCTTTTCAAATCTCCCTGATGCTCAGCACCAGACATAACCATGTGTTATCAGAACCACTCCCTAATGCTCACTGTCATTTTTATGCCATAGAACCACCAGTGGGAGGTTCACTGAAAGGAAAGGAAACTTAAAGCTATTAAACAGACATATTTTCACAGTTAATCAACTTTTTAACTAAACATTTAATTTTTAAATAATTGTATGTGCACATGCTGTCATAGTAATAACACAGGAAGATCTCATGTGCCCTTTGTCCAGTTTCCCCCAATGGGACTATCTTGTATCTTGTGACAACAGTAGCACAGCCAGGTCACTAACACTAATATAGTCAAGAGAGGGAACATTCCCACCACAGTCAAGATCCCTCTTGTTGCCCTTATTCCCTACCACTCCTACTTCCTCCTTCACTCCCAAGAACCACTAATCTCTTCTCCATTTCCATAATTTTGCACTTCTGGAATGTTGTGAAAATGGAATAATATAGTATGTAACTTTTTTTTTCAAATATTTATTTATGCATACCAGAACTGGAGTACAGGCCAGAGGTGCAAGGGGTGAGGGGATTCATCAGAGACAGAGTGGGGAGCACAACAGGAAGATCTACTGAAACACGCTGCTGAGGGGAGCAGCAGGCAAGGTAGGAGATTTTTGCTGTGCCACGTAGGTCAGTTCCCTGGCCAGCCAGGGATTGAACTCATGCTGCAATGATTGGTGATAGCTTGATAGCACTGTCTTTAACCCCTGCACCACAAAGGAGGCCCCAGTATGTAACTTTTTAAGATTTTTTTTAACTCAGTGTAATTCTCTCGAAATCCATCAAGTTGTGTGTATGAAAAGTTCATTCCTTTTCATTGCTGAGTAGTAGTTCATAATTTGGAGGTAACATAGCTGGTTCAACTATACATCTACTTAGGATATCTGAGTTGAGTCTGGGTTTCAATTATGATTAAAACCGTTATAAACATTTTTGTACAGATTTTTGTGCCAAAATTAATCTTTATTTCACTGAGATAAATACCTAGTAGTGCAAGTGCTAGGGTTGTAATTGCTATAAGATTTATTTATTTACTTATACAAGCACTGGGTACAGTCAGAAGCATGGGAGGGTGAGAGAGTTCACCAGAGCCAGAGCAGGGAAAAGAACAGGCAGACTGACGAAACACACTGCTGAGGGGGCAGTGGGTGCTGCAGGAGAGGTCTGCGCGCCATGTGGGACCCTCGCCCGGTGGCCAGGGATCGAACCAGCGCTGCAGAGACTGTGGGCAGCTTCGCAGCCCAGCGCTCAACTGCTGAGCCACCAGGGGAGGCCCTGCAATTGCTATATATGTGAGTGGCATGTTTCATTTTTTAAGAAACTAACCAAACTCTGTTTTCCAGAGCGACTATAACATTTTACATTTCTACCAGCAATATAAAAAAAAAAAAGTGATCTACTTTCTCCTCTTCCTCTCTAATATTTGCTATTGTCACTATTTTTTATTTTAACTATTCTTTTGTAGGGATATCTTAATGTGGTTTCAGTTATCATTTATGGGGGGATTACTATTAATTACATTTTATAGAAAAGAAAGCTGAGGTATAGAAGTGACTTACCAAAGATTCACAGCTAACAAGTAGCAAACCCAAGTCTTTTACTCATTTCTCCTGACTATAACTGGTATTATAATCTCCAATATACTGGACTTTTTTCTACAATGGATCCCTGGCCTCGCCTGATTTCCCTCATTTGGAATGTTTTGGGGAACCCTGAATCTCAGGACCTATTAGAGGAGGGCACAAAGGAACAGGGTATAGCTATGGAGGAAAGAAGAGGGGAATGATTTTCAATTAACAGAGAGCAACAGTAATTCTTCTTCAAAGAAAGTTGAAAACCATTGGACTCTGGGGTCCTTATGTGATGCCTGATGCTGTCTCAGGCAAGAATTTACCCGCAGTCTCAACTACTCAATGCTGCTAAGTTTAAAATAAACTCTTCTTGTTCGAGGGTAAATGTGTTTCACTAGGCTATGTGTAACTCTCTTCATCCTTTTTTGGTTTAAATTCAATCAGTTAAATTGCCACAATTTCTCCTGTCCATATGCCACACTGCACTAAATTAATATTTGGTTGATGAAGTGTAACTGCTTCTAAGTGCTTGATTTTCTCATATATATCTGGAGGGGATGGTGGACATGTAGTATGTGTTGTTTTTTTCTTTGAGAAGTGAATACTTTTGAAATTGCAGTGTCAAGGAAAATCCCTACTTTTCCTTGATGCTGAAGGTAAATCAGTGAAGGAACAGTGGGAATGAATAACCAGCTCTGATTGTACTTGATACACTGAATTTGAGTGTTGAGTATCTGAGAAATAAGTAGAATTTTGTGACCTCCCTTTCAAACCAAGAGGAGACTCTGCTAGCTAGATTGGCAGCACAGACGGAAGGCGCCTGTTGCAGTCCTTTTAATCCTCTCTGAGCAAAGTCTTGGATTCCCCCCCTCCCCAAGTAGTGAATGAAGTGAATAAGCCATTGAGCCTCTAATTCTATTCAATGCCTTTGCTCTCCTGCGAGGTGCATCCGGTAGGTCTGACAATGCCACAGAACAATTACATTGACTACTTGGCATACGTGGTCCTCCAGAAAGCTCTACTAAGCAATTTTACAAAGTGGCCAGAGCAAAACTCAGGCCCCTCCTATGTCTGTTCTCATCAGAGTTCAGAGTCTGGGACAGAGAAAAGAAAGGGAAGTGGGACAAAAGTCTGAAGGCAGAAAAATTGGACCATGCCAATGTGTGCAAGGGGAAGAAATGGCATAGTAGAGATGGGGCTAAAATTTAATAAGATGAATCTTTGAGTAATATTACAACTTCCTTAACATTCCTTTTATTTCTTCCTGTTTTTCTTTCATCTCCCATCTTTAAATGCCTTTTTATTGCTTTGTGCTTTACATTTGAATAGCAAGCCTGATTTGCCATTTTTGGAGACAAGGGGAGAAGTTTTATCCTTTCAGCTAAGAATAATTTTTATGAGTGAAGTGGCATTTACAGTCCAGTTTTTAAGAGACAGCGTCGACAGCCTTTATTATAATTGCTGGGTCTGAACACACAGCTATTGGTCTTCATTATTTTGTTTGTACAAATACAATTAACTTCCTCACTTCACTTCTCCTTTATCTAAGTATTTTGAATGTGATTAATTACAAAGAATTCTCTTTTCTCTATAAGATTTGATGTCATGAAGTTATGGTGATAAACCATTTGTCAAAAACTGGTATTTCTTCTGGGGTAGGAAGTCGAGCAATTTGGCAAGAGACGATCCCAAGCCAGCCACACAAATAGCATCTAAGAAACTCTTGAACTGTAAAGTAAATGTAGGAAGAGGACCTAGAAAAGAGGGCAGGCCTCTTTGAAGATGAATTTATTCATCAGTTAACTGAGGGTGAAATGACCCTTTCTGAAATTTGGTTGTAGGGGCCTAAAATTCAACTTAAACCAGGACCAAATCTCTAAACAGAAATATTCCTGGAAGAGTTTATGAAATCCATTTTAGTTGGCACTCAGGAGAAAAAATAAATGAAAGTGGGAGGAGGAGAATTTTCTCTATGGCTTGACTGACCACCAAAACTACCCAGATTACTCATGCAAATCACTGCCCACTGAGAGGGGCCACCTAGGGTAATCAAAGGATCAAATGCTCCCATGCAATATTGTAAGCATGTAAAAAGCACCAGCCCCACCAATAGAAACATCTTGCTGGCTTTCTCCAAAGAAAACATGAATAGATATAGGGTTCCATTAATGAGGAGGCACGTCTACATTGGGTTTGTTTTTTTAAAAGCAAACATTCCTGCTAAATAACACAATTTTAATGTGATTTCAGTGCACTCAAGGGAAGGAAAGGTCATATATATTAGTTCTGAAGTATCAGAACATATTTTCAATACAAGCCAAGAGTAGCTGGAGAGAAATAAGGCATTTTTGTCTTTGTGGCAAAGATACTTTTTTGTGGACTAAGTATTTGAGTAGTCTTTAGGTATTATATAGCATGTTGGAGCCAGAAGTAGCCTTTGAGATCATCTAGTTTGAACTCAATTAACAGAGAAGCCAGAGGTGTTAAAAATCAGAAAGGGTGGAGGTAAAAGAAACTTCTAAAAGACTCCAGTGGCAAGAGACATTACACATCAACCTGCTCAAACCCTTCTGCAGAAAGGAACAACTCAGCTAGCCTCCATCTATCACTCATAAGAAAGGTGTAAATTCCACCCACGTAGATAAGGTTTTCTTGCCTGGCCTGCTGCTTATTTTTGAAATTAACAAAAGCTAAGGAAGCCCATTGTGAAATGTTTGTTTCAGGGCCAGAATCTAAATTCACACTCTTTATTATGGTCATTTTTTTTTTTTTTTTTTGATGAAGAAGATGACAGATTGGAACCACAGGAGGGAAAAGACTCCCAGCAATGCAAAGAATAAAAGGATGTTCTTTCTTGTTTGTTGTTGTTGTTTTCCATGTCTTTATAGGGATGTGAGACTTATCACCATGACTAGGGTTGGGGCTGAGAATGTGGTAGGCAATATGACAACAATTTCCCTCCTGGTGTGGCCCTGAATGGCCAGCTAGCACAGTCAACAAATAATCAGACAATCTCTGCTACACTGTTGCTGCTGACAACTTCATTATGCCTGTGATATTCAGCTGGGTAATTCATTTCCTGAGCATGGCAATATCTCCTGATATGCCTAATGGCTTGAATGTAATTGTGTAAGCTTTTGAAGATGAATGTCTCCCCTTGTGCTGAGCTATGCCCTAATATGGAAAACAATGATAGTTACCATTAGGAAACAGCATTGTAGTGTTCAGCTTTTTAGTGCAGGTTGGGTCTCTAAACCACAAAGGCAGGAAACATTAGTGATTGGAATGATACACTAGATGTGGGTCACTTAATGTCCCTTGTAACTGCTTTTTTGCCTGGCTCTTCATTTAACCTTCATAGGGCCAGGGCATTCTATAAAATAAGGTGGCCTTGCCAAGAATATAAACTAGCTAAGTAATGATTCTGGGGATGGGATGGGCTTTATCATGATATCTCTACAGTTTTTACCAGTGTTGTCCTGAGATGGAAGAACCAGATGAGACACAAGAAATGTGCCCCATGTGTAGGAGCCAAAACATAAGATGCAATTTTTCTTTAGGCCTAGAAAGTATGAAATGCTTTCCTCTGAGTTCTCTTTAATTCAGTTCAATTAAGTAGACTTATATTCAGCATCATCTACCATGCATAGGGCCCCAATCCTTGAGCTGAGAAGCAAATTCAAAGGTTCCTGAGGCCTGAGTCCTGCCCTCATGGAGATTTCAATCATTGAGAAAAGCAGAGTCTCAAGTAATGTTATAGGGCAAGCCTGCTCTAAAACATGTTGCCTGACTGTGGGTCCTCACCCACGCACTTGAAAGGGACTTACACTGCAGGCACACACAAAAGGTTAACAAAGGTTTATTTACAAGGGAAAGGAAATGAGGAAATGTACAACTCAGGGAGAAAAGAGGGAGATAAATTCTTAAATGCATCCTAACCATTCTGCCAACCAGGAATCCCAAGTGACCTGCCAAGACCAAACCTGCCTGGCCAAGAGCACGAGCCAAGTCCCCCAGACCCCACTAACATGGCTGGTTTTATTTACAAACAGAGAAAATAGTTGCTTAACTCCACCCTTAGGTCCTCACAACTTCCCTTTGGGGATCATGGGATTTGTAGTTCCCAGTGTGTTGATGGAGTGGGGGTAGCATCCACAAAGCCATATGGAGTTTGCCCAGGACATCCTTCCCCCTAACAATTCCCCCCTTTCACTTTTTGCCACCATTTCCATGGTGATAAAGATCAAATATATGGATTCTGTGGTATAGTCTCAGATGAAAATTTTTCTCAGGGTTCCAGTTTGAAAGAAAACCAGTCTCTCGAGGTATTGTCCATTGAGGAAAGCAAAAGTCCTCCATTCCTGGAAAACAGTTTATCAGTCCAAGCCCCCCCCCCAGAAAAAATATGGAGGCATTAGCCAAAACAAAACAGCAAAGATATCAAATCACAGGGGAAAAAAATCTTAAAATTGGTTCAACTTATATAAAAACAAATTCTCTCAACCTTGATCCCAAACTGTTTCAACACCATAGCAAAAGTTTGCAAATTAAATCTACTTTTATTTAAACCATATTACCTATTTTTGCATACAATTACAGGCAGAATAACTAAACAACAATTTTAGCTGGCTTTGTTGGAATACTCCATATAGGATCAGAGCGAACTCTTGACATCTGGTCCACCTAGGCTTCAAGGACAAAGTTGGTCTCCTCAGACTCCACCTGGGCTTTCCTCTTCTCGAGGGAACCAGGACCTTTTCTTTTGCTGGGTCATCCAGTACTGCCCATGGAGGCAGCTTCCTTGGAGGTCTCTGCAGCCTACGGACAAAGTAACAGGTTCTCCTCTTCATGGTTCAGCTCTGTTTCAACTTCCTGGAAGATTCCACTCACAGCCACACAATGACAATCATGTCTAATTTTTCTAGTTTAAGCAGACAAAATCCCTATGGAAGTTATGCAAAAACAGACTCTGTGATAGGTAGTAAAAAAATTACTACCACTATTTTTATGCTGTGTTGGTATCAAGGGGAGAGAAAATGCAAATACAAGTTAAGTTAGCTTTGCTGGAAAAAAAAAGTGCAATGTTGCTGCAGATCCTGGTCACTCAAAACAAGAAAATTTTGTGGATTCAGAACAAAATGCAAAAAAAAAAAAAATTACCAGTATTATGTCAAACAAAACTTAGTAAAAAAATCAGGTGAATCTCCAGGTCTATTCAGTTTTTGTAGGAAATTTTTACTCTCAATTGTTCCATCAACAGGAATCTGTTGAGGTCTTTCCCCTCTATTTTCTCCAGAAACAATTTCTGTACTATATAATATTGCAAGGCAACAATCACCATTGACAATTTACATATGTATCAGGTATTGAGAGGTTGTATACACATTTTAGAAAACCAATGTGAACATTTCTGTACATGTCAAAGTGTTACCTGTTTTCCCAAGTGACAATGCTTCCTTTCTAGTTTTACTCTAGTAGATAAGCCAAATAGGACAAATTCATCTAATGCCTTTCCCAGGAGGAAAGGGAGAAATTTTGTGGAGTGTCTCAGGAGCTCTACTGAGGCTCCACAGAATTTCCTTCTATCAACCAAATGACAGACTACCAATTTTTTTTTAACTTGAATTTTGATTTCTGGGAAGATTTGCCATAAATATCAGAAAACAGCAGAAACATCAATATTCAATCTCTATGAAGGCACCGGCTTAGTTCAGTATTACAATGTTGACAATCAAACCATAACCTTTAATTTTTTTTCAATGTCTATAGGCACCATGTATATATCATTTTGTCAACCACTAGAGGCCAAGACAAGAACACAAGGAAAGGACATACTGACATACAACATGTAGACACAACGAGCTCTTTAGTTACCATTTATCACATGCGTGATATCTTATACAACTGCAGTTTCATTCATAGGGCAAAATGAAGTTAAAAGGAAACACCAAAATCAAGATCTAAAGCCATTCTGTGTGAAAAAAAAAAAAAAAAACTACCAGCATATGCATGATTCTAGATGTTATTTCATGTCTCTGAAACTTTGAAAGAAAAGAGATTGATTAGAGCATGTGACCGATCTCAAGGTTTCTTTAGAAAAGTGAATCCTTGGATATCCTGATACAATAACTGGAAAAGAAAAGTCAGTAACATTCAAGTTTTTGTCTTTTCCTTAAATAAATATCTTAAGTCCTCAATGGGTTCATAAGACCAATGGGATTTCGTCTCTGGGTCAGTTCCTTCTGGGCCTTTTTAGATCGATTGGAGCCCCTGGGCCCCTCTATTGTTCATCTGAACCTTCTCTGTGTATTATCATTTGTCTCCTTTCCTCTGTACTGGGCTCTTAATTTCTTCTCTATCTGTCCTCCCCATTGTCATCTGAGCCTCTACTCTATGCTACCATTTGTCTCCTTTCCTCTGTCCTTGGTTCCAGGTTCCGTGTCCTCCATCTATATTCCGTCCAGTAACCCCTGGGTGAATCGCCATGTCATGGTGTCCTCAGTCTTCTGTCCTGTCTTCTGCAATTATTTCGTCTGCTGCTCACCTGTAATCTGGGACAACTGTACTTCCAATGTCACTCGTTCCTGCAGTAAGCACACTGATTTCTCCCTAGGGGTTCACTTCTTCTGGGCTCACGTCTCAGTCCATGACTGTTTCCCTGAAATCCTGTCCTGTGCTCTCTTTGTATGAAAACTGTCACAGGTTTTGGTCTCCTGTCCTCCCTATTGTTGTAAACCCGGAATGCCAAGTCCACTACCTGGGACGGACTCATCTCTGTGACACCGTCCACCTTTGCTAATTTTTTCCTTATGTCTGGGCACTATGTGTGATGAACACCATAGTGATCAGACAAGCATTTTCTGGGGCATCTGGGTTTATACCCGTGTGGTGGGTATTCGTCTGAATAATTCTTTCAAGGAACTCTGATAGATCCTCATCAGCTCCCTGTTCAAGTTGTAATATTTTGTTAAATTTTTTTTATTTGGGGATTTCCTGCTGCAGTCCAACCAATAAACATTTTTTATACAGTTCTAACATCGCCATTCCTCCATTGTTGGGGTCCCATTTGGGATCTACCACTGGGACACTCATCTCTGGCTCTGGGGATTCTCCATCCTGTTGGTGGAGACGGTCAGCCTTCTCCCTGGCTTTCCTGAAAACCATTCTCTGCTCATCCAGGGTCAGCAAAGTTTGAAGCATAGACTGTATATCTGCCCAGTTACGGCGGTGGGAGAGGAAGATAGAGGCAAACAAGTTCGCCATCCTCTTAGGAGCCTGCCAGTATGAAGGGACAGAGCTCCTCCAATTTAGGAGGCCCATGGTGCTAAAGGGATGGTGTGACCAAAAATACCCAGCAGGTCGCCCATGTTCATTCAAGCCACCTATGGCATCTGTCTGAGAGGAAACTGTCCTGCCTCAGGGTGACCCTTCCTGCCAAAGTGGGTGACGAGTCTAGTGTGGGGAGGAGATGCCATTTTAGTTTCCTCCCTGGAGGGCAGTAGAAACTGTGAAGAAGCCTCAGGAGTCTGCACAGGGGGAACATTGCTACACTGAAGAGGATTCTGTCCTGGGGTGTTTAAGGAATGCAACAAATGATAATCCTCCTCTTCTAATTCTGCCCTCTTGCAGTCCTCCTGGGAAGGGGAAGGGTTATTCCTTCTCTGTGCCATTAGCCGAGCCTCCTCCACATCCAATTTTTGGAGGGCAACCTGTATCTGGTCCTGCACACTTTCAAGAACTGCATGGTTTTCCTCCCTCATACTCTGCACAGCTAAATTGAGAGCCTGAATTTGTTGCTGCATGGTCTCAATAGGTGGAGTGCAGCACCCAGCTTTCAGAGAAGCAACAATGTAGCCAATGGTGCACACACACACACACACACACACACACACTATCAGGAAAACAGCCAGAAACACAGATTGCAAAGCAGAGATGGCTTGCAAGGCACCCACATAAGTATATAAAAGCAAAATCCTGTGCCACAGCCCCGGTTGCACCAAATTATTTAAGTTTATAAAACTGGTAGTGATGTTTAATGGAAAAAGACTACTTAAGGTCAAGGTAGAAAAAACCTGAAAGAACTTAAGCTAGGAATGAAATTGCTTAAGCTCATGGTTGAAAGACCAGACAGAGGCATATGCAAGAAAAAAAAAACTGTTCAAGACCTGGGGCAAAGACTTTTACCAGTATCCTGCAGACTAGTGTGCTTTAGGTGGCCAACGCAAGGAGTTACTTTGGGCTGGTCAACCATGGATGAAACTTGGAAACCACATTGGGCGCCAAGCTGCTACAAGGCAACTCCGCTCTAAAACAGGTTGCCTGACTGTGGGTCCTCAGCCGTGCACTTTAAAGGGACTTACACTGCAGGCACACACAAAAGGTTAACAAAGGTTTATTTACAAGGGAAAGAGAAATGAGGAAATATACAACTCAGGGAGAAAAGAGGGAGATAAATTCTTAAATGTGTCCTACCATTCTGCCGACCTGGAATACCAAGTGACCTGCAGAAACCAAACCTGCCTGGCCAAGAGCATGAGCCAAGTGCCCCAGACCCCACTGACATGGCTGGTTTTATTTACAAACAGAGAAAATGGCTGCTTAATTCCGTCCTTAGGTCCTCACAATTCCCTTTGGGGATCATGGGATTTGTAGTTCCCAGTGTCTTGAAGGAGTAGGGGTGGAGTCCACAAAGCCTGTATGGAGTTTGCTCAGGACATCCTTTCCCCCTAACAGTAACACTAGCGAAGTTAGACTGACTATTCAGAGGATGCTTAACATAGATTCACAAACACAAGAGGAGAGAAAAACACTCATTCATTATGGAGACATCAAGGAGAATATGACTATTCTGTTTCTGAGGTCTTGTTCCTTAATCACCAGCCAATCTGAATGCTTTTGAGAGATTTGGTCTCCTGAGAATCTTACTTGAGTCAATTTCTCAGTTCTGAGAGTTAGGACTCCTCATTTACCTGATTTCTAAGTGCTTCTTGTTTATCATTGATAGTGATCAATTCTAAGTAGCCCAGGTAAAAATGGAGACATCAACATAAATGTAGGTATAAGAATCTTTCACCTTATTCTTTCACTAACACCACACCTGTTTTCTTTCTAGAACTAAATCCTAGGTAGACTCTTATTGGTAGCTAGAAGATGGAGCTAGATTATATACCAAACACTTACTTTATAGATTCCAGTTTTCGTGCTTCCTAAGTGAAGACTCATATGGCTTGATGGGTACATATACATCTATATAGGGTTTTTGGCTTGTCGAAACCATGCAGCCTGCCTGTTGCTTTATTGTCCCAATCTGAGTAAACTCTTCCTCTGATTTGTACATTTATGAATTATCAAATGCCAGGGCATTTACAATTTCATCTTTAAGTTATTCTAAAATTCTGCACAACATTCTTAAAGTAAGTGAAGACACAAAAATCAGCTTTGGTTTTGAGTTGCAAATAAAAGGCCTCTATGGAGGAAGGGTCAAAATGAATTTTGTGAATGGAGAGGGCTCTCAACATCTCTGATAGCTCATCATCTTCCCCCTGACCCCCTTGTAGTTCAAATGTCATTATACAGAGGCATGATCAAGAACCAGTTAGCAACCCATTCATTATAAATGCTGCTCATTATGATAAAAATCCAGTACCTCAAAGAATGCAGATGGCCTTGGGGTGGTTGTATGAAATAACCTGTACTAATTCCTCTAGGAGAGATTTAGGTGAATACTGCCACCTATTGATAGGTGAAATATATGCCACCACTTCCTACTCTGACCTGACTTTGTGCTAAATGCTTATCAGAGAAGTTCTCATTGCTTAGTTGGTCATTCACTTTAACAGTCCTAAGTTCATTATTCTTCATGTATTTGTAATGGAAAATCAGTATATCATGCTTATTTAAAGTCAACTCACAAACTTTATTTCTGGTAAAAGGCAAAAAAATAGGGTATAAATGGCATGAAATTTTAGTCAGAGATCTGGGTTTGAGTCTCAGCTCAGCCCCCTCGTACACATAAACAAGTTAATTAATCTCTCTGAACTTTATTTTCCTCATTAATAAAATATGGCAATCCTCTTTGTGTCACTTCGAGAATTCAGTGATATTGTTGCATGTCACACAGGAGGTGTTTGATGAATGGGAGCATTTATGATGATTTTTCAACCACGCTATTAAAGGTAACTATTTGGATGCAATGATTGGTAACATGACCAACACATCGTGTATCAGACTCTGGTGAACTCGTCCTGCCGTTCAATTATCCTCCTGCAATGCTTGTCTGGTAGAGTATCTTTGACATCCAAAATTAGGACAGTGTGAACATAAATATTAGACCTTTAAGTGTGCCAATTGAGAAAATGAGGATAAATGGGCTTCATTACCAAACGTCTCCTGACTGCCCTAGAGGATATATGAGGCTGAGCAGATAAAGAATTATGATAAAACTTTGGAGCTGTGTATAAATGGGGCTTTGTGACCTGCTGGATAAGGTTGAGACTTAGAGCCAGACCTAGGAGGTTCACATTCCTTCCCCGGCATGGTGTGGGGGATCCCGGGCTCACACAGACAATAGGGGATTCATAGCTGGAGAATTCTAATGATGACTGAAAGGAGGGTGGCAGTCAGAACAAGAAGACTTTTCAGAAGCACGGACCCTGATTATCACATCGGTGCTACAGCCGGCGAGAGGCTGCTGAGAGGCGGTCTGAAGCCGTTCTTGGAAAGCTTTCAGTGAAGTGTTTGTAACCTCCTTAAGAGAATCCCATTTCTCAAAAATGCGACACTGGAAAATCTCACATGATTAGTTCAGATAAACACTCTGTCATCAAATCACACTAGAAGTCATCCGGACCATCTTTTTTTTGAAGAATCTTTTTGAATGTCATGAGTCGAGTCTCCAAGACTTGGAGGGAAAAAAGTCCAAAAGCGAGTTTCTCAGGATATTTGGGGACTTTTACTTTTAGTCTGAAAGGTCAGCTGGTGCTTAAAACAAAATAATCAAGAAATACCATGCCTATGAACAGTCTGCACCTTTTGAAAAGGTCTGCTTTGGAATGAATAGCCAATGCCCCCCCCACCCCTTTTTCTTTTTTCTTTGGGGCTTAGAAATTGAGAGGGAGGAGGAGGAAGAGTTTCCACATTCATTACTAACAACTTCGCTCATAATAAGCATGTTCAGATACACCCTGGGGTGTTAGTTTTCTTTTCCTATTTTTTTTTGTCTCCTTTTTAGCAGCTTTCGATAAGTAGCACATTTTATTTTTGAAAAAAGAATCGGAGGCGTTATTGAGCAGCCGCGCCCTAAGGAAGGTCAGGAGATTAGGGAGCGGAAGCAGGCTGGCCAGACTCTGCTGACCACAGTGAGGGACTGCCTCTTTCTTCCCATAATTTAATTTTGAGACGCTGATGAAAAGGCACCCTAAAAAAAAAAAATCTTTGCTTAAAAAAAGTGAAAAATTGTTAGAAAATGGTCATCAAAAAGTGATCAATTTAAATTTATGTCTTACAAACAAACCACATGGAACTAACCGCAAGGCAGACATGTATTTGCAATGATATATGGACATTCTCAAAGCAAGGGCACGATTTTCAGGAGAGAGTGGACATTGCTACCTGCTGATGTTGGTGGACTTTGGCCCTCATTTCACAAATATGCTGTATGTTGCACTTCACAAATCAGAGAGCAGTATCTAAAAGGAAACTTTGGATTTAACTGGTCCAAATCCCTCATTTTACAAGTGGGAAAGCTGAGACGCAGCGATAGAAAGTTGCCCAAGGTCATGCAGTTGGTGAGGAACATGGAGAGGATTTAAGCTCAAAGTGCCCATCCCAAACCTGGATTCTTTCCACTGAGCTAAACAACGCCAATGGGAAACTGCAAACTCGCATTTAATCAGGAAGTCCTCTTTGTAGGGAAACTCTACACCCTTTCCCCTACAAATGACCCTGCATGTTGCCAGAGGTAGTTCATCTGTCACAGCCTGAACTGCTGCTTTAGCTGCTACCGATGGCTGCTTCAAAGCAGTCCAGGCACATTCCCGTGGCCCAAGGACTGTCTCCTGCTCTTTTCTCTATCTTCAAAAGGTACTCAGTGACATGCACGCCCAAACTGTCTCTATGTCTGTACACATGTCTGCCATCACGCAGGCTGAAACTTAAGTCATCTTCAACTTCTTTCCCTCTCTTTCTCCCTGACTCTCTCCTGTACTGCTGACACGTCCTCTATGTCCTATATGTTTTAGCCCAAGTAGATCTCACATTCATCTCCTAATTGACATTTCATAGGCCCTCACCACCACCATCTTTCTGCTTGCAGGTCTCACCATCTTAGTTTACAGCTCCCCCAATGGCTAGACCAAAGATCTTACTACACCGGCATGTACCCGCTGAGACCCTAAAGCATAAAGTCCAAACTCTTTAACATAGTATTGGAGCTTTCTCTAGTCTAGCGCCTTCCTACTTTGGGGGCCTAAACTCCCTTAGATCCATCCATAACTATTTACTACTACTCAATTAGCTACTCATCGTCCCCCAATAGTCTAACTCTGTCTTAACTCCATCCCCTTCTCTTCTTTTCAACCTCTAGATGTCTTCATTCCTCCAAATCCAGGTCCACTGTAACTTGTTCTGTGAATCTTCCCTATGCATACCGGAAAGGATTATTGATTCTTCTGTGCTCCCTGACATATTGCTCAGACTTTTTGATGGCATTTATTTAATTTTTTCCTTTATTATAAGTTGATTTTCATTCTCTAAATAGATCTCTTATCTTTGAAAAGATGCCTCATTCATCTTTGTACCCCTCCTCACTACGCATAGTGCTTTCTCCAATGAGTTTCATATAAATGCTCTTTTTTTCTTAATATTTATGGAGCAGTTATAATCTTCAAGGCACTGGGCTAGCAATTTAATGAGCACTGGAGGAGGAAGATACAAGATAACTAAAATGCAATCTCTGCTTCAAAGGAGCTTAAATCAGGCAGACATCTTCACCAGCAACTGAAGCAAATGTACTAACTATGGGGGTAGAACAGGATGGAGGGGATGTCCTGAGTATGGAACAAACATCCTCACTATTCCAAATGAGAACAAGGGTATTATGATATGGCGGGTGAAGTAATGCGGGGGAGAGGAGGGAAAGACAGGGCAAAACTGCTTTTAAATCCCATCTCTGTGCTGTGGTCATTATTGGAATCCTGACTAGGTCTGGCCGATCCAGTCCATCCGTCCCCTAATACCAGAGTAATCTTTCTAAAACAAGACAGATCATTTAACTCCCCGTTCACATGTTTGCTGTTGAATAAATCAAGCATCTGATAATTGCAGGCTTATGCTAGGCATTATGGAGAATACCAGTTTATCGAGATGAGACACACTCGAGGAAACAGCTGGAGAACAAAAAGCAAGAACGTGCTGTAAAAGTGCTGGGGAGGAGGAGCGAGATGTGATCAGTATGGGTTGAGATTAATCAAGAAGGGATAATCAGAGGGGGGAAGCCTTGCACGGATGGCCACTGGCAAGAAAAATTAGATGCACGAAGTGAACTTTAGGGTCTTTTCAGTTCTCAGACCCCCGTTATCCTTTGGGATGGTTTATTTATTCATTCAACAAATTAATGCTAAGCACTTCAACAAAACGTTCACTAAATATTTACTGAATGTTTTCTAAGTGTCAAGAACTGTGTTAGACACTGGAAATAGAACAGTGAAAAAGAGACTTTGCTCTTAAACGCTTATGGTGTAACAGGGATGACAGATGTTAAACAAGTAAATGCAACAAAATGTGATAGATAGGGTGATGGGAGAGGATAAGGTGTTATAGGACCACAGAGCAGAGAATCTAACAGCCCAGGGGTTAGAAAAATATTCCTGGCAGGTGATGGTTAAGCCAAGACTTTAAGGCTGTACATGAATAAGCAGACACTTGGGATTGGGGATTCAGGCAGAAGAATATTACATGCAGAATGCTGGCGTTAAGAGAGAGCATGACATGTCTAACAAGTTGAGAGACATTCAAAAAGGCTACAGCATGGAGGCCAAGGAGGAAGGTGGCAAAACATTAGGCTTATGAGTAGGCAGAACCACATCATGGAGAATTTTGCTAAAGTATGCCAAAGAGTTTATACACTTAATAAGTGTCTGTTGAAGAATGGACGAATGAATGGCTCGCCTTTGCAATGGACATGCGCTCACAGTGTGACTCAGATCTGAGCATTTGCTCCCGAAAGAAATGCCTCAATTATAGGAGGCATCATCCCCTTAAGTTTGCACAGCAGATTGAATGCATGACCTCTGTGAGGAATTGAATAATTCCTTTTATGGAATTCCTTTTGTGGAATTATTCAGAGTCACTTGGCTACTCCAACAGGTGAAATTTAAGTGAACTGGCATTAAAGGCAATGTTCTTCTTCTAGAGATGAGGTTAAAGTTTTACCTGGTGGGGTACCCTGATCTTTTTAATCCATGATGAAAAAAAATAGCTTTCTGAACTTCAAGTGTGTGAATATCCCAAATTAGACTATTTGTAACAACACTTCATGGACAAACAAGACCAAGGAAACAAAGAAAGATTAAAGAATCCAGGGAGAAATTGGTTTCTTAACAAGAAAAGACAAAGACAGTTGTGAAAAACTAAACTGACACCCAAGTTTTATGAGTCACTGAGCCTCACCTCAGATCCCAGCACCAGAACATCAACTGTCGGTGGGGATGACTGAGCTTCTAGGGTGAGATGATGTCTCTGGAAAGGGGGAGATTTTCAGGAATATGAGATGACTTCTTCCAGATTCTAATTAATTACAGCCAAAGAAAAACACTCCACCCTCTTATTTATAACCTAGAGACTTTCTCCAGCTTTGCCACAGAATCACATTCAAAAGTTGGGTGTTAATTTGACTTTAGATATAAATAACAGATCAGATCAATGCCTAGTAGAAGGGTCCAAAATTATTTCTGAAGTCATCACAGAAGCTAAGCTTTCATTTGGCAAAGAGAGAATCTTAATAGAGCTTTAGAAACTCGTAATGCTGTTGCTAGGGACGTGTGTGTGTGTGTGTGTGTGTGTGTGTTATTCATATGTGTCTCAATCAGCACTGTCTCCCTAATATAATAAGCGACTTTATTTATGAAAGGTCATTTGCCATTTTATTTCAGAGAGAAACTTAAAAAATGCCTATCAAAGCGGCTTTCTAGGAAATCCATTTTGTGTGTTGCATTAGTCATGTAAAGCATAATGCTGTGAAAGGAGCCAGGTGCACCCGTGTGTGACCAGCATAGAAGCGGCACTGGAATCTTCCTCCTAACACTTAGCTCTTGGTGTCCTAACTCCCAGCTCTGCTGACTACTTTATCAGCATCTACTCAGACAGAAACTCAAGCATTGCTTGAGCAGCCCTAACTGGACTGGCAGCTCTCTGAGGATGCCCTTGCTCCTGCAGGGAACCTGTAAAGATTGCAAAGGTACCCTCAGGTGAGGGGATGTGACTGCCAAAGGTATGCATCTGGTCCCAGGCTGTGTGGGAGTAAGGGAGTGAGTGGCCGCAGGAGAGCTGTACATCATTTGTGGCCACAGATTGCTGGATGGGCTCTTGGATGCCAGACGGTATGTCTTTGCTCACGGTTGATGTAGCGCAAAGCTAACTGGCTGCCGTGCTGTCCCTTTCCTCATCTTTGAGTGACAGTCAGGTCTGATTCAGAACCGTGAGGCTTATTGTTCCTGCATGCCGTTCCTAATGGACTTGACAGATACAATAGGCTAAAGGCACACTGAAGTCATGGTATCCTTTTACTACACGCACAAGGGCTTGACAAATCAAACCTTCCCGGGGCTGCAGTCCCGAGAATGCACCTAGATTTTGAGCCAAGCTGTTTCCCTCTCCCCTTCTCTCCTTGTGCATCATTTGCTCTTTTATTTTGCATTAAGAGTAGCTTAGTGATCATGGACTTCGGCTCTTGCCTGTAGTAATCCTGTTCGCATTTTATTCTTTACACAGAATAGCAAGGAGGTTCGCTTGCTTTGCGCAGAGGCTGAGCCACAGGAGAAAGCAAAGCCAATGTGATTTATTGAATGAAAGCTCTGGACAATTACCAACAACTTGTTCCCCTGCTGCCTCGAACAACCTAAACTGGTAAGTCAAATTAATTGTTTGTCTTTCTCGTGAAGGTGGGCTTTCTTCCTTGGACACTGGTTATTTTTTAAATGTGTATATGTTGTTGTGGTTTAAAAGACAGAAGAATTCTGCATCCTCCAAAGTTAGCCGCAGGCAGTCCATGAAGAATGCACATGAGTAGATACACAGTGGTCTGCAACATTACAGACACGTTCATGTGGCGAGGCAAGGACGGGGGTGGGGAAGCCCTATTTCTGATAGCTGGGCATTTTGCTTGCAGCAAGCTTAAGGACATCAATGCTTGCATAACTGATTAGTATTAGCTATGAAAAAGAATATATTCTTTTGCTGTATAAAATCATTTTCTAATCATTTTCCCAAGTGCCTACAAAATACCTGTTGGACCAGGTAGAGATGGGTGCCTTCATGCTGATAACCTTGAACACAAACTCAAGTATATTGCTTTCCTTAATCCAGCTTGCAGGCTGGGGATGTAGAATGGAATGTCAGCATTATGTCTTTATGGGGGATCATGCCCATAAATAACATCATTACCGTGATGTTGAAAATAACTGCCCAGGGGACACAATGGGCATGCGTGGACATCTTGTTTGACCCACTGACACTTTTGCATCTATGCTGCTTAAGCCCCTTTTTTATTCCATGAAGATATATGGCTGATGGGGTGCACTGGGTTCAAAGTGGGAGACTCTAAGTATCCTGTTACCCAGGCCACTGTAAGTATCACTGATAATTAAGGCTGAGGTTTCTTCTATATTGGGCCCCCAAAATCTTCATACTTAATTTATTTCCTAAGTGAGATGTACCACAGCCTCTGCAGAGGGGAGAAGTGAATGGTAAAATTGCTTTTACCACCACTAGCAGCACCAGCACCAGCATGCCGCCTCAGTCTCTTGTTTACCTGGCTGCTTTATGGCAGCTTCAATTCATCTCTGGTGGGCTCAAAGTCCATATAAATGTCATACAGAGTTTAATGTCTTGGGTGCACTCTATCTGCAGTATATCACTGGCAGTTCAAATGAAGTTGTGGCCTTGGGTGCTGACAAAGATGGATGATGTTGGAACAGTGAGCAGCATGCTTTTCTAAATAAAAACCAAAGTTAGGAAATCTGAGAGATGGGTGAAGTTTTGCCTAGTAGAAAGGATCCCCAGGTCACTCAATCATAAGAGCAGGTCATTCTCCCATGTGACTTGGCTATTTCATAAGTGATGGCATTCCAACAAGAAGGAGACAGAATTGCCTAGTGGTTAGAGAACTGGTGAAATATCAGGATAGTAGGGCACTGTGTGTGTCTTTGGAAAATTCCTTGAATCTCCCTGGATCTCCATTCCTTCTATTAATGACTGTTTCAAAGAAGACAATGTAGGTTCAATTAATGTATCATGGGATACCACTTTTACCTTTCTTGTTAAAGAGTCAATAGGTAATCAAGATTATTGTTCATGAACTTTAATGCAGAGGCCATGCATCAAAAACTCACAGATGAGAGTTTATATGGGGGTGAGGAGATGCATGCTCGCCCAATCTAAGGGATACAAAGTTTGGGGAGGCATCATCATACTTAGGAGATTGGAAGTGGAAAATAGAGGTGAAAAGAAAAATTTTTTAAAAACTTCAAATTCAAATAAATCATGTTAATTTTTTTCAATATCGATGAGTAATAACTGATTTTCTATACTTGCAATACCAAGGTACTGAAGATCTTTAATATTTTGAAACATATAAGTGTTTGGGGTAATTATTTCAAGGGTGAGTAGAATCCATGTATAGAACTTAGAGCAACTTTCAGTTATTTTAATTACTCGTATACCTAATCACATAGAATGAACCACAGCAAATGTACCATGATTTTAGACAGTTTATTTGGAAAAAAAAAAAAGGAAAAAAAGAAAATATGCTCTAAGATTATGGTATCTGAAATTCTTTCATCAGGAACCCAGTTAAGTATTGCTGTCTTTTGTAAAATACACATATTCTCAGGAAGAATAATAAATTCATTCATACCTTACCATAAGTGAATGTATTAAATATTTTCGACTGCATGGGAAATCCAAAAGGTATTGTGTTAATATTATACTGATTCTGCTTTCTCTTTATTTCAAACCTGTTTCCAAGAACTTTCTGATCAGCTTTCTGATCAGAAAGCTAAGTATCCTTTAGCACAAGCTATTTCCTTCTTGTTATGGAATACTCACATTAGACAATACCATCCAAATTTCCTATAGCCCCTTGAGACTCCCATGGCGGAAAGCTGAACTCAGTCTTTTTTGCCATTTAAATCCATTCTTCCTCCCGTATTCCTTTTGAGCCATTATGTAACCAGTCAACAAAGCAAGCCTTACAGAAGTTATCCTGAGTGTTTCCTGAATTCTTTAGCTCCTCCATCCAATCACTAGCCAAGACTGGTCCATTGTATTTCCTTCATCTTTTTGTTTTTAAAGATTTATTTTATTTGTTTATGCATACAAGAGCTGGCATGTAGGCCAGAGGTGCAGGAGGTGAGAGGATTCACCAGACACTGTTCTGGGGAGCAGAACAGGCAGATCTACTGAAATACACTGCTGAGGGAAGCAGCAGGTGAGACAGGAGAGGTCTGCTGGGCCATGTGGATTAGTTCCCTGGCAAGGGCTCGAACTCATGCTGCAGTAGCTGCTGATAGCTAGCTTCATAGTGCTGAGACTTAACCGCTTGCGCCACCAGGGAGGACCTCCTTCATCTTTTTAATATGTCCAACCTACTCCCATCCCCCAAGTGAAATGCTATAGTTGAAGTCACCAACAGTTAGGGAATTTTATCAGGTGCTTTATACTTGGTTGTTCTCTGTGACTGGTCCCAGCACAACCTTCTCTTGCTTTCAAACCACCCTCTAGATGCTACCAGAGTAATTCTCTAAAAATGCAGTTAAGATCTAAAATCTAGATCCAATTACCCAGATACCACATTGGCACCCTTGGAGGTACCTCAATTTCTTACTACCTAAAATGGGGATAATGAAACTGCTTATATTTACTTATGAGATTTGATTTGATGAGCATTATTCTAAACAGTGTCTGGCTCACAGAGAGTTCTATAGAAGCAAAAGCCATTACTATTGTTCCATAATTTCACAATAATATATTTGCTACTTCACAACTATATACTTGCATAGCCATAGTCTTGCTATGAGCACATTGGGGTACAGGTAAGTATACTAAATCACTTCAACTTGCCTAACTTTCCCAGTTTGGATTTTTTTTTAATGTTTTTTTTTTAAAGATTTATTTTTATACACAAGCTGTGGTACAGGCCAGAGGTGCAGGAGGGTGAGAGGATTCACCAGACACATATTGGGGAACAGAACAGGCAGGCAGACCAAAATACACTGCTGAGGGGAGCAGCGGGCGTGACAGGAGAGGTCTGCCACGCCATGTGGGAATATCCCTGGTTGGCCTGGAATCGAACCCGTGCTGCAGAGGCTGCAGACAGCCTCACAGCGCTGTGCTCAACCTGCTGCACCACCGGGGAGGCCCCCAATTTGTTTTTTTTTTTTAATAATTTATTTATTTTTAATTATATCTTTCCCAGTTTTAAGACTGAAAGTCCATCCTGACAACCTCCTCAGTTCCAGGTAAAACAAGACAGCTGGTCACCCTCTGAAGGGTCCTGTCTTACTTAGCTTCAGATTCTTAAGATCTATCACAGGATACACAGAATCACTGTTGTTTGTCTTTCCACCTTCTTTCTCATAAACATATGATTTGAGACTTCAAAAATTAGTTGTATTCCCAATATTCAATCTAATGTTTCAAAATCAGCTTGACCTCAGGATGATTCACAGCTGACTTTAGAGCTTATCACTGAATAACTGAATGTATTTTCTTTAAGTGCACAGGAATGGGAAAGTTTGCTCCTACCCTCTTCTATGTAATTAGGTGATAGAATTGGCCACCCTTTAGCAATCAAAGACATGCCTTTCATGTTAACAGTGGGTAGAGAGTAAAGAGGGGGTCACACTTTCTATTCTGTTTAGTGACAGACAGGGCAAAGTTTGACAGTCCCTAGTTCACATCACATCCTAAAGAGCAATCTTGTTCCAGTCTCTTCACTGAATGTATCTGTCTACCCAGCTGTCGAGAATCGTAGGGGTTCCTGTTTTTGATATGTTTCATCTTACAATTGCTCTTCACCCAAACTGGCTCCAATCTTTTTTCACAGAACAAATATGATGAGAAAATTCTACAACCAAGCTCTGCTGACACAGGGACTCTGGACAAGCCAGAACTCATAATGAGGGCAAGATCTTGTCTTCAGAATCAAAGTCTAGAAAAAAGAAATTGACAGGCAGCCAGACCAAGCTCCCTCAGGCAGAATTAATAGCAGAGTTGCTAAGAGCATGGGCTTTGGAGTCAGAATTCAAATCCTGTCTCCTCCATTTGCTGGCTATAAAACTCAGACAAATTATCTAACCTTTCTGGGCCTCAGTTTCTTTTCTTTTCTTTTTTTAAAAGATTTATTTATTTTTATACAAGAGTTGGGGCACAGGCCAGAGGCACAGGAGGGTGAGAGGATTCACCAGAGACAGAGCGGGGAACAGAACAGGCAAACTGTCCGAAACACACTGCTGAGGAGAGCAGCGGGCGAGACAGGGGAGGTCTGCCATGTCATGTAGGACTCTCCCTGGCCGGCTGGGAATCGAACCCGCTCTGCAGAGGCTGTAGACAGCTTCACAGTGCTGCGCTCAACCTGCTGCGCCGCCAGGGAGGCCCCTGGGCCTCAGTTTCTTTGTTTGTAAAATGAAGGTATAATAATAGCTCTGATGTTCTCATAGGGTTATTACATTTTGTCTTAGATTGTGAAAACAATGCCTGAGGCAAACCTGGTTTTGAAATGTTCTATTGGATATTGGGAAATACAACCTTAGGGCATCCAGAGT
Source organism: Talpa europaea (assembly GCF_964194135.1). Taxonomy (NCBI): domain Eukaryota; kingdom Metazoa; phylum Chordata; class Mammalia; order Eulipotyphla; family Talpidae; genus Talpa; species Talpa europaea. Next base: position 111,423,641 of record NC_140074.1, on the reverse strand, counting down.
TAAGGAAAAATGGAGATGAGTCAAGGAAGGAGGAAATATAAATAAAGGTAGTTTTGATTGAACTATATAAGACTTCACGAGAAAATACATCTAGTTGTTTATATGTAATTTCATCCAAGAAGGCTTCAAAACAGTTTGCAGGGGAGGAATGGAGAAGAAGTTATCTGCAGGTTCTTACAGTCTCCTCTCTCTCATTGTTCCAGTTTTTCCCATTTCCAGAAAATGTTACCTAGTCCCTCAGCATAGCCATGAGTGAGGCTGGAGCCTCCATGGGTTGGGTTTCGGATTTGCTGCAGCTACTGTCCCAGTAAGCATGATAGAGGCCAATGCCAACACCCAACCTTCACATGAGATAACTGGTGGTACAAGACAGAATAGTGGCAATAGTATCTGCAAGAGGCCAAAGGCCAGAGAATAGCTATTTTCAGAGGTAAATCTTAGCATTCTCTACTCTCCACATGTTACTCTTGCCATTTTTCAATCTGGATTTTCCAGGTTATGGTCATTCTTTCCTTTCAGATTGGCTCTGCGTAGATTCACAGCTCTCCAAAAGCATAGTGAGATTGGCCTGTAATATGTCGAAGAGCAGAAGTTTTAATTTTTTTTATTTTTTTTTTAATATTTATTTATTTATTTATACAAGCACTGGGTACAGTCAGAAGCACGGGAGGGTGAGAGAATTCACCAGAGCCAGAGCGGGGAGCAGAGCAGGCAGAAGGGCCGAAGTACACTGCTGAGGGGAGCAGCGGGCGGCAGGAGAGGTCTGCGCGCCATGTGGGTCCCTCCTCCAGTGGCCGGGGAGCAGCCGGGGATCGAACCGGCGCTGCAGAGGCTGCGGGCAGCTTCGCAACCCAGCGCTCAACCGCTGCGCCACCGAGGAGGCCCCAGAAGTTTTAAATTTTGACGAAGTTCAATTTATTTTATAGCTTGTGCTTTTAATGTCTCTAAGAAATTATTCGTGTTCACAAAAACATCCCCCTATGTTTTCTTCTAGAAGTTTTATAGTTTCTGCAGGTAGGTCTCCAATCTATTTCAATTCAAGTTAATTTTTATATATGGTACAAAGTACCATATATGTACTTTTGTACTTTATGTACTTTATGTCATGATGTATTATCCTTTTTAGTTTATTGCTAGATTTTATTTGTTGACATTTTGTTGAGGTTTTGTCTCTATGTATATAAGAGGTGTTCAGTGATAGCTTTATTTTCTTGTAATGTATTTTTTTCTGGTTTTGGTATCAGGACAATGCCAGCATCAGAAATAAAGTCAAATTTCTGGAAAAGTATGTGTAAAATTGGCATTTCTTTCTTACATGTTCGACAGACTTTAACATTTAACATGACTTTTCTTAAAGATTTGGGGACAAAAGAAGTTATTTTAAAAGCTGGTTTTTGAAAAATAAAAAGAATATATAAAACTAGAAATTAGCTTTCCCATAGAGGGTCTCTTTCTAACTCTCTCCTAAAGTCTGTCCTGTAGCCAGAGACCCATCCACCTTCAACTAACAGATCTGTTTCCCCTTCTTTTTGGAGCTCAGGTCCCCTCAGCCTCTCTGAAGAAGAATATAAAAAATGCATCTTCTTTCTTAAGAAAAAAACCCGTGATTTTAATTTTTCTTATTAAAATAATAACAAACGGATTAGTAAATAGTGGTATAGCCATAAAATGGAATACTACTTAGCAATAAAAAGTAAAAAACTGTTGATGCACACAATATGAATGAATCACAAAGAAATTGTGTTTTTAAAGAACACGAATTTTTTTAAAGTGTACATATTGCTGATTTCAACTCTGTGAAACTCTAGACAATGAAACCTAATCTATGGTTTCAGAACCATGAACCTGAAAATAATGTGTTAAAAAATATTTATTAAACAAATAACAAACCCAAGAAATCTGTCTGCAGAATTAAGGCTACAGGGGCCTCCCCGGTGGCGCAGGGGTTGAGCGCTGGGTTGTGAAGCTGCCCGCAGCCTCTGCGGCGCCGGTTCGATCCCCGGCTGCTCCCCGGCCACTGGAGGAGGGTCCCACATGGCGCGCAGACCTCTCCTGCCGCCCGCTGCTCCCCTCAGCAGTGTACTTCGGTCCTTCTGCCTGCTCTGCTCCCCGCTCTGGCTCTGGTGAATTCTCTCACCCTCCCGCGCTTCTGACTGTACCCAGTGCATGTATAAACAAACAAACAAATAAATAAACAAACAAATAAAAATACATGCCTCTAAAAAAGAAAAAAAGAAAAAATTTAAAAATTTAAAAAAAAAAGAATTAAGGCTACAGGAAGGAGAGTGGGAGATCAAAGTGTCAAAGGGGCTCTTGGTAGAGGACTATGGGTAGCTTGGTGGTGGGTGTGTATGGTGACATACACATGAAAAAGGTGTAGCCTAGACTTCTGGATCACATATATGTTGTAAACCAATGTTACCTCAATAAAAATATATATATATATATTTCATGAACATGTATTTATTTCAGGTACTCTGCTAGATTACACACACAAACATATATGCACATATTTTTGTAATCTCACTTAAAACTCCAATATCCCTTTAGAGAGAACTGTAATAACTGGGATGAGGCATATTATTAATGATGAGGAAATTAAAACTTAGGGAAGCTAAATAATTTGCCAATGATTATACAGTTAATAAGGAAAGTCAGGGGCCTTCCTATTGGCGCAAGGGGTTAAGACGCAGCACTATTAGCTGACAGCAGCCACTGCAGCACGAGTTCAATCCCCAGCCAGGGAGGTGACGCACGTGGCGCAGCAGACCTCTCCTGATTTGCCCACTGCTCCCCTCAGCAATGCATTTCAGTAGATCTGCCTGTTCTGCTCCCTACTCTGTCTCTGGTGAATCCTCTCACCCCCCGCACTTCTGGCCTGTACCCCAGTTCTTGTATGCATAAATACATAAATCTTTAAAAAAAATAAGTAAAGTCAAAACTTGAAGCTAGATTACCTGCTATCAAAGTCCCTGCTTTTAATACTGTGTTTTAAACTACCTTGATTATTTTGAGGCTGAAGAATGGAATGAAATGTAACTATGGATTTAAGCCTGTTGGATTTTTTAGTGAAATTGGCTAATGAGGAATGCTCTCTGAAGACTGATATCCCAGACTTAACACAGCAAAAGTAGTTTCCCTGTCAGGTCCCTAGCATTACATAGTGATTTTATCCTTAAAGTATTTCATTCAACATTTGAATCTCTTTTTTTTCTATTCAATTCTGTGCAAAGATACTGAGAGTGCTGCTGTTATGAGCGATATAGGAATTATATGATCCCAACAAGAATCTATGACACTTTCAAACAGAATAACTGAGGAGAGGTTAGTAAATTTTGCACTTTCTTTGCTAAATTTATTTCTAAATATTTTCATCTTTTTAGTGCTATTGTGAATGGAATAATTTTCATAATTTCATCTTCATTTCACTCTCTTTTAGATAGAGAGGAGAAAATAGTTACAAACAAAATGGATTTATATTGTCATATTTCTACTCTTTCATATTTACCTACATAGTTTCCTTACCAATATTAGGTGTATCTTCATATGGATTTAAGTTACCACCTAGTGTCCTTTCACTTAAGCCTGAAGGACTAGGTTTAGTTTTTCTTATGGGAAGATCTATTCCCAAATTCTCCTAGATTTTGCCTGTCAATGTCTTAATTTCACCTTCATTTTTGTGGGTTAGTTTTCATGATTAGAGAAATTCTTAGTTGACAGTCTTCCTTTTAGCACTTTGAATACGTCACCCTCACTTCAATATCTTAATTGGTTTTTGGTGAAAAATCAGCAGTAAATTTTTTTGAGGACCCCTCTTATGTAATTAATTATTTCTCTTTTGTTTTTTCAAGAATTTGTTATTTACATTTAGTTTTTGACAGTCTGATTATGACAGATCTAGGACTGAGTCTCTTTGAATTTTTCCTATTTATTGAGCTTCTTGGATGTGCAGGTTAATGTTCTTCATCAAATTTGAGGAACTTTTGGTCATTTTTTCTTCAAATATTCTTTCTCGTCCTCCTTATCCTTCTGGGATAAGGATATTATGCGTATGTTGGTACATTTGATGGTGTTCTTCAGACCCTTGATACTTTGATCATTTCCCTCATATTTTCTCTGTTTGCTCCTCTGACTGAATAATATCAATTAGCCTATCTTCAAGTTTGTTGATTCTTTCTTCTGACCTTTAAATCTGATGTTGTGCTTCTCTGGTGAATTTTTCATTTCAATAATCGTAGTTTCCAACTCCAGAATTTCTGTATGGTTTTGGGTTCACTTTATAATTTCTACTCTTTTGTTGATATTCTCTGCTTTGTAAAGTATCGTTCTCATAATCTCCTTTATTCCTTTAGTCCTTTGGACAAATTTAAAATATCCTATTTAAAGTCTTTGTCTAATTAGTCCAGTATTTGTACTTCTTTGGGGGCAATGTTTATTGACTGCTCTATTTCCTGTGCTTGTTTCTCTGCACATCTCATATTTTTGTTGTTTTTGTTGAAGACTAGTTATCTTAAAAAACATAATGTGGCAATCCTGGAAGTTGGATTTTTGTCTTTCCTTGGTGTTCATTATTTAGTGATTTTTCAGAGCTTAATCTGTTAAGTCTATATTTTTTGTTATATGTGGCTACTAAAGTATCTGCTTGGTTAACTTTGTGGTCAACTAATGATTGAACGGGAATTTTCTTAAATGCCTGGAACCAATAAGTCTCCTAGTCTTTGCAAAGGAGCTCTATGTGAACATTGGGGCACAGCTTCAAAACTCACCAGGCAGTTGGCAGTTCTGTCTTAGCTTTACCTTCCTGCTTGCACAGCGTCTCAAAGTCAGACAGAAAATGAGATTTTAGAAACTTCTTGGGTAATTTCTGAGAATTTCCCCACCCCTAGATGTGCATGTGATCTGCTAGATCCCCAGATCCTGCCAAAGCTTTTCAAAGTACTCTATGGCCTTCTCATTCCTTGGCTGTTCCTTTTAAATTTTTTGGTTAGTATGCTGTTTACCCCAACTCTTATGCATATTCTTGGGCAGCTATGATTGTAAACAATAGCTGATTTTTTTTTTTTTTCCTAGCAAACACTCCAAAGAAGAAGATGATTTATACTTGCTGAGATTCTAGTTAGGTCAAATAAAGAAAAGCTTTGTTGAGTGGAGTCTTCCAGGGAAACACTAGACAAGTCAGATAATGACAATTCTCTTTAAATGGTTTGGAAGGAGTTCTATCACCATTTAGCACCATCCAGTAACTGCTAGGCCACTGTTTTTTACTATGAATGTAGACTATTTGTTTTCAAGATAACCATAAGGAAGATAGAAATAAGAAAAGTTAAAAATTCCACAAAGCTCACTGTTCTTACCAAATTCAGCCACTTTTCTTGAATAAACATTTCCTGGATTACTACAAACCTTTGGTTAATTTCCAGGGTTCTGAAAAAATTGATGCTGACAATTTTTACTAATGTTCTCAATGCTTTTATGAAAGAGGGGATTTTCAGAGATCTTTACTTTGCTGTTCCCACTGACATATCATTCTCTTATTTTTAATCTTTCTGTGAAATGTTTCTTTAGGGGAACAACTTGGCTTTTTCCAAAGTCTCTGTTTGAGATTTTTGCTTTTTATTAGAAAAGAAAACCAGTTGAATGTAGTGCACTCACAGATAAATTCAGTGTTAGCCATACTACTTCATTTTACATTTTCTCTTTATATTTTTATTGTTTCTTTTAATTTTCAATTGGCTTTAGACATATCTCTCATCCTCTCTTCCCTCTAATAATATGAAGTTCTACTTCCTACAAGTTACTGTAAGCTTACATATTAAAACATGTAAACTAATAATTTCTATCAAAATATAAATGAAATAATATAATACATAAAATTGAATTTCAAGACAATATTTAAAATAAACAAGAAAACTATTTAAATTATCACAGTATACTTGGTTATCTCTCATTTGGGAAGAACATTTGAGGTAACCTTAATTATTGCTGCTCATTATCAGGTGATTACTATGTACCAAACAGGATAGAAATCATTCTTCTGTTAATTTACTTAAACTTCACAACTCTGGAAGCAATGGCCTATTATTCTTTTTTATATGTGATTAAACAAACTCAGAGTCTTTAAAAGAAATAATGTCCAAAATCACATAGGTTATAAATAACAATGTCATGATTTAAGCATGGGTCTCCTAACTTCCAGCACCAAAGCTACATGACTTCTCAAATATCTGTCACTTTTCATAAGGGTAAAATTTAAGAGCACTGTTAATTGGAAGGGACATGCACGTTATGAGATGAGATAACACAAAGTTGTCTAAGTATCTCTCATTAGATAAAATTTTAACTACAAAGTAGGAAAAGAAAGTCTAATGATAGATGAAATCTAGAAGGATGCTAAAAGGATGGCTGGAAGAAAGGGACAGCTGGGACAGTATGAGAAGGAAGTCAAAAAGAAGAGCAAGTCAACCTATTTTTGACTGAAGGGAACAGATGGGAGATGAGCAAAGACAAAAGGGGACATGTGGGAAGGTGTCAGTAGTTAGAGGGCAAGTTACTGGAATTTGATCAATCGACAAGAATTTATTTACTGGACTCCTGGGCACTGTGGGAGATACAAAAGAATGTAGAGTTATTTTGGGAATGATAATGATGTAGACAAGACAGATGGCTTGAATTGGGACATTAATGCTGAAGGAAAGGCTAGAGACAGAAGGCAGAAAGAAAGAGGTTAAGGCTATCCCCATGTGAGCTAGCTTGCCTATCAATCTGGAATGTTTTTATGAGGATGGAAAGAAGTAGAGGAAATATTATAATATTATAGTGTAGTTGCCATTGTATCAAAGACAAAGGATTTGTAGATAGAAGGGGAAAGGTATCAACTCACCTACACTTTCCACTTATGCTTTTGTGTAAATTAAAATATTTTTTAAGTATGAAAACACACCCACATATACTACATCTTACAGAGAGTGCTTTACATTATCTTCTCAAATACCAAAATGATCACTTGGCTAAGACTGGGTAGGGCCTGATGGATATGATTAATACTGACCAGGCCTGACCAACTTGTATGGCACTAGGAACTCTTTTGGTCTTGAAGAAAATTGTGAACAAGACTTAAAAAGTGGCTAAAGATAAAAGTGGAACAAAAATGGATCTCCATTGTTAAAGTAAAAGTCACGGTTGATAGGTGCTAGTAGACATGAAACTTAATTTAGAGGTATGAAAAGGAAATGAGCTTACTGGGTAATCCTTTGTGTATTACATGTAATAGACTTTCATATGTACATTCATTTATTCTAAGGTATCTATTGAGTATCTTCTATAACAAACACCATTTCTTCCATGAGTCTTCCTGTATTCCAAGCTCTTTACATGTATTATCTCACCAAATCTTCACAACCATAATATATAGATGTTATAATTATCCCCATTTTATAAATAAGAAAGAAAGATTCAGGCATGTTAAGTGACTTGTCCAAGATCACATAGGCAATTGGTGGAAGAGTAGCAAATGCTGTCCTAGTCTGTCATATTTCTTTTACCTGGAGGCAGATACATTTTAGGTGCTGAGGATATAAAAATTAATACTTGGAAGTCCTTGTTCTTGAGAAGAATACAGATAGAAGGGACATGCATAGAAAGACAAACAGGTGTAATACAATAAGATATCTACTATAACAGGCATAAAATAAGTGCATGAGTAAAGAAATGCATACATTTTCCTGGGGTGTCTGAGGCCATTTAGCATAGACTCTAAGGATCAGCAATGATTTCCTTACTTGTGAAGGCACAGATGGAATTTCAGTACATGCTAAACAGTGTATTCAATGACTCCAAGGTAGGAGAGAGCTTGAATTACCTAGAGAACTCTATGGAAGTCAGAAAGACTCAAACTCCAAATGCAGAAGTACAGGAGGAGATAAGACTAGAGCTGTAAACATTTGTATATGAGCCTACAGAATTCAGATTTTTATCTTGCAGGAACTGGGAAATAATTCAAGTCAGTCCTATAAAGATTTTTGTTAATAAAAGAGGTTCTGCATGGTATTATATTACAGAATTCATAAGCTTACAAAATAAACAAGGACTGGAGATAATCTAATGGTCACAGTTAAGTAGCAGTGGCAGTGCCACAAACTGAACACTCCATTGGAGGCTTAAAGGAAGCTAGTGGAAAAGCAACAGCACGCTCCAGAAACATTTGGGTCCAAAGCACCAGAAGTTGTACCAGGAGTAGCGACTAGCAACACTGAATGTAACTGCCTTGACCAATAACTTTATCCATGCATTTTTTAATCCAATATACATATGCATATGAGGCAGCCATCACCTTGGTAACAGCAGTATTTCAATATTGATAGCCAATAAAATGGTGAATGACTTTTGAAATGGCATGTCTGATCTCCTGAACTAACTTCAGGTGTGACATGGATGAGGACACGGTTAGAAATTTGTGGAATAGCAGTTAAATAGTACTTGGAGAATTCTAGCTGTGAGTGACCTGGAGGATGTTATCTGGAGCATCCGGGGTGAGCAGGGATAGGCCTATAGGTCTCAGACATCAGGCACAAATTAACACTTCGGGAGAAGGGGGATCTGCAGGGAGCAATCACAGTCTCTCACACACCCAACAGGGGGCAGCATCTGGAAGGAGGTAAGTAGAAAGATCCCAATTACATACACCCAAGAGGAACCGAACAGACTCTGTAAGTAATAAAATGAGATACTTCCTCCCAGTGAGATAGAGACCAAAAGACCTTTAGTAGAGGGTCGTGTCATAAATATGCTTTACGTAAATGTGTATGTGTACACAGTAAATGGAGACTGCCATTTCATTCCTGCCAACAATTAGCTATATGGCCATAAACAAGCTGCTTTCCATCCCTGGGTTTCAGCTTTCTCATCTATAACATGAAGAAGCTGCATTTGATGATCTCTAGGGTCCTTTCCAACTATAATATTTTATTAGGAATCCAGATGGTTACTGAAAATGATAAAATTATTTGTTGATGTACAATTATGTTGTGTAAAATGCTACAACATCAGATTTTCCTCCTTTTAGGAACCTCCGTGTGAAAATGACCCAACAAATGCAGAATTTACATCTTTCTCAGTCAAAAAAACATAGCACTCCATCATCACCCAATGCTGCCAAACGCCTGTATAGGAACCTTTCCGAGAAACTGAAGGGGAGCCACTCTTCGTTTGATGAAGCCTATTTCAGAACAAGAACTGACCGGCTAAGTCTCAGAAAGACCTCGGTGGTAATAAAACTCATTTTGTCCTTGTCTCAGCTTGATTTGCTCAATTGTGTTTGGGATGAAGAAGTTTCTAAGATGATACACATTTACCTCAGAATCTGATCGCTGCAATTTTATTGACAAGGAAAGTCAGGGAAGGCAGGACTATACATATCTACTGTGGTTAGCTGGAGTTTGAATGGCTGTGAGTTTTCCCTTCTTTTTCTTAATTTCTTTCCCCTTCATTTTTCTATCTCTAATGGAGAAAAAAAAAAGGCAGTTTGACAAATATTGAGTATGATATTAAATAGGCTTCTGAGAGCTCCAGTGTTCAAGTATGTTTTTTAAGATTTATTTATTTATGCATACAAGAACTGGGGTACATGCCAGAAGCATCAGGGGTGGGAGGATCCACCAGAAACAGAGTGAGAAACTGAACAGGCAGGTTGACTGAAATACACTGCTGAGGGAAGCAGCGGGAGAGACAGGAGAGAGAGGTCTGCTGCGCCATGTGGGTTGCTCCCTGGCTGGCCGGGAATTGAACTCGTGCTGCCGTGGCTGCAGACAGCTTCACAGGTTGTGTCTTAGCCACTTGGGCCACCAGGGAGACCCAGTGTTCAAGTATTGAATGAACAATATTCTACTTACTTATTTATAATGTATACCCCATATGCTTTCCAAAAGCATTCGAGACAGAATCCAAGCAAAAAATGCATAAGCATTATATAATGGGAAATAAATAAAGAGATGAGAGAGGAGGAAGGGGTAAGGGTTGGTGGAGAAAAGCAAAGAAAGATTAAAAAAGAAAGCACTAGAAGAAGAAAATATTGGGAACCTAAAGATATAAAATCCTAGTCAAAGACAGTACCTAAAACTCACCACTACTATACCTTTATCTCAGAATTTCCAGTCAGTGAAAGCAGGAAGGGAAACACAAAAGGCTGTAGCATCCCACTACCTGATAAATGAAAGTAATTCAATCTGTCTACTGGTAGAATTGAATATTTCCTGTGACTAAGTCTTCTGGTCTTGTTAAGAAGTCAAGTGAATTATGAAATGGAAAGCAAAGGGTAGTATTGGTGATGATACAAACATTCTCATATGGTAGTTTCTTATATTGGTCCTCTGTGAAAGATGAGGGCATTATATTAACATGCTCGACAAGAGTATTTCTGCAGGGGGGTAATGGCACCATTTGAGCTTAAAACTGAAATGATAGACTTGTGCTGGGGTTTGCCAACAAAAGCATGGAAGAGGAAATGACTTAACACTGAGAGCAAATACAGACACAAGAAATTAGACATACTAGGAATCACAAACAAATACACAACTGTGGACAGGGAGGCATATTAGTTTTGTACTCATTTGTTTTCTAATTTGCTTTCTCATTTCACACTCATCTTCCAGGCAGGCTTGGTGGTGGCTGAGTTACAGCCTAAGTATTCAGAGTCTGTTCAGTTGGCAGATTGTCCACAAAACCCTTTTCCATTCAGCAGATTGTACTGTAGCAAAGAGAGCTGCACACCAAAATAGCTCTATCCCCAAGGTCCCCAATGCCAGGCATTTGTATAATAGTTTTGTATTTTCCTCCAATTTCAATCATGTGTTATGTACTCAGCTAAGCTGACCTGAAGCCTTTGATAGGAAGAATCAAATTTTGATGAGACTAAAAATATAAACTTGCCAACCTATATATTTAGATGCTCAAGACCTTCCACACTTTAATCAGGTGATCACTATGCTAGGTCAGGATCAATGGTATTTTGACTTTTTTTTTTAAACCACAAAACTCTTAGAGACCAGACAGATGTATACATAGCACATGTTTTGGTCTTTTCCCATGAGCTACAGAAATATTTGAAAGAATTCCAGAACTTTTCTCCTTTGTTTACTATTAATCCTCTGAAAGAACTTTTCAAAGGAGCCATATTATTGTTATTTATTTCTACAAGTGATTTGTATACCACAAATATTCAGCTTTTGCCTCTTTCAGGCGCCAAGTCAATTTATTACCCACACACCGAAACCCTCCCTGGACAGCATGTCTTGAGCCCCACATATGAGGGTTGAGTAGTTCAAGGTTCTGATTTGAGAAATGCAGGTGTTGATGCAAAATACCTAGGAGTTTGGGAAGCAGCCTCTAGGCAATCTGGAACTATTAGAGAATTGCAAATAGGGAAGTGACATGAAATATTGTGTATTTTAGAAAGAATACTCTTGCATCTGTATGGAGCATCAGCTGGAGAAGACTCAGTCTAGCAGCAAGTCTTCACAGTTTTAGTTCAGGCAAGAAATGTAACTGAGCAATAGAGATGCAGGGCTAGAGATGTAGGGATGAGTTTAGGAAAAACAGAGAAAGTACACTCTCAGTCCCACGCTCGTCATAATTAAAACTACCTGCACTACGTCACCTATGTCAGCATTTCCCCAGCTGTGTTCTTATAGAACATTATTCAAAGGGCAATTAAAACAAATGCAATGAAAAGTATATTCTGTGAACAAATTATTTCCTACCTCTTAGAGGGTTAATAATTGAATGTTAAAATAATTAGAACCTGAAAGCCCTTACAGTAAAATACTATGGTAACTTGATTTAATCTAGTGCTTACCAAATTTATTTGACCCCATGCTACTTTCTTCACTGAATACCTTTTACTGAACTATCAAGCAGTATTCCACAGAAGATTGGGTGGTGAAAAGTTGGTGTTTGCTCTAATGTATAGATTGATCATGCCATTCTGTATTGTCTCAATGCATTTAAATGTACAGATCTGTTCAAAGCCCATTAGAAATGATGGAGGGATGCCCCCCACAGTGTTTACCTTGGGGGCCATGGGATAAATTGCATTTATACCTCCTAGAAGTGGGAATGTAGTTACTGAAGAAGTCCCTAGAATTCAAAACAGCTAAGTTACACTGACAATGGTCTATGAGATTGTACCAACCTGCTTTTATTTTTCTGCAGAACTTCCAAGGCAATGAAGCCATATTTGAAGCAGTTGAACAGCAGGACATGGATGCTGTACAGATCCTTCTGTATCAATATACCCCAGAAGAACTAGATCTCAACACACCTAACAGTGAGGGGTTGACACCACTGGATATCGCCATCATGACCAACAATGTGCCGATTGCTAAGATTCTTCTGAAAACAGGAGCCCGAGAAAGTCCACACTGTAAGTAAACTTGAGAGGGAAAAACAGCTTTAATAGTACCACTGAAATTGCCATTGCTGACCTTAGAGCACAAACTCTGAAATCCTTTACAGTTTTCCTTGTACTTTCATGCAAATAGTGATACTGTTTATCAGTCTAAGGAAGCATCAAGTTATATTCTAAACAGAACACACTGGATGGTATTGAAAAGGAGTCTCCAAGGAACTTCCCTCTAAGAATTTAACCCAAGACTTAAAATATGTGTGATAGGGCAAATGAGGCTACAGAATAAGAAATACACACAAAGATTGAATATGTTAGTCTTTGTATCCACAGTCAGTATGATGGCTTCTTTATTCATTCCCAAACACTAATTATAGAACACTGTTCTAGGTATGAGGAATGCAGCAGTCAGTAAGACAGAATCCCTATCCTCACAGAACTTATCCAGTAGTGGACACTTCCAATAAGCAAGTAAATATATCGATTAAAATATAAACTTCCAATACTGATAAATGCTATGGAAAAAAATAAAATGGCTATAGATTGATGGAAAAGGGACTATAAAGAGGGTTGGACAAGAAATGCCTCTGTGATGCATTAAATGAGCCATGAAAGAGGTAGGGGTCACTTCTGAGCTGAGTCAACAGTGAGTAGAAAGGTGCTGAAGCAGACAAGAGTTAGATTGACATATCTGAAGGCCAATGTGGTTATAGCAAAGTGAACAAAGGACAAAGGAGGTGGGGTGGCTGAAGAAGAGTCATCTGCACCAGATCAGGGAGTACCTGGCAAGCCATGGTAAGAAATTTAAGCAGGTGAATGCTTAAATTTTACATTTTAAAGCTTCTGCTTTACATTTTAGAAGATCTTTACAGTAGAACAGACAGCAGTGGGGCAATCGTGACAATCAGCTAGGAGACTATTTTAGATAGCAGTCCAGGAGATAGGGGCCAGTGGCTCATGTACTGACATGGAAACATTGATGGTGACTGAACAGGGGTGGAATTCTGGCTGGATGTTAAAATGATTTTATTAAATATATAACTCACATGCCACACAATTCACCCATTTAAAGTGAATAATTCTGTGGCGTTTTAGAACATGTTCAGGGTTGTGCACCCAGCACCACAATCAATTGTTGAATATTTTCATCACCACCCAAGAAATTACATACCTTTTAGCTATCGTCTTCCAAGTTACCCTCTCCTCCCAGCCCTAGGTGATCACTAATCTGCTTTCTGCTTCTATAGATTTGCCTATTCTGGACATTTCATATAAATGAACCCTATACACAAATGGAACCCTATACTATGTTATCTTTTGAGAATGGCTTCCTTCTGGATGTATTTTGAAGTACAACTAATAATCCTTGTGAAAGAAGATACTTGGAGCCATGGCAGAAATCCCCTGGGAGTGGATGAGATAAGTCATGCAGTCCTCACCCTATGACAGGAACCATTCTGACCTTTTTCAATATATTGACTCCTTCAGCCCTCACCGCCCCATTCTGAGTCAGGCACTCACATTCCCCATGGTACAGACTCTCTGGCCCCACGACCATAATGTCTCTGAGCCACAGTTTCTATGTCTCCTAAAAGAAAAAAGTACACTCATCGCTAATGATGATTTATTTACTTCCAAGTGGTAAGACCCAGAAGGCTGAAAGAAGTAAGCAAATATATAGTAAAAGGTCACATCTCTGCCCCTAAATTTCATAAAACCACTGCCACCCAAAGACTTGGTACGAGGCCAATCCTTGTATCATATCAATCAACCAGCTATTTTAAAAATACTAAGCTCATAGCATCCATGTCCAAGAGGACTTGGGTTCAGTCAGATCAGGGCTTCTAAACAAGAACTCCATCATCACAGTGCTACTACTCTGTAGTGGAACTGGAGGCGGTGGAGGGATGATAATATAAGGATAGAAGAAGCCAAAAAAGCTTACTTGCCACCTTCCAATTTATGCTGCAATGTGTCTCAAAGACCTCGTGAGATGGTGGAGAGAAAATCAAATGGTCTGAAAACAAAAAATGTAGACTCTCTCATTTTAATAGAAACAGGGCGATCATCCAGATGTTGCCTGCCTTGGGCTGGGTGAAATACTAGTCTTATTTATCTGAGATACTACAAAGAACTCTGCAATTTCTGTAAAACCAGTAAGACTTCCAATATTCCCAAGCCCCCACACCATGTATAAGTTACTTTCCATAAAAGAAACCAAAAACTAAATATCTAGTTAGACCGAAAGCAAATTTGTTCAAAAGGTCCCTGGCCTTCCTCCCTTCCTCTGGGATGATAACCACACTACATCACAAAGCTGTGAAATAAAGTCTTGCAGGTCTTAGGCAACAGGAAATCGACACCTAAGTCACCTTGTCCACTCAAGAAGTCAAAGCGTTAGTACCATGTCTAGACTCCCACATGTGTAAGAGTGTCAAAGGAATATTGATTAAGTACCTATGACATCTCTAATACATTCTCTCCAGTTTTCACACTAGTGCTTCAGGAAGATGTCACTAGCTCTGTTTTGAAGAAGAAGAATTTGGTATTCTGAGAGGTTAAGTGACTAACAAAAAGTCACACATCTAGAAAATAAAAAGGATGTTAAGGACTCAAGTTCAAGACTATTACTGGACACCAATACTAATGATCCTTCTATGCAAAACTTCTAAATGACCAATATGGAAAGCTGTAGCCCCTGCCCCTGACTCTTTTCCTTTGTGCTGTTTGCTAAACCTGTGGTGTGTAGTTCTTTGTTTTGTTGTATGCACCTTTTCTTGTTGGAGAGAGGCAGGATAGAACACAATCTGTTCTCAGGGATTTTTAATTCACTTCATATATCAAGTGCGAAAGAATAGAATCACTTCTTGTAAGAGTATGAGCCAGCCCATGAGAAAACCACAGTCATCCAGCCAGAACCAGATAAGCAAACACCTGCTGCAAATTGTTCCCCAGAAGGTGTAGAGGCAGAATATAAGAGATGAAAAATAACCACGAGACCTTAAGTTCTCAGAGTATCTTACACATTGCAAAAATGCTTTCACTTGCATCATCTTGTTAGACTCACAACCAGCTTGCGAGATGGAATTCATTTCCTCATTTTGCCCAATGTGGAGACTGGAATGAAAATAATGTCAAATAATTCACCTAATACCACAAAGCTAATGGTGGTGAATCTTAGTATTTGGACTCATATCTTCTGTATTAAATGCTCAGTATTTGTGGAAAAGCATTTGCACACTCACTACCACATAGTAGAAGCTTAATTTCTTCCTTTCCTGACTCTCCAGCTGCTCGTCTTCTAATAATGGCTAAGTATTTCAAAGCAGAGTGTAGGTTTTCTAATAGGGTTAATTTCCCTTTTCCCTTCCCCAGTGAACTTCATTCTTTCCACTACGCCAAGCAAGAATCACTCTATAATCCTCCCATTTCTCTTCAGGATTCACAAAGACACAGATGAGTTTAGGGACTAACTCCTAAGCCAGGTCAAGTCTGCCGTCCAGTCATTAGCTCCTCAATCATACAGTACATGGGGGTATTTTCATAAACATGGCTTTGCACTCAACCATGTACATTTCCTTATTCAGAGAGAAAGTCCCAGAAGTGGCCACCCAAGCTTGCACACTGCCCCAAAGTTAAATATATACCGAATCCCAGCCCACTATGATTTATTGTCTTTATTCAGGACTTTACTCTGTTCCTCCCACCTACAGGAAAACAGTACAAAATAATACTCCTTCTAGAAGAAAACATGAGTCATTATTAAAGTAGAATCCCAAGTACAATCTCAAACTGGTATGCTCAGCTCAGAAAACAGGCATGGAACCTTTAAGGACTAGACCTAGGAAAGTGAATGTGCAGAAGTACCTCAGGACACCAGGAGGCTATGTCCTGATTGCTTCAGACACTCAGTAACCCAGTGCCATAACTCAGGCTCAACTGAACAACTGCTATCTAAGGAAGACATCTCTCCGTAAGTTAATGCCCCCGTTATAAAGTCCTCCCTTATACCGACTAACTCGTATCCTGCCCCCACTCTCAAATCACAGTTCAACCATCTCCAGGAGGAATTTGTTGAATCGTCATTTCTTGAATTTGTCCCTTTCTGAGACAGCTATTTATTCGACATCATCTAGGCCCTATAAACAGTAATTATAAAGAAACTAGTTCTTTTGGGCTATTTACCATCAGAAATTCGAGTCCTCACATGGATGCTGTCTCTCTCTCTTTTTTTTTTAAGATTTATTTATTTATTTGTTTGTTTGTTTATTTATTTATTTATACAAACACTGGGTATAGTCAGAAGTGTGGGAGGGTGAGAGAATTCACCAGAGCCAGAGCGGGGAGCAGAACAGGCAGACTGATGAAGTACACTGCTGAGGGAAGCAGCGGGCATGGCAGGAGAGGTCTGAGCGCCATGTGGGACCCTCTCCGGCAGCCAGGGATCGAACCGGCGCTGCAGAGGTTGCAGAGCTTCGCAGCCCAGCGCTCCACAGCTGCGCCACCACGGAGGCCCTGCTGTCTCATTTTTGACTCTAGCATGTAGCACACAGAAGATACTCTGAAAATTTCAGTTAAAATTTTAAGCCCTGGGAATTTCTGCTACTAGGAATTTCAGGTGTCAAATGTAGGACATATGGATATATGCTATGTGTATAGTGTGTGCACAATGCATGGAT
This sequence comes from Talpa europaea, assembly GCF_964194135.1. Classification (NCBI taxonomy): domain Eukaryota; kingdom Metazoa; phylum Chordata; class Mammalia; order Eulipotyphla; family Talpidae; genus Talpa; species Talpa europaea. Next base: position 111,406,565 of record NC_140074.1, on the reverse strand, counting down.
AAAACCTTTAAGTCTTCTAGTATTTTACACTTTGGGACACCCTTTGCTGTTATTTTCTAAACACTATTGTAGGGTTTGGTGGTAGATGTAGCCTGCTTTTTTATCCTCACCCTGTTTAATAATATGGACCAATAAGAATGGTGGAAAGTGCCCCACTGTTAGTCTTTCTACCCTTTCCAATAGCTGTATTTTCCCATCTCTCCAGATCCTCCTCCTCCTGTCCCCTTGCCCCTCCTTCTTTTTCTCTGTCTCTCTCTCTGAACTTCTCTCTCTAATCTTCTCTCAGATACTGTCTGTGAAACTAGGAAATGTCATCCAGCATTGGTTATGTTCAGTTACTTTACACAGTGTGATTGCAGAGTAGTATCTGTAACTGGACACCAATGTTACAATTCTGGCCAACTTGTTAGGATGCACCATTAGTTTCTGCCTAGTAGAGCGTTCATGTTGGCTCTGGGACTGGTTCAGGCCTCGCCTAAGAGGTGTGACTATAAACTAATGAGGCTGACTTTATGTAAACAAACACACCAGAAAGTCTACAATCCAAACGAATGTTATCCTTTAACATGGTCCTCATGGGAGACCCCACACTTGCGCTAACAGGGCTGCCGTTGCTCTAAACACTTTTGGATTTGTCCTCAGAGCCAGTTTATGAGAAAATCTGACTCGTTGCTTAGAGTCACACCTGATTTTTGTTCCAAAACAGCAGTGCCTAGCGTCATCACCCTCCATGTTCACCAGACTTGGCTTCAAATGATTTAGTGAGGTTTCCTGAAATCAAATCCACCCTCAAAGGACAAAGATTTGCAGCCATTAAGAATATGTAAAGAATGAGCCTTGGGCAGGTCCCCAGCACATGTAATCAGATATTTTTTATCTGCCTCATTAGAACAGATGTACAAATCCTCACCCTGAGTTACAAACCTGCTCCTCAAAACCTTATCTCACACTGCTCACCCCGCATCTACCAACTTCCATTGCAGCCCTTGAACCCACCACATTATCTTAGCAGAGGAGCTTTGTGCTAGTTGCTCCCAATGCTTGAAATTCTTTGAACCTTGATCATTACATGGCCAACTGCTTCTCTGTGTTTCAGTTTAAATGGCATAACTTGAAGGAGGCTTTTCTCTAGATGACAAGTTCAAAGTCTAAAGTCTCTAATTGCATCACTTTATTTGAATTTTCTGCAGAGTCCCATTATTATATATTTTTCTCAGTATTTTTTCCATTTATTTTCTGTCTCCCAGCATTATAATTTAAACTCACAAGAGCAGAACTTGTCTGTCTCATTCATCATGTGGCCCCAGCAGACAGTAGGTGCTCAATAAGTTTGTATTGATTTGAATGGACCCAAGCTTAGTTCCTTTGATGAGTGTGAAAATATTATTTCTTTTGGGGGGAATGCTATTAACAAACACCAGGTGAATTGATCTTTTTATTTGCCTTCACCTTAAATCTCAGAATCAGGTCACCACAACCAAATTTCCAGTCATCTATTCTTCAAGAGTTAGTTATCTTTTCACCTTCATTTGTAATTTTTAGAGACAGGTAATATACAATATACTCTTTGTCAGAAACTAAACATTACAAAATTAACAGATATCCCTGATAGTCAATCTAACACATATGTATGCACATGCACAGATTCACAATCAGGTCCCCAACCCTAAATTTCCCCAGGGTAATTATTTTTTGTTAACCTAAATCTTGACTGAGCTAGAGGATTCACTTCCAAGCTTACTCAGAGTGACTGCTGGCAAGCTAACCTGCATTCCCTCCTTTCATGTGTCTCTCCATTGGGTACGCCCTGCTTGACATGGCAGCTGCTTTCCCCAGAGCAAATTATTTGAGAAAGAGAGAAAGACCAACAAAGATGGAAGCAACAGTGCCTTTTATAATCTAATCTCAGAAATGACACATATTAGCATTTCCTGCTAAATCGTGTTGATTGCATAGAGTCCTGGTATGGTAAAGGAAGGTGTGATTAACAGGAGGCAGAGATAATTGGGGATACTCCTAGATATTATCTACCCCACTACTACCAATCTAGCATTGAGAATTAAATGTAACAATAGCTTTCAAACATTTCCCTGGCACATCTGTAAATGGTCTCTCTCTCTCTATATATATATATATAATATATAATATATAATATATATTTCTTTCTTGCTCTCTCTGTATATAGGTTAATACAATACTCAAAAATAAAATAAAACAAACTTCAAGTTTCTGGGAAAGAATTTAAATATTTTAACCATTTTTTTGTATAGTTTGTGTTGTGAAAATATGCAAATACAAGCATTTTCTAAAATTTATAGAATTTTTGTTCTAAAAATATACTGTCCAGCATAAGAGCCACAAGCCACATATCACTATCACTGTTGAGTACTTAAAATATGTCCAGTTCAGATTAAAATGTGTTATAACTGAAAATTTGCACTGGATTTTCAAGGTTAAGCCTTGAAAATATATATATTTGTATTTATACATATGCATATATAACATCTCTGTAATAATATTACCTTAATTACATGTTGAAAAGATAATATTTTGGATCTATTGCGTTAACTAAGATATATTATTAAAATTAATTTCTTCTATTTCTTATTGCCTTTTTAATGTCACTAACATTAAAATTTTATTTTTTAATTTTTTATTGAAGTAATGTTGCATTAGGAAATTTTAAATGATGTGACTCATAATATATTTCTGTTGGACAGCACTGAAAAAATATTAACAGAAAATATAGTTATGTTGTTTCATAATTAAGCCCCTTCTAACATCATCAGATAATCTGCTTTGAATTTTCTAAATAATTTCTTTAAGAGATATCTGTTTGTCTCTTGGAGTCTGAGAGACCTAGATAGAAAGTCCCTCTCTGTGTCCTTGGCTCTGACTTATTAAAAGAACTACCAGTTATAGCCTATACTTTGTGAATACACATTCTACTGGAAAGTAACAGAAAAGAATATTCCAGGGCACCATCAATAGGGTGTAATGAGTACTAAGCGAAGAAAGTTCCATAGTAATTAAAATGAAACATTTCATCCCCAAATCTCTAAAACCTTTTTGGGTCCACACTCTCAAAGTTCTTGGGAAAAACCTTAAAATAAAACAAGTTGAGACCCAAGTGAAGCCATAGTGAATTTTAAACAACTAAATTGAAACTTAATGCTTTGAATTTTTTTTTTGGTATGAGAGTTCTTGAATTAAAAAAACATGTACTTATTGGAGTAATTCTGTATGCTTTCTTTTGATGTTCTTACCTGAAAACTTTTATTCTTGATTGTCCAAAGGATATTGGCTTACAGTACAAGGCTTATACCTAAATGACCTTGTTTTCTTCTTTGAAATAACAGATAGGTTTGAAACGGACACCACTTAGTAATATTTTTCTGAATGGTACCTGCCACAGAAAATTTTTTATCTAGCAAGAGATTGTTTTAATGGAAGGAACAGAGCTAATATTTTATAAAGCAAGCATTTGATGTGTGTGTGTATGCCTCAAAAACATAACACAGGCCAATTGCTGTAATAATAATGATACAAACCTCCACTAATTAAGAGCCTTCAATGTAAAGACTATCATTAACTTACCACAACTTATGAGAGTGGTACTATTATTCTGCCACTCAAGATGGCAATGGAACTGGTTTGGGTGATTCATTCATAATCACGGCATTTAATCTATAAGACTCAAAGCCCTTTACCACCCTGCCTCCACTTTAGAAATAATAGGAAAGCAGATTTCAGCTCAGGATAAGCAAACTCTTTTAAATCCAAATTTAAAAAGAGGGCCTCCCTGATGGCACAGGGGGTTAAGCACAGCACTGTGAACCTATCCACAGCCTCTGCAGCATGAGTTCAATCCCGGGCCAGGGAGCTGACCCACATGGCACAGCAGACCTCTCCTGTCTTGCCAGCTGCTCTCCTCAGCAGTGCATTTCAGTCAGTCCACCTGTTCTGCTCCCCACTCTGTCTCTGGTGAATCCTCTCACCCCCCACACACACATCTCTGGCCTGTACCCCAGTTCTTGTATGCATAAATAAATAAATCTAAAAAAATACTTTAAAATGAATGTGGACTAACTAGACTGCCTTGGTGAACAGTGAGTTCCCCTCACAGACAAAATAATACAGAACTCCAGGGTACCATCAAAACAGACAGCCAGGGGTTGTCTTAAGGATCTTTATAACATGAAGATTAAACAATTACCATAGTACCTCATTCTTCTCATCAAAAAGGAAAATGCTAATAATAACAGAAAAGTTGCTGTTAAATTGCAAAATGGTATATGATTCGTAATGAACAAATTATTCATTTTTTTCAAGCCAGTCAAATGAATTGTTCCCTCGACACCTCAATTGAAAATTAAAACGGGTTTACATTTTACCCTCATATTTTTAAGCTTTAAACAATTAGCAACCAGGCCCAAACTCACCAATTGCAGGGCAAGGGTGAAATTAAGGAATAATGAGTCACTGGCAATTCACAGGTTAGATTCTGATGTGAAAAAATCCAGTCAGTCTGATCATTTTTTATCTCAGGATTTAAACAGTAACCGTAATTGTATTCTTTGAACACCAAGTTCCAGCCCCTCCCCCCACCCCTACTCCCTAGTTAATTAGCTGGGCAGGTCTTATAACAAATACCTTCTCAGAAACACTGGGTGGTAGAAATGCTGTTGATCATTAAACACCACAATAGCAAGGAGCCTATTCCAGGAGCCGCTGAGTGGTCTTGCCCAGCCGGACTGCTCACCACACACTCACAGACCCTCCATTGTGCTGGTTATGGCTGTTCAGAGGGATAGTTGCTTGGTTGGAGACGGGACTAACTGCAGTAAGAGAGAAAAGGCCAAACCTTGCAAATAGATCAGGAGTTCTGGACTCGAGGGGAAAATATCCAGAGGGTGGAAGAGAAAGGGGAATGAATCCAAGAATAAGAAAAGTGGATGGGCAGGAAAATCAATCATAAAATAGACACAGCCTTGCTAGTCTCTATGTCCCATCAACCAACATGAATTCACCAATTTTGTGCCAGAGTAATTAGAAAAATGCAATATGTAAATAATAGGTTAATTTGTATTCCATTTGGTCTAGAGGAAGTTCATTGAGTTGTTTAAGGACTTTAAGAAAACCTGGGATAATCCCCCTTCCTTCATGGGTCTGTTTCTTTCATCTTTAAAATAAGGGGGTTGAAAGGGTCTCATCCTTGGGTGGTAAAAATAGCAATGAGCTCCAGAACAATTTCCAAGGCATCAAACAGCCTACGCTATCACACAAGATAAAACTACATCAAAACTACTATCATTCAAGATTAAGCTACACAGTTGAACATAATTATCATATTTATTTGCTTTTGATTAAAATATATTAACCCAGTTTGTTATGTTGATTATCTCATACTGAACAGATGCTTCTATTGGCGGTTATATAAGTCATTAATGATAGGGAGGAAAATGATTACTTTATAAGTCAGCTGATTTGAGTCAATAAAGAAAGTCTTTCAAAAGAGAGTGTTTTATTAAACTAATAAAAAATCCATAGGAAAAAAATAATAAAAGGTTTGCTTGGTGAAATGGCTGGAAGCCATGTCTCTCCGGCTCGTCCACAGAATTACCTCTAACAACAGAAGCAAGTGGGTCCCAGAGGCACCTGGGGACTTAGACTGAAAAAAAATATATATATATAAAAGGGAGAGAGTTCTATAAAATTTCTCTTTAAAAAATTTTTCAATTTGGGGGCAATTTTTCCATTCTTCTCATAATAGAAGTGTTCATTTTAATTTCTAAATAATGTGCTTTCATCAAAATGGAAAAGTTGACACTCCAAGGAAGATGCACATAATCATTCTGTGGCCTCAGAGATATGACGTCTGCATCCCACCAACCCCATCACCATATTATTTCTACTTCAGTTTAGGTGTCCCAGTTTGACATGCACAGTTTGAGAATATGATCTTGAAAAATTCATTTGGCTATAAAAGGCTATCCATCTCCATTGCTAGCCTGTGAAAAGGCAAAATGCTTTATCTTTAAGGTATACAATCCCTTCACTGCTACAATTCAAATAGTATCGAGTCTACAGCCTAGAAGAAAAGGGAAAGTCTAGAAACAAAATGTGTTGTGCAGGGAAAAGCAGGAAAAATTTCAGGGGGAGCCAAGCACAGCTCCAGAGAAGCTGTCCATCTGAAATGCCACCTGGAATTCACACCAGCAATAACTGTTATGGATATAAAAATTAATAGGGGGGATTTCATAGTATTAGAAAAATTTATTTTTATAAATCATGTGTCTATCACCCAAGTGTTGACGCATGCATGCAATTCAAACATCAGGCTTACAATAAAAAGCTCACTGAATGACTTAGCAAGGACAATTCCCCCATTTTCTCTATAATTTGGAGTGGAAGGAGGAGGGGAGAGTGGGTAGAGGGTGCAGTTACTGGGTCAATTAATCAACCTGAAAACTGTGACACAAACTCTGACGCCTAACCTATGTCTAAAAATACACAAATGTATACGAATTTGTTTTAAACTGTCAATGCCTATATTTAGGACCTTCCCAGCAAGGCTATAATGAGACTGTGTTTGAGGGCTTCAGTCATAGCAGACTCTACCATTAATCTGAAGTTAGTTAAATTAACAGCATTTAGTACTGACTTGTCAATCTCCCTGCTCCAGGAAATTGCACCTTGAGGCTACTAATATTGCCAATTTTTCCACTGGAGTATGTGCCACGTGTGTGTATGTGTATTTTTTTTCTCCAGAACCTCAGTGTTCATACACCATCATTGCTTCCCTACGTCCACAGCACTTATATTATCATTTATTCTGGCCTCCTTTAGCCTTCCCGGGGGATTCTGCATAATGTAGTTGCTCAGTGAAAGAGTTTTTTAGCTTTATATTTATTTGTTTATTTTTCTGTCATGGCTCATGACTGAGGCTTTAAAAAAAAGTGTGACAGTATTTAGAGTACATGATTGACTGCTACAGCAACATTCATTAACCATGACAAATCTGCAGCAAAACACAGTCCTGAGTGTTCTAAACAGCAACTTTAAAAAGAAAGAAGAAGGAAAGAAAGAAAAAGAAAAAAAGACTCAACTAATTTTTCATTGACCTCATCTGTAAATAAATTTAGACTGATGGTGAGCAGGAGCAATAATAAATTAGTATTCATTTCCTGTAATTAATGCAAACATGCCTATGAACACAGAGAATATGAATATATAACCACCTAATTTCCATTTCAAAATATGCCTAACAAATTTTCACTTGAGTTATCTTCATAATATTTTCCCCCCTAATTAGAAAGATGAAATGGTTGGATTTCTTGCCTACCCACCAGGGGGAAATATTGTTTTGGTGGGAGAGGGTGTCAAACACATGTCAGTGACAAATCTGCACAACTTGATTCTAATCTGATTCATTAAGTGGATGGCCCCCGACTGCATGAGGCTGTCTGAGGCTATTGAAGCCTTCTTCTCTTTATCACTAACCAAGAAGAACTCCCAAGTAACCAAGTGACCGCTTAAGCAGATCCTCCCATGCCTAAGAGCCATACGTCAACCCCAAGAAGCAGACTCCCAGTCTGACACAAGAATGTGAAACCTTCTATCACTGACAGGAACATTCACTCACATGAGGGCTGATTAGGTAAACAATACGATGTGAATCAAATAAAGACATCATGCATTGATAAAACAAGCTTTACCTCTCAGCAAGAGCTAGGAGAACTTGTTCTCTTCAGCATGGGCATTGCCAGAGGCTATTTCTCCAATCAGACCACAATCAAAGATCAAAATGATTGATGATCAATGTCTTATCACACCCAAGTCATCCAGCCATCAGAACTCACTAGCTCTACTGTGGCAGCCACAGTGGAGCCCTTGGACAACAGATTGCTTAATAATGACAGAATTATGCCAGTAAGACAAACATATAAAAATGTCTAGAAGCTGGACAGAATGTGGTAAGAGCAGAAAATCTGAATCTGGTTCTACCAAAAAGAGAAAAAATTGACCAAACCACTGAGCAGAATGCAGCTTGCCTCACAATGATTTTTCCTAAGATCTTCCTAGCCCTCCAGAGCTTTTGCCCCTAAGCGCTGATGATTATAGAAACAAATGCATACAATCTATATTAGAAGTGGTCCTCATGGTAACTTCATAGTGTAATTCTAAATAATTGCTAAACAGCTATTTGGGGGTACATGTGACTAGCTATTTGGGGGGATCAGAAAGCAACGGGAACATCTTACCTATGTAAGATGGATTTGTCCTTAAAATTCATTAAATGGATTTGTCATTTAATCTAGTTGTAAAATAAATGTCACTAATTAGACCTTATCATAAGTAGATAGTTAATAGCAGAGATCCTGCTTGCCCCAAGCATTTTGCAAAACCCATAGAATATTCCCAGATATCCTTCCCAAGAAGCAGCATTTCCCCAGAAAGAAAACGGAGTCATCCCCTGTCTTTCCCTTCAGTCGTCAGCCTGGAAAGTCGAGCGATGCACCTCAACACGCTGGTGCAGGAGGCCCAGGAGAGGGTGAGTGAGCTGTCTGCTCAGGTGGAGAATGAAGGATTCAGTCTGGACAACACAGAGAAAGAGAAACAGCTGAAAGCTTGGGAGTGGAGGTATCGGCTGTACAGACGCATGAAAACGGGCTTCGAACATGCCAGTGAGTATAAGCAGATGACTTCGATGCTTAACTAGGCCAAACCTTGGTTTGAGACAGCCAGGCCTTCTTTTACTGATTTTTTGCAGCTCTACAGGGTCACGGATGGCCGTTGTCAGCCTGTTTGGAGCAAGGGCTCTGAGAGGCTGTAAAAGGATCTTTTGTCTTGCTTGATTTTCTGGCTCCTGATAGGTTCTCTGACCACAGCCATGAGGCTTCAGTGCCTCTGGCCTCCCTCCACCACGTCACACTCATCTAGTGCTTTCCACCCGCTACGCCCTAACGCCTAATGACCTGGATGGGCTGATGCCCTAAGTGGCTATATTTTGGGATGTGGAGGTGGAAAAATATTTGTTTGCCTATTTGTCCAGTTTTTGCTGCAAGCTGAAGTTTAAGTTGTTTTCAACTCTACTGCATTTTTTATATAGAGCTTATATAAACAGACTTTCAGTTAATGCAAGCAGACAGTCAATCAACCTATGAATTCTGCTTTGTCTGCATGACTATCCGCTACCAATTCTTTTAAGAAAAACCTTGTTCTGGATAATACTCAGGAGTAAAGGAAGGTACTGATTAGTACAGCTCCTGATACAAATTTTACATACTTATATCAAACATGTGTGGAGTATTGAACTCTTACTGCAAAGGGAGTCCTTCTTTGAAGGCCACCCCCCCAAAAAAAAAATTGTTAGACTTGAAATTTTACATATAAGGGAACGGTCAGTTCATTAGTTTGAAGATTATCTGCACCTGCTCCAGGAACATTGCTGTGATATAGACAAAGACCAAAGGCAGTAAAAATCTCTTTTCTAAAGTAGTACTGTGTCACAGACCTTACCCCAAGACTAGCCACCTGTGTCTATACAGTGTCTCTCTCTTAATAATCCTGCCCCTTTCAAAAGGCAGCCTCTTGCCCTTTAATAACTGCAAATATCCCTTTTTCCTTAACAAACCTGCCCTTTGTACTTACAATAAAACTTAATTTCTAAAATTAAAGTAGTACTATATATTAAAAAATAAATAAAGTAGTACTATATACTGGGTATCAAATCTAGGCCTAACCCTTTCTCTTAAAGCCAAAAAATTAAAATTAATGAGATTTTGTTTTCAGTACTAACAACCTCTCTAGCAATGTTCATACATGTTTCTTTTAAAAAACACTCAGCAATAGTTTTCATAAATCCATCTGTTATTGTGCCTCATCTGGGACAGATTCATACTGGCAGTTGTATTTTTTGACTTGATGCCATTTTGGGGTTAATTTCTAAATTACAAAACACCTGCTGGGTGCTAAGGAAAGCCTAAAGTCATTGGGAGTCATTTAAAACCCAAGGTTCAAGGACATGACATTTGTCCATGAATTCTTTCTTAGAAAAACCCTACTTGATGTAACAGAGCAAAGCAAGTTAGCAGTCCATGCTGGAAAAAAGCCCAGACTCAGAAATCCCAAAGCCATGGGCTTTCATCCTAGCTATGCCTTCGCTGCATCCTTGAACAAGTGATTTGGTCTCTTTAGGCTGCAATTTTCTCATCCTAAAAGTAGGGATGTCACTTGCCCTTTCAGCTCAGCAGGAATGTAAAGAGGATCCAAAGAAATGACTTACATGAAAGAACTTTTCAAAATGGAACTGTGCCTGTCTATAGCATCACTTCCTGCTGACAGTTTCTGGCCACCTCTTCACTGGTCCAGCCCGATCTCCTTTTGTGTTTCCAGGATACTTTGGGAAGCTTAACTGGTATTATTTACCCCTTCAGAAGATGTTCTAATGCTCAAATAAAACCATGATGGCAACAAATAAAGACCATTGAGACTTCTAATGAAAATGTTCAAAAGCACAAGCTATTAGGCTTTACAAACAAATATCTCCATAGTGTGTGTTTCAGGGTATCCTTTGAAGAGGCGGGAACATTGTTTGAAAAGGACTTGCTATGTTAAGATCCTTGTGTGTTTCCTTCTGTCCCAGGAGCCCCCGAGGTGCCAACCAACGCCTGTCTCATGGTAACCAGCAGCACATCACTCACTGTCAGCTTTCAAGAGCCTCTTAGTGTCAACGCAGCTGTAGTAACTAGATATAAAGGTACTGGACTCCAGATATTTTTTTCATTGTTCTTTCTTAAAAAAGAAATCTGTTGTTTGGGGATCAAGTGTGCATTTTGCATGTTTGTTTTTCCTGATAGGATTTTTTCATCCCATTTACTTTTGGAGTTGAAATATTTCCATAGGCACTCATGAAAGGAGCAATAACGTGAATGAGAATTAATCACAGAAAGGATGAACCACAAGACCGGGCTGTCATTCTGTGCCCCTCAATTACTCTTTCTATTCCAGTGCTATTTGGAGAAGGCCTGCTCTGGGTATCACATAAATTTGGGACAAGACTGAGCTAGACACACTGTAGAGGCAGTCTTCATCCATGATCCCTAGAGGCTGGGATAGGAAACCTTCTGAAAGGGAGGCATTTAAATTGATTTTTGATACAACTGATAATTATAATGGCAGTAACTAGGGTTGAAGTTTTGTTAGGGTTTTTTGTTTGTTTGTTTAGGAAAGATAAAGTACAATGGTGTTCAAGAAAGAAAATGGTATCATAAAATGATAAGACTAGAAAGACACCAGGGAGGAGGTAGCATCTGGGCCTGACTTTCAAGATGACTAGGATTTGAGCCAGAAGATATTGAACATAGCAGGGAAGTAAATTCCTACTGGAGAAAACAGTAAGCACAGGTATAAGTGCAAGAACATACTAGAACAAGCATAGGAGAATAAGGTAGCATGTAGAGGAAGAGAAAGTAGTGTGACTCCAGGGGAGGGAGAGCTCAGGAGAAAGTGCAGAGAAATGGAAGATTAGGAAGTGAACAGAGGCTCAGGATGGTAGGAATGGAATGAGGCTTGAAGTCAAGGTTAAGGGGGTTAGACTATATTTGAAGAACTCTGATAGGGGCGAGATCAGAGGTGGACTTTGGAAAGATTCAGGTGGCAATACTGTGTGTGACATATCAGAAGAGATGTGGATTTAGACTAAGGAAATGAATTAGGAAGCTATTCAGAAGAGAGGACTGGTAGCCTGGCTTGGCTGCTCTAACAGTTTTGGGGAAGGAGAGAGAGCTCAGAGGAGAAAGTGCAGAGATGAACTGATGAGAATGGCCAAGGTTTAGAAAGATCCTACTAGGTGCCAGGCACTGTCTAAAGTTTTTCTATTCATTAATTCTATTTAATCCTCACAACAACCCTATGAGATAGGTACTGTAATGACACCCACTCTGTGGATAGAATGAAGGCAATGGGTTAAGGCACTTGCCAAGAGACTCACAGGAGAGCCAGAAGTATCATTCCTGAACATGGTGGACAAAAAAGAAAGACATCTAATTTCTAATTCATGAAGCTATATGGAAACACTCAAAATAGTACTAAAGCCTGAGAAAGTTCTCCACACATATTCCAACATGCCAGGCAGTATTTCTGCATTCAGATCACTACTGCTGCCTCGGGCCACACTGATGTCCAAATGGTGTCTGTTGTTCCTTTCCCCTTCCCAGGCCCTATTTCCAACAGAACTTCCTTACTCTGCAACCAGTACTCTGCCCACACCCTGTAGCTTTTTGACATGCTTGGAATTTTCCGGATAACTCTACTCTAATACCTTAGGTAAGACAGCATTGAACAGGTTATTACTTTGGGTTTTCTGTCTCAATCTAAGAGAAGACAGCCTTAGGATATTAGCAACAACAGATAATGGAGCCACCCAGAATAGCCTCACACAGTCATCTTTTCATACAATTCTGACACTTTCTCTTAGTTGCCTCAGCTGTCACGACTTTCTGAAATCCAGAGCAAGTGTTTGCAGGCAATGGCAGACGTGGGCATTTGCTGCTCTTTCAACCTCTCTCCAGCTCAGGGATTTTGATGAAGGGCTTCATCAGTGCTGCCCAACTTGACATTTTCTTCTTACATTTGATTAGTAAGCTATCAGGAGCTCATTTATCCAGACTGTCAGCCATTTAATACTTGACCATAATGTCAGCAAATTCTATCAGCATTCACATATTAACACTTCCCATCTCAGGAGACTTGCTTTTGGGTGAGGGTGAAACGAAAGGTCACAAGTGGGTTCTGTTAGTGACTGGAGGGGATTAATTAAGCATTATAAATAGAATTGTCTGTTGCATTATGGAATAGGCTTCCTTGTGTTAATTTATAAGGTCATAAATTGAGCCCTTAACCTGACTGCTCTCAAGGGTTATTTAAAACAGCTGGCAGCCTACTGTACCCAGTGACAGCAGGACAGTTTTTAATTCAGGGTTGAAGTAATTATTTAATTGTGGAAATATTAGCAAAATTACCCTGAAACAGGCTAATTATTTTGTTTGTTTTTTAAAAAGAAGAAACAATTGAGAAATCCACAGAACGAAATGGCAGTTATCTAATTGGTGAGAGGGAAGGCTTACCCCTGCAGTATTTAGGGTTTGGCAACAACATCTCGCACTGCTCTCCAGACTTTTTGGTTTCAGCAAACCTCGAGTCTATTTTGACAACTGGATGTTTTTCCCCTTCATGCTTAAATAAACCCCATCTGAATCCTTCTGTTTCTCACTTGTTTACAGTCAACTCATCAACATGTGGAGCATGGTTGTCGGGGGTTTTTTCCCCAGAGTTTGTTGATATCCAGAAATCTTAAGAGCATTTCTTTATAACCTTCTTCAGGCCCTGGGGGCACATGCACCAGGCCAGCTGGCATCACAGGAGATTTGAAGCATCAATTTCAGTAAAAAGCAGGAACCAGTTTTGAGTGAGACCCACTGGATTTTTCTGCCTGAATTTCTACTGAATGCACAGAAATGGGGCTAAGGGAGTTACTGTTTCTGGCTGTTTCCTCTTTGCATTCAAAGACCTCTTGCATCTTTTGGTCCCATCTCAGCAATTTTCATGGTTTACAGAGCAAAACTCAGGTCACTTCAGAAGCTTTGATGCTCTGGACAAATGCCAGAACTTCACTGTGCATTTTCTCCTCACTGGGTAACCTGCCTGAAGCTCACATTCATGGAGTATATGTCATTTCTCTGCAGGTCCAAAGCAGAAAACATATTCAAAAGTGATTTTGCTGCTCCTAGGAGGGTATCCTACAACAGGTGTAATGCAACATCTGTTTTCCATCCACAGGATGAAATATTTCTAGTTTTTTCAGAAAGTGATCCTTGAAGTGGTCACACTGTGAGGTTTGCTAATTACAAGATGCTGCTGCAGTTGCTTAGCTGCGTGTGGGCAGTTCCCTGGTTTGAATGGTCCCCTCCCCACCCTTCCCTAAGGGATTAAAAACCGCCACCTTAATTCCTCTACACAAAGGCTTGAATAACAAATTATTTAATTGCACTTCATTTGATGGCATTAAAAAATGAAAAAGCACTTTTCCTTGCAGAAATTGCATTTCAGGAACTGACAGTATATCTGCTTCTGCAAAGAACAGGCCAGTGTTTCTGCCAACCACCACCTCCCATTTCTTACTCGAAGAGGAGGAAGCCAAAGAATTCCAGAGAGATATCTGGAGGGCATTGTAACTTCTAGGAGGAAGACACCACCATTTGCACATTAAAACCCACAGTCAATAATTCATAATGATACTGTGAACTTGATCATAACTTCATCACTTGGGTCATCTTTTCACAAGACTTAAAAAAAAACAGATTTCACAGTATTTGTGTGCACATTGCTTAGTAATTTATATTATTTTTTGTACTCCTATACCTTGTGGTTGGAAAGATATTTGTGGCAGTAACTTCAGCCACTAAATGCATGATGGGGGTAAAATAGCAGATCCAATGAGAGAGATAACAGCAAGGCTGCTCAAGAGTCATTTCTTCCAAGCTGCTACAATCTTTGTATCCTTAGTCTTCCTGTGTTCCTCCACTGGGAAGAAGTTACCAGATCCAGCCAGATTACTATTCAACCATCCTAAAACCTTTCTCCAATAGCTATGCTGTAAAGCATACTTTGGGCATTTTCATCATTTAGGGGGGAAAAAACCCTCAACAACAGAATTCAGAGTTACATAAAAGAAAAAGTCAGGGTTTACCCTTCCCCCAATGTCCCATCCCTACCACCAAGTTAATCTCTTCTGTGAGTTTAATATTTGTCCTTACAAATCTCTTCTTGATAGGCAGAGGTATTGTTTTGTGCACACTAATGTAACTGTTATCACACTATTTGTCTAACCTGGCAGCTAAATTTCTTTTTAATTCAACAATATCTCAGAGATATCACATACATATTATGTATGTGTATTTGGATCTTCATTCTTTTTTATAATTGTTTAGTATTCCTAGTCCCTAGATAGAGGGACTAGGATAATTTATTTATCATTCTCCTGTTGTTAAGACAACACAGGTTGTCTTAATTATTTTCCTTTCACACAATGTTGCAATCCTTATACATGCCTCTATTTTATCTGTGAAATTTTTTTCTAGCTGTTAACTAGAGATAAAAAGCTTTGTGCGTTCCCATACTCTTGTCTTGCTGATCTGTTTACCCCTTTGAAGATTCCATTTAGTAACTTTATAGTTTACCATCTGGTAAGCCAAGAGCCTCCCTATGGTAATCTTTTTCAAAATATGTTATTAGCACATATTTTCTCTTGCAAATGAATTTATATTATCACATAATTTCTCTTGCAAATGAATCAGCTTGTCAAGTTTAATTTTCAAATCGTATTAGGCTACCATCATATTCCTAAATTATTTGGGGAGACTTTCCTTCCATAATGTGTCTTCCTAATAAGGTCAATTTTATATTTTCAACAAAGTTTAATGATTTTCTTTATATGGATCTTCCATACCTCCTGTTGAGCTTATTATGCTGGACATATCTTACAATTTATATGGTTATTATGAATGAACTCTCTTTTCAAGATATTCTCTAGTTGATTATTGTGGTACAACAGAGGAGCTGCCGCTAATTCAAATAAAATCTCTAGTTAGTTGCTTTACTCAACTCTTAAGAGTAGCTTTTTCTCCTTCGAGTAGATTGTCTTGAATATCATGGATTTTTTTTGTTTGTTTTGGTATCATCTCTCAATAAGGAACATTTTGGCCCTTCCTTTTTAGTCCTTTTCATACATGTTTGGATCTTCGTTAAGTAGAATGGATGTGAATTCTAGTTCCACTACATTGTGAATAGTAACTCCTTTCTTTTCTGCCTTTGTCAATACTCATATAATATTTTATCATTATGTTTGATGTCTACTGTAAGTTTCTGATAGATACCCTGTGGCAAATCAAGGCAGTTATATCTGGGTTATGACTACTGATGTAGTCTTGTACACAATTTTTAAATCTCCTCTGCAATTATAACCCCTTTAGATTTCAAAAATCGTGTATTTGTGCCCTTTCTTTAGAATTATCTAACATTTGTCGAGTCTATTGGAGTGTTTGAAGAATTAACTTTTTTGATTCATAAAATCTATTCCTTGGTTATTTTCTATGTTAGTTAATTTCTGGCTTTGGCTTTTCCCATTCCTCCTACTTTCTATAGGTTTGCTTTCTGTCACTTTCCTAATAGTTTTGTATTTGAACACTTAATTTACTTGTTCCTTTGTCTTTCTTGTTTCCTAATCCATGTATTTAAGGCTACAAATTTTCCTGAGTACTATTTTGTCCATATCCGAAAAGTTTAAAGTGCAGTGCTGTAATTATCATTTATTTATAAACAATTTGTAATTTGTTTCATTTCCACTTTAACCAGTGTTTATGAGTCATTTTAAACTTCTAAGTGGCCATATTTCTGTAGCTGTATTTTTATTGTTCATTTCTAATTAAATTATATTATGGTAAGAAAAATTTTAAATGTGGACTGCATCCTTTCAAGATTATTTAAATTCTTACTTGTGGTTAACCAAAGAATCAGTTGTATATGTACTGCTGGAGTTTGAAGAGGATGTATAAACTCCACTGGGCATAAAGTGTGAATGAGCGTGTCATTTAAATCCCTGGCTTTTCCCTAAAGTATTTGTCCCTTTGATCTTTGATCTCTGAGCAGCTTCTTTATTTGGTTTGCTTAACAGTATTTGCTTCAGTTTCTATTTGTTCGTAATCAACATCATTCTCTATGTTTCCTTTTGCCTACTATGTTTTTATATCCTTTTATTTTCATCCCATGACATTTGAAATGTCATGTGTCTTGTCAAAAGTATACAGTTAGATTTTATTTAATCAATCTGAGTTTGTCTCTTTTTATATATACTTGTATATCTTTTGTTCAAAATGACATAAAAATAGAATAAAAAAGAAATCTGTACTGAAAGGCTTAGGATAAAACAGAAGTTATCTGTTTCGTTCTTCCCACCCTTTCTCTCCTTGGGACCAGATATTTTTGACTACTTTAGTTCTCATGGTTACCAGCTTACTTTAATTGATAGGCTTCTATGGCTATTTCCTGATTTATCCATTGCAGCTTTTATCTATGCAATTATAACTACAATGGAAAATTCACGTATCTCATAATACTCCATTTATTATACTCCCTTATTCTCTCAACATAATTGTATTTCCATTTGTAATTAAGCCAACAATGTTTATATTATTATGGGCATGTAAATTTTTGACATTACAAAGTCAAATAGTATACCATGATTATCTTTCCTTCCCTTATATATTTCCTTCAAATTGCTAATTACCTTCTCTTCCCTACCCTACTTGTCATTAATATAATCAAAATGTGTTTCAAATAATTCTTTCATAGCATCTACTTTCCCATGATACTCCCAAAATATTTCCCTCCCAGAGTATTCCCTATTCATGTTCCAGTATATAAAAATAGCTCATTAGGTTTACATTAAGATTATGCAAATTAAAACCATAATGAAATATTACCACATGCCTATCACAGTAGCAAAAATTTTTAAGTTGTGACAACAGCAAATGTCATGGATGCAGAAAAATTGGATCATTCACACATTGTTGGTGGGAATGTAAAGTAATATAGACACTGTGAAAACAAATTCTTTGAAAGACTAAACATGCAAATATTATACATTCTGCCAACTGCACTTCTGGGTATTTATCCTAGCAAAAGGAAAACTTGTGCTCATATATAATAAAAACCTGTATCAGATGTTTATTCCGCCTTATTTGTAATAGCCAAAAACTGGAAACAATTCAGATCTCCTCAAATGGTGAATAGTTGCACAAACTGTGTTATATTCGCACCACGAAATACTACTTAGTAATAAAAAGGAAGGTATTATTGATACACACAGCAACCTGGAGGAATCTCTAGAGAAATCTGCTAAGTGAAAAAGCCAATCCAAATATTTTCATTTATATAATACCTTGAAATGGTAAAATTACCAAAATAAAGAAGAGTAGTTGGGGCCAGAGATTAAGGAGGAGAAAGGGTGACAGAAAATAGGTGTGTGTATTGTTCCCTTTTTGTTTTCTAGCTAATGCGTGCATTTTAAAATGCCGTGTTTACCTTTCAAAGGATTTGGAGAGAAAGAGGCAGCATGTGGTAGGCATCTTGATCCAATCACCAAGTCTGCTCCTTCTTACCCAAACTGTATGCTCAGAAAACATGACCTAATGCTAATATTAGCCTAAGCCAACATGAAGCATATCTACTGTTTCAAAATATTATATAAGTTACCTAGGGACAAATACAAAACTGGGTTTTTATATCAGCTGCTGAAGGATTATTCCTGACACTGATTTCTTCTTCCTGTTACATTTGGAAAAATCACAGATCCATTCAGTAATAGGACTTTTTGGAATGTGCATGTTTTTCTCTAAGGAATGAGTTTCTTAAAGGTAGAAATCTTGTCTTTTTCATCTTTTCCCTCTCACCTCCTACATTCCTGTAGCACTAGCCTTCTTTCTGTTCTTAAAATATTTCCCCCATGGCAGGACCTCTGGACACGATGATCCCTCTGCCTGGAACATACCCCACCAATTCCCTGACTGCTGCTTCTTCAGGTCTCTATGGAAAGAAATTTCCTCGGAGAAGCATTTTCCAAGTATTTCCGAGAAATCAGGCCTGTAATAAGTCCTATCATACCTTTCATCTTTTCCTGAATTGCTCACAGCTTGCAAATATTTATTTCTGTGGTATACTTTAAACAGATTTCTTTAATATAGAACTTCTTAAAATCTTTAATATCTAATATATCTAATACATTATTTTCCATATTTAATTTGACCATTATGGATGTCTCATGGGAAAAATGTTTCATGGAATCTTGGGAGCATTTAGAACAGGCGTTCTCAAACTAAGCTGCATATCGGAATCACCTTAGGCTCCAAGCCAGGTCCCTTCCAAGACCCATCAAATCTGCGTCTTTGCAGGACAGAGACTGAAGCATAGATTCAAGAGAGCTACTGGGTAATTCTCCTGTGCAGCTGGGCTGTGCATGTATCAACCTCATGTGAGGTTGCTATGTCTGTCCCTGCCCTCCGACTCTAAACCTCATGTGAGCAGTGACTTTTGTTCAGCTCAGTACCTGGCACAGGGCTATAAATATTAAACTATAGTGACACTTGTTATTTGTCAGGTTGTCTTCGACACAGTGGGGTATTACCATAAACTAAATACCAAAAACAATAATACCTATTTTTGTGGTGCTCACTCTCTGTGGAGTGATAATAATGCATATCAAGTGGCTACTACACAAAGGGCTGTGTTTCACTTTCTATATATTAACCCATTTAACCCTCACCAAAAAAATAAATAAATAAATAAATGGGTGATATTATTACCTCTAATTGATGGCTGAGGAAACTGAGGAACTGGGAAGTTTAAAAACTTGCCCGCAGTCATGTGGTCAGTGACACAGTAGTGAACTGAACCCAAACAGAGTGGCTCTAGAAGCCGGAGTCACACCTCTGTGGTCCTGGGCTATGAAACTTCTCTGAGTGAATTAGCAGACAAAGGCATGAATCCGTCTCTGAATGCAAGTGTCTACTCATGATGACAAGTCCACCATGCAGTCTACCTGCCCATCTTCTGCTCTAGAGGGGACTCTGTTAGAATACACACAGGGATGCTGCACCTCACGAGGTGGCCTTTCCATTGCTAAACAGGAATTTCTAACCCTTTTGGGTCATTTCCTTCATTTCAAAAGTCAGATCTGAAATTACCTTCAATTCTGATCTGATGGTTGGTGAGGATAAGGAAGGATAAAATAAATGCATTCTAGACACAATGAACACACTAAAGGAATTCCTGGCCTTCTCCATATATTTAATACAGAATGGAAAAGCACAATAATGAGCCAAAAATAAACAACTGGTGTGATTTCTAACATGGCAACTACACAGGCGCAGTGTCTGTCCTGCTTTCTCAAGCTTGGGACACAGCTATCCTTTCTTTTGCTCTAGAATGTAGAAATAAGTCTTGGGCCAGAAGTTAAGCATATTTCAGAAAAATGTTCAGATTTCCTGAATATCAGTCATGGGCCCAGCACTGCGGGCAGAGTGCAAGAAGCCATTCTTTGATAGGCAGACATTTCCTGATAACTCCCACAGATTCTGCCTTCAATCTCCAGAGCGCCAGAAAAAAAAGCCTTTTGGACAACAGCTCTCCAATTGTTTGAAAATTGCTATCACAACCCTCCCTCCATTTTCTTAGTTCATTTTGTTCCAAGCTAAATATCCTGTTTGTTCCATTACCCTCCATAGGACATCGATTCCGTGGGCTTCCCTCATATACAAATTTCTAGAATATGACTCTTCCCCCTAAGTGTGGGACCCACAGTTTAACAAAGTCTTCAGTCGATAGCCTGAGTAGCACAGGCAGCAGTAGAAATGAGCCTTCGGCCATTTGGATACAATGCCCCCTAAGGAATCTACCTAAAATTTTTCTTACTTATGAAAGCTGCAGAGAAGTCTAGTAGAAAGGTCAGTATTAACTCCACCTTGAGGCAAACCTTCCTCTTACTCCAAGTCTCCTCCTCACCCTGACAGACCTCCTTGTCATCCTTCAAAACTTGGTGGAGGTGTCACCCCCTTAGAAAGCCTTCACTGACTCCCACCTTGCACCCAGAGAGAACAGGCTGGTTCCATCACCCATAAGACCCCACTGCCTTGCAAACATTATTTTTATTGAACACATTCACCAGCACTTTTATTTTTTTTGCATGTTTGTGTAAATGAGCAGCATGAATGCAAAAAGAAAGCATGTCTTATTTACTCTCATGTCCTCAGCTCCCAGTGCCTGCCTAATTGTTGAACTGAACCAAATTCTTGATGAGAGAGCAACAACCGTCAAAGCCAGGAGAAAAATAGCAGCATCAGTATTATTTATTAATACAGCAAACCTAGAGAAAACCTTTATACTTCAGGTAATCTGGGCACAACAAGGATGCATGACACATGACAGCTGTCCTCAGTGACTGGGTATTCAAGTGTGCTTATTTACTCATTTATTCATTCACTCATCATTCAACAGGGATAGGTTCCCACTATAAGACAATCTTCTAGTCACTGTGGAAGCATCAAGGAGCAAGGTCAGTAATGGACCTCCTGTCCAGCAGTTCAGGAACTTGCTAACATTTAGTCATTCGTTCCTTCACCAAACACCAAGTATCAAGAGCCCATTATTTAATAGCTACTGTGAAGGTCATAGTGAAGCCAGTAAATATAGTCTCCTTATTTATGGGGCTTACGGACTAGTGGGGAAAACAAAGCTCAGCGACCTAAGACTGCACATCTAAGGAAATTAAGGCCTGTCATGAATGCTAAGTGTGGCAGCAGGAGTTTTTCACCCTTTGTCCATCCACCACCCTCTTTTATTGAGTCTCACGTCTCATTCCCTCCCTTTATTAATCCACAGTTCTGAGGATCCCTCCACTCCCCTTCAGTTTCATCCTTTGCACTATGCTGGCTCCCCCGAGCTTGCTGTCTTCAACACACTTGCCACTGGAAAGTTTCTGCAAAGGTGATCACGTCAGGACTGAGTGGAGCAGCTTATTTCTCCCTCCTCCCCCTCACCCACCCCTCTGGAACTTTGGAGCCATGAAGCCTCTTGGCGGAGATGGAGGCCCACCAGGCAGCTCTTTATTGCCATGCAACTGTGAGATCCCTCCCCACACTTCCTCCTAGGGAAAAGTCGGCCTGCCAATCCAGATTTAACAGTGGAGCAGTGCTGGGTGACATGCCAAGCCCCCACACCCCCCAACCAGCCCCATCACCACCTCACACCGCCATCCCCACCCTCAGACTGAACAAACTGTATCACTTACCCCCTGGGAGACTGGCAGTGGCCAAGTCCAGACTCCACAGGGGCTGGTGAGTTTCCAGTGGCCACAGAGGCAGGTCTCCACTCAAGGCACAGCTCCATCCATGACTGCCTAACTGGATACACAGCTGGCACTGCGGATGATGAGCCACTTTCTGGGCCACCTTCTCCCCATGGAGATTTTCTCTTGATTCCTTCTTGGCTAGTTTCCTTTGCAGCATTATAGTTTGTCAATAGCCCGCGACTGCTTTCTAGAATTTCTCTCCAGGAGAAAGTGTGTTTTTCTAAGAAATAGGTGTTCTAGCCTGAAGCCTAATTTCATGTGAGGGCTCAAAAATGAAACAAAAATAATCACCCTCAAGTCTGGAAGCTGAGAGGCCTCTCCATGCCGTGCAGAGTGCTTCCTTCTGGGAGGTGTGTGTGTGGGGGGGGGGGTGTTCCTTTGTGCTTCTTAAATAAAATCTTTCCAATTATAAAAATAATGAATCTATGCTCCTTGTATTAGCCCAGATTCCAGCAGAAAATAGTAGCGCACTTGAATTTTGAAGACATGTTAATAAAGGGACTATTTACAGAGGGTGAGCAGGGTGTATGAAGGGACAGGACCAGCAAGGCACACAGGACTAGCTACACTGGGAAGCTGTTATCTCCCCTGTTCTTGGAAGGGAGAGAGCTGAGGCAGGGGCACCCATTTGCAGCTGTTGTGTGAAAGGACACTCCCAGGGTTTGGTTGAGATTCTGACTGAACCCAACTAGAAGGCCAAGTGCCAGAAGCCTCAGAGATACAGCTCATAGGGGTCAGCTTCCTGCAGGGACAGTGAAGGCCAGCAAAGGCCAACATTTTTTTCTGGGGCAAAAAGCAGAGGCAGGACAAATCGAAGACTCGGTATAATAATTATAGAACATTGCAAACATCAGAAATATTAAAATAGAAACTGCTCACCCTTAATCCTACATCCCAGATGTAGGAACTGGGAAGGAACTGCGGGTATTTTTTGATGTCCCAATAACAAAGTTGAGATCATATTTTTAATAACAATGTTGCACATCTGCCAAGCCCATACCAAGGGCTAAGCATTGGATCAAGGTTATACAAGCATTACTTCTAAACCTCTCACAGTCCTATGGAATGGACACAAATGTCATCCCTTCCTCATGAATGAGGAAACTGAAACTAAAGCAAAAACAGGAACTTCTGCTGAAGGCCCGTCCTCCAATCGTGCTAGAGTTCAATTTATTTTATTTTATTTTATTTTACTGTTGGAATTTTATTTTATTTTTTTAAATAATAAATTTTATTTTTATATTCCCCATACAATTGCAAACCCCCCATTCTGATCCCAATCCCTCCCCTCCCGCCCCCCACCCCCCCAAAAGTGTCTCTGTTTCATAGTTTTTTGTTGATTCTGATTTTCACTTTCTTATAGTTATTCATTTTCCTGGTCCCTTATTTAAGTTTTCTAGATTCCTGCTATGAGTGAGACCATCCGGCATTTTTCTTTTTCTTTTTGGCTTATTTCTCTGAGCATGATCCCTTCCAGCGCCATCCATGTTGCTGCAAATTGCATGTGTTTATCTTTTTTGAATGCTGAGTAATATTCCATGGTGTATATGTACCACATCTTCTTGATCCAGTCATCTATTTTTGGGCATTTGGGTAGTTTATTTTTAAAGATTTATTTATGCATACAAGAGCTGAGGTAGAGGCCAGAGATGCAGGGGGTGAGAGGACTCACAGAGCGGAGAACAGAACAGGCAGACTGACTGAAATAACTGCTGAGGGAAGCAGCGGGCGAGACAGGAGAGGTCTTTTGGGCCATATGGGTATCTTCCTGGCCAAGGATCGAACTCATGCTACAGAGGTGTGGGTTGCTTCATAGTGCGGTGCTTAATCCCTTGCGCCACCAGGGAGGCCCTAGAATCCAATTTAACTTCCTTCATCAATCTCAAAGCCTCCAACCTTAGTGACGAGGCCGTGCTGACTTCTTTCCCACATCACATCGCCATGTTCTGATTTTTGCTTTGTAGCACCATTTTAATCCACATAATAGTATGAGAATATGTTACTATGTATTTTACTTTTTCAATCGTTGGCTAATCAACTTACTTCACACTTTTTCACTATTAAAATGCTGCCACAGTAGACATCTCTGTATTGAAGATTCTTTAAAGGAGAATACTAATATAGTTTTTTCCTCCATTTTAAAATCAATTTTAAATATTTTTTCATTATTTTGAGTCATTTAGGTGTACATAGCTAAACGTGGGCATGGGGAAAACTCTCTCCTATCCTACCATTCCACTCCACCCCCAAAGAAAAGAAAAAGAAAATTGAGAAAGAAGCATAATGAGTCATGGAACTCTAAGTTAATGAGATGGCCTGTAAAGAGGCTGATGTTTCACCAGCCCTGCCTAATCCCACTGCCCCAAGTGTTAAATGGTAACATGTCCATGAGTGAAGGGCAGAGGCACACAGGAAGTGCTGTCTACACGTTAACGGAACCTAAATAAATGGGGCTGTAACTTGTCTATTTTAATAAACCATTTCCACTTGTGATAAAATGTGTGTAAGGACTATGCTGGCAGATAGAAACAATTCATGAAGAAAACGTAGGTCAAATTGTTCACTGTCAAAGAGGAGTTTTCCATTCACAAAAGATTTAAGATATTCTACAATATCAGGGTACCATGTAAGTTTCCCTCATAGTCTTTTTCCCAGTTTGGATTTACATCTTTAGCCACAGATCACTTGCTTAATATCTATATCTCATTCATGTTACATGCTTATCGACTGAAGAAATGAATGAGTGAATTTATGCCAAGAATTTCTGGCCCTGAAGGTGCTTGTAAAACAAGGACATACTTAGTTTCAGGGACCTATGTCCCTACCTCTTTCTCTTCATTACTAAACCAAGTGAAAAGAACTATCTCTGAGTTCTGATGAGGCTCTGACTTCTTAGAAACTGTATGACCTTGGGCACAGAGGTCACAACTTTTCTAAGCTCTGTTTTCCTTCCTATATAACTACTAGGTTAGTTTTATGATCTTTCAAGTCTCCTTTTTTTTATTTTTGTTTTTAAACATCCTTGGTTATTTTTTCACAGTATAGGATTTCTGCTGGCAGGTGTGGTTACCATATTTTCCCCCACCACTGAAGTATCCACAGTCCTCCACCACACTGCACCACGTCCTCATCCCCATCCCACTTTTCCCTCCTCCTCCTCTCTCCCACCCTCTCCCACTCCCTTCCCGAGAGTCTCAGATCCATGGTCTGCTTTCAAGGGTCAGTCTTACAGTTTGTCTTTGTCTGATCCTTTGTTTAGTTCCTCTAGATTCCACAAATAAGTGAAACCATCCAGTATTTATCCCTCTCCTCTGGATCTCCTTGTACTCTACTGTTCTATTTTATTTTTTGTCCTTTGCTCTATCCAAAGAAGAGTAGATAACACTGAAGATCTGCACAGGTTCAGAACTCAATAGTGTAGAGTTAATCTATGGGAATGAACTAGCTCTCTGAGAGAGAAAGATATTCAGAGGCTGAGACGTGCTGAGAGGTATAACCGTGAATTGGCAAAGAGGACTAACAGGCAAAATCAACACTCTTCTACCTATTAGCTTTGTTTGTGATCTGAGCCAAAAATTCCATCTCCTCTGGGCTTCAGTTTCTTTGTGTATAAAATAAGGACAGTAGTACTCATTTCAGCTGCTCTATGTGATATCATAAAGATCAAAACAAATGAGGCAATGCAAGTGAAAATGCTTTGTAAATTATAGTGTGCTATATAAGTTTAAGATGATTCTATCATCATTAATATAAACTCATGATATTAATATATTATAAAGCCAAAACAAGTGAACAGTGCAATGTTGGTATATAATAGGCCAATGATTAGAAAAGGAAAAATCCATAAGTAAATGCAGGAAGTTTAAATGCAGGAATTCTCTTTCACAGATAAAACTTTTATAAAGTAAAGGTAGTAGTATCATACATTGGTGAGGAAAAGTACAATTTAAAAGTACAATTTAACAAGCAGGTTATTGGCAAGCCATCTGAAAAATAAAATGTAATTGAATTCATGTCTCTTAATTACAGGCTAAATTATAGAGACCAGCGATTTTAATATAAAAGTAAAATAAAATTTCTAGGAGAAAACATGGGGGAAATACTCTATAACTAAAGTGGGAAAAGGTCTTTGTAACCATGATTCAAAATCTAGAATTCAAAATCTCATTTTATAAAAATCTTCAGCAAAAATGCTATAAGCAATATAAAACAGATAAAAATTCATACACTAGGCATAGAATCATTTTTCTGATAGATAAAATAGCTTTTGAGAACTAGAATAAAAATGAGGGAAGATTAGATCATAAAGAAAGAAATGCAAAAGGCTACTAAACGTATAAAAAGATGTTCAAGTTCTCTCATTCTAAAAGAAATGCAATTTAAAACTAACCTGAGATATCACTTTTCACCTTTCAGAATGGCAAAAGTCCAAAAGTTTAATGCACACTCTGTAAATTAGGCTCTAGGAAACAGTCACTCTCAAATAATATTGGTAGAAATATAATTTTTATGACCCTTATGGAGAGAAGCTTAGCAATATCTCAAAATTACCAATGCAAACAGCCTTTGACCTAGCAAATCTAATTAGAGGTATTTATCCTACAGATGCATTAAAGATATAGAAAACGAAATGTGTGCAAAGCTATTCAAATCAGCATTGTTTGCAAGAGTGAAAAAAGTAAATTTTAGTCACATGCAGTTTGTAAAAAAAAAACAGAATATCAACAGAGAACTAGTTCAATAAATTGTTATTTTTTAAAATGCTATCTCAGTATGCATCAATATGGAAAGATTACCAAGATAAGTTAACAAAATAGTTTGGAAGAGTAAATATCATATGCTACCTTTTGTGTAAAATGGGGGGGAGTCTATAGTCATACTTGCTTGAGGATGAATAAAGAAACACTGTAAAGATATATAAAACACGCTGTCTGGATGAGAGATAGGGTGGGAAGACAAACTTAGAAACTAGGAAGGTGACACAGGAAGGCTTGAGGGAGACATCGCTCCATCACTGTTCATACCTTTTGGTTTTGGAACCCTGTGTACCTATTTGAAGCACTACATTTAATAAAAGGATCAAAAGAAAATTAAAGTTCAGGGGATACAAAGGAAGCAAAGAAATGCAAGAGAATGAAAAGCCATGGAAAAAGACATAACCAAAAGGCTAATCTGAACTGACAGCCTATATGGAAAAGGTAAAGCCAATCAAAAAGGCAAGAGATGCTTTCACCCCATGTCCAGGAGCAGAAAATGCTGGAAGAAGAAAGAAAGAACATTTTTAATAAATTTCCACAGTGTTTCTCCTGTATTGACAAATAAGGGAGAATAACACAGTCAGCCAAAGTGGGCAAATTACTTTAAATCTTTCAGACAGAAAGAAAAAAAAATCTGTTGCTGTATTTCTGTGACCATAGGGGGTGAATTTCATGGAGCAGGCTCCCATACTGTATGAAATAACAAATTTCTCCAAAGGAGTCTTTTGTAGTGCTTATTTAAGCTATCAGGAAAGTGAAGAGTCTTAAATGACAAGTGTGTTTACATATTTAATTTTTGTGTAACATTAGAACCATAAAAGCTCTCTCTTTAAGATGGGGAATATGTGACACATGCAGTTAATTTCCACATTAAATTATTGAATGAAAAATACACACATTATCCATTGCGACTCCAGGATTAGGTCAGGTCAAATTTTATTGCTTTTGGCCAAGGGCTTTTGTACGACTTATAAGGCTAAGAGCAGGTACAGTGTGATCTTTGGTATAAGTTATAGAGTTAGAATGAGGTTCTGAGTGGGAAAATACTTAGCATTTCAGAGGTAATTTCATGAAAGTCATCATGAGACTAGCACATCACTTGTTGATTTAACTGGAACTTTATAAGATCACTTTAGCTCTGGTTTCTGAAACTGCCAAGGTTCATGTATCCGCCTGACAATAAATAACCAGCCTTTTCTAGATTGGTCTGTAATGGATGCTAATTTGAATTACCCCCAAGAAGTTTCTGGCAAGGGACCAAATAAATATGGCAAGGGAAAAAAGGGGGTGGAAATGTTGATGTTGATGGAAATGTTCCAAAAATAAATATTTGATGGGCTAAAGGTGTCTGATAGTGTCTGCCTTCAAACCTGGATGTGGACCTCGAATCTGGAAGAGGTTTAACTATTCCATCAGAGTAAAGAAAATTTGTATCTGAGGAAACACAGAACAAAGTGCTATCCTTATATTGATTTGTGAGAAGAATGTAGACGTCGTAACAGCAGTAGAAAATATTTATTTTAAAATATTTTAAAATATTTATTTTAAAATATTTACTTACTATGTGCCAAGCTAAATGTTTCATATATATTATCTCATTTAACTCTCCCAACAATCTTATGAGGAAAGCTTTACTCTTCTCATTTTGTAGATGATTAAAATTAAGAAGTTGCCCAAGGTATACAATTAGTGATAAACCCAGGATAACTATCCTCCAAAGAGCATACTCGTAACATCATATTAAGTCTCCATTCATATTAAAACATATTCAAGCTTTTATTGTTCTGCAGTGGGTTAGAGATTATTTATGATCAATAATTTTTTTGTATTTGCTTATAACTTTTAAAACATAGGATTGAACTAATGGGGATCCAACCAACCCCAGCTCAGAACTGCCAAAAATTCAGAGAACTAAAACTAAGATAGAAACACTTTCAAGAAACTAAAACTAAGCTCAAAACACTTTCAAGAGACTTTCTGGCTACATTAACTGAAAATCATGCAGCTACATACATCTGTATCGGAAATAAGTTAAACTAGAAAAATCTTAGAGTCAGATTTCAACAACATGTTTACCCATGTAAATGCTTTCCCTAGTAACCACAACCACTGCAACTGTTTTCAAAATGAAAATATTTTATAAACAATAAATACTTTATTAAACAATAAATAGCTACATATTTAAGTTCCTTATATTGGTTAATTAATTGGCCTTTCATAATATCTGGATGTTTTCATGAAAACTATCATGCATGTTTATAAGAGCTTTACCTTCCTATGCATATTTGTTAATCACATTTATTCCATTTCTTTTCTTTGAGACATTCTAGCTCATATTAGGAACTAGCAGAAGTATAAATTGCTAGTAGTGGGTTAGGATAAAGACACCTATTAACATGATGGGAGCTTTATATGAACTCACCAGGGATACTGTCTTGTATTATCTTAGTGGTAGAGCAAGGGTACAATCAGATTCTTTATTTTCAAAACTGCATTCAACTTACAGAATTGTAAAAAAAAAAAAAAAAAAAAAAGAAGAAGAAAGATATACGAGGGATCAGCGATTCTAAGGCTAAAATACTGGTTAGCAAAAAATTTTGGTTCTATTACCTACTTCAAAAATATTTATGCAAAAAAAATATTTATGCAAGGTGAAAATGGAAAACTAAACTATGATGCAGCCTGTGATGTTGGCCGCTTTCCTAAATATGAAGGTCACGAGCGCTTGAAAGATCAGCATAGCAGATTCTGTAGAGATGGTTAAATTGATACCAAAACAAAGGTTCCTCATCCCCTTTCAGACTGAATTTGACTAAAGGAATTAAAAATGACTAATAGCTGGGGGATGGTAGGATGACATGAGATCACATTACTTAGAAACACAGAAAGGTAAATGCTTTTAAGATTTTGTTTAAAGTCTGTATCTTAAAATGTATTTCTCCATTTTATGTGATTCCAAAGAAGCAGCTAGATTGCAGTAATCTTAAAATCACATCCAGGACAATTTGCATACCCAGGACAATTTGCATTTATAGGAAGATGGAGTAGACATACTTTTCCCTATTCCCTCTGTTGTTAAATACAAATAAAAACAACGATATGGTACATAAAACAAGTTTAAGTGGACTCTAAAAGGTGAAGAGAAGAAGGCACACTGTCTAGAGAGACAAGACCTAGAAACAACAAAGGTGACTTCCCTGGGTCTTCAATTTTCCTGATATATTCAAGAATGAAGAAGCTGGAAACCCAGAAATACTAAGGTTTAAAGACAAATAAAAATCTAAGAAGCACTCTCTCAGGACCTCCCCTGGGGGTGCAGGCAGTTGAGCACTGCGCTGTGAAGCTGTCTGCAGCCTCTGCAGCGCTGGTTCGATCCCAGCCAGCCGGCGAAGGTCCCACATGGCACAGCAGACCTCTCCTGTCTCGCCCACTGCTCCCCTCAGCAGTGTATTTCAGTCAATCTGCCTGTTCTGTTCCCCGCTCTGTCTCTGGTGGATCCTCTCACCCTCCCACGCATCTGGCCTGTACCCTGGTTCCTAAATAAACAAATCAATCAATCAATCAAAAAAAAAAAGAAAAAGAAAGAAAAAAAGAAACACTCTCTCACCCAGCAAACCAGGAGGAAAGGGGCAGATTATCAAGACAGAAAAAGTTCAGAAAATCATGTCTTTACTCCATCCAGACATCACAGAAAAATTTGTGACATCATTTCACTCCTGGCAACAAAGGCCCAGTGAGGTAACTATACTGTAATGCCTAAATACTTTTGCTTCATGGAATCAGATATGGCCAAATAAGAATTTCATCCCCAGTAACAAGTTCCTATCCTTGCCCCTCCCCTGTGCAATCAGAAGAGGTCTAGTGGAGGTGGGAACTTTTACCTTGCTCAGTAGTAATGAGGTCACCCTCACCATGGCATCAATGGAGACCACATGGGAGTGGGAACTTCTTTTTTTTTTAAGATTTATTATTTTTATTTATTTATGCTTATAAGAACCGGGGTGTAGGCCAGAGTTGTGGGGTATAAGAGGATTCACCAGAGACAGAGTGGGAAGCAGAACAGGAATATTGACTGAAATACACTGCTGAGGGGAGCTGCGGACAAGACAAGAGAGGTCTGCTGTGCCATATGCAGGTTAGCTCCCTGGCTGGGGATCAAACTCAGGCCATGGCAGTGATGATGCTGAGCCTTAACCCCCTACACCATCAGGAAGGTCCCTGAGCTGGAACTTCTATCCAGCCCACTGGAAATGAATATCCCCCATGCCTCAGGTATCAATGATAGCCAACTGGGGAGACTGAACTTCTACCTCAACCTGGCAGTGATGAGGAAGAACTCCCTACTTCTCCTTCTAGAGTGATGTTTTAAAAAGTCAGCTCAAAGAAAGTTTAAAAAATATGGCAACTTTCATAAAAATATGAAAATGTCCACTTTTGAGACTCACTCATAAAAGTAAGAACCTGATGGTCTCAAACTAAATGAAGGGAGACAAGTAATAGGATAATAAAGATGTTAGGATTTTCTGGCACTGTCTTCAGCGGTGATAAATGATAAATATATGTCAACAGGCAATTACAAACATGGTAGAACTACTGGAAAAAACAAGGTAATAAAAGAAAGCAAAGTAATAGAAAGTCATAGCAAAGAAATAGAAAGGCATGAAGGAAAACTAAATGTCAACTCTACAATTGAAAAATGCAATAACAGAAATATAAAGTTTGGTGGGTATGTTAAACTGCTAAATGGAGAAGAGAGAGGAAAACATTTTTAAAGAACTGGAAAATCAATAGAAATTACTCAATTTGAAAAGCAAAGAGATGGGCATCCCCGGTGGCGCAGAGGTTGAGCGCTGGGTTGCGAAGCTGCCCGCAGCCTCCGAGATGTCAGTTCGATCCCCGGCTGCTCCCCGGCCACCGGCGAGGCTCCCACATGGCGTGCAGACCTCTCCTGCCGCCTGCTGCTCCCCTCAGCAGTGTACTTCGGTCCTTCTGCCTGCTCTGCTCCCTGCTCTGGCTCTGGTGAATTCTCTCACCCTCCCGCGCTTCTGACTGTGCCCAGTGTTTGTCTAAATAAATAAATGAATGAATGAATGAATGGATAAATAAATAAATAAATAAATGTAAATCTTAAAAAAAAAAAAAGCAAAGAGAAAATAGATTGGAAAAAGTAAACAGGAGTATGTGGGGTGATAGCAAAAGCTTTAAAACTCATGTGTTTAGAGTACCAGGAAAGGACAAGAATGAGGGAAGTGTCAAAAAAGTACTCAAAGAACTAACGACGAAAAACTTCCCAATTTTGGGCCTCCCCTGGTGGCGCAGTGGCTGAGCGCTGGGCTGCGAGGCTGCCCACAGCCTCTCCAGCGCTGGTTCATTCCCCAGCCGCCGGCGAGGGTCCCACAAAAAAAATAAAATAAAATAAAAAAATAAAAAAAAATTCCCAATTTTGACAAAAGACAAAAACCTACAAAATCAAGTTGCTGAGCAAGCCCCAAATAGGAATAGTCAAAATAAATCCACACCAAGACACAATATTGTCAAATTTCTGAAAACTAAAGTCAAACAAAAACTCTTGAAAGTAGTAAGAAAGACATCTGATCTGTGGAGAAAATCTATTCAACTGACAGTGGATTTCTTATTAGAAATCATGGAGTTCAAGTAAAGGAGGAACGATATTTTTTAAGGGCTGAAAGAAAAGAATTGTCAACCAAGAATCCTATGTTCAGCAAAACTACCTATTAAAGTATGAGCAAGGATTTTTGTTGTTGCTGATATGGACATGACTTTTTAAAATTTAGATTGAAAGGCAAAGGAACTAAAATAGTTATAGTCATTCTGGGAAAAAAATTCATAATAAAGTGGTGGAGGAATTAGTGCACCCAATTTGAAGACTTCTTGTATGATTAATCAAGACTGTGTAGTACCTATGAAAGGATGAATACAAAGATCAGTGGAAAAGAATATATCCAAGAAATACAGTCACACAAATACACCCAGCTGATTTTTGACAAAGGTACAAAAGCAATTCAATTCAGGATAATGTTTTCAACAAATGATGTTAGAACGATTATCCAGAAGCAAGAGAAGAGGAGGAATAGGAAGGGTACCTTTACCTTAATTTCAAGCCTTGTACAAAAAAATGCAAAATATACTGTGGACTTAAATGTGGAAGGGAACAGAAGAAATAAAAATTAATTGTTGGTATTGCTCATCACTAGGAAATTTTTCATTTGCTTTTTATCTCTGTTACTGTTTTGTTCCTTATTTCAAAAACAGATTATTTTCTTCAAATCTATATAAGTAGTCCACAAATGGAATGATTTCCATAAGTAATGATTTTAAAACTATTGTGGGAATGCCTGAATTATATAGGTTTCTATAGGAAGAAAACTTCAGTTTAAAGTTTCCTCTACTTAAAAGCTTTTTCCTAGTGGCTTTTGAACAAATCCTGGTCACTAACTGTTCCATGATAAGGAGATCCACACAGAAATTCATCAGCATCTCTTTACATGGAACTGAAATACTCTTCATGAGTTAAGCAAAGTTATCCTCAGATAATGACATTACTCTTAGTATGTTTAATTTTTTCTAAAGCACAACTTTAATAAAGGAAAAACAGTCACCATTCTTTTAATGCAAGTAGTCACAATTCCCTTCTTCATTCATTTGAATTTTTTCCCTGTTTCTCTACTTGGTAGCTGTGTGATCTCGAGCAAATACTTAACCCCTCTGGTCTCAATTTCTTCCTAAAATAGAAAGGCAAAGTTTCTATTGTTTTCAAAGTCATAAAAATGGATCCACAGTTACTTAACTACTATATCATTTTAACTAAAATAAATAAGACCACAACAACCATTCAGCAGGAGGTAATCAGACCAGTTTTTAGAGCTGAAGTCCCAAATGACAGATTTAACCTTTTCTTTACCCTGCCGTATCACCTTGTTATAGTGGGAAACATACTGGAATTCTCCATAGTCCATGTTCTTTCTCTAAGGAGTTAGATCTTCAGACAGTTTTATCCATGCAACAGGAAGAGCACTTCCTAGAGGCTTTACCTTTCCTACATAACTATTTCATTGAATCAGGATACCTCTGCTATGTCAGCCAGGGCAAGGGACTCTAAAATCTAGCAAATTATATGTAAGTGGTTTTCACTTGATTGGCTCTCACTACCTAATAGAAATAGCTTGCTAAATCTTTATCCTCTGATCTCAAAGAATCAAACCAACACAAATGCATTCCTTGACTTTGTTAATTCCTTAGCAAATAACAAAGAATTTACCATTACAGTGTCAAATAGGTTCAACTATTTAAACATAAAAAGTTGCAAAAGCTTTCCCAAATAAATTTATTTGATCATCTTTATTGGTTTCTAGCAATGTCCTTTTAAATGGTGTCTACCTTTCTTTTCTGATAATTTTATTCTTCCATGTCTAAATAGTCAAATCTGTTTGGCACTGTGGTGGCAAAGCCTTTGGTATTCAGTAAAGAATTAACAAAGTCAAAGAATGTATTTGAATTGGTTTGGTGTTCTTTGAAATCAGAGAATAATGCCTTATGGAGCTTTTGCGCATATTGTCTGATCTAATTCTGTAAAATCATAGTCCTGCCTCTGAATGACATACAATGTTGTAAACCAATGTTACTTCAATTAAAAAAAAATTACCTATGGAAAAACTGGTGAAATCTGAAAAAAAAAGTTGGTATTTTAATGGTCTTAAAAGATGACCCTTTGTTTTATAACATTAACTGTAAAATAGTGATAGTAAGAATAAAACAATAAGATATAAAAATTAAAATATATAAAATAAATTTTAGGAAATAGTTTTACTTAAAATGATGTGGTAAGATTTAAAAAGCTACAACATAATGTTAAAATACTAAGAACCATACAAAATATGTATAATAAATAAAAGAAAACACTAGAATTCTGGAATTTAACAACCAAAGAATAGCGGAGGTCATCTGATTCAACGTGTTTGTTTTTTTTTTTTTTTAAACTGAGGAGATGGAGACCCAGATTGGTGAAGGAACTACTTGTGAGGGCCACAAAACTATTTGGCAAAGCCAAAACAAAAATCCTAGACTCCTGACTCCTAATTTACTATTATTTTACTTCCCAAGCAAAAAAATCACCAGAAACCATGGAGAGGCCTGAAGCCTATCCTAAGAACTTCAGGGGTTAATTTACCTAAACCATAATCTAAGCAATTTGTAGAACTGAAGTGAGATTTCTTGAGTTTGCAGAAGTTGAGGATTTTCAACAGAGGAACGTCATTCAACTCTGATCTCCCTGGGATTAGAGTAAGTACCATGTCAAGAGCTTTAGACCCTTGCTACTTCCACTGGCATCAGAGTTTCACACCTCAACCCTTAAATCCCTTCACTTCTGGCTAGGGTGGATCATGAGAACCAGAACTGAATTTCCAGACAGCTGGTCAACACCCTATCAGTACATGGGAGTAGCCCACTGCCCACCCCCATTCCAGGACCCTGACCATGATTATAAGAAACATCAATTCAAGCGCCTGTTTTTTCTCTTTATATGCATTCCCTGTAAGCATAGCCAACTTTATGTGGTGATGACTACACAGGTCCATGCTACTTAACATTCAGACAGTCTTTTCACAACTTGACCACATTTCCGTTCCTTCCAGATTCATCTCCTACCATTTGTCATATTGCATTCTAAGGCCAAAATCACAAAATCTTACCTTGGACATCATTTAATCTCATGCCTTCTTGCCCCTGCACACGTTCCCTCTGCATTGCTTGCCCTTCTGCCTTCTCCCAACAAAGAAACTGGATGGATGGATGGATGGATGGATGGATGGATGGATGGATGGATGGATGGATGGATGAAATGAATAAGGGAATGATTGGATATAATTTGAGGCTCACTAGAAAAACCTGTTATCTTAAAGTTCATATTTAAAGAACTGAAATTAAACCTTTACTATTTGAGTAGTCTCAGCTTTCCTATTGGATTACACCTGTGTTGTGATTATCCACTACAAAGTATATAGCAAATGGTTTTAAATAATAATTACAATACTGAAGTTGTAGTGGTGACATTGGGCCATGTTGGCAAAATTTTCTTCTTTTTTTTTTGTTATAGAGAACTCAATGTTACTCTCATTCATTTGCATTCTAATATACTTTTTAAAGCAAAGGAAGTGAAATTATACCTAGGGTGCAGGCAACTGTGCATAAACCTGGATGGAAGTGCAGCATACTGGGGAACTCACAATCCATTATGTTTGCAATAGAAGAAACAAGCTGGCAAACCTTGTAGTAGAAAGTAATTCCTGTGATGCATCTTCTAACTCCCCTTTTTAAAACCAAAATGTATTGGGGGTAACAAACAAATATATGATTAAAATACATTATTGAAATAGTCTCAGTGTTACTAGCCATTGCTCATATTTTGATGTAATTTACCTTTTAATGTGTCTTCAATTTTTAATTCCACTATGACATTTGGGTTCAGATAATGGATAACTGGATAATGGAAGAAAGCAGAAAGGCAAATTTGGAAGTTTGGCACAGTGATGTGAAAAAGTAGGCTTATGTAGAGTCAGAGACAAGCAGACACTGTTCTGGAGAGAGAGAGATCCCGGAAAAGGTAGTTATAAGGATCCAAGGACGACTCTGAACTGTTTCACAATCTTTCTGCTCTCATTCATTTGATGCATATTCAATGCAAAGGGCACAATCCCAAGAACTCAGACTCTAGAACACTGGTTCTAAGCCATTTTGGTATCATTCTCTCTCCGAAAAGCTCATGGCCACGATGGCTCTGTCTGCCAGGAAAAACATAGAGCAATTTTTTTAAATGCATTTATGCACATACCCAATATATTTTGTCTACAAATTGACAACTTCTGAGACCAAGTCTTAGTTCATGAACTCAAATTCAGGACCCCATTAATATCTGCAGATCTTCTCAAACTTCATCAAGTATTTTTCATATGATTATGTCATTTTACAACTCAATGAAGCAAGTACCCTCTCATTTTACTCATGAAGAAATAAAACATCAACCAGGTTTATCAGAATATAGTCTCTATTTTTATCTACATGGAAAATGTCTGGAAGGAGAGTCTAGAACTAGTTAGTGGTTTTGTTGCCTCTGGAAACAAGAAGGAACATTGCCTTTCATGGTTTTTTGGTTTTTTTTTTTTAATTTGTGATGGCACTTGTTTTTTTAAAGACATGTATCTGCTACTTTCAAATTTGTATTTTTATCTTTTTTAATGGATAAAATGATGGGTGTACCTAGAAAAGATTCAGGAAACCCTTATCATATAAATTTGTGTATCATTTTAGAATCATTTAATTCCTAATACTAGTCAGATAATTTGTAGGTAAATTATATTCCTTAAAAGTAAATTTCTTAAGTCAGAAGAAGAAAGAAAAATACTGGATTTCAGTCATAGGTAGAATACATAAAAACAAACAAACAAAAAAAAAAAAACAAGGCAAAGGAATAGACCAAAACAAGCCCTTGAAGCCTGACTACAGAACGGAGGCAGTCGGAAGGGAGCAGGGGGTAAAAACAAAGGCAGATGGGGGATATGGTAGAGGATTATGGGTACTTGGGTGGTGGGTGTGGTAACATACATTCATAGAGATGTGAACCTACATACCTAAAATATATACACTGTTGTAAATCAATATCATCTCAATAAATAAAAAGTAAATAAATAAAACATAAATGTAAATTTCTTTGCAGCACGGTGATAATATCTTGTTAATATATGGTACTTACATTTCCAAGAATTAAATGATTTACTGGGTCTCCTTGGCCTTCAACTCACAAATTAGTTTTCAGTAGAATTACTGGATTGTGCTGTTTTATGCCAGATTTTTTGATACACTAAATACTAAAATAAATAAACTTTCACTTCTTCATTCTTAGCATTTAGTCACACCTCTTCCTCCCACTTAGACGCACATTTTCAACTAGTTCTCTTCTTTGCATGCTACTGAAATTTTTAGAAAACTAATAAGCAATACCCAGTACCTGTACATGCTTTTTAAAAAATAAAAATTCCAAGATACCCGATATTTTTTATTTTGACACTTCAAAAGATAAAAATCAATAAAGACATTTGTAAACCGATGAGCATGGTATACACCTTGATGCAAGATCTTCCCATTCAAATGATTTGAGTTAATTATGGAGTGGTGACCAGTGAGATGCTGGAAACAGCCATGACCAACTCCAGGAGGATTTTCATTTTCTCTTACAAATGGAAGACTCTATTCCATAAAGGAGGTAGCCAAAACAGTAAAAT
Organism: Talpa europaea; assembly: GCF_964194135.1. Classification (NCBI taxonomy): domain Eukaryota; kingdom Metazoa; phylum Chordata; class Mammalia; order Eulipotyphla; family Talpidae; genus Talpa; species Talpa europaea. The sequence goes on along the minus strand of NC_140074.1, from coordinate 111,368,547 downwards.
TAGATCTAGTGTCTGTCTGGACTCTGCCTTTTGCTTTCATTTACAACTAGAGCTCAAAAGCAGATAGGTCTGGTGACGCAAAAGTAAAAGAGCCCTCCTCCATAATAACCCACTTTCCTGGTCCAGGACTGTAGTTGCTTGGGTTCCCAGAGTCTGTCCCGATTCTAAGAGGCCTAAGTCAAGAGGGGGTTCCTGCAGCAGAGGTTTCTGGAGTGACTGGCAGCACAGCTACAGTCAGATGATGTGATGGAAGCATTTGTCAATACTACCAGCAATTACTTTGAGGAGATTCATCTTGGTAACTAAGTTGAAGTAAGGGCAGTAGGCAGTGGGGGAAGAATTGTATAGAAATATCTCTGTACTCAGGTCTGCCAGACCTTAATAGGAAATCTAAGTTTTCTGTGCATAATGATGGTGGTGAATGAGCTTGGCTGACCAGCCCAAATATAACCAGCGGTTCCACACAAAACCAAGAGATGTAGACCCTTATGTCAGAGAAATGTGGTATCAATAAGAATTGAAGTCAGAGGATGTACAGCTGAACTGTGAGACCCACACCTACTAGCTAGTGGGGAAATCACTAAAGTGCTCCCTTATTTGAGCTATAGGGGTAAGAACCAACCTAGCAAAGCTGGTAAGATTTATGTGTCTTCCCATGACCTTCCCAACACCAACACCAGTCATCAAAATAAACGTGAACTGACCACGTTATTCCTCTGCTCATAAAACCTCACTGGTTCATGCAAGATAAAAACCAACTCAGCACTTCATTCAAGGCCTTTTGCATATCAGCCCACCTGTAGGGCCCCATATCTTGCTTTTCTTTGCAACAAAACACCCCTCTTTTGGGCCTCCCTGGTGGTGCATAGCACTGCACTCTGAAGCAATCCGCAGACTCTGCAGCATGAGTTCGATCCCCGGCCAAAAATAACAGTTGCTCCTGCCAGGGAGCAACCCACATGGCACAGCAGACCTCTCTTGACTTGCCCGCTGCTCCCCTCAGCAGTGTATTTCAGTCAGTCTGCCTGTTCTGTTCCCCACTCTGTCTGTGATGGATCCTCTTACCCCCCACATCTCTGGCCTGTGCCCCAGCTCTTGTATGCATAAATAAATAAATCTTTAAAAAAAAATACCCCTCTTTTACCTGATCATACACAACTATTTCAAATCTCTCCCGGGAGTGCCCTTCTGTGTGTAAATTCCTAAACAATCTTCAAAACCCAGACCAAACGTTACTTTTCCCTGTTCCATGCTCCTCCCAACTCTGTTGGTATTTGGCAATGCATCTACACTCTGTTCACCTGCTTTCTACAGGGAGCATCACATAATATGGTAATTGCCAGTATCTTTATTCTTGTGCCTGCTTGTCCTAAGAAAAGATGATCATGCTTACATCCCTGCTGCCCACCACTGCACTTTCCGATCTTAAAGATGCTCAAAAAAGTATGGGTTCTTATGTGGAAACATGAATACATGAAAGTGTTTTTTAAGATGAAAAGTATGCTTGAAATGTATAATTAAATATTGTAATAATGTTAGTATTGAAGAACCTAAGCAATAGAGAGGATTTGGTCACAGAATTTTGTATTTGAAGGAATGATATTACAAACCTTCTGAATCTAGATGCCATTTGTTTTTCCAGGACTTTTCAGAGAAATGAGTGGTTATATCAGTGGGGTGAGCCCCTTCGGGTTTACAATGTATAAAGCCCTACCCTGTACTATGGTACAGAGCTGGTGGATGGAAGAGTACTTTCATCTAACGGCTAACTGAAGATGCAGAAGGAACATCCCTCAGACTTTGTCAAAATCAAAACCTACAAACCTCTGTACCTCTATGGGTTTTTCTCTGCAGCTATTATTTTCCTTGCCTTTGAGCATATTATGAAGTTTTAAACTATGGGGAAAAGAGTCCCTGGATTTTGAGCAAAGACAGACCTGGGGTCAAAATCTAACCCTCCCATTCATTCCCAGTGTGTGGCCTTAGTGCACTGAATCTTGCAGAATCTGTGGCCTCACCTCCAAAATAAGAAAAATGCATAGCAAGGTTGTTGTAGAGATCAAATGAGGAAAATACGGAAGGAGGTATGACAAAATAAAATATTATAATACTGTAAGACATTATTGTGGTGATGAGTAGACAAGTACCAGCCACAGTCTCCCTTTCCTTTGCTACTATTACTCCATTCCTCGCTGCAGCTTCCTGGCAGCAGAAGCACAGGACCCAAATACCTTTAACTGGGCTTGGGTCTGCTTTTGCATCGAGGAGGAATTGCTCCAATCCCTAATAAGGGTGATCTATTTTCTCCTCTGCAAAGGAGAAAAATAACAGTTTCAGCAGCCCCCGTGATAACAGGGGGTTTCTTTGATCTCTTGCCACTTGCTGAGTGTTGTTTTGAAAGTTACTTAAGGATGAAAGCATCCCCCAAAAAAACCTACTGTCAAAGGGGATTTCAGTTCCCCTAAAATCCAATGGGCTCTGAAGTTTTTGCATGTGTAAAACTGAGATGCCGGACAGCTACATAAATATTAAATGAGCATTGAGATGTCAATGTTTTTATTATCATTTTTTATCAATGTTTTTATTATCAATTTTGACTAAAGCCAAGGCTAGGTACACCTGAAAAGAGAGCATGGTTTTTGATATGAACGCGATATTTGATTTGGAAAATGTTAAGTATAGAGTGTTGCTAATAGCTCTTGTTTTAAAAAAATAAAAAAGGTCCAGTATCTACCATTTCCTATAAGAGCTTGAGATGCCAAATACTTGGGTTTACATAAAATTTTGCTCACAAATGCCTCCATGAATAGGAAAAGCTGTCTCTTGGTGGTTAACAGGAAGTCAGGCAGTTTCTTCCTCCTCACAAAAGGTGACGATAATGCCAACCCCCAACTGGTACCCTGAATCCATGAACCATGGCACTAATATCCTTCTAGTCTGACTGCAACCTTGCCCCTCTCTGGTTTTTTTCCCACAAGCTACATGAATGATTTTGCTAAAAAGCAAAACTGATCACACAGGGCCTCCCCTAGTGGTGCAGCAGTTGAGCTCTGGGCTGCGAAGCTGCCCACAGCCTCTGCAGCACCAGCTTGATCCCCGGCCGCTGGCGAGAGTTCCACAAGGCACGCTGACCTCTCCTGCCACCCGCTGCTCCCCTCAACAGTGTATTTCGTCAATCTGCCTGTTCTGCTCCCCGCTCTGGCTCTGGTGAATTCTCTCACCTTCCCATGCTTCTGACTGTACCCAGTAGTTTTATAAATAAATAAATAAATAAATCTTAAAAAAAAAAGAAAAAACTGATCACACAATGGCCTGATCTTTAAATAGCTCCAAAATGCCTTGAAAAAAAAATTTTTTTTTTGGCGGGACTCTCGCCATTGGCCGGGAATCAAACTGGGGCTGCAGAGGCTGTGGGCAGCCTTGCAACCCAGCACTCAGCCACTGCGCCACCAAGGGAGGCCCTGCCTTGAAATTTTTGACACTTCTCAGCACCACACTCACTACACTGAGCTCCTGCCTCCCCGATTCATCTCTTCTCTGATTCAAGTCACACTCCCATCCCACTTCACCTCTTCTGCTCCCCAGAATCACCTTGCAGTTCACTGACCACCATGATCCTGTGCCCTTGTACATGTAGCAGCCTCTGCCTGGGAAGACTCTAGCCACTCTTGCCCCTGGGCAGAACTGCACATCCTTCAGTGCTCTGCTGAGAGCCAACCTATCCAGAAAACTACCGCTACCTCTTCCAGACTGTGGAGGGTGCCCTCACTCTAAGCCTGACCCCATCATAGAAGTTATCACACTGCACTATAACCCTGGATAGACTAATCTGCTCCCCCATTGGACTGTGATTGTCTTGAAGGCTAGGATCAGGCTTTACACAAATTTGTCTGGTGGCACAGGGGTTAAAGACAGCACTATCAAGCTATCACCAGCTGGCCAGGGAGGTGACCCACATGGCATAGCAGACCTCTCCTGTCTAGCCTGCTGCTCCCCTCAGCAGTGTATTTCACTAGATCTGCCTGTTCTACTCCCCACTCTGTCTGGTGAATCCCCGCACCTCTGTCCTATACCCCAATTCTTGTATGCATAAATAAATAAATCTTTTTTAAAAAGCAAATTTGCATGCCCAGCACTCTATAGCATCTGATTCCTAGCAGGGCACCAGTGAAAGTTTAATAAATCAATCAGTCACTCTGAGACTGTGAAAAACACAGTGGTTACTAGAGGGGAGGGAGTGGGCAAGGAAGGGGGAGGAAGGGATTAGGCAACAGTGTAATGGCACCTGACTTTGAATGGCAGGTTAGTGAGTCAGCGCAGGTTCTGAGATGGGGAGCTGTGTTCCTGATACTAAATAGTAATATAAACAAATGGTAAATCAATACAATTTGACTTAAAATAATAAAAAATAAAGGAAGTTGCTTTGACTTCTTATCCCAAATGTGCCAGAAATTAGCTGGTGTTAGATATTACAAAATATAAAATTCAACAAATTGAACTATATTTACTGAGACTGTATTATGTATATTTCCCTCCAATAAGTCCACAAAATTCCTTTCTCACTATCTATGGACCAAGAATCTCACCGCCAAGATTTAAAAATTATCCTGCTTTATTATCTTAGAATAAAAATACTTTTCAAAATCTGAAGCATTCCTCTCCTCTACCTTTACTACACTGGTTGACCTGTTTTGATTAGTTGCATAATAGCAGTCTTGTTTTTCCGATTTAACTGTGAATATGACAATATCTTCTGTATTAAATTAATTATTGTACAATTCATTTAAGAGATTTTTATTGAGAACCTACTATGTTCCAGTTACTCCTCTGAACCAAAATGAAAGGCCTGGGCAAATCAGCTTATTAAACCAATGAGCAGGCAAATGTTCAACATGAGGCAGTTTAAGTCTGAGCTACTGAATCAAATGTGTTTTATGAAGGTTTAAAGTTGAGAGACATCATATATAAGTGGAAATATAGAAACCAAAGACAACAAACAAAATAGCAGTATGCAAAGAAAAATAATTAGGTCCTCAAATAGCCCCAACTGGGGTATTCCATTGTATAGTGCGATGTGTAGCCTTTCAGGGGGGGTATGGGGGAGGGGGAAATGCACATACGTAGCTTGTAGCTTATAAATGAAAGGTGTTCTCTGGTCCTCTGACATGCTTTTGGGGTCCCCAGACTCCAAGAAAAGAAAATCCCCATGAGCATACTGAGGTTTGTGCCCTGAACATCAGCCATCTGCGCATTCACTCAGAAGCAGGCCAGGCCCAGGGAGAGGATGACAGAGCTCTTTGTCTCCCGGGGAAGCACTGGAAGGCTGCTTCTTGCTTTGATGGGAAAACCTAAAGACTGGATTTGCAGGATCAATAAGGCACCTTGTTGAGTATTTTACAGTAGAATGTGAAAGCAAATACAGAAGAACCCCAAACAGCACATTCTTTTGGTGAGACACAAAAGGAAGAGGACTGTCCCTGGCTGTTCCCAAGGTGGTCTCTCTCCCTCCCTTTTCTCTTCTTCTTTTTTTTTTTTTTTTAAGATTTATTTATTTATACAAGCGCTGGGTATAGTCAGAAGCACAGGAGGGTGAGAGGATTCACCAGAGCCAGAGTGGGGAGCAGAACAGGCAGACTGATGAAGTACACTGCTGAGGGGAGCAGCGGGTGGCAGGAGAGGTCTGTGCCCCATGTGGGACCCTCGCTGGCGGCCGGTGCTGCAGAGGCTGTGGGCAGCTTCGCAGCTCAGCACTCAACCACTGTGCCACTAGAGGAGGCCCTCCCTTTTCTCTTCTTTCCATTCCTGCTTCCTTCCTTCTTTCCTCCTCTTTCCTTGCATTCAGTTATTCATTTAGACTCTCTAACAAATTCCTTTGGATCCTGAAGCTCACTCTTACTTTGGAGCTTATTTGTTCCCAGGTAATCCATTCTATCTGTCACTTCAGCTTAAGTGTCTCTAGCCAGAGGAGAAAGAACAGGTGAAAAAAGACATGAACCTTATTCAGGACTGGGGAAGTCTCAGAGGGGGCTATTAGAGGGGGGAGAGGAGGAAGACTTGGCATCAATGAGGTTACATAACATGAACCAGGCTCAAATTATGTGCCAGCAATTTACATGAGTCTTCTATGACTGTTTACATTGCTGTTTATTTTTTAAAAAATCAGTACTTATCTTGGCCACCACAGCCACATGCAGCTGACATGAAAATACAGAACACCTTCATGAGACTTTCAGTCCCCCAGCATCAGTACAATCCCTGTTCTGCTCCCAAAACCCCCCACCCCCGTCTTGAAACCACAACAAGGAAATCACAGTATTGGAGACAACTCTGGCCCTTGGGGAAAGGTGACAGAGGCGCCAACCAGCAGCTCCTGCCTTAGGCTCACTCAGTGGAAGCTGAATATTGCAAATACTTTCTGCAAGCTTTTCACAGTTGGAGCTTTCTTTAGCTCAAAAGACCTCAACACAGCTGTTAGTTCATTTATCACTTCCCTACAAGGGCATGGGAGGAAGGCAAGACAGAACAGGAGTTCAAATCCAGACTCTGCACTGATAAGGTGGGTAGCCTTGAGCTAGTCATCTAAAAGTTCTGAGCCTCAGTTCTCCATTGTAAAATTAGAAAGATATTGCCTACCATAAAGGATTACTAGAATTAAGCGAAACATTTAGAAGTGAAGTACAGCACCCCCCAAAAATATTAATAGATGCTTTCCTAGCATCCTCCAAAGATCATTAAGCATTAGCTGCCTATAAACCATTTTATTTTTCAGTTATTGTTTAACTTAGGATTTTCTTTTCATCAAAGAAATACCCTTTATAGGGGCTCCTGAGATACTCATAGCCACAACTTTCCAAGGAATATGCTGGACTCCATTGCCCCTCCTTAAATGTGCTCTCAAACAATGAAGGGGTAGATGACATAGAAAAGATGTTGTATTGTTTCTGGGGGTCCAGCTGAAAGCATGTGTTTTCTTATTTTGTCCCAGGAGCAAGAGAAAGTCTGGCATTTTATTCATTCAACAGCTATTTTTGGAACTAAATATAATTCCACACAAGTCATGTTGTTGGTCACTGGGATGGGGGTGTAAAAAAATGAACCAGATATAGTATCTTCCCTGAAGAACTTACAGAAAAATAGAATTCCCATTTACCACATATTTTTTGGATACCTACAATGTGCAGACCTATGTCTGGGTTCCCGAGGATACAGTGAGGGAGGTGGGGGGCAAGTTCATAGATCTCACATTTTCTTGGGCAAATAAGTAAACTGATAAATAAACAAGACAATCTCAGGTAATGGTAAGTATTAAAAAGAACAAAAGGATAATGTATTTGTGAGACAGGATGAGCTTGGTAGGAATAACTTGGTAAGTTAGAGATGAAGCAAAATGGGTTCACTAAAAGGACTGGTGGGTTCAAAGCAGCAAGTAGGGGCCAGATCATGACTCCTTGTAGACCAGGGGTCTGCAAAGGCTTGCCTTAAAGGGCTAGATAGTAAATATTTTAGGCTTTGAAGGCCATATGGTCTCGATTGCAATGATTCGATTCTGCCATTGAAACAATATGTAAAAAATGAGTGAGGTTGTGTTCCAAGCAAATTTTATTTATGGACACTGAATTTGAATTTCACACACTTTTCACATTACAAAATATTCTGATTTTTTTTTTTCAATTTAAAAACATTCTTAGCTTACAGGCTGTGCAAAAACAGCCAGGATGCTGGATTTGTTCTTCAGGCCTTAGTATGCCAACCCCTGTTGTAGACTATGTTAAGGAGTTTGGACTTCACTCCAAGTGCAATTACAAGTTTTCAATGATGGAAAGTACTGTGATATGACTTATGGTCTGAAGGGACTGTTCTGGCTTCAGTGGATTGGCGGGGGTCAGAACAGAGGCGAGGAGATCGGTCTGACTAGGAAACTGAATACCAATTTGTACACATTGTACATATATTGAGTATTAACATAAAATGATGACAGCTTGGATGAAGTGATAGTAATGAAGCTTAAAAAAAGTAAAAGGACATCAATTTGAAATATATTGTGCAGTAGAGTTGAAAATACATGTGCATTAATCTTTATAGTATAAAGTGGAGGGTATTCATGCCAGAAAGGATGGCAGGGAAAATTACTCAGGGAGGGCCTCCCCTGGTGGTGCAGCGGTTGAGTGCTGGGTTGTGAGGCTGCCCGCAGCCTCTGCAGCGCCCTTTGGATGCCCAGCTGCCAGGCGAGGGTCCCACATGGCGCACAGACCTCTCCTGCCGCCCGCTGCTCCCCTCAGCAGTGTATTTCATCAGTCTGCCTGTTCTGCTCCCCGCTCTGGCTCTGGTGAATTCTCTCACTCTCCCGCGCTTCTGACTGTACCCAGTGCTGTATAAATAAATAAAATGAATCTTTTTAAAAAAATTACTCAGGGAAATCAGAGACTAACAGGGCATTGAAGGAGCCTGAGCTTTCCACATGAGACAGTTTTTGACAAGAGAAGGTGGGCGAGGCATCTGCCTGGAACAATGACTTGATTCCTGAGAACTTGCATGGTGATGGAGGAAGAATTCTGAACTGAGAATGGCTTGACCTATTTAAGCCTTCTGTCCTCATCTGTAAAAAAACAGTTCATAATGTGAAACTGTAAGCTTCTTGAGGTCAAGAACCATGTCACTAGCTTCTCCATATTCCCACAACCTAGCTGATCAGTCATCTAACATCAATCGAATACTTGTTTATAGACCTACTATATTATATGCTATGGCATATGCTAGTTGTTTATAAATATATAATATATATTCATATACATTCCTAAAGAACTACTAGTATATGCCCTATATATAGTCCTTAAACAGCTACAGGGTTAAAGATATGATTGCACCAACAGGTACAACAGGAACAGTATTTGGTGCTCCAGAGATAGAGCAGGGACTTAATGTTACCTTGGGATCAGAGAAGCTTTATGTGCAGAAGGGACATTTATGTGCAAACGTGACCTTTACATTGATTACTGAGGGAAAAAGAGAGAATAATGAATGAAATGAAAGTTGAAGAAAGGAGAAAGAACATTTCCAGAAAAATGAACAGCAGGTGTGATAGAGAAAGGAGCCTGACATGTTTAAGGATCTAAATATCAGAGTGAGAAAGAGAACAAGTGGACATCATACAACTGAAAACAGAAGATGGAGAAAGCCTAAGTCACCCAGGGCCTTGTAGGCCTGGAAAGGAACAGAATTTTATCAGCAGCTTCAGGAGAAATTAGAGGTGACCTCTGGGTTCACATAGACTTGACTTTCATTCCCACTCCTGACGCTTGTTAAAAGGGCAGAATTATTGGGTAAATGATTCCTCTTATGTTGCAGAAGTATTAGGAGAAATAAATGATAAAATTATCCATCCAAGAACTTGGTAGGTTTTCCTTCCTTGGATTACAGAGCAAGTGCAGGGAGTACTGTGAAAGGCAAATTCCAGTTAAGTGGCCAACTAAAGAGTCCTTATTTTATAGATCACAAGGAGCATAATGGGACTATGAAGATTGCCCCCCCTCACCCCACTATGTACATCCACACATAAGTCAAACCCATGTGATGAGTCCCTGCTCCACTGGTTCTTCTACAAAATAGAATGAGGTGGGTGTCTGCAGATCAAAAAGACACCGGTCCTGTCCTCAAGGAGTTTAATTCATTAAAGTTAGAATGAGGAAAGTGGGATGATAAATTGGGTGTAGTGGGGGTGGGCGGTGTGAAAGAAAAGTCAGATAGTTAGTTTCCTTCTCTGAATGAAGCCTCAGTGTCTGGCAGGAAAATTGGAATCCTTTTGCTTTTGGCCCTGTGGCTGGTTATTTTAATTCCAAGGGGGCCCAACAGGATTCAGACAGCTGTGAATTAGCCACATATCTTGGAACGTATGTGTACAAATCAGAGAGCTGATTCTTTGCTTCCCTTTAGAATTTTAAAATAGCTTGCCATAGCACTCTCCCTGCAGGCAAGAAGGGCGTCACTCCATTGGAAGCAAAACAAAACAAAAATCCCTGCATCCCAGGAAGCTTCCCCAGGAGAAGAATCTCTTCTCCAGTGGACATGGTAGTATGCCACCCAGTCTCAGAGTAAAAGTGGCAGGATGGCAGTGCCAGCCTGATCTCTAACTCATTGGTTTTGAGTACCTGCTATTATTCAGCTGCAATCTTGAAGTCTTTAAAAAGCTTATACTTTTTTAATTTATAAAAATTATTATGTGGACAGTTTCTCTTGCAAAGTGGTCTGAAGTGACATTCCACCTGGACACCTTATGGCAAAATTCGAAGGAAAAAGGGAAAGTGAGTGGTTTATCTGAATTAATGACTTGCTGTGCCTATTTTCAGACTTCAGTGTTCTATAAATGTCATTCATAGAACCTAGAAAATCATGAAATAAAATGGAATATTTTAATGTGTAATAATAATGTGTAATAATAATAATAAACTAAAATAAAGCACTTAATAACACTGATGAAGCACAGATCATCCTTAGGCATGGAGGTTACCAGCCTTCATGAGAAGGGGACTGGATATAGCCTCCCATACTCACAATCAACATCTAGGTTTCTGTTGCTCAGCTCTTGACTCTGCCATCCTTGTTGAAATCAAGTCCATGGATGCCCGCCCAGCAACTGTGTGTTGTGCCAGTTTCTGGGTCAGTCCTGGCTTGGGCAGGAAGAACTGACGCAGGGAACCTAGGCACCTGTGTTGCCCAGTGCCTGGGGCCTGGCTACCGGGCAGACCTCCCAGATGGTGACTGCTTGGTAACTGAACTTCTGCCCCAGATTCCTTCACTGTGCCACTTCTGCCGCTGAAGAGGGTTTACATACCGCATTTTTGTATCCTGGTAACAGAACGTTACCTGAATTATGCATGAATAGTCTATATCCCTGGGATACTATATCCTGCTGGTCAAGATACACTCACCCTTAGAGCATGACCTAGGATGTGTCTGGTGTATGATAGTAAATGTTTAACAATAGACTCTCTGAGAAAACAAAAAAGACTGAGTGTGTGGTGTGGGTGTGCGACTATACACACACAAGTCTATTATAAATTTTACTGAAAGAATATGAGCACATAATTTACAAATCATGATAAAATGATACTCTTTGTAAATTCCTTAAAGTCTTGACTCTCCCAAAGTACTTTTCTTTTGATCGAATGCTTGAATCTATAAGCAAACCTGTAACTGCAATCAACAAACAGGTACCATTCCCATATAAGTGCTGGTTGATATTTTTATTTACTTTAAGAAAACAAAGCAAAAATGAATAAACAAAGACATGTTGGAACTTCACTCATTCATCGATGACATAAGTGAATTCTTTGTTTTATCAATAGTCTTCAAGTATTTGAAGACTAATTCCTAATTATTTTGTGCTATTTGCAATGCCACAGAAACTGTCAACTAATGTTAAATGCATTAACATTTTCTCCATCACTCTCTTAAGTCTAGAGCCATGGCAGCAAATTTCTCCTATAAAGAGCAAAGTAAATATTTTAGGGTTTACAGACCACTTATGGTCTCTGTCACATATTCTTCTTTGTGTGTGTGTGTGTGTGTGTATGTGCATGTGCTTGATTTTTTTAAACAATTCTTTAAAAATGTAAAAATCATACTAGCCTTAGTTCTTTGACCAGACAAAATCAGACATTGAATTTGACTCATGGAACTACAGTTTGCCAATACCTGCTCTAGAAAGTCCATAAAATAAAAACTCAAGCTCTGGTTTATAACATTGCTGATTTCTATGATGTGAATATTCCCATAATTTTAGCCTACCAACATGATATATCACCAAACAGATTGGTAAGAGATGTGGAGTAGTACACCATTATCTACTATTCCCACCATACAGCACCAATAACTGCCAAAACACTGTAAAATGCAATAAAATAGGGAATGGTGAGCTATAAGTATTCCCTGTCTTTGTCTTTAATAGTTTATTTAACTTTAAGTTGATAAAATTTAACATTTAATGATGGTGATGTTTAACCTCTAGCTTGCAAAATTTCTGATACTTTAACAATCAGCTCTCAAGAGCCACCTAAACGGCCTCCCCAGTGACGCAGCGGTTGGGCGCTGGGCTGCGACGCTGCCTGCAACCTCTGCGGCGCTGGTTCGATCCCTGGCCCCTGGTGGGGGTCCCACATGGCATGCAGATCTGCCGCCCGCTGCTCCCCTCAGCAGTGTACTTCATCAGTCTGCCTGTTCTGCTCCCTGCTCTGGCTCTGGTGAATTCTCCTCCTGCGCTTCTGACTATACCCAGTGCTTGTATAAATAAATAAATAAATCTTTAAAAAAAAAAAAAAGCCACCTAAGTTAATCCAGCACCCGACTGTATTTACCCCACTGAAACATGGATTGGGGACGAACTCTGACTTCGTCCATCTCCCTGTTAGTGCCTCCTCTAAAACTGACCCTATCATACCACCTCCTCTTAAAATTTTGCCTCTGGCCTTTGTGATAAATCTGAGACTTTCCCAATTCTTAATGTTCTAGGAAAACCAGTAAGTGAATTTACTAAGGAAAAATATCCTATAACAGTAAAGAATAAAATGATTTCTATATGATCTGGGGCTTAAGGGTTATTTATATATACTTCTAACAACTCCACAAGTGCAAATTATTCAGTCTTTCTTCTCCCAAAACTGCAGAAATTACTGAAGAAGTTTTGCTTGAAGACACTGGTTTAAGTAACTAAAGACGTGAGAGATAAAGCTCCATAGATCGTATTAAAGGCATTGGGCTGGCAAAAGCTGGGCCTCTAGAAGACTATGATTCATTCAACAAATATTTCATGCTAGGTTTGAAAAGAGAGAATAGTAGTAGTAGTAGTAGTCAGTAGTAGTAGTAGTAGTCAGTAGTAGTAGTAGTAGTCAGTAGTAGTAGTAGTAGCAGTAGTAGCCAGAATCATAAAAATGATCCCACCTTTCATCTAAAAGCCAAGGGGATCAAGAGAAACTATTTAGATAAGTCAGGGTGGCGGTGGTAGAATTAGAGAATTGGAGCTGCAGTGACCATGTATTTTTTCTAATTTTATTCGTTTATCATTCACATAACTATATAATTGTGGGAGTACAACTTCACACCTCCAGACATGCACATGCTTCCTTCACCCTCCACCAAAGTTCCAGTCCCCTATCACTTCCCTCCTGCATGCCCTACTTGCTCTCTCCCTATTCCTCTGGGAACCAGTCCATTTTTCATAAAGATGACTTTGTGTGCGTGTGTGGTTGCTTGTAGTGCTTACACACTTTCAAAAACTCATACATTTAGGTTCCCTACTTCCTGGTATACGTGTGTAGCTCTATCATACGGCAGGCTAAACTAACACAGTAGGAATCTATTATTTTGTGATTGGCAGAATCTGACAATAAGTAATATAGTCCTGATTCCTACTTTGCTTTAAATGTTTTAGAAGTAGTGGGTACAGGAAGTCTTTACTAGTGTCCAAAAAAAAAAAAAATCTTTTGCCCTTAATTTAAATCATTGTTTTTCTAGGGAAATTTAATTTGGGAAAAAAATGTTTTTCTAATTAACTAGAAGACTGTGTGCTATGCAAACAATAAAGATTCTTGTTTGAAAGTAATGCATGCCCCTGCTCCTAGGACTACCAAGGGAATTTAAAATAAAAATGCAAGCGGCTCCGACCTCGTATTTTGCCAGAGCTAAACAGAATTTCCAGATCCAGAGTTTTCACGTCAGTTCCCAATTTAAAACCCACAAGTGTTGAGCGGGTTCATGCTTCAGCAAGACACATCTTCTCATCTCTAGAAATGACTGCATTTTATCTGTCTCTGGGTTTCTCGGCACGTCCCTCTCTCCCTCTTTCTTCCTCTTGTGCTATGGTTGGCCTGAAAGGTTAGAAACTGCACAATTAGATGGATCAGGGGAAGATTTCATAATGCTCTGGTGCTGGGCTGGGCAGTCTAGCCAAATTCCGTTCATTAGCTAAGGCGCCGGGGTGAGTGTGGCTAGTAAGAATGTTGTTTTGGTTCCATAGAAGTGCTGATAGTGAATAGGAAATAAACTTTTATTTTTTGGGTTCCTGAGAGACAGTACAGGCAAGTGAAGAGTCTGGGATTCTGGGATTCTGGAGGCTCATTTTTGCTCTCCGTCTCAGCTAGACAGTTTAAACAGCTTCTGTTTAAGCTTCTTTTTGACTGCAATTTTTCTCTCCTGTTTTTGCTTATTCTTTATGCACCACCATCAGATGTCTCTACCTTTGATTTTAAGAAGTCCAAAGTCAAGAATCAAGCATTTAACCCAAACATTTACCTAGCCATCTACATTGTGCTAGGCTCTATGACGGGAACTTTGGCATGAATCCAATATGGTCTTTGCCCTCAAAGAGCTTACAGACACCAAGCAGCCAGAACATTTAAAACACAAATACAAAGCAATAAAGCAAGTGCAATGACAGAGAAATATTAAAACTGCTCTGGGAAGAGTGGCAAAAGAGTTTCCCTTGGAAATTGAGGGAAAACTTTGAAAAGGGAGAGACATTAGCTGAAGCCTGTTCAAATGAAGAGGAAGATTTGGGGGGAGAGGGCAGAATATCAAATGAGAAAACAGAATAAGCAAGGAGTCCAAGTTCAAGTGACTGATGAATGATGAGGCTAAAGGGAGAACTAAGGTAGGAACTAGACAAGATGCAAGATTTTAAGTTTTACAGTATACTGCTCCTGATGTGTGAATAAGATAAAACAATGCTAGCCTTTAAGGCATTTGAGACTTCAGGGAGAACCTGAATATCTATGCATAGAAATTCCACATTAAAGTGCTCTCTTTAATGCCTTAATGCCTTTACTCTTGCATATTCACCTCTCAGAAAGCTGGCCTGAAACTGAAAGAGTGCTGTCAGCTAAAGCAGGGTGTACTAATCACAGTCCTACACCATGAGGCTTGAAATTTACCTGAGCTTTACATTATTCTCTGCTTGTGCATCCTGACCTCTGTAGTCATGGACTTTCTGTTCTTGTCACTGATTCTGTGACATTTTTCCTCACATTATAGAATTCAGTGACATTACAGACCTTGGCCTGTGGTTTATATGGATACCATGGTGGAATTCAGCTAGGACTCTCCTACCCAAATGACTATATTTCTAAAGCTTAGATACAAATGAAATATTTGTTGAAATAATACAGCATCACATTGAAAATAATCACCACTATTTGAAATAAAATATAGTGAATCAC
Source organism: Talpa europaea (assembly GCF_964194135.1). Lineage (NCBI taxonomy): Eukaryota > Metazoa > Chordata > Mammalia > Eulipotyphla > Talpidae > Talpa > Talpa europaea. The sequence goes on along the minus strand of NC_140074.1, from coordinate 111,353,341 downwards.
AGTTTGAGCTAGAGCCAAATTTTAGGAAATACTAACACCTAAGTTTTGTCTGGTACCTTTCTTGTTAATTTTCAACTGCTATGAGCCATTGCATGATTAAACTCTGCTTCTATTTCCCAGACCTAAGTAGAAACAGTTGTCCTGATCTTTATCTTAAAATTATAAGTATTATATAGTTTTAAACTTCATAATCATGGCTCCAAACCCTTCAGGGATTTAGAGCAGACTTATAAGTGATTTTCTCATGGCTTTAATATTAAGTCTTAAAACTACCTACACTTAATTTTCCAGAGAGACCATGCTAAGTTGCCTTCTTAGAATTCCCAGTTGGCAACCAAAGTAATTCCTGCTCACTCTCCTGTTTCGCTCCCTAGTTCTTGAAATGATCAGAAGTGCCTTTCTTCGTGTCAAAAAACTCCACCAACCCAAGGAAATGCATAGAGGGGAAAGACTGTTGGTTGCCCCAGAATAGACTGGTCATTCCAATATAGAGAATTTATTTTCTTCTATGTGAATGTGCTCTTTCTCTATCTCCTCTCCCTTTAGTACCCAGATGTGTTTTAAAATATAATCAGTCTTAAGTACTTGAGTCTTACTGACTCTCAAAGCAGGACCACACCTCCTTAAAAACCTACTTCTATTTGTTTTCTGTTTTTTTTTTCCAAGAAATTAGGCCCTTTATGCCACCCCTTATAACCCTAACCCTAATCATGCTTTGTAAAACATATTTCAACAGAACATGAACAGCTTTGATTCAAAAATAGTTTCTTCAGAATTTTATAGATGGTATCTTTGATCAACCTTTTATTAATCACTCGACAAAAAATCTGGTATTGTTCCTACTAACCCCTAGGTCTCCCTTTGGGACGTCATACTAAATCCTTTGCCTTAATCAGAAACCCTTGACACTCAATCTTTAGGTTGGAGTTCCACCATTCTGTCAGTTATGCTTGGCTCAATGGTAAACAAAGATATTTTTGTTTCCAGAATTTTCCTATTTTCTTTACTCTTTATAGATGTCCTTGTAAATTTGCTACTGATTTTCATTTTTGTTTGTCATAACTCCCTCAATGATCTCAGTTTTTTGTTTGTTTAAGCTCAAATTATATGCAATATTATTCTCTGTTTACAAACCTTCTCCAAGTTGACTTTTGGAGACTTGGCTTCTTTAAGAAGAAGCCAATACATACATACATATATAATATATATATTAAAATACATATATATACACTAAAATCATATCCAGTGTGTATGTATATGCATACATATATAACACATGTATTAAAATACACACATATGCACACTAAATACATATTTAGAATATTAATTTGTTTAGGACTAATTTTTAGATTAACATATAACCCTAATCATTTGATTCTAAGTAGATTTTACAATATTCCTGAGAATATCAAAAGGCAAAAAAACTGGAGAAGGAAGAGATTCAGATGGAAGAAAAATATCTCCATGGTGGAAAACCAGTCTGCTGTGTGTGTGTGTGTGTGTGTAAATCAAATACATAAATATGTGTGTATACATACACATATATACATAAAGATACATATACATGTATATGTTTATACATATATATACATATTTCTAAAATATTTAGTAAACATCATACCAAGCACACACATCCTAGAAAGGAAAAAAAAAATCAATGAAATTTTTATTGTCAAGTTTCTCACAATCAAACAAAAGATATATACAATAAAGTAAAATGTATCTATAATAAATCTTGTTTTATATGAATAGAGGACTTTGGGAGCACAGAAACAAGTGTATTTACTTATTGCTGAAGAATCTGAAGTTGGATTTGCTAGGTCATAAAGGATTAGAGCGTTTCACCAAGGAAAGATTAGAAGATGAGCAAGAAACAGAGGCAGAAATATACAGAATGAAGAGGTAACAAGTACCGAAGGAACAGAGATTTTACTTTGGTTGATGGCAAGGTATGAGGACAGTAAAGTAAGGTTGGGACCAGGTTATGAAGGTCTTTGAATGTCTTCTTAAGATCTCATTTTATTTTGAAAACAACTGAACTCTATAAAGTTTTAAATAGAGAAATGAAATCAGTTATTTATATTTTAAACTTATAATTTGGGCTTAAGGGTACATTAAGAATGAGAAGGACAGAAAAATCAAGGATAGTTAATCAGTTGATCAATCAGGCCTTCAAACAAATCAATAGCAGAATTGATGCTAATGATTATAAAGGTCTGTTCTAGACTAATTTCAATGTGAGGGAGAAGAGAAATTTACAGAAGACATTTTAAAAGTAGAATCTATTGGGTTTAGTGAGCAACTGATTGCGAGGAATAGAAGGAAAAGAGGAGGCAAGTAGGGTCTGAGATTTGGGGTTGGGTGATTGGATGTGGGCAGTGTCATAATCCAAAATTGAATAAACAAGAAGAGAAACATATTTTGGAAAAGGGAAGTTCTTAGAGGACACTCAAGTGTACATTTGCAGGACAAAGTTAGAGTTCCAGGGGAAGTTACACCTGGAAAAATGGATAAAGTCACTAGTGAGGACAAGCATATAGAAGTAAAAAAAAAAAAGCCAAATATTAAATCCTGAAAGGTCATTACATCAAAGGGAGATGGACAAGCAGGGCCATGGAGAGCCTGGAAAGCAGATTCAGGTGAGTGGAGAGGCAGAGAAAAGGTGCAATAGAAACCAACAGGAAAGGAGTTGCAAAAAGTAGAGAAGGCCAAAGTGTCAGGGTTTCCCAAGAAAAGACATGCCAGTACCAAAGCACTAGGAGTTTGAGAGGGCAATTGTAAGAAAGTAAGCAAGTTAGATTCCCCAGTAGCACACTGAAGAGGAGCAGGGAATGAAGCACAAGACTCTAAAGCAGAGGGCCTATGTGACTTAAGGAGAACAGAAGGATTCGGGGACAATTTGGCTTAATTTTTAATTAAATGTCATAGAGAACATAATTTAAATTTTAAGGCCTAGAACTTGTCATTATGAAGTCTAAAAACATACAGACCTTGTCTTCCATAAAACAATCTCCTACTTCATTTAAGATTGCCTTAAATCCTGCCATGTGTAAGCTGTCGATTAAGACACTTTTTATTGATCATGCACAATTTCTCTCTCCTGACCATGGTGTTTCAACCAGTGGAAAGAACATAGTCTCACAGTAAATTGGGGTGTTAGAATTTGGACAAATTTAACTGTGAATCAACACCCACTTTGAGGATATCAGGTATGGGGGGCACTGATGATGAAGTCAACCACAAATCCCAAATCCTTGGCAGAAGATAAGCCAATGAAAAAAAGACTAGAAAAAGGTATCAAGGAGGACAAGAGTCCAGGGAAGAGTATGAGAACACTAAACAAAGAGAATGTTTCCAAAAAAGAGAGAAACAATATAGTGGGAATGAAAAGAGTCTTCGTGATTTGAGATGAGAACATTATCTAGACTTTGAAAGAAGAATTTCAGTAGAATGATGAAGCAGAGACCAGACTTGGAGCACAAACAGAAGGTAAGGTATTAATGTTCTCAATCAAAAAAAATTAACAATGCAGTAAGTAATTTATCTTCTACATACAATGAAGTTTTATATATAATGTGTCTTATATATATTATTTTATATACATTATATATATATAGTGTAGATGTGTCTATATACCTATATGTGTATATACATATGCGTGTATATTTAAGATGTGTTGCTCTTAAAGGATTGATTGATTAGGGTTTGATTAGGGTTGTTTTTTTTTTCATAATTATGAACTTGAGAATTATCTTTTCATCCCGATGTGAATTGTTACATGTGCCAATTATAGGCAAATGAGGATAAATTTATTGTTTTTAGAAGGATTATATACCAGTTTCTATGATGCTTCTTGATATATAAGTACATTTCATTCCCTTCTCTATCTCTCTGTCTCTCCCCCCACCCACAGTGGAATGGAGCATGTCTAAAGACTTTTGTCCTTTGGCTGGTGAAATCATCATGGAAAACCTGCAGACCCTGAGATGCACGATCACAGGGCTTACAATGGTAAATGCCAAATCCTCCTTTTAGACTTCCTATTTGCCTGTGCCTGATGTTTGTGCAGGGATTTTGGTAGCAAATGCATACTCTGGAAACAACAGCCAACACCCAGTCCTCTGGCAACAACTGCCACTCGTTAAGCGTGATATGTCTGGTATCCATAATCTGAACTCCACAAAGGAGTGAGCAAACAGCATGAACCACTTTGTAAGCTGCCATGTTCTACGGAGATCAGAAAAAGACTGGCCTCATGCAAGCCTTGAAAGCTGCTGCTCTCTGGATCACAGTCTAATCTTCAGGGGGGATCAAAGGCTCTGAGAGATCCAATTTTGACTCCCTGTCTGATGGTAAAAATAACAGCCTCATCTAACCCTCACCCCCACAGCCTCAGTTGAGATCAGTCATCAATTGGAGTCACACAATTTCCTGAGAGAAATCCTTTCCCTTGATTTAAAAAAAAAAATCTGTCCAAATATGCTTTCACAAAAAAAAAAAAAAAGAAACTATATATGGTGGCGCTACATTTCTCAGTAACCTGAACCAATTTAAACTGTGAATGAAAAACTGAAACTATGCTTATTTGTTCAACCAATATAAACTCAGAAAGTTAATTATTTAGAGAACTATAAACCATTTAAACATACAAAATACAAAAACTAAAAACACTTAGTGAGTCAGTTCAAACTGCAAGAAATCCTGTATTTCCTCCAATGATTAAAATGCAACAAAACTAGATCATCAAAATCTTTTTTAATCAAAAATTTTAAACTTAAATCAAACTGATTACATATATATGCATATATATATATATATACACACATACACATTTTTTGTTCAATTCAAATAATTAATAGCTTGGGACTTTCATCTGAGTGAGAAAGAATTTTTTTATTGTTTTTCTAAAAGGTTAATCAATTGAAAGTTATGTATAACATTTAATATGAAACCCAGCATTAAAAGGCTCTATTAGATTGCATCTCTTCAAGTTTGAACCAGCTTATTATAATAGAATTCTTGGTGGTTAGGTCACCACCACAGAATCGCGACCTTTAGGCCTAATCACATGTCTACACCAGAGGCCAAAACTGTGTATTACCAGAGCAAACAAACCCCTGAGTGGGTGGCCCCCAGAGATGCTATCAGCAGAATACTGATTCCCAACCCTATGGCTCACATGATGGAAGGGTGCCAGAAGAGAACCCTAGGGAATTTCCATTGCTCAAAAGAAAAAGTGATATGGTAATAAAAATGGAAAACTCTCCATAGAGAGTTTCTCTAATATTTGAACTAATTTTTATAGGGATTAAGTTTTTCCACTTGGTCGTCCAATGAGAGCAATGCAGACACTATCCTCATCACATAAAAGCCTGGAAGTAGATTTACACTTTCACAGAATCGCCATAACCTTGAGGTAAATAGAAACCCATTTTTAATGTTAAAATAATTAACTTTATAATATGGTAAGGCCAACATTATTAAATCCCTAGCAAGGCCTCTACAAAGATATGCTATTTTTTTTTAACTGCAAACACCATTTTGCAATTTTTGCAAGCTATGTCTTATCAAATCTGGCTTCTAAAATGCCCCTTTGGGTTCATCAAGGGAAAAAGTTCTTCAAAGCAAAAATGTAAAAGCATACAAAACATTTTAAAAGATTGTAAGCAAACCAAAACAACCCCTTAATTCTTCATATGATAAGACATTAAAGAATATAAACCTTTTTTAATAAAGGCTAATATTGAAGTAATATGAAATAATTACTTTTTAAAATGTGTGAATGAGTAAAGAATATTAATCACAGCATTATTTACTGTGCCATAAAATGTGAGAATTACCTAAATGTCCACCAATGAGGAATTGGTTAAATGATGGCATTCGCCTACTATGAAATACTACAAAAGCACTTAAAGAAAATATCAAAATCAACAAACAACTACGAACCAGAGACATTCTATGGGGGATGGGGGGGCGGGGAAAGGAGGGATTGGGGTCAAAATAAGGGGGTTGCAATTGCATGGGGAATATAAAAATAAAATTAAAAAATAAAAAAAAAGAATGCAGCAGACCTCTGATGTAGTAATCTGAACAGATATTTGTTATAATTTACTAATTTACAAAGCAAATTGATTGGCTAAAAAAGGTAAGATGGTTATGGTTGTTATCTCTGAGGAGAAAGAGGTGAAGGTGCGAAATTGCAATTTTTGGTAAGCTTTGTAGAATGGTGTGACATTCCTAATATCACCTCAATTAAAATAAATTGATTCAAAAAATTTTAAAAGTAACAATTGTATAATAATTTTATAAATGGGGGCAAGTAATAGTAATTTTAATATTTCAATTTTTTTAAAAAAGCATAAAAAAGCTAAGAGCATCACAAATATGTTTATTATCACATATAAACATAATGGTCTGGATAAGCTAGAAAGCAAAAGTATGAGTAGTGGATTTCTCAAGGGAAGTATCGTGAGTTAATCAGACACAGGAATCTGCTTCTAGGATAAAAGTGATTAAGTTAAACTCCTGATGCATCATTTTCTCTATTTCAATACTTTGCAGGGCCAACAGTATTTTGTTCAAGTCTCAGCTTATAACATGAAAGGATGGGGAGCTGCCCAGACCACGACACCAGCATACGCCTCTCCTTCTAGTAGGTGGTGGCTGTGAACGCTCTTAAATCTGTCATCGGGCTCCAACTCCACCTCCATGCTCAGGATACCACTGCCATGCCTTCCCCACTGCTTGGGACTAGCAAGATCTCTTCGGGATAACATCTGGGACACCTAATGAATGATTTCTTTGCTGAAATGTTCCCCTGGGAGGCAACTCAGTGGCATGAAAGGAGAGGGAATTTCAAAACAACAATTCCAAATTTGGTTCCCATTGTACCTTTAATTAATCCAGGGGTCTTGAAGTTACTTAAACTTTCTGATTATTGATTCAATATCTGTAGAATGGGTCTCACCGTACGCTTTCCCAGGTTTCATGGGGATTTACTGAAACAACATGGTGGGAATGGCTGATTCAAAACACACAGTTTTTTTTAGCTTTCATCTCTTCTTCACCCCCAGTGGTTACATCCACATCAATTTGAAGACAATGAAATATAGCAAATCTTACTTACATGACATTCTGTCAGAAGAAAATGTTTCTTACTAATAGGTACTTTTCTACACTCTGCCACAAGTAATCTATATTTATAGTGGTGGCTCAAAAAACAACAGCAAAAGTCTCATAATTATTTGAAGATTAATAATTTATGCCTGGTATATTAGATAACTCTATTAACCAAAAATTTTAATTAACCAGAAGAAACATCTCCAGACAAGTCATATATTTTTCTGCATAATTACCCTATTACTCTGAATTGTATTTTAATTTTTTAAAAATCTTCATTAATGTGATAGTTTAAAATGGTATCATGTTTCCTTGGTAGAATGCAAAGTGCTACATCCTTTGTGGTACACAATTAGCCATATTACACCAACTGTCATCATAAGAACATTTGTTTCTTTTTTACCCCACATTACACACCAGACAACAGACAATTATGTGCAAATATATATATACTGTAGTAATACACTGATAAAGTGAAATATCACATATAGTGGGGAAAGCAAATATCCAATATTAAGTTAATGGTTAAATAAATGTATGAAATATACATATCCATACCATAAAAGCAAACGCAAGAATTAAAAATGGAGCCAATCTTATGGGGCTGGGGGGCAGGGCGGGGAAGTATGTGTTACTGAAGATGTTCAATAAAAGGGACAGAAAAGCAAAAAAAAAATGCTAACCTCTGTTGACCTGGAGGTGGGGTGGGGGAGACCCACCCCAAATGCATGCCCCCATGCAATCTGCCTGCATTTACTTGTCAATGTCAGATGTTCCAGTTCTATGAATTTCAAATTCTGTCAGACACTCTCCCTCAGAACCCATTTGAAGTGCTTTCTCCAGATGACAAGAGCCACTGTCCAGGGCTGGGAAGAGTCACTTATTACCCAGTAATTAATGTAGCAAATGGCAACATTTTCTAAAATGGCACCTTCAATTAGTAGGGGTATCTGGCAAAAAACTAAAATCCTAACATATTATAGTTGTTGCAGACAGACAGGCCATATCACTTGGAAAGAACAATATAAAAATACTCTGGTTCTATTTATAAACAGAGTATGACATTGTGATGTAACATATATCAGTATTCAGATATTTACTAGAGGACAATGTATTCTAACATGACAGAGTAATTGGAAATTTGGTAATATGTTCCAGTAAGCTATAAAACTTTTTCTATATTTTTACAAAAGGCCTTAATGTGTTTTTATAGACTTATGTTATATGGTATGGTACATAATAAGAGAAAAGGACCCAGACAGGCTTGTCTGAGTTACGATCAGGAAAGCCCTGATATCGCCAGTGAATGTAAGCTCTACATTGTGTTGCTATTCAAGTGTCTCATTACCAGAACAGTGAACTGTATTATGTGGCACAATCTGCTCTTTTCCTACCACACTAAGTTTATTCCTGTCAGGTTCCTGATTTCTTAATATATTTTCAATTTTCTCCCTCATCCCTAAAGTCTCCTATTTTATGCAGTCGTCAGAACCTTCCAAACATCTATGAGAAAAAGTCATTCTTTCCAAAAACCTTGGCATCGTGTCCAGAGCTCACTTGGGCTGCAATTTAGCATTAGCAATTTTCTAATGTATCATAAAGTCATCAGCTCAAGCTCGCCTCTGATGTAATAGGGTCTGGCTGAAAGAGCCAGGTCCAGTGCTTCTGCCCTCACATGTATGACAGTATTAACACTCATTAGAATGTATTAGCATGTTCAGGGTCACACAGTCATTCCGCCACCCCGAAGTCTTACTCAAGCAAACAGTGTTGCTCATCTTGCCATGAGCAGTTTCGGTGCACTTATCTGACAAATGGAACAAACTCCCAATAGCCTCTGGTGGTCGCGAGAACAAAGTTTATTCTCACTGCACCCAGTGCCAGGACACTGCAGAAAGGATCAGGGACTCTTGGAGTTTGTTTCCCCAAACATTTCTAAATTTCCCAGTAAAAACTCCACCTAGCCCGTCCTACCTGAACAGCTTCTCAAAGTCACAATGCCACCAGCGTTTAGTGCGTGCTTTACTCAAATTATTTCTCTCAAACCTCAAAAACTCACAGAGAAGAAAGCTGACGTAAAGAGAAATTAAGTCACGGTTCCTGACCACAAGGAACAGAGACTACAGAAGGCACCTATGCCAATTCCCTGTCTCCAGAGTTGACCACAACTGAGCCACACCACATAGACTCCAACCAAGTTCTGACCCTCCATCCCAGAAGAAAAAACAAAACAAAACAAAACAAAAACAAAAGCACCAAAAATATGTCCATGTGTAATGAAATGAGCACTGTATAGGCAGTCATGAAACTTCATTATAGCCCCTTGAGTAATACAGAAATGGAATGATTATTGCTGAGTCTCAGACTTACGAGAGGTAAAAATGGAGAAGGTTACATGGAGATAGGGTAGGAAGGAAGAGGGATGAGAAAATTTCTGAGGCCTCCCTCTTCACAGGGAAATATCTGCTAGGGTAGCAAATGACATCCCCATACTTATTACTTGGTGAGTAAACTCTGCATCAAAGAATTTCCTTCTGTTTGTGTTACTATTTACATAATGCCTGCCATATAACATTGTGCCAGATACCTAATATATCTTTTATTTAATCCTCATCAAAATTCTGTAAGATGGGTAGTCTGCTCACTTTCCACAGTATGAAGCAGAAGCCCTTGTCTTACAGACACTCTAGGAATCAGAAGAGCCACACCCAGATTTATCTGACTCCAAATCCAGTGTTTTTCAAAATGTGTGCTGTACTATTTGGCCTTGGATGCACCAAGGTGGCATGCTTTTACCTGAATTTTAACTGTCGTGGTGTCTGTTTAAGTTTCTGAGCAAGGGTGTCTCCATATTTTAAAATAAATCTAAGGGGAGGGAGATTTGAAATTCATTCAACTAGAATTTAAGCCTCAGATACATTTCTGAACTAACTGACTTTTCTGGGAAAGAATGACTAGAATTTTTAGAGAAAGCATTTCAACTAAGAAGTTCTTTAAGTTGTTGCATTTGAAAGGCTCAGAAAGTAAAACTGGGATGGGGTGGGGGGAGATAGTGGGACTTAGGGATGGGCTATGAAATGATTGACCTACTGAAAAAAAAAAAAAATCAAGAGCTGGAGACAGCAGAATTACAATCTTGACATAAGTCCCATACGGGTTATTACTCTTGATATCATTATAGCCAAATGGAATGAAAATAGAAGGGAGAGAAAAATCTCAGTGGGTATTGCAATTTAAATTTGCCATGTAAGCTAATACTGTATATTTAGAGACTGAGCAGACAGGGTGGTTGGTGGCTCAGAGTATGTGCAGGGGTTGCTGTGCCAGCTAACCAAAGCAGACATTCATTAGAGCAAAATGTAGATTTCCATTTCTTGGCATCTAACATGGGCTCTTTCCTTGGAAAGAAATGTCAATTTGGCCAAAAGTGTGAAACCTACAATAAAAGCATTGGGACTGTGGATTTCATCTAGTCTGCACATTCTCACCCCTTTCTTTCCTATTATGGAAATCCAGTTGAGATTTGGGGTCCAGGGGAGTGGAGAAGTAGCAGGAGAACTGATTAGGACATGAGATGCTGAAAAGGAGGATAAAGGCTAGAGGAGGGAAAATTTGATTCCCAAATTCCCTAGCTTTTTTTTTTTTTTTTGACTTTCAATTACCATTTTCTCTTGCTCTAAAACTGCCCAACACAAGGAACCAACCACAATTACTGTTTTGCACAGGGCCCCAAACAATGGCAACTTCCAAGTCCTTGGCACTGCCTGCTCTCTGTGCAAGTGCTGGGTGCTTAGTCACAGTCAGTGGTAGTATGAACAGAACTGGGCTCCTGAGGCAGGGCAGGGAAGAGGCCTCCCCTGCTTTCCCATTTCACTCTGTTTGTTTCTTTTTGTTCAATAGACTGGAAAGACTATGACGACAGAGAGCCCAGACACAAGGGACAGAGTGAAGTTTTGGAAGGTCTGCTGCAGCAGGTCCGGGCCCTTCATCAGCATTATAGTTGCCGGGGTAAGGACAAAAGTCTGCGTTGGGCCATCAACTGAGGCCTCAGTGGCGCCGGTAATTTTAGCAGTTTCCTAACTGGGTCATACCTTCCCATTCATCAGGGAGAGAGAGATATTAATATTGGTACATCTGGAATCACTTTACAGCACTATCTCGCGTTAACCCTTCAGAAAAGACTTGCCTCTCTTCCCTTCTCTCTCACCCTCTCTCCAGGCAAACAGTTTGAAAATAAGCACAAGAAAAACAGCAGCTGCCATAGTTCCCTTTCCTTTGAATCATCGCTTCCCCAAACTCCTCAGTGTGCTGGGTCTTTAGGAGAGTCACCCTCAAAGTTATTACTTCCAAAGAGAATTCCTCTTAGAATCCCCAAGGAAATGCAACTAATTACAACAGCAATACTACTAATAAAACTCTGTGTATATTCGCAGTTAAGTTTACAATGCAGATTCACATTCAGTATCTCCTTTTCATCCTTGTTTTAACAATTAACTCTGAAGCTAAGTGACTTGACCAAGGCCACAATGCAAAAAAAAAAAAAATCAAGATTCCGACCTTGGTCTTTAGTCTCCACATCTGTTGCCCTATCACACCTCACTTTTGTCTCCGACCTTTACATAAGGATTGAGCACTGGACTTACTACACCCTAAATTTTAATCTTCCTCTGTACTACAGTTCAGAAGAAAGTAGAGCATACCTTTTCTAGACCTACACACCTATACCCAGGAAATCTCTGAGAAGCTTTTCAAACTTTCTCTTCTACTCAAACTGTTCCGATGGGACAGAGTCAGGTTTCTGATCTGTGCAATGATTCGTGGAACAGGCACTTAGTTTTATTTGGAGAATTAAAGCCTCCATAAAGTTTTCATTTTCCATGCTCCTTTACCCATCAGATCTCCAACTGCATTGCACTCCCTAGATTGAGGGCACTAGACGGCCAATTAGGTAAGAAATCTTTGGTTGAAATTGAGAGATGCTAGCTGAGTTTTAACTAGTTTAAAGAAATTGTTCTTACATTAGCAAAAGATGTTCCTAATGAATAGATCGCTACAACAAATGCCTTCAGAAATGTCAGCTATAGCTAGAAATAAGGACAAAAGTTTGCAAGAATATAATATTCTTTTAATGAAAGGGTGATTAGGAGATGTAAATATGCATTGAGAGGGAAACCCAAGTGGGGTATCATTCCAGATCTCCAGAAGACCAGGGCCTTCAACATTCTACATTGACAAGAGAACACCTAGTTCCCAAGGTCCACTCCCAGGCCAGGCATTCTGTCTATGCTCCTTTCTCCTCTTATCCCCCCACTGGCCCCCCCATCCTTTCCCTATCAACTGGCTGTTGTGTGCAGGTAAAGATAATAAAACAATTGCATAGATTGATTCTTTGCAATTCATAAGCTTTGTGTTTGGTCTTTATCAGAGGAGAAGATAAAAGTCCTGTGAGAATGACGGACTGTTTTTTACATTATCGGAGGATTTAGATGTTCTTCCCAATACTGCAAGATTACTATCCAATAATCAAGAAACAATGGTCTAGACAGTCCAATTATTTCTACAGTTTCAGTTTTTAACATAAACATGTATCTCCTCCATAGGAATGTAAATATGTATAGAATAGCAGGAAATATATTTAATTAAGACATAAGGTAGAATTTCCCAAAAAGAAGGATTTATCTTAGATTGACATATACTCACTCTGGGCACTGAAATAGTACCCAAAGTGTGACCCAAATAACAGTGGTTCTATATGATGCTCCGCTGAAAGAGGGTCTCTGGTCAAGTAAGTTTGGAAAATGTTGCATTATACATCCCTTTTAGAAATATAAGATTTATTTTAAAATGTTAAGGATGCTGGGCCTCCCCTGGTGGTGCAGCGGTTGAGTGCTGGACTGCAAAGCTGCCCGCAGCCTCTGCAGCGCCAGTTCAATCCCCGGCCGGCGGCGAGGGTCCCACATGGTGCGCAGACCTCTCCTGCTGCCCGCTGCTCCCCTCAGCAGTGTATTTCGTCAGTCTGCCTGTTCTGTTCCCCACTCTGGCTCTGGTGAATTCTCTCACCCTCCCGCGCATCTGACTGTACCCAATGCTTGTGTAAATAAATAAATAAATCTTAAAAAAAAAATGTTAAGGATGCTGATAAAGAGACATTTTTGAATTTGGTTAAGCAAATGCTTTCCAAACATATTTGGTCACTGCTAATTTTTTTTCACAGAATTAGTGTTTCTAGGCACAAACTTTGGGAAATGCTGACCTATGATATGCCAAGATAAAAGAAATGACTGTGCACAAAAGGGATGATTTTAAGATGATTTAACACACTGTAAAAGAATAAGCAAAGGATAATTAACTATTTTATAGGGAAAACGACAAAATTATTACTTAAAATACTCAACTACATTGAGATATTATGTGGTTTATTAAAAACATAAACACAAATGATACAAATAAAATATAAAATTCTACTGCTTACTAGCTGCATATTCTTGAGAAAAGCATTTTCTCAAGCCATAGCTCTTCCATCAGAAAAATCAGCATAGTAGTATCTATCTTTCATGACAGTTTAGGAGGATTAAAAATCAGATTGTGGATCAACTCACCTAGCATAATGTAGGTACTTCACAAACTGGAGCTTATTTTTCTTCCAGGTGAAGAATGGAGCTGTTCTCTATCCTTAGCACTCAAATAAAATGTTCTAGAATTAGAGTGTAACATTGATGTCACTGTAATGAGGCTGAGTACTCAATAAATACACAGCATATTTCAAATGCAGAAATCAAAGAAAAATCCCTTTAAGAAAGGTACCAAAACCCATATTGATTTCTGTATTTTGACTAAGGAACTTGTTACAGTTAACCTGCACAGTCAGTACCAGGATGGAAATTCAATGGCAATATGTTGACCAATCTTTATTGTTCACACAGTTAAAGCCCTGACATACATGATGAATTATAAAGAAGCCAGCTGTGTTCACATCAACGATATGGTACAGGAGTGAATTTCAATTATCATCCAATTTTTCAACTGGCAAACATTAATTGAAACACTGTCTACCATGTATCAGGTGTAAGACATACCAATAAAAAAAACTCTATGTTTTAAGCACTGTATTAGAAGTGAGAAAAACTAAGTATTACTCCAAAGTCCTGAACCAAGCAAAGATAATCTAGAAGGCATGGCAGTTCTCAGAAGAAAAGTGAGCTTAGACAATGTATTGGTCAAAATGGTTTATATCATGCTGTAGTAACAAATGATCCCCAAGGTATTTATTTCTCCTACGTTCTTTATGTCTATATTGGCTGTCCTTTTATGTTGTCATTATCCTCTCTCTAGAAATACTGGCCAGCACTGTTGGGAGATGGAAAATAAATTCTTAGATGGGCAAAAGTTTATATATGTCATGTGCACTCAAAACTCATTGGCCAGAACCACTTACAAGACCCCACTAACCACAGGGACTCTTGGAAGTTTGATTGCATCATAACCAGAATGGAGACCTGGGCTATTTAGCATTTGCAGAGCCCCTTCCCCAACTGGCAGTAGCATCTCTCATTTTTCTCTATTTTTTAGTTTAATTGTCATTTCTATTAAAGTTTTATGTGACTATACTGTGAAACTGCCCATATATGTTGAAATCCACACTGGATATTTACTAGAACTGTGGCCTGTAGCAAGTTGCCTACCCTCTTTATGACTCACTTTGCTCATCTATTAAATGCAGATAATAATTGTGTATATGTATACACACACACATACACCTGTTAGCCATTTTTAAGGATTGAAAAACTTAAAGTGAGTAAAATAATTACAAGAGCCTTATTATTTAAAAAAATTATAATTCCTGCCATTCTCTATTTGCAAATTCCCAAAAGGTTCAACTGTTTTAGCCAATTCTTTTGATACTTTCTCTATATTGCTAAATAGCATGTTTATGTTTATATTATTAATTCTTGATTTCTTTTTCATTTTTAGGTATTATCTCACTAAGGAAGATTTTGATTTATCTCCTTTTTATCCTTCTACCCTCTTACATATATATATAAAACTACCTTCTCATCTTCCTAAAATATATGTTGTAACTTTAGTAAGATCAATATTTATTACTAATAATGATCATGTAAATTCTTTGATTAGTTTGCTTTCCTGGATTTTTTTTTTGTTTTCCCTGTTAATTTATAATCATCTCATGTTGTACAATTGCTTTTCTATGTGATTTTAATTAATTAATCTCCTTGCTATTCTCCAATTATATCAATTTATCTCAGTACAATCAAATGCATTAGTAATGTTTCAACTGCATCTTCTTAAAGAAACCTTTCATGGAGCCCTCTGGCCTGCCCTTGTCGAGGCTGGTGACTGGCTGCCTCTGTGTCTGGTGCACAGCTGTCACCCTCGGATCTCCTTTCATTGCCATATTGAGGACTCTTCTTGCCATTCTTCAATATTGGGTTTCTTTTTTTAAATCCATGTCCTCCTTTTTCTTGGTTAGTCCCACATTTTGGTGGAACTTTTCCTCTAGTAGCTTCCTGAGAAGCTACTTGAGAGCTAATTTTTTGATACACTGGATGCCTAGAGATGTGTCTGTTCTATTTAATATTCATGCAAGGATTGGGATAAGTATAGAATTCTCAAAATAAGGTTCCTTGATTTTGAAGGCATTGTTTAAATATTTGGCTAGCTTTCAATTCTGAGAAATCTGATGCAATTCTACATCTAGAGTTTATGCACAATTTCTTTCTTACTCTGGAAGGTTTTTAATTTTCTTTGAAAATCTAGTATACCAAAAGTTCACTGATATGTGCCTTAGTGTAGGTCTATTTTTGTTTGTTGTGCTGGGCACTTGGAAAGCTGTCTTAATATGGACACTTATATCCTTTAATTATGGGCTATTTTCTTAAATTATTTCTTTAACTATTTCTTCTCATCTTTTTCCTCTGTGCTCTCTTATGAGAACTCTTGCTATTCCATATTGAACCTCCCAGACTAACCCTTTAACTTTATTTTTCTTTTATCCCCTCTCCTACTTTCCATTTCCATGTTCTTTTTGCTCTACTTTCTTGGAGATATCCCCCACTTTATTTTCTAGGTCTTCTATTGAGTTTTTCAGTTTTTGAATAACAATTTTTTTTTATTTCCTGTGTTCTCTTTTGTGCTCTGAATGTTTCTTTTGTAGACTCTTATCCTTTTTACAAGGAGCAATGACTTTTCTTATTTCTCAGGCTATTAATGATAAGCTTTGCTTAATTTTATATTTTCTTTTCTCAGCATAATTTGCCATCTAAATTGCTCTTTCATTTATTTGTCTTTTAAATCTTTCTTTAGACATTTCTCACAACCACCTGGTGATCCTTGGTTATCTCCTCAGATTGAAGAGATTGGAACATGGATAGGCTCTTTATTTATAGGTTTTACTGCAGAGTGATTAGCATGAGCTTTTCTTTAAGAAATTGATAGTCAATCTCAGATTCTTTAGGCTGTTCAGAGTCTCCAGACACTTTTCTTCCAGTGTCCTGTCAGGACAGTATATACTTGAGTACTATTGTTCTGAGAACCCAAGGGGGAATCATTCCATATGGGAAACTTTCATTTAATCTACCTGTTTTGAATATAGTACCACCCTCCTCCTGTGTTCATAACTTCACTCTGTGTCTCCCACTCTAGAGACCTCTGTTTTTATACTTTTCAGAGAATAAGCCATTCCTTTTCTCCTATAGTGGGGAAGGAATATTTGTCCAACGATGCAAGGTAGATGTGAAGATCTAGAAGTTCAGTTGCTTTTTAAACAAACAACAAGTTCCCCCAATTTCAGCTCCATATTCACCCCTTACATCAGTAGTATAAGACACCCATGGGGTGAATCAGGTTACTTCTCAGCTTTCTCCACTGCTGGCTTAGGATTCATCTTTCTCATGTCTGCTAAATCCATCTGTCCATCTGCTTTCCAGCTACCAAAATTCACTTTCTTTTGTCCCCTTTCCCATCTCTTTGTCTCATAGATCTATTTAATTTCATTTTTTTCTTAACTAGTGTATTCTGGTTTCAGTGAGGTATTGGGAGAGTGGTTGTGATGAATATGTTCAATATGCTGCCTTTAACCGGAAATCCCAGCAGCATCATTTTGAAGCAGGTTATGATTAGCCAAATTCATGTTCAAGTCAGAAAAAAAAATGTGCTTTTTCTTTGTTTTGCCAGGAATAACCATTACTAGCACAATTTGGAGCTGGCACATAGGCTTGCTTTAGTCAGCTCATTCCCAACTGCCTCTATAGAATCACACAGAGTCACACTGGACCTCGGGTTTCTGTACCTAGTGGCTGTGATACAGGCCATGTTCTCTTCCCCAGCAACATGAGTTTGGTGATGATTGCAACAACCTCAGTTTCCCTTCCTTACATACAAGATGAAAGTTTAAATCAGTGATCATGTTGTTCGGCTCTGTGGAGCACAGTTTCCAACGACATTTTAGGAAGTCCACTGCTTTTATCAGTGAGACCTCCAGGTTTTAATAGAAGCAGTGGGTGATTTGCTCACCACTGTAGCTACAGAGCCTTGCACATAGCAGTGCCCCAATATTTATTTGTCCAGTGGATGAATGTCACAGGTTTTCCAGATACTGACTTTTGGTTCTCTTGGGCAATCCATAATAACTTCTCAGTCTCAGTTTCTTCTTCTGAATGATAGCCAACACTTGCTTACAACTATTTTTGCAAGCCAATATATATATAGTGGGAAAAAATTGTCACAAGGTACTAGCAGTGTGTGAAAGTGGCAAGAGAATATGGGTGGGGGGTTGTTCTTTTCTATTCTCCAGACTTTGTATAATACATCTATTCATTTTTTAATGAAAAAAAAAACTTAGTGGAATACACAGACTAATAAGAAGAGTTTGGCCAGCACTGAGAAGTGTGTAAATGTAAAAAGATAATAGGAGTAGAGGAGCAAGGAGTTGATTCCATTTCTTTTTATCTCATCTTACAACAAATCACTTATCTAGAAAGTACAAACAAAACACCCAAGAGATTTCCTCTTGTTATCAATATTATTCATCTTCAAAATTTTGAAGGAATTGAATATTCATTAAGTTAACTGCCAGCACTTCAGATATAGGAACTTCTTGTGGGAATGATCAGCTGAATACGTAAATGAAACTGAATATAACTGACCCTGAGAGGACAAGAGACTGGAAGGAAGGAGGGTGGGGAGAAGATATTGGGAGTGTTGTACCAATAGAATTTACACTGTCTTTTTTGCTGTGTTCCAGAAAGTTCAAAATTACAAACCACTGGCCGCAAGCAGTCAGTCTCCAGGAGTCTGAAACACCTATTCCATTCCTCAAACAAGTTTGTGAAAACCTTAAAACGGTGGGTCCTGTGTCATTTATGGGGAAGCCTGAACTCCTCAGGGACCAACTGGTTTTGAATAGAAATTTGAATAGAAGTTTCTCTTTGTTATTGAAAAAATATGAATTGCACTCTTCTCCTGATTATTTGGGAAAGATAGTAATTTCTCTGAGTTCTAGCCAGTGAACTTGTGACAGCAAGACTATGCTCATAATATATCTTAAATTATCTTTTATCATGTTGAAATTTTTTTGCTATAATTCTGGCTGGATAGAAGAGATGGTTGAGGACAATTTTTCTTTTACTTTTTCTTTTTAGGGGACTCTACATAGCTGTTATATTTTATTACAAAGACAATATGTTAGTCACCAATGAAGATCAAATACCGATTGTTGAAATAGATGACTCTCATACCAGTTCCATTACACAAGATTTTCTGTGGTTCACAAAGGTATACTGGGTTCGGATTTAATTTTTCCCCACTTTGCACCAATGTTACTGTACATAAATCTCTGAAACCTTAGTTGAGGGATCTCCAGTGATCAAAGTATTGGGGTGGGCATAAATTATCTCAAAGGTCTCTTTCAGGCCTGATATGCCTTCTGTCATTAAAAACCGCCAACGTAGTGTCTACACTACATTTTCAAAGCAAAGAAGCTTGCATCCTGTCAGATTGTGTCTCCACTATTCTGAGTTATGGGATCATTTGGCAAAGACTAAAATGTGGATCTGACTGTTTCATTAGCATTCAGATCTTTTTCCAATTGGACGGAGATCAAAAAGTTGTTTCGTGTGTATCTGAAAATGGACTGGAGAACAAACATCAGGGGTCAGGTTTCCTTCTCCCTGCTTTGCTTTGATGCCACAACCTAAATCATGTACTGGCTTGGACGCTGATATGACCGCGTGACTTCTTTTGCAGCTGTCTTGTATGTGGGAAGATATAAGGTGGTTGAGGCAAAGTGTACCTATCTCCATGTCTTCATCCACAGTACTGCAAACTCGGCAGAAGATGCTCGCAGCAACAGCCCAGCTACAGGTGAGGGCCAGGTTTCAACCCAGACCCCCAAGGAAATTTTAGAAAAACTTGATCAATTCAGTTACCAGCCCCACGTGGAAAAAAAAGGGGGGGGGTAGTTTCCTTCCTCTTTCAGATCCCTAAGCATATAAATGCTTCCTGGACAGTGTGAGTTGCACAACTGCTCACAAGAGAATTGTGCTTTTGGCAGTTTCCTTAAGAGTCGAGGAGTGACCCCTAAACAAGGAGTGAAGAGACTTATTCCATATTTGATATTAATCAGTCAGCCCATTTCTCCTTTCTGGGCCTCAGTTTCATTACTTGGAAAATAAGAGTTGACCCAATCACTTTAAGAACTCTTGCTGCTCTGGTGCCCTGTGTAGCTAAGAATGTAAGGACATAGAGAGAGACCCTAGGGTATTTGGAAGTTTCTTGGCTTAATGCTTTTAGTAAAGCACAGGCAATTGCATACATTTTTGCTTACCCTGAAAAAAAGTTTAAAATCTTATCTTTAATCTTGAATGCATTCATCCTCCCATAGTCCATCAGATCAGATCTAAAAACCCTATAAGAAGCTTTATAGGTTACAGAGCTCCTTGTAGAAATGACATTGAACTCTTACCAAGCTCTTCTGGGTTTTCCATTCATTGTTTTTTGGTATTAACTGAATCTGTGGTTCTTAGTTACATGGAACTGAGGCTTTAAGAGATCACTGATCTTCAATCAGTGATGGCTGTATACCTACAACGCTGTCAGTTGCTCATCCCCAGAAATACACATAATTGGACTCTATGTGATCTCTGTTTGGTCAAGTCATACCAATCAAGGCATAAAAATAAGGTTATAGTAACAACAACAAAAAATTCTATGGTTTCATCACTACCTACAATTAGAGGAACTTCATTTCTTGACCCATACAATAACAATTCAACTCCCTGCAATAATAATTATTGTATTGCTATTATAATTAACTCTTAAAAGTCTTACTCCTTTTGTACTGTGCTCCAGTGCACAGGCAGTTTACTTCAACATCTTCAGAGATTTTAGCAAACAGAGCTCTCCCTTTCAACTCTTCCTGAATACAGAATCTTCTCCCTCAACTCAAGAAGTTCTTGGAGCTGAGCTGTGATGATGTTCCTGAATTCAAAGTGCCCCTTCTTTTCATCACTGACTACTTTAAGTTGGACCAAGTTCTGTACCTCAACTGTTCTTTCTTTAAATTTAATTCCCAGGAAATTCCTTGATCCCTCAGTCAATTTCTTTACTGAGGGACTCAGGCTTCTTAATGGACCCTCCCATCTTATAGCCCATCTTATAGCCCAGACATGCTTGGATCACTGACTGCACAACCTTAAAGACTTTAGTGGGACTCTTTATTATATGTTAATTGGAAGCTTCCTAGAATACTCATTTGACACCAGTAAGATGAAAATGATCAAGTTGTCACAACCCAGTGCAACTCAATGCTGAGGGGCTTGAGGGAAGACATTGTGGTCAGTATTTCCCTCCTCGACTGTTCCCTTTACAATAGTTCTTGGATTTTCTCAGTCCCAAATGAGCTTATCCCCCCACTTTTCATAATGCTTAGATTTTTTGGCCTGTCATAATAACTCCTTTGAAAAATGGCTAGATTTCTGGCCACTGTCTCTCTCCATATTATTTATTTGGAAAAACCCTAAGACCAGATGAATCTAACACATCTACACTGGAGTAGTTGCACTTTGCTGCAGAAAAATTACAAAAGGCAGCTGACTGGTTTTATGTTAAACCCATGCCTACAATTCCCACATATAATGTTACCTAGTGGTCCCATTTCATTTCTCTACGAAATTCTCTTTCCCACACTATAAGGCAACTATTTAAGGCCTCTCCATTCTCCCACATTCCTTTTTCTCCCCCACATCAGGGGATGATGTCACTGTAAAATTCATTAAGAAAATAAATGGGAATTGATTATTTTTCCACCCACAAATTTAAAAACCTTGCTTTGACTCTACCTTCTCTTTCCTCCTTTCCCAATAGCCTTACGTCTACCAAAGGCTCACCCCTTCATATGTGCTCTCCACCCCAATTCTTCCTTCCTTATATTTAAACATTCTGAAGTCTCTCCAGTGTAACCTTCTTCAAATCCCTTCTTCAATCCCACATGCCCCTTCAGTTACAAAACTCTCTCTTCTCTTCCTTACACCCAAATTTCTTGTAAGAGTTGTCCACATTCTCCTTCTCCATTTAGTTCCTCAATTCTCATTTAGTTCTCTGCCTTAGCCCTTGTTTTTGCTACTAGCACACTTACAAAACTGCACTGCATAAAACCATCACCAGTAATGAAAGGCAAGTGATCTTCATGAACATTGAGTTTCAGGGACCCCCCACCTTGCATGAGCTCCCAAAGTGTGGGAGCCATTCAATATTTTAGGTGATTAGCCATTCAATATTTTACAATCAAAAAACATTTCTGATAAATTATCTTAAGAAATCTCAGGGGGGTAGGGAACCCGAATTCCAAATACTCCAGTTTTGGGGGTGGGAAGGGATTTCCTTTCTCATTCTAAATAGTTGCTTTTACAAGTAACTTCTCTAGTTGTAGTTTTGTATTCTTGTCTTATAGAGGGTTCCAAAACTATATGACTCAGGTTCTATAAAACCTGAATCTATCCTCACCATGAATTCAGTTTCATTAAATCCAACACTTTTGTTTTTTTAATATATTTTTTGTTTTTATTTTTTAATATATTTTATATAATTCTTACATTATTTTTTCATTTTTGCACAATGTATACATTTTCATTTTGGTTATATTCCCCATACAATTCCCACCCCCTTTACTTTGACCTTAATCCCTCTTCTCCTCTCCCCGCCCCCATAGTGTGTCTCTGGTTTATAGTTGCTTGGTGATTTTGATTTTTTCTTTATTATAGTCTTTTTCCTGGTCCCTTGTTTAGGTTTTCTAAATTCCTGCTATGAGTGAGACCATCCAGTATTTTTCTTTTTCGCTCTGGCTTATTTTGCTGAGTATGATCCCTTCCAACTCCACCCATGTTGCTGCAAATTGCATGAGTATCTTTTTTGAATGCTGAGTAATATTCCATTGTGTATATATGCCACATCTTCTTGATCAAATCATCTATTTGAGGCATTTGGGTTGTTTCCATAGCTTAGCTATTGTCAATAGTGCTGCTATAAACATAGGGGTGCAGGTGCCCTTTTGAATTAATGTTTCTGTGTCCTTTGGGTAAATACCTAGGAGTGGAATTGCTGGATCATATGGAAGCTCTATTTTTAGTAGGTTGAGGAATCTCCATACAGCTTTCCATAGTGATGAGACCATTTTGCGCTCCCACCAGCAGTGCAGGAGAGTTCCAACAGACACTTTTAAATCTCCTTTGCACTTGACATTTCAGCAGTGTTTGGTAACTGGTCCCACTCTCCCTTTCAAACTGACACATCCCCTGACTTCCATGATTCCACACTTTGCAGATTGTCTTCCAGCTTCCTAGCCTGTCCTTTTGAGTCTCTTTTGCTAGCTCACATGCTGTTTATATTGCTTAGAATTCTCCTCTTCTTCTTCTTCTTTCCCTTGCTAATTCCTACACATCCTCCAGGTAGAAGCTTTAGTTTTTCTCCTCCTCATAGCAACTTTTATTCTTCATTATGAATGGGGGTGACAATCCCATTAACTAATTATTTGTATCATCATTTGTTTATTGACTTGCTTGGACTGTGAGTTCCCACATTGCAGGAATGTATACATCTTGGTAGCTACTACATCTCCCTTGCCTGGCATGTGGCAGAACCTCAGTAAATACTGGTTGGCTGGATAAATAAATGCATTTGTTCATCCAATCCCTGCATCCCAAAAATCATATTTGCAGGTATGCTTTCTAACCACAGGTATAGGGATCACAGAACTGTACGTCATTCCATGGTTGCAACCTGGATAGTGGTCCAATCTTGCCTGGTGACCAGAACCTCATAGTCCCAATAGTTACCTTTACAGTGCCCATCAAAGACCAGAACGCTTTCTGCATTCCCTTCCAGCTTTCACATTTCTGTTTGCCTGCTTCAATAATAGGTGTTAGTTTATCTTTTTTTTTGTAGGATCTATTGTCCAAATTATTTGCCGATCTTTAGAATGAAAATATTGACACCACCTTTGGGGAGTGAGGAGCACAATGTAGAGAAAAAACTTTCCAAAAGAAGAAGAAGAAATTTGGAGAAATTGATACCTACTTCATATTTTAGGTCTTAATATTAATCTAACATTTTTTATAATCTTCTAAGGAAAGTGAAAAATGCATTCTATGTAGATTGGCATCAGCTATACATAAATTCTGCTTATTTACCTCCAACATAGTCCATTTTACTCTCCTTTTCCAGCCTCACTACCACTGCCTCATTAGTTTAGTTATGTCAAAATCTCCAAAGTCGTCCTCCTGCTCCAATCTTAACATCCTCCAATTCATTCTCCACATTTCTACCAGAGTGGCCAAGCCAAAAGATTCTGACCATGTCATTCCCTGACTCACACCTTTCAAGAGTGCCTCAAATATTAATCATGGCACACAAAGGTTTCCATCACCGTCTTTCTATCCCTCTTTGGTTTCCGTAACACTAACTGACCCCTTTATCACAGTGCTTTATTGGCCACTGTGCAACCACTGTGCATCTTGTTTTCCAGTTTCTGCTCTGTAGTAAAATCCTTTAATACACAATAAATAATAATCATGAAACACTTTTCATTTATTTCACAGGCTGGATGCCAGACACTGTGCTTTGTGCTTTATAAACTATATCCCATATAATCTCACTACAGCCTAATAAGAAGACATTACTGATAGTCATTTAACAGATAACACTGAGGCCTAGAAAGGTCAAATAACTTGCCCTATAGGAATACAAATAGAAGTATCAGAGTCAGTATACAAATCCACATTGATATAACTCCACAGCCCACATTCTTTCCAATATTTCATTGTCTTATTGTATGTCCACTTATAAAATTTAAACAAAAGAAACTGTCCACATTATAGAAAAATAACAAGTCTATTCTGTATCATTTGGAACCTATCTAGAAGTTGCCTTAAATTTTATTTGGAAGAGGGTAAATATTAAGTGGTAAATATCAATTAATAATATTGCTCACAAAGCTTAATAATAATTTGTTAATTAATGTTACATAGGCAGAAGGAAAGACAAGTACCTTCCAGCATTTGGATAAAATAGTTAGGATGAGAAAGTCTTAAAGGAGCCAAGACCCCATGTTGTTTTTCCTTTTCTCAGGAAAAGGAGGCCACACTGAGAGGTGTCCAATTGCTAACACTCAAAATTCTATGATAATCTAATACTATAAAAGTGTTTACATTAAACAATCTTCCTCCATAGCTTTTAGAAATGACTCTTAGGGACAAGAGGCGGGTAACAATTTATGAATACTAGATATTTTTCATTTTTCAAGGGGGAGAAAAGGCTTTCCCAAAATTGTACACTTCTTTTTCTAGACTTCCTATGTCTACCTTAGATTTCCTTCTACTTTTCATATCACCCCAAACTGAATAAAGGGCTCTAAATATTGTGTGTCTCTCTAGGGCTTATTGCCATTCCCTTCAATTTGTTCTGGTTATTATCTAGCTGTACTTCCTGTTAGTCATCAGGTGGCCTTTATTTCTCTTTACCTTGTGGAATCATCAGGGATTCCAGATCTCCTAACTTTGATTGCATAGCATGACAGGTATTAACATGATCTGCTTTTCCTGAATTTGCCCCCTTGAAGCACGGTTACAATTTATCTTTACAAGGATAGTCTGCTTTCAAATTGGGCTCTCCCTGGAGCTAGCTATCCAACCCAATTTGATGTCAATGAATAATTTCAGGAAGACTTTCAGTGCTTCCTTGTTTAACCCATTAATAAACATATCCAAAGCTGACAATGAAGCACTTACAACTCTGTAATAACTCTGCTGAAATAAAATAACAACCTTAGTCAATGTCTACCCACCAGTTTTGATCCAAAGTAAAACAGCTTCCAGTGTCTTATGCTAATTCAGTCAGCCACAGTGTTGAGCTCTTTCTACATGCCAGGCACTGTACAAGGAATTCAGAGACACAGAAATGACACAATCATGATCTCCTGACATGTATATCAATATATGCAGGAAGGCCAGAGACCTGCTAGGAGAGAATGCTTGTACAGGAAGCAGTAGGGAACAAAAAGATGGAGGTATATTCTACCTAAGACAGGCAGGAAAGTGTTCCCAGAGAAACTTAGGCTGAGTCTTGAAAATGAGTAAATGTAATCTAGGATGGGATTCCAGTTATAGCATTAAGAAAGTCCAGACCCTACCAAGCTTGGGAGTTTACAAAATGCTTTTGGTTTCACTTGTAGGAGGAATATAGGGGAACTCAATAAGACATCAGGAGAAAAAAGTAATAGCACTATGAAAAACAACAAAACAAAAACAAACAGACAATTATAAACCAGAGTTATCCCGCAGGGGAGGAGGAGGAAGAGGGATCGGAGGGAGGGTCGGAGAAGCACAGGGGACTGAGGTGATGGTGCATGGATGAATTGGGGAAGGAAATTCTATGGGGACTACACCCGGGGGAGAGGGGAACCAAACATTGTTTAAGAATGAACAATGATGTAAAATAAATATAAATTTAAAAAATATGAAAAAAATTAAGTTGTTTAGAGAATTCCAATGAGAAAAAAAATCAAACCCTTTCTTATGTATTGCTTAAATTAATCACCCAAACATTCTATGAGGTAAAGATTAGTAAAAGGGTTATGTGAATTTTAAAAACTTTTTATTTAGATGATGAAACTCAGGGCTAGAGAGAATAATTTTCCAGAATTTGAAGAGTTAATGAATGGCAGCCAATACTGAAACTCAATACCAGTATAAGTAAAGGCAGCATGCTGGAGGCAGTCGTGTGCTGGAGCCAAGTTACTCTGGCTCAGGAGAGTCAAGTGCTAAATACTCAGGAATTTTGAAAGCCTGTTGTCAAACTCTTGTAGCTTGAAAAAAGCTACATTTAGAGTGTTTACACCACAGAAATGGGCATATGCTATATAAATCAGGGGATTTCTCTTTTCTTTCTTTCTTTTTTTTTTTTTGATTGTCAGTTTACCAGCACACTACTGCTTATTGATCAGTATTACCTTGCAGGAAACATCCTTTATAAAATGATGGTTTTGTACTAACACAAAGTGGCTGGATGAAAAGCTTTCCCTATTACTTCTCTGTGACTTAGAAGTTAATTACTGAAAAGGACTGATCTATTAGGCCACTTTTAAAATAATAAATCCCGTCACAATTTTTTATGTCAATAATTATGAAATTTCTTACTTGTGTGCCACATTCTAGTGAAAAAAACTTGAAGATTTTAGACACAGTCCCTACCTATGAGGGAACATTCCAGTATTTTTGTAGATGTGGCTATTGGCCAACCGGCTCATTCATTTTTAGGTCATACTTGTCACTTTTACAAATTCCAGTTCTACTCTTGTTGTTCTGTTAACAGTTTATCTCATCAGCATTTATGTGAACTCACAAAAATGACAGCAAGGAGCTCTGAGATGATTTATAATTTTAAAAAGTCATAAATATTCAAAGTAAAAGAAAATTTTATCCTATTCACCCAGTGCTCTGTATTAGAAGTCTTCAAATGCTACATATTTGTGAAACTGTTTATTTTCATAACACCTACCAGCCCCTCCACATTTAATGTGGCAGCCTTCCCTACTTATCATTCTAAAAGTATTGTCTGCCTCAATTGACCTAGTTTACAAACAATTTTAACAATTTTAAAAAAAAATACACCCTCTGAAATACAGATAAATCAATCCAGGCCAATCTTCATATTAAAATACTTTGAACACACAACTTGGGAAGTTTACTATGAGCCCATTAAAGACTGGCATGGAAACATGAAGGGAATGTGCAGCCATTCGGGACCTGTACAATGTGCTACATTGTTCATTCAGTTCTTCATTTTAAACAACCTCACCTCATACCAACTGACTGTAGATCTCTTGAAAACTCCACAAGTAGCATACTTGAAATATCAGGCATTTTCTTTAAAACATCTGGGATTCTCCTCAAGTGCTGGTCACTGAGGTTTATGTGCTGGAGTGTCTATGTGGGTGAGCGGTATTTACAGATATTGAGCTTGCTTAAAAAACATAATTCTGTGCCTTTTGCTATAATCTTTGTAAGCTTAGGGTGAAGACATTTTATTTGAGTTCCTACTAAATACATTTCTATGATGCCATATAGTCTAAGTCTGCTAAAAAAAAAAAGTTTCTCAGAAACATCAATACTTATTTAATGTGTTTTGGTGTATTTGGATTATTTAATTTGCACAATATGGTCTAAGCTACCAGAATCTATTTGTTTCTAGAATTTACTTGGAACACACAACTTGGGAAGAGTTTACTATGAGCCCATTAAAGACCGGCATGGAAACATCCTCATAGTCACCATCAGAGAAGTGGAGATGCTCTATTCATTTTTTAATGGCAAATGGATGCAGATCTCAAAGCTGCAAAGTCAGAGGAAGTCTCTATCAACACCTGAGGAACCAACAGCCTTAGACATTTTGCTGATAACCATCCAGGTATGTAGCCTTTCCAATACCCTAATATATTTAAAGTTCTAAACACACTTATTGAGGTTTCAGTGAAATGTACCAAAATCTATTCACATAAGCAATAATGGAATGGAGGGGGTCCAGAGATATGTCATTGCTTGCATTCTGCACATTGGAAAAATTATTTTTATTATCATCCTCCATATCTAGGATTCATTAAGCAATACATGTAGTGGGCATCCTGAAAAATGCTCCGACCAATGAACCAATGAGGAACATGAGACAAATATTTGCGTAAGGCTCAACAGTTAGTATAATCAAAACATTAATCCAACACCTGAAACATTTCTAGACTACATACATGTGCATAAAACACTTTCAACAAAAACCACTCCTACACATATTTACTCTTGCTTTTTCCTTACAATGCTTCCTTGGAACAGAAATGAAATAACTGACTTTCAAAGATATTAAGTCACATGGCCACACCCTAAGGCCGATTTGATGAATCTAGTGAAGTTTCAGTATTATTTGGGTCTTTAATTATGCAAGTCCCATTCAAGACCCTAGCACAGACCCTAACATTTTGCAATCATAATTCTGTACTCTTTTCCTTAATGAAGGAACCAAAAATTTTATTAGCTTCAGGCCCCACCAAACTTTGGTTTGCCCCTGAGCACACACCTAGAAAATAACAAAGCTGAGGGCCTCCCTGGTGGCATAGGGGTTAAGTATCAGCACTATCACTGCTATGGCCCGAGTTCAGTCCCCAGCCAGGGGGGCACAGCAGAACTCTCCTGTCTCACCCACTGCTCCCCTTAGCAGAATATTTCAGTCAATCCACCCATTCTACTATCCACTCTATGGTGAATCCTCTCACCCTCTGCCTCTCCAGCCTACATCTCAGTTTTACACAAATAAATAAATCTTAAAAAAAGAAAAAGAAAGAAAATAACAGAGCTGAAAGTTGAACTCAGATCACCTGATTGAAAGCAGACTTCTTTCTGCTACATTATCTCACATTGTAGGGCAAGAATTAGGATTTCAGTGAGTGAAGAATGGAAGATCCACCCAAATAATGGATGAAAGTTTCACCTGAGCACCAAATAGCCACCAAATCCAAAATTTAAGCAGCTTAGACCTGATTGTTAGTTGAGATGACAGAACTGGATACAAATAAAGTTGCATCTTTTCCTCTTAAGTCCAGCACTCTCTTTATGCCACCATATGCTCTCACTCGTTCTTATGTGAACATGGGCTTCAAACTGTTTCCTTTCTTTCTTCCTTCTTATCTTGTTTTAAACCCAGTCATGGGGATGAATCCTATAGAACTCTCCCAATTAGGTAGAAAAACTGGCAAAATCATCTAACTTGAGCCCTATGCGATCAATGACATATATCCACAAGACAGCCAATCCAGAGTAATGGAAAGGGGATCAGACTCACATAAACATGCCAAATCCAAGCTTTGGCCCCAGCAGGTTAATAATAATCATCCTAAACAGCTCGGACAACCGGCCCACCAACTTACCTTTATTCCCTTCTAAGGCATATCTAGTACAGTAATCTCACCCTTCCATTACTTGCTCTGGTACAAACCAGGACTAAGTGCAATATAACAAAGATAAGTTAATTGCTCAAAGCCAATACTGTTGGGTTTGATTTTCTGGAAGTTGATTTCATATGAAATACATAGGGGTGTGTGTGTAGGTGGGGGCAGAAAACACAGATACTGTTCGTGGCTTGCCTCTTCACCTTTTATAAGCAAGTGCTAAAAGAAACATTTAAAAATCATAATAAATTGAGCTTTTACAGGGTGACTAATACACTAATCCCCTATAGGGATAAACGGGGGTCTGGGCTACCTTCACTCCTAGAAACAGAGCACAGCCCCCAGCATGATATAATACCTAGTTTCTCCTAGACTTATTACATTAAAAATGTGTTACAGGTGCAGAAAAATTCCAATCTGGCGAAAGGTTGTTAGAGAAGGAGACCAAAAATAGAGGCAAGATCAGGTTTCCACACAGATCCAAGTGGAAAATTTACCCCCGCTGACTGGCACATTCCTGCTTGATGTCATTCCAACCCACCCCACTCTCCCTTTCCCCCCCAACTTCATCTGTCTCCCCTCCTTCCCATGCTGGTCTTACACTGCAGAGGAAATGAGGAATAAAATGACTAGGTCTGGTATCCACTTTCTCCTAGAGATTTGAGATCTGACATCAACTCAACATGAAAGTAGAGATAGGTCTTAGTGGTTGCCCAAAGCTGTGTGGTAATTCCCAGAATGCCGAGCCACAAACCACTGTCTCTCCTTGGAGTCAGTAGAGTGATGACCCACTAGTCCTTATTAGAAGCCTGGGTTTCTTTCTGCTACATCACTTCTATCTTCTGGGGCAACACTCTGGAATCATACTGACTGAGTCCACTTTTTCTAGTTATCTATCTAGAGCAAATTATCTACCTTCTTATCTCTGGTATTTTCCGCCTCTTAAAAAACTACTTCAGAGGGTTCTAATGAAGATTAAATGAGTAATTACATAAAGCATAAGATATGTAGCACCATATGAGTGCTCAATAAATTTGAGTGATTTTTATTATGTCTCAACTCAGAACTATCCAAATGGTCTTCACCCAGGAGGTTTCAAAACAGATAAAGACTTTAACAAAATCTAGGTCTGTAACTAAGCTAATCCCAAGGGTCTCAGGGAAACTCTAATGTCTAAACCACTCAAATTCCTGACCCTCTCAAATCGAGACCTTTATAGCAGGCCTCTCTCATATATCTATGAGGAGGAGAGAAATCCTTTCCACACTTGTCTGGGAAAGAAAAGAGAGTTATTATGGACAAATTAAGAGTTCCTCTGAGCAAACTAATTGACAATGAGAATATTTCCACTAGGGAAGCTCCTCTCAAGTACTGAGTTACTCCAACCATGGATCTTTAGGGGTCACTCCAATAACTGGATGCTTCATGGGTGAAAACTTTCTCTGAAAATTACTCTCTCACATTTGTACTAGATTTGTTAGAGCATTTTTATTTTATTTTATATATTTTTTACATCATTTTTCATTTTTGCACAATGTATGCATTTTCATCTTGGTTATAGTCCCCATACAATTCCCACCCCCCTTGTTTTGATCCTACTCCCTCCTCCCCCTCTGTAGTATGTCTCTGGTTTATAGTTGCTTGTTGATTTTGATTTTTTGTACTAGATTTTATAACACTTTGTCATACCATCGAGCATGTCATTGAGAGTTTGAGTGGATAATTTTTTTTTGTCCAGCTCACAAATGAAGCTTCAGATTTTAGGAAAATACCTTTCAAGGTCATACCAAAAAAAAAAAAAAAAAAAAAAGCAGGAACTAGGTCGGGTACAAGTCATTTTATTTCTACCTAGTCTTACCCTTCCCATTCTACTAAGTTCCTTTTGTTTGGGTCCTTAAAGTGTGATCCTAGAGAAACTGTGGTGAAGCTTATCACCTGCCCCTGCTTTCATTCTCATCTCCTTAGCATTCCTTGTCACCCCCAGAGTCTCCTTCTTATACTTGAGATGTCCAGAACCTTCTACTTCTTCTGCCCTTTTTCTGCTTTACTCCACCCTACTCCTACTCTTTCTACCTCAAGCATCCTCTAACATGGGAGTCAAAAACTGCAGGAATAGGAAGATTAATGGAAATGAGCTTATTGAGCTGGGAATAAGAAACAATTGTGTGTACAGGAAAAACTTGTTCACTGATGGTCATAGCAGAATTATTCATAATAGCCAAACAATGGAAACAAAAAGTTCTAACAGCTGATGAGTGGATAAACAAAATGTGGTATTTCCACGTAATAGAATAGTATTCAGCTGTCGAAAATGAAATACTGACCCATACTACCACATGGATGAATCTTGAAAACTTGCTAAGTGAAAGAAGTCAGACACAAAATGCCACATATTATGATTCCATTAATATGAAATATGCATAATAAGTAAATCCATAAATGTAGGAAGTAGATGAATGGGTCCAGAGTCAGGGGGGAAAAAGGATTAGGGAATGACAGCTAATGAGTGTCAGTCATGGAGGTTCAGTTATATAGTGATCAAAATGGTCTAGAATCAGGTAGTGATGATATGTGTACAATATTGCGACTATGCTAAAAAACCACTTAATTTTGCACTTAAAAGGGTGAATTTTATGGCATGTGAATTATATCTCAATATAGAAACAAATGGATATAATAAGATGACAGTAATCTGGAGAGCACTTATACCACCTAAAATGCACCCTTATTCAGCCTTAGCTAGTTGCAGTGGAAGACAGTGGTCCTGCTATTGACATATTTACCAATTTTTAAAGAGAAGTTGAAAATCTTGAGTTTTGGGATAAAATGCCTTACTTCTAAAAGTTAGAAAATAATTCATAAAATTTAATTTCTTTGCAGTCCACATAATACAGAGTCCACAAAGACCGCTGGCTACCATTTTATGGACTTTACCATCCCAGGACTATTCAGCTTCCATTCAATGAAACAAAAGTGTATACATATTGGAAAGGCATCTACATTCCTCTAACAAACTCTTAGGATATCAAATCAATGGAGAAAAGTTAGATGTACCCTCCCAACTCACTGCACCAGCAAAACATATTCTCTCCCAGAGGTCCAGCCCCAAGCCCCACTACCTCTGGGCCTCTCACTTCATATTTAATAAACATTTTTTCAGCACCAACTAGGTGCCAGGAACTCTTCTGTGTGCTATAGGAAAAACAAATGAATAAGTCAAGATCCCTGCTCTCAAGGAGTTCAGTCAAGGAAGGGAGACAGACTTGTAAACAAATCAAGGTAATACAAGGCAGAATTAAACCAGAGCCTGATAGTAGTACAAACAGCGTACTATGGAAACACAGACAAAGCAGCTATTAATTCTACCTGGAAATATCAGGGAAGGCGTTGTAGAAGAGGTGACTTTTGGCTGAGCCATGAAGGGTAAGTTAAGTTCACCAGGTGGAGGGAAGGAAAAAAAAAAAGAGAGAAAAGTGGGAGGAGGCAGGAAAGGAAAAAAGGTGTGGGTGGGGAGAGGGAGGAAATTGAATGGAGAGAATTAAATAGAGAGCATGGTAAAGATATGAGGCAGAAGTTGGAGAAGTCCACTCCCTTCCTTAAGTCCAGAATGGATCTCACACAACCTTCTCAAGGTCTTCATCACACGGTTAGAGCACACTCCGAAATGGGCTTTCCATGAAGGGAAGAATCATGTCTTACTAATCTTGATGTCATTGACATCCTAGGACAATGCCTGGAACGTAGCTGGTGTTAAATAAAATGAGTGAATTCATGAATGAGCAAGAAAACCTTTTAAAAGGGCAATTAGGGCAAACATGGGAAAGGACAAAAAACAATGCATTTTTGCTTGAAAAGACACAAAGATCTATAATGGAAGCAAAAGCTAGAAATTCAGTTTAGAGGTCAAATCAGACAATATATAAACCCATAGGCATTTGATTTGGTTTAGGCCTTGCTCATACACCTCAGATTAGGAGAATGCGACAGCTTCATTCTCTGCCCATGCATTTCTCAGGCTCCAAAAACATTTTGACTAATATCAGAGATGCAAAGGCAAGCAAATAAACAGTAGATTTTCTGTAATTGTCTTTTAAAAAACTGAATGAAAAAATGAATAACTCCATCCCAGAATGGTGTTATTTTTTTACACAACCACAGTATGTTCCTAACTCACATTCTATTTGTGGTCAGTTCTGATACCCACATGTTTTTCTCTCATACTCATACCCATCCTATATTTGTACTCTTGAGTTTGGGTCTTTACGAGCACATTTTCTTATTAAGTTTCAACCCTAATTATGATAGGCTTATTTTTCCAATGCATAGGGTCATTCAGAGCTTTATTATCATTTTCCAAAAAACTCAAAACCACACCAAATTTGGAACCCACAAATTTGATACACACATTTTTCATTTGTTTGTCTGGAACACTGATAAATAAGCTAAACAGATTGGGCCTCAGGACTAGTCCCTATTGCGCTGTCACTCACTATGTCTACTATTCTCAGACCATCTCCATCATTGACAAATCTTCAACCCAAGTATTCAGCCCCATAAAGAAACGTGGTCAAGTCTCTACTTTTCCCAGATTATCTAGTGCAACATTACACTGAAGATGTCTTCCTTGTTTGTGGTTCCTGTTCTTTTATATTTAGAAATGAAAGTTGTCTGTATGACCTGCCCTTCACAAAACCATGTTGCCTCCTATTTAGTGCCTCGGGATTTCCTGGATGACTGCAAATTGATTGTTTAATGGTTCTTTCTCATTTTCCCCCAAAATCAGTAAGTTGGCAGTCTTTAATTACTAATGTCATCCCATGACTTTCCCCTTCCCATTTCCAAGATAAGCATTTTGGCCCTTTTCTGGTCTTCAGAGAATTATCTAGTTCTCAATCACTTCTCAAAAATAATGGTTTGTAGCTACATCTGCTTGTACAGCAAGTACCCTTAGGGTGCATATCATAAATTCAGCTCACCTAAATACTTCCATTTTTTTCTCTCTCATTAACCATTTCCCTCTCCTTGATTATCTGTTCATTTCTCAAAATTTCACCATGACTGAACTTTTTTCCAGCCAGCTACTGACCTATAATCTGTCATGAAGAGACAGGGTAAAAGATATTAGTTCAGCCTTAATAATATTCTAATATTACTAAAAATTCCTTCCTTGGTACAAAGGATATAAAGCAACAATAACAAAAAAAAACTTAATCCCATTATTAATTTCATAGTCTCGTTCAGGAAAAGAACATAGAAGAAAAATACAATCTAAGTGTCTACATTCTACTGTACGACTTGACATCTACTATAAAATTGATTTCAGTATAGTTTCAGTATATTGTGTTCATTTGTGGACTCATCTGTTTTTCTTGATCTCTTCAAAAAAGGGATCACACCATGTTCACCTGAAACCACAGTGTCTCCCATAGTGCTCCAACTCACTATGGTTGATAAAGGGTGGAACGGAGGAGACATCACGCTTTAGCACATGTCAGACATCGCAGATGGCTAATTCTACAGAAGGATGGCTCTTCCAAAGTAGAGTGGTCAAGGAAGGCCTTATACTCCTCGGTTCCATATAGAATTTTGTACAAGTTTAAATGTTTTTCTCCTCTTTGCCTTCCCCACATTTAATCCCAGAGTCAATTCTCTCTTTTTTACTCACTTTGAAAATCAGGCTAAAATCTAGCCTGTAGGACTCAGTTAGCTGACATGTCACTCTTTACTGTTTCACCCCTATATTGCCCAAATGTTTTTTTTAAAAGTCTTACCTTTTGATATGGGGGAGAGTGTCCTGTACTTCCAACTACTTATTGTCTGAGTTACTCTAATCATATAGGGCAGCAAAAGTCACTACCTAAATTGTTCACTCGAGAACTGACCACATACAAAACAAAACTCTGCTCACATATACCTCTTTGATTAACTAGGTTGGCACTCCCTATGGCACCAACAATTTCAGCTTCTGTTTGTGGAATATAGTGAAAATTCAGTGTAAATCTATTATAAGATAATTTTTTTTAAAAAAAAATACAAAACTGTTGAAGATGAGATTCACAGTTCATCAAATCACATACAAAACTAATGACAATTGAGAGTCTAGCAGTGGTAGACCAATTAACAATTTAAGAACATAAAATAAACATGATCCTTATTTTTTTAATATTTATTTATTTATGCATACAAGAGCTGGGGTACAGGCCAGAGATTGGGGGTGGGGCTTGAGAGGATTCACCAGAGTCAGAGCGGGAAACAAAACAGGCAGATTAACCAAAGTACACTGCTGAGGGGAGCAGTGAGTGAGTCAGGAAAGGTCTGCTGTACCATGTGGGTTGCTCCCTGGCTGGCCAGGAATCAAACTCGTGCTGCAGAGTCTGCTGACCACTTCCTAGTGCGGTGCTCAACCCCTTAAGCCACCAGGGAGGCCCTCATTGTCCTTATTTTTAAAAAATATTTCAGGACCTCCCCTGGTGGCACAGTGGTTGAACGCTGGGCTGCGAAGCTGCCTGCAGCTCTGCAGCGCCGGTTCCATCCCTGGCCACCTGCGAGGGTCCCACATGGCGCGCAGACCTCTCCTGCCACACCCACTGCTCCCCTCAGCAGTGTATTTCGTCAGTCTGCCTGTTCTGTTCCCCGCTCTGGCTCTGCACTTCTGCACTTCTCTCACACTCCTGCACTTCTGACTGTACCCGGTGCTTGTATAAATAAATAAATTTTAAAAAAAAGAAAAACAGATATATAAAATAAATAAATAATAAATATTTCAAAAATTTTAACGCCAGGAAAGAATATATGAAGGCCTCCAATAGTCTCCTAAAAATTATCTTCATGATCACATTGTGAAAACCAAGTATGAGTATCATTTCAACTATCAATTTAATCAAAAAAATTAAGTAAAAAAGTAGAATACTTGAGTCTCCATTCTCAGAATTAATGAATAATTACAATGTAAATGTTAATAATATAAGGTGAATAAATCTATTGCTCTGACTTTTTTTGTTTGATTTTTTTCAAGATCATCAAATCTTTTGTTTCCTCACTATAAAATGTTGATTCTATTTTAAGTAGTGTCATTTAAAATGGGCTTGATACCAGTTACCCTGAAATGTCTTCCCATACTGCTTCATCAGTTTTTACACTTGCAAATTTGTTTCCTTCCCAGCTAAACAATTAGCCCTCAAAAGACAAAAATCATGAATTCTAATTTTCTTTAGTACCTGCCTCTGTCACCATCAGCCCATTCCCAAATACAAACTATACACCTCCCCCTGGCCCAGAAATCTGAGAAAAATAAGCATCATAGTAAATTAATGACCTTACTTGGAGGTTAATTCTTTGGAAGATAAGACTAGCTCTATCACCCACATGTCCCCAATATTCATGGGGTATTGAAGGTTTCTTACCTAATTCTTAGCTTAAGATAACATGGTTGACCTAAAAAAGGAAAAGCTTTTGAGATTATCAAGGTATTTTTTGTTTTCTTTTGTTTTTGCCCTACAGGATATTCTCGCCTATCACAAAAGGAGCCATCAGCGTCTCTCTCCTGGATTATATCTGGGTTACCTAAAGCTATGTAGCTCTGTGGATCAGATCAAAGTTCTTGTTACCCAAAAGTTGCCCAACATTCTCTGTCATGTGAAGATCCGTGAAAACTATAACATTTCCAAGTAAGTTGTCAGCAGTTTGAATTTTCCTTGTGATGAAACAATGAGTTTGATGTGCCAGAAGAAACTGAAGTGTTACCTCCCAGTGTAGTTTCTATGGTAAGAATGTCTCAGCAGCCAACACACTGGAGTAAAGACAAAGCTGGGTTTTGACTCTAGGATAAAGAGGACTTGTGTAGTATTGGTTGGTGGAAGGAGTGATACCATTTATAGGGGGCCTGTCCTTTCACTTCTCTCTGCCTTCTTCCTTGTGCAAAAATTAATGTACAACTGGTTAATGAATAGATGTCCTTTTATTTCAATACTGCTATTTCTAATATATTTTTAATTATAATCTAAAAAGTCATTTATTGAAATATTTCTTGTGGAAATAGGTTCTGACTGAGCAATTGATTTCTCCTTAATCTTAAAGGACCCCCTACTTTCATTTTCCCCATTCCTAACTCTCTAGCCTGAGAACATTGTATATTTCCTACATACTTTATGGTTCTCTAGGGAAGAAAAGAAGTAACAAGTTCTGAGCTTCTGGAAACTGCTCTATGATTTGGCATTATGGCAAATTACTCTGTTAGCTGTGGGAAAGTTGCCCAATCTTGGTAATCAGGCTCAGCTTTATAACTAGCCTTAGTAGGCCTCTGAAAGTCTACTATAATGAACTGAATTGTGCTCCACATGAAAAAAGAAAAAAAAGGAAAGAATAGATAAGAAAATAACTGTCCAGAGTTCATCAGACTTCAGAGCATAAATCAGGTTCCCAGTTCCCAGTTGTACCTATAGTGTGCTTCAAAGGAGACTCTAATTTGGTCATTTAAAAGGTGGTTCCTAAAGTCACAAGAGTTTATTAACTATAATACCCATGGTGTTTATTTACTATGATTTGATGGCAATGAAGGAGGTGCTGATCATGAGATGACGACGATGATGATAATGGTGGTGTGATCTTCAAGGAACTCATTAGCGACCATATTGTCTTCTTTCACTTATCAACTACACCTCGACTTTAAGTCTGCCATCTGGTGGTCACTTCTACAATCAACATTAGTTATCTCCAGTCTAGCAGAGGCTACAATGCCTTATCCTTAGACTCAGCAATAGTAACTTTCATCCATTTTCTAGATTTGTATTTTAAGGTGAGGTTATACCAATGGATTTTCTCCATTCCAAGGATCCAAATTTTATTTTTACAAAAGATTCCAGCAGCCTTTATTCTGCCATCTCCCTCATCCTTATAGACTAAACTTATCAGTTAGTGGTAGATATTCCATGGTATCCATGCTGGCAATTTATTTTCCAATTTGATTGCTCATGCTATTTTAGCAAAGTGGCCCTTTAGGTTTTGTGTCTACTTATGCAAGTCAGAAACCCCTCATTTAGTTCAATATTAGTGATGAGTGAAAATAAATAGCCCCCAAGTTCTCAAAGATTTCAATTATTTGTGAAACCAACAGTATGCCCAGACTGGAATAAGATTTTATTTTTTGCTCTTATAGGGACAAAGGGGAGATTTTCCAGAGTCTTTTCCAGTATAGAAATGGAAACAAAACATATCTTGAAAACAGAAACTTTTCTAAGGGGATAGTTGATTAGGGGAGTGTTTTCTAATGGAAATTTCATGCCATAATAAATTTAGTTTTCTGTTCCACCGATCAGAGCCCTGGTTGGGGAAAGCCCTCAGAGGGCTTTCACAAGCATGGGGACATATGTCAGCACCTCCTCTTTCTGTATCTGGAGAGAAGGACTTGCCATTTGTCTCTAGCCTATCTCATGGGAGCATATTGCTGTTCCCTGCAGTTTGGAGCAGGAGAAACTGGGCCAAGTGAATGTGTTTAGAGACTTGTACTAAAATACCTGTGGAAACAATGTTGCCCAAGAGGCATTTACCTTGATCTTTTCAAGCTTCTTTTGAAGAGCAGCCTTTGGGGGACAAACCAGATGTGCTTTCCTCCCACCACCATTCTTTTCCTTTCCCTTCTGTGTGACATTTGGAAAAGTTCATTAGGAAGGATTATAGAGCATGGAGAATAAAGACACAGATGACTGGTTTGAAAAGAGGATGGAAGCAGTGAAGTGTGTCCCCTGGTTCCTTTTATTGGAATTGTCTGGTGTTCCTGTTTGTGATTCTCCTCAAGCTTTGGAAGGGGAAAAGAAACCAAAATAGTCCCCAAGATTACAACAGGCAAGGGTTGAAATGTGCCATGTGGTTTGTTGCCTGAGTTGGACCAGAGTCCTGTGGTTACCCAACTCCTGAATTAACCAGCAGATGCCTCTGTAAAATGCAGGGTCTTAGAACTTATAGGAGATCTTCAGGAAAAGAAAAAGAAAGATAGTCAGGAAACTATTACAAACGATTTCAAAGTTTCAGTCTCCAAAGTTGATTCATACAAATTAGAGGTGCTGTTGTGAGACACATGTGATTTGATAGGTAAACGAAGCTTTAGTTAGAAAAAGCTCATTTAAAAGTTTATTTGGGTGGTAAAGAAGTTCAAATTTCATGAATTCCATTGTTTTAACCACCAAAAATTGGTTGTCCAGGTTCTGGACATATATACTAAAAATGTTTTGCACTGTGTTCTGAACTTTTGTTATATTTCTAATTTTAATTTGACTCTACATACAGAGAGGAATGGGAATGGGTCCAAAAGCTTTCTGGCTCTGAATCTATGGAAAGTGTGGATCATACTTCTGACTGCCCCATGCAATTGTTCTTCTACGAGCTCCAGATGGCAGTGAAAGCTCTCCTTAAGCAGATTAATATACCTCTACACCAGGTACTAGTCTTTACCATTTTTATCTTCCTTTTATTGCTAATGGAAACGGCATTGTAGCATAAAACTCAAGAGGTAAATAAATACATACTCATATGCATCTATATGTATATATAATTTCCATTAGTTTAAACATCACATTGCATGTGCATACAGGTTTTGAATTTGATGCCTACAAGTGGACCACTGGCTGTACTTCTGCCACTTGTCTCTAGAACTTCATGTTGATTTCTTCCAAGGTTCCTAGACCCTATAATACATGTTCTGATTAAATAAGGGAAAATCATTGTCTAGCCAACTTTGAAAGAGAACAATTTTCCGCTTCAGGGTAACATGAAGCAAGAAGAATGAATGAATGAATGAATGAATGAATGAATGAATGAATGATATACAAGTGATTTCTCTAAGAACAGAAGAGCAGTGGCAGTATAACCTATAGTGATGGCCAAAGCTGTGTCACAATATCTTTCCACAAACAGAACTTACTGTCAAAATGATTGTCTCATCTGAATCAAAATGTGCAAATCTAATCTACATGAATAAGCAACCTCAAGAAAAACTGTTGGCTTAGATGAGAATAGTAAAAGTTTGTTAGCCTCTGTCTAGTAAGTTAACATGTTGTAGCATTAGATTAAATTCTATATATTTTTTGGCATATATTCACCATCTTCCCCAGCCAACACACACATACACACACCATCCTCTATACACACAGACAAAGTGAACCAAGTTTGGCCTGTAAACAGGAAGACCATTACAGGAGTGACTGGCTCTCTTTTAATAACAGAGAGACAACCATGAATTGGCCTCTGACCCAGGGAGGTGGGGGCAGGTTATAAATTAGAGATTCTAAGGGTGTTCTTCCATTTGGGATACTGCTCTAATCGTAAGTCAATACTGCAAGCCTCGTCCAAAACAGCCAACACTGAAGAAGAATAAATTGCATAAGACACCATTAAGACACTAGAAGAGCAACTGGATTATTACAAGGGTGGCCATGTACTGTGGAGTAGGAAAAAAATACCAGCTCTACTTGTGACAGTAGATACTATTAAAGGGTTTCTTGGGCTTAGCAGGTTTGAAGCAGCTCATATTTCACTGGTGACTCTGGGCTACATATACATGTTGGGAGAAGGCTGCCTAACTGCCTAAGAGTGCATACAACATTTTTTTTTTTTGATACTTGTAAAATTTTCTCAGTCCTTGGCCAGAAACTACATTTTTCCCCCTTAACCAACTTAAATTGAAACTAGTGGATTTTTAATTCAATCCATTTTTGTTGCTTCATGTAATTATATTCATCATTTTGAAAAGCCCACAGAATGCAATCATTTTCTGCTTTTATAAGAAGCATAAATGTTGTTTTCAGAGTTTATGTGGAACATTACTGCCTTAAATCTTGATTTTATATAGCATTATTAAATGGGCTGAACCCTAATATTTATGTTGTATAAAAATTCCAAGCTTGAAGTCGTGTAATTTTGTTAGATGTTTTATGCCAGTTTGGTGTTGTTTATGTAAGTGCCATGTTGTAACTCTCCTATTTTTCCTCCGCGCGTGTCCCTCTGCAGGCAAGGAACTTCCGCCTCTACACACAGGAGGTGTTGGAAATGGGTCACAATGTGTCCTTTCTTCTCCTGCTCCCTGCCTCAGACGACGTCTGTACAGCCCCAGGACAGAATAATCCTTACACCCCACACTCAGGGTTTCTTAACCTCCCTCTTCAGATGTTTGAACTTGGTATAGTAGCTTGTTTCACCTAGAAATATTAACCCAGCCTCCTTATAATAAAATCACAAAGTTATATCTGTTCCCCTTGTCCCAGTGGAGGGTCAATAAATCACATGATGGCTTTGGCAACAGCCCTTCCTAGAACTGTGTACAAGTCTGAGAGAAAGCAAAGCTCCAAAACTATGTGTCTGAGCGATAATTATTGAAACCTAGCTAAGGCCCATTGGAGAGGAGGGAATTTAAACAGAAAGTTCAGTTATCAGGCTGCAGTTCTTGCCTCCCCTTTGCTTTCTTAAAACATAAATACAAGAACTGATGTTTTCATGAAAAGCACCTCTCTCTCTCTCTCTCTCACACACACACACACACACACAT
The DNA here is from genome assembly GCF_964194135.1 of Talpa europaea. NCBI lineage: Eukaryota > Metazoa > Chordata > Mammalia > Eulipotyphla > Talpidae > Talpa > Talpa europaea. The sequence goes on along the minus strand of NC_140074.1, from coordinate 111,311,189 downwards.
ACACACACACACACACACACACACCCCTCTCTCCCCTCCCCTCCCTTCCCCCCACCCTTTCTCTCCTCTAACTGAGGTAAAAATAGTGAAATTAAAATGTACAGTGTCTACCACTCTGAAGGGAAAAGAGTCTAACTTTAAGTAATGCTGATTTATCAAATAGACCCTAATATTAACAGACTGTAAGTCCCTCACAGTCTACTTGAGAAACTGACAGGGTCTCTCAGGATGCAATATTGCAAATATAATTGTGGCCTTCTGAATTGTGGTAGATCTTGTCCTGACTTTCAAAACAAATAGCCTGAGTCCCGGTTTCTCTATTTTTGCTGAGACCCCTATTGCCCACTGAAATGTGAATAAGGAGGCTTTGTCTCCCCCATGCTTCATCTTATAACAGGTCAATAAGAGGCAATTAGCAAGAGTCCCATCAATTCGAATGAATTGTATGTCTTGCAGGAGCGCAAATGACTGGGTGGGGAGAATGGAGACGGCTCTCTTTGGACTGCTCCCCAGCCACCAGATTTAGAAGCAGACAAGGCAACTGCCTGATGTCTCATTTTGAGACCTGGGCATCTGAATCTGAATTTATCCCTTGGGGATAAATGGCTTAAGCTTCTCAGTTTCCCTTGCTCCAAGCAGTTCATATGCCCAAAAGCTGATGAAAAGCAATTGTTCTTTTCCAGAGGAAGGACAGTTATTAAAAGGAGCTTGAATCCAGAGCTTAAAAAATGAGGCTTGAGAGTCCTGGGTCTCCTATTATGTGGCACCACAATCACTTAACCTTTCTGCACCTTTTCTGTGTCAAATGATAAATAACATTGACCACACCACTTCCAAGGGTCCTCAATGTGAATGTGACCATTTAATGAGTTCCCCATCCAGAGAACATTATTAGCCCATGATATAACTGCATTGCTGTTGTGAAATACATTTTGGGTAAAGGCATTTCAATTCAAGTCATTAAGCAAACATATTGGGTGCCTACTATGGAGATTCAGAGGTGAATAAAATAAAAGCCCTGCCTTCAATGAGCTTTCTGTACAGTGGTAGGAGCAAAATATGAACACAAATTACTATTTAATGAGGTAGCGTGTACCCTGTATCAAAAGTATTGAGTGATATTGAGAAAAGAAAGCACAAAGAATAGATCAGAAAGTTGCCTAGAAGGAGAGGATATTTGAAGTGGGTGTAAAAATTGACAGGATGTTAATAATCATGGATAATAGGAAAAGCTTTTTTGCAAAGAGTGCAGAATATGCAAAGACATTAAAAGAAAAGAATTCAGAGCAGGAAAGGAACAAGTAGTTTGATTTGACTAGCTCAGAGAAATGATGTTAGGAATAGAACACAGGTTGTGCATAAAAGTTGGGGCCACTTGGGGCAGTATCTTAAGAGTCAGGCTGAGGACCCTATTTAAGATGGGTTTAAAGCAGAATTAGGGAACTATTTCAAAGGTTATTATAAAAGTCCAGTGTTAGGGTAGAGATAAAAAATAGGAAAAAAAAAACACAAATGTCATTTGGAGTAATCAATGAGTTTGGGTAACTGAATGTATGTCCCCATGGTTGTCAGTCTCAAAGAATATTAGGATATGCTGCCATTGCTATAAATAAGGAAGTCAGACATAAGAAGTGGTTTGGGGGATGGAAGAAAGTAATTCATTTAGCTCCAAATATCTTGAGTCAGAAGGAGCTAATTCAACAGTCAAGTGGACATGTCTGATTAGCAACAGAAGTGCAGGAGAAAAAATAATAAACTCAGAAATTTGGCTAATGTCTATTGATAATAGCTGAATTCATGAAAGTGAATGATTTCCCCAGGGATACTTAACTGACAGGGAAAATACTTCCTTGAAGAGTATACTGTGAGTCCATTCTGCATAAAATGGTCATTCCTGTTCCATCATCACAGGCAAAAATACATGAGATTCTTTTCCTAAGTCTCATTGGCCTTGGTAGGAACAATCAAATATATGGTATCAATCATATTAGTGATTAACTCCCACAGTCCTGGAGGACCAAGCCCCAAAGTTGTCCTCTCTACCCTGCTTTGGGGGAGGCTCATGCACTGTTATTGGGCCACCACATTTTGTCCTACTGTTGTTAGTCTCTATTCTACAATTTCTATCTCCATCCATTTGTTCATTAATTCATCACCATGTATTTATTAAGTAACCTACTACTTAATAAATTATTAAAGTACATTATTCCAAGTATTAGAGAATCAGTAATGGACAATATCCTCATGGAGCTTACATTCTAGTGAAGAAAACAAATAGTAAACCAATCATCAAAAAAAAATATTGTGAATGTCAGAGATTCATGAAGATCATGTTAAGTTTCCAGAAAAGACCACTTGGTTGGGCTTAATTCTGTTGGCATACATAATTCTATTGGTCTTTCCTAGGGACCAGGAGGAAATGTTGCTGATAGCAGGAAATTGACCTACTCCCTAATACAATACTTACTGTACTCCAGCACCAGCATCAACATTTTTTAAAATGTTGCTGGGCTGTAGTAAGAATAAGGACAAACTAATCCCCAAGCAATCTGAATTTACCAAAAGGCAGATTATCATAGCTACTTCCGCCATTACATATCATCCCACTAAGCATTTAACAATATCCTCTGTAGGATTGTAAGAGCTTTTTATAGTGAACCCAAGTCCCTCTTAAGAAAGATGCTAACCAATTTTTATTTTATTTTTATAAGTAGGAACTTCTATCTTCATAGATCAATAGCAAAGTGTGAAGAGACACACTAAGCATTTCTGAAAGGACAATGTTGTAACTTCAGCAGAACTCAGATTTTTAGTAACACCGAAATTCTAATAAAACTTGGAGAGGTGCAAATTATGGAATATGTAAGTGACAACAGAATAAAGGAATACATTATATTTCAGTTTCACTTGTATAAGTCATCCCTGTCTGGATGAAAGTATTTGAGATCTGGCAAACCCAACATGTTCCAGACAGTGGCCTGAGTGAATCATAAATAACTTGCTAACCAGCTATGGAAAACTGCATGTGTGCCTATTCCAACAAGGAATCTAGCAAGGACAAATTGATAAAGCTGCTTAGCCTCTGTCTCTTGGAGTGAAGACTAGACTGGGCAAACCCATCATGTATTTCTTCACAGCATTTCTAGTAGGAGGAGACAGGAAGACTGTCATACAGAAGAGTGTTGTGAGATCTCTCTAGCAGGGTTGAGCTGAGCAAAATGATAGAATATCTGTTACACAGCCTGAGAGCTGACATTCCCCCATTGTTTGGGTGGGGAGAGGGTAGCATTCCTCTGCAATAATAAAGCATGTACCTGGAAACTAAAAAAGGTCACTATTTATAGTGTTCCAGAGACAAAAGGCAAAGCAGCATTGTGAGTCTTTAGGAATGCTCATGGCTGGTGATGTGGCCTTGAGGGTTTTCCTAGCCTGCCCCAAGGTCATCCTGCCCTGACCCTGCAGGCAGTCAGAATGACAACAGGCCTACAATAAGGAAAGCTATATTTTATGATGTCCTTGGCTCTATGATTCATACTAAGTAGCCTAGAAAAAAAAACACTTTTTTAAAAGTAGGGAATTTAAAAAATATATTTTGAAGGCTGATACATATTTCATAATTCAGTACTTGGTTGCCTCTGCCATTCAACAAACAGTTACAGAACTTCTACTGTATGCCAAGGGTTGTGCTAGGTCTGGATATCCAGACATTAAATAGGTACAATCTTCTCACCAGAGGCCTAGAATTCCAGTAGAAGATACAGGTATCTATGCCAACAGTCCCACTACAACGAAAGTCATGCTAAAAGAGCTAGGCTGTTGAATTTCAGAGGAAAGATATGTAATCCTTCTTTATAGAGATAATAGTTTAGCTAAATCTTGAAGGATAAATAAACACTCAGAAAAGGCAGGCAGAAAAGGGTAACCATTATAAGCAGAAAGAACACCATGCACAAAGGCTTGGAGACCTGGGAAAATGTAGCTCAATTAAGAAAACTCCTAGTAGCTCATTGTAACTGCTGATTAAGGCATCTAGGAAAAGTGACAGGGGGGTGAAACTAAAAATTTCAAAGTTCGATATCATGAAAGTCCATTTATGCCACTGTAAAGCAGGCAGACTTTATCCTCCAGGCAATGGGGAGGCATTAAAAAAATTTTTTAAGGAACAAAATGGTATTATTGGTTTTCAGCAGCTCTGTGGAGGGTGGATTGCAGGAGAGCAAAGCAAAGTCTGTGAGACAGTGAAGAGACTGGTCCAGGAGGCAAAGAGAACCTGAAGCAAAATATCCCTGCCGGGGTATGGAAGAGAAAGCAGTCACAAAAGGAATTTAAGAGTTAAAATCAGTAAGACTTTGTGATTGATTTAATGTTGTTGAAAAGCAAGATGGAGGAGACAGAGTCTGAATAGGGTGCTGAGATGGATATTGTCGCCATCTACCAAAACAGGAAATATGAGGGGGAAACAGGTTTGGGGGAGGGGAGAGATGATGAGTATAGTTTGACAAATGATGAGTTTTGAGGTGCCTGTGGGATATCTAGGCAGTGAGCCTAATGTAATCCAGGCCACAGGCTTACAAGAAATGGCACTGTCTCAACCCTCATTCCTAATGCCCATTTTTCATGATTTAGTATACCAGTCCTGAATTCCAACTGTCAACTCATTCACTACCAGGAATCTTTAGAGGAGCATCTTGTGCCCAGGTTCTTTCTGACACAGGGCAAGGAATTATGGAACAAAACTGACCCCAGAAGGTAATCTTATTGATTACTTAGCTTGCAAACTAGATCACATGACCTAGAACAATGAAGTCTTTACCAAGTTAGAGATCTTTAGGGAAAATACCCTAGTATCGATCTCATCCTAATATCCTAACTATTAATTGCCTCATCCTTTCTTGGGAGATGGGGCAAAAGTGTCAACAAAAATTTATTTTGTACCTGATATGTGCCATAGGGTGAGCTAAGTACGTTACATATATTCTTTAACTCCAGATGAGCATTATGACCTTTCTTAGATATGAAGAAAATGGGGTTCCTAATGGTTATTCTCCTGTTACCAAAAAGGCAGTAAGTAGCAGAACCATGATTCAAACCCAAAGGTGTCCAATACCTAAGCCTGCTCTCCACTCTACTTACTCCTAACCTGATCTCTAATGTTGATGCTGACTATGTACGTGCAGAGGACTGCATTTTAGTATGACACTATCTTATATAGAAAAAAGAGGGAAAGAAAACACCACAGAAAATGAGCCTTAGTTGGTGAATTACTAACAAATCATGTGGTTCAGAGAATGCATTATTGTAGCCTTTATACCATTTTGTCTGTAAAATGCATGTGATTCACATTAGAAAAAAATTAGAAGCTTCCAGTCTATCCTCTCCTCCTCAGTGATGGCTACCAAATGTATCATTGCTAAACCACAAAAGACTATGTTAAAGTAACATTTGTTAAAGTAACATTAAAGGCTCTGGATAAAAACCACTAGAACGAAAAAGTGAAACGTTGTAGTTGAAAGGTTCGCAGAGCTGACTGTGGTGAGTGGCACGGGTGGTGTGGGCCTTGTGGGACCACCCACTGATCTCCACTTGATCCAGGGCTCCCACCGCAAGGAGACACAACAAGGGAAAGTTGTGGACACCCTGGCGTTTTAGAATTCAGATGGGACTGATAGTGTTTCTTTTAAAGAAATTCCTCGGAGCCTCTCTCTATCTTCCCAGCTATGTTTCAGAAAGAAAAGGAAAAGCTGGTTTTTTTGACAACTTTGTTTAGAAATGCAGGCTGGGATATACTTCACTCTCTTCACTCTCCAGCCAGGAGAGGACATCTGTCAAGTGCTAACAGGATATAATCCCTCCATGAAGGCATAAAGACACATTCAGGGAGCTGCAAGGGTCAAGAGTAAGCTACACAGTGAGGGTGACTCTTTCCTATAGAACTGCCATCCCCATCACAGATCTGAAACACACCCTTCGCAACAGGAAAGTCAAAGAGCACAATGAGGAAAGAGAGAAGAGGGCAGGAAAATGAGATTTTGGAGGGTCTTGCCTCCTCAGATCAGGGCATGCATTTATTTGTTCATTCAGTCAATAAACACTGAGTAGCTACCATGGGTCAGGGTTTGAGAAGGTATAGGAGACATGGTTCCTGCCCTCAAATCACATTCTAATACTGAGGCAGACAAGTAAACACTTAAGTACAATAAAACAGGGTAAGTATCCTGATTTATTTAGAAAAAGTGCTATAGGATGCCAAAAGAGAAAGAAACTGGTTCTGGCTAGAGGGGAGGAAATATCAGTGAGATTTCACTGAGAAGATATTCAAGCTCAATCTTCAAGAATCAGAAGCAGCTGGCCTGAAGGTACTGGTAAAAAATAGTATTTAAGGGTAAGGAAAAGGCTTGCTAAAAGTCTGCAAGTACAAAGGACTTGTGATGTGTTCAGCTTGACCACAGCTCAGGGTCAATGCAGGGGGAGAGGTGGAGCATGGTTGTCTGATGGAGCTGTGTCTTGAAGACACAGTCAAGTGCCCCAGCACAGGAACTTTCCTTGTGGTAGTAAGGTTTTCGGATTTGATCCTGAAGTTGAGAAGGTGCTCTGTCCTTCAGCAGGGAAGTAACATGAGAAGTAGATCATTTGGAGGGAGTTCAAGAGTCTGTCATTTGCTGAGAGGCGATATGAAATCAGTTTTTCCGCATGTCAGCAAGGAAGTGCTGGAGCAGAGGAAGGGGAAGGCAAGATAGATACCAGAGAGAAAAAACAACTCTAGAGCTGAGACTCCCTGAATGGAGGAACACCTTGGAACAGCACATAGTGAGTGAGCAGGGGCCACCAAAGGCCTCAGCCCAGTCTTCTCTTCAACCTGCGTATAGGGGGAACAAACAGAGCAGGTTACTGTTAGGCTCAACTGATAGTCTAGGAAGAAATCAAGCAAGGAAGCAGGCAGCGGTAAGCTGTGAATTGTAAGGTGCACAGAAATCTCTCAATATGCAGAGAAGTAAGGCTCTTCACTGACGCCTAGAGAACACAGCTTGCCCCATTTTGAAGCAGCATGGTTTTAGTTTTATTAAATGGTCAGGTCTGAGTCCTTAGAGCAGAAGCCCCAGGGTAGTATTTTGATGGACTTGCCAGAATTCCTCACTAAAGAAGCCAGAAAAAAAAATGTTTTCACAGATTCATTGAGTTATAACAGCCCTATTCCCCAAACATGGGACACATTGGTATGGTCAGAGATACAACGAAAAGGATGCCTGAGTCTCCAAATTTAACAATGTCCGGGAAGAGAGAGGTACCTCACTAGTGTGAACTGGGATGATTTTCTGATCCCACTAGAATCTGAAGTGGAGAGCCAGTAAAGGAAGTGTGGAAAGCCTGCCCACCTCAGGCTACCTACACAAGGCTCAATCCCACACTCCTCTGTCTCTCCTCCATGATTCCACAATGGAGGTGAAGGTTACACTCCTTCCTCTGGCCTCTGACCCACTATACTTTGAGGAAGGAAGGCCAAGATTGCTGAAGACAAAGTGGTGCGTCAGGGGATTCTTTATCCTTCCAGGGTAGCTAAGGAAGAGAGGCAGGTGGAAGACCAGAGTCCATCAAAATGGGTCTTTAGGCAAGTTTTCCAGTCAGAAAAAACAATATCCAGAGAAAAATTCATCTTGTATCTTATAGAACGTTGGGCTTTGGAAAGGAACAAGTAAGATGCACGCTCAAAATCAGACGTGGAAAGCAGACCTAGGTTTCAAATTGCTCTTTGGATTTTCTTCCTTTGAAGTGATGAGAAAACTTATTTTCCCAGAGATATATATACATGCACTCAAACCCAACTTAGGGGTTGAACATAAACTGTAGCTTGAGCCAACCCCACTTCCCCACACCTTACCAGGACTCAGTAAACCTTAAAAGGGAACACTGTCTGACTAAAGCCAGACAACTGGCCCCTTAAGAACACATTTATAATTTATTTATGGCTTAATATTTTCCACTGATAGGATTAATAAATCATGTTTTCATTCAACTTGTTTTCTCTGAGGTATGAATTTCTCTATTTTGATACCAGATCTTAACATGTTTTATTTTGCTTGTCTATTTTCCAGTTCATTTTTGCAGCTACAGGGAGAAATTTATTAGTCTGTATTGCCGCCTTTCTGCTGTTGTGGAACTGGATTCTCTGAATACCCAACAGTCCCTGAGGGAAGCAATCTCAGACAGCGAGGTTGCAGCTGCCAAACAAAGACACCAGCAAGTTTTAGATTTCATTCAGGTAATAGTTTGTTTCTTCTGAGGTAACAGGAAGGGGGCAAGATGGGAAAGAACAGCAATCTGGGCTGATTTAAATATCAGAGTATGCAAGTAGCCATTGATTTGGTTAAAATGTGGGACTTGGGGAAATGTGAGTTTTAAAACAAAGGCTTAAGAAAAAGCTGTAGATAAATCATAGTAAGAGCTGCACCAGCCAAGGGGTGGGTTGGGGTGGGGTAGATAGAAGTGGCGTCCCACATTGACGAGAAAACCCACTGCCAGATGTAGTGATAAGAATACAATTACCCAGTGGCCCACTGACAATTCCAGCAGAAAGAAAAATTGAAACTCAGATACCTCCAAAGCAAAAGCGAAGGAAATAATCCAAATAATCTTTATGTTGACCCAAGACTAGTCTGACCTAAGATTCTTCTTGCTTTCTCTCTAACAAAGTTGACACTTGTATGTGTGACTCAATCAGAAAATGTGTTCCCTGTCCACAGTCTTGTCTGAAAAGGCCTTAGTTGGCACCTCATGAAAGGGTGAGAGTTTGTAACCAGTAGTCAAGAGAACGTGTATCTGTTCTGAAATTGCTTCTAAATCCCTTGGGCAAATCTTAGGATCTTGTACCTATGTGTTACTCAATTCACAAAATGAGTATAATAACAATAACCTCCTGATGAATATCACTATAGCATAAATGCAGATCAATTTGATTACTACCAGGTACCAGGCACTGTATGGGAGAGACAAAGTTGAATAATACACAGTCCCTGACCTGAAGGAGTTTAAAATCCATTAAGTTAGACAAAATAATGTGTGCAAATACTACTTGCAAAATGTTAGGTGCCAAAAGGGAAGTATAAAAAAAGAAGTTCTATGACAGTACAAAGAATTAAAATTTCCTTAAATGTGTAGGTATAAGAAAAACTGCCATAAAGGGTATAACTGATACCTGAGCTGGGCATAGAGGAGTAAGTGAGACTGTGGTGAGGAGAAATAGACTGAGGGACATTGGAAGAAAAAGTATAAACAGATAAGGCAGAGAGTGAAAAAATAGAATTTGGGGAATGATAACTACTACTATTGGGGCAAAACTGAGTGAAGGTCAATAGTGAGAAATTAGACAAGAATGATAGTAGCAATTAAATCAGAGCACAAAGACTTTTAAAGACCAAAGTAAGAAATTTGCACTTTATTCTGTAGCAAATAGGGACTTATAAAGATTTGGAGAAAGTTAAGCTACAGATGATCATAACTGTTTAGGGTAGATAGATGTAAGAAGGGCGCTGGGGGTGTCTCTCCCAGAACATGGTATGGCCAAATTGGTTGTTCACAGTAAGCAAGCACCCATTCTCAATGGTCATGCTCACTAAATAATTTGCATAGCATTCTCACTAAATTTGCATAGCATGCTCACTAAATAATTTGCATAGCATTCCTGGATTTAAGAAGACACTAAGGGCAGGGAGATAAGAAATAACAAAGACCTAACAAGAGGAAATGCTATGAATCTGGGGCAAATCTAAGTCCCAGTCTCCTCAAGTATAAATTAGGGATGATAATAATGGTACTACTTCACAGTGCTACTGAGGAATTCAAGAAGATAATGCATATAAAAGCACTCAACAAAGTTTCTGCTACAATAGGTATATAACCAATTGTATATTCATTTTGTTATTCATTAATAAAAAGGGGAATGTTTTTGAAACATGGATATGCAAGATTTCCAAGTACTCAGAAGAAGATATTACAATACACTTGCACTGTAGTTAGCAAACAAATCTTTAGGATTAATTTATTTCTCTCACCAATACCTTAGGTGACTTCTCAGATGAAATATAAACCTTTCAAAAAAATTACTTGTTCTCTTAACCTGAGCCTATAGTATTTATAATTCAAAATGTTTACATCGTTTATTTTATTTCCAGTAAAAATGGAACATGGCTGGGGGGAGATGTGGGGAAAGTAAGAATGAAGTATGAGAAGAATATGAAAGACTGACTTATCTTTTGAACTCAAGAAAAGGGACAGTGGAGCATATTAAGATTAATGACCAGGAGTCGATTAGTATACATTATTACTTCTGATAAACTCTGGAGTATCAAGCAATTCATTTGCTCCTCAGGGGCCTCAGTTTCCTCGTATGTAAAATGAAAAGATTGGAGTAGATGACTCTAAGGGCCTGGATGGCTCTAACATTTTAGGATTGAACAACCATAAATATGTTTAGAGAAACCCTTCTCTAAACCTTTCTGCTTTAGTCCACTCATGCCCACCTGAATCTATTATGTTCATCCAACAAGAAGGCTAACTTTCTTGAGTTTGTCACACACAAAGAACCCCTCCAGGAGTTCCTGGCTCCTTTCTTTTTCACTTAGTCTAGGACTCCACTGCCTTTTTCTCTTTTCCTTTCATCATACTATTAAGTGGAATGGATAAAGGCAGGCCAGGCCAGGCCAGGCATTCTTCAAAGTTCTAGTCTTCTCTGGTCTCCCAAAGCAAGAAACTTGAGAACCCCCTCTGCATACTCTCTTTCCAGTCGGCCAGGTACACGTAGACTTGGATAACAGCCAATTCCCAAAAGATTCAAAAAATAACTTCTCAGCCAGGGTAAAACCAGACCACTTCCCTGCACCCATAGCCGTCAATGAGCGGCTTGCTCCACCCAACTTGGATAACTTCATGGGCCGGAGACAATATCATCTCTCGCCTTATCTATGTGGGGCTTCTCGGTCTCTCTGTCTCAGAATAAAAACCAGCTGCAGCCACTCACCCACTGGTGTTCACAGCTCGGCCCACCGCACACCGTCACCGGCAGAGGGGACCGCCAGCCGTGAGAGCATTTGTATGATTCCAGATCTAAGACAGTGTTGAAGTCACTACACAAACCAAACATTGTAAAGAGCAAGGGAGTCTATGTAAATACAGTGGAGGAAAAGAAGCCAAAGAGTGCAGCCAGAATGGGGGAGGGCTGGGCCAGGGGAGGTGTAGAAAATCACAGATAAGGTATACAGCTTTACAGACAGCACACGCAGCAGAAATGTCAAATTGTGGAGACTTGGAGCTTGGCATATTTTGAGCTGCTAAAGCCTAAAGGGCAATTAGGCTATAATTTATATACTGTAATGCTTCAAATGCTCCTAAGCTGTTATAGAAACACAGCTCATTAAATATAGCCAATCTATCATCCCCTCAAGCACCTTGTAACTGTGCTGTGAGAAAACCAATCACCTTTATATTTTAATAAAAATATTATCTTGCCTGAGTACAGAGAAAGGGGTATAATTTATGGGATGAAAACCAAAAATTTTTAAGGTCAGAGTGAGAAATGGATGCAGAACTTTTAACCAACAGACCTAGAGAGTTCATGGTCTTTCTTTCTAAAAATATGTCAGCAAGTCTTTAGAAGCTGAATTTGGACCTTAAAATCAGGGGGATTATGTTGTCAGTTATTTTTAGATCAACAGTATAAGGTAAAATGGGTGAAAATTGCACCTCTTTTAGAGCTACTTAGCAAAGTCTCTTAAATTTAGTTCACAGGCCTCTTGTACCTGTTTTTCATTTCTCTTGTTAGTACCTCTTCACTTCACCGCTGAGAGAAATTAAGAAGCCCACATTGTTTCTATACACAATTTTAACAATCTCTGCACTAAATCTCACTACCCATCCTCAGCAATATAAACGAAACAATATTACCCAAAAATAAGTAGATTATTATTAAAAATTGTATTAGTGTCCCAGGACTGCTATTACAAATTACCACAAACTGGACAGCATTCAAGCAACAAAAATTTGTTCTTTCATGATTCTGGAGGACAGAAATCTGAAATCATGGTGTTGCTAGGGCCACACTCCCTCTGGAGGCTTCACAGGAGAATCTCTTCTCAATTTCACCTGCTTCTGGGGGGTTTGGCATTCTTGGACTTGTAGCCACATCACCTCCATCTCACTTCTGTGGCCACATGGTTTCCTTCTCTTCATTCTGCCAAATCTCTCTCTTCCTCACTTTTTTTTTTAAAGATTTATTTATTTTTATACAAGAACCGGGGTACAGGCCAGATGTGTGGGAGGGTGAGAGGATTCACCAGAGACAGAGCAGGGAACAGAATAGGCAGACTGACAAAATACACTGCTGAGGGGAGCGGCGGGCAAGACGGGAGGGGTCTGCTGCGCCATGTGGGATTCTCACCGGCCAGCTGGGATCGAATGTGGACAGCTTCACAGTGTAGCACTCAACCACCTAATCCACCAGGGAGGCACTCTCTCTTCCTCACTCTTATAATAATGCTCTTATGAGGACATTTGTCATTGGAATTAGGACCCACCCAGATAATCCAGGGTAAATTTCTCCTCTCAGAATCCTTAACTTGATCACGTTTTGTGCCACATAATATAATGTTTACTCTTTAATTCCAAAGATTAAGACATGGCTAGGTCTCTTGGGAAGTAACATTCAGACCATTACAATAGTCATGATCATCATGACAACTTGAAACTTTATATATAGTTTACAAGGTACACTAAATTACATTATCTTACTTAATCCTCATAATAACTCTGTTCAAGGGTAGAGATCTAGAGAATGATGTAACCATTAATTTATTGAGCAATCATTTATTGAGTAACTACTCAGCACAGCCAAGGGTCTTAGTCCTTGGCAGGCACAATGAAAAGTGTCCACAGTCATATAGTACATTTAAAATAACCTTGAAGGCCTCCCCTGCTGGTGCAAGTGGTTGAGCGCCACACTGTGAAGCTGTCCGCAGCTTCTGCAGCACTGGTTTGATCCCAGCCAGCCAGCGAAGATCCCACATGGCACAACAGACCTCTCCTGTCACGCCTGCTGCTCCCCTCAACAGTGTATTTCATCAGTCTGCCTGTTCTGTTCCCCGCTCTGTCTCTAGTGAGTCCTCTCACCCTCCTGCAGATCTGGCCTGGACCCCAGTTCTTGTATAAATAAATAAATGTTTTTAAAAAATAAAAATAACCTTGAGACAGGAGTATACTACATGAGATATGACCAATAAAGGCCAGAAGAGACAGTAACAATCCCACTAAGGTCATGTGTCTGAGTTTCACCTGGGACTCCTACTTTGTCTTTACCCATTGAGTTTCAGGGTTCTCCCTTCACAATGGCTCAATTCCTCTTTCATGGGCCTGCCCACTGCTCAATCTCCTGCTCCTCTCACCAAGCTAACAAAGTCTAAACCTCAACCTTGTGCTTTCATTACCATCTCTGAATATTCTGATAAATCCTGTCACCCTAGGATAGAACTAGAAAGCAAGGGAAGGTGGCTACCGACCACACATTGGCATCCACTTGCTTGTGGCAGCTTGCCTATCACTCAACATGGCAGACTGTCAGTTTCAGTTTCTGTCTTTGTTGGAAATGCCAGGTTTGTGGCTATTCTTCAAAGAGTGGGGTTTCCGAAATACTTTTCTATTTTATTTTAATTTTTTTCCTATTTCAGAAAAAAATACACATTACAATGAACAAAGTTTAAATCATGTAGAGAACCATAAAGACATAACTGCTTCCCAGAAATAATCACTGATTATATTTCACCAAATAGATATAATTTTCCTATAAATGCTATGTTGCTTAAGAAAAACTTTTGTTACTAGTGTTTTGTAAACCTGTATCATTCATTTACCTAATTACTCTGTTTTTCCACTGTTTAGATATCCTATAATCTATTTAACTGTTTTCCTTTCCCATGGCTATTTACATTGATTCCTCATCTATGATATGAGGAAATACAGAGTTCATCAATTAGATCTATCACCTAATTCACAGTAGGACAGCAAGAAGCTGAACCAGAAAAGCAGCTATTGTCACATGAGGGGAAGGTTATTTAAATCTCTTTTCCATTTCCTTCAAAATCCCACCAAAAGTGAAATCTTATGTATTGCATGCATGTCTCTGTGTGTGTCTGTGCGTATAGGGTTTCAGTACAGATTAAAGCCCTAAAGAAGAAATTTAAAAAATAAAATATAACACTGAGTAGTCCCTTATCTTTAAAATTTCTATAATTAGAGGCAGTGAATATTTTCTATATGGATGCTCAGTGACACCGACTTTCCAAATATTCTTTAATAATAAATCATAAAGTGTCACAGCTGGAAGGGATCTTTGACATCATCTAGTCCAACCTCCTCTTCTTACAGTTGAGTAAATGGACTCCCAAAAATTAGTGGTTTGCCTAAGGGACCAAGTAAAATCAGATACAAAGCTTGTCCCATAGGCCCCTATCTGGATACTATGAAAAAATGTCTAACTAAAGTCCCCCTCTAGAGACAGTCACAATAACCAGAAAGTTACTGGCCAGTGCCTATTAAGAACTGGAAGAACTTATGCCATCTACAGAGATAGAAACAAAAATATAAGTGGCTTTCATTAATAGTAGGCTTCAGAGAAATGAATGTTGTTCTAGGATCACTTTGATAGCCCAAAAATCAAAATGGTAATGCTCTAAAATGGGCTACCCTAAAAACATAAGGATATTAAAGTTACTGAGGAATAACTTGCTTAGGCTGTTTTATACTTTAGAAATACCTATTTTATATATTAAAAGTAACAAATGTAATATGTAAACTTATTTCTTTCTGTTACAGTAAGTCTAATAATCCCTGCTTGGCAAATATTCCAATAAAGCTTTTTTTCTAGTTCACTTATAAGAGTTAAAACTGTATTTCAAGTATTCTAAAATTAAATTTTATCATATACCTTCCCGACACTATCCTAATGAGGAATATTTCACATATCCCAAGAATTTATCAGCCCTTATGTGTGAGAAATATACCGAACTGTTTCACAGAGTACTTTCAAATTTGTCATTTCACCCAATTATCATAGTAGTCCTGTCAGAAATAGGAGAGAGATTTTGTCCACACTTTACAAATGAGGCAGCAAAGACTCAAAGAGGTCGACTGACTTTCCAAAGGATTTTACAGAGCTACTGAGTTTTGGATCCCAGCTGGAATCCAGGTCTTCCATGATTTGCACTAAACAACATAGCCTCTCCATTTAAATTATGAAAGACCCACAAGATTACAATGAACAAGTATTTCTTGCCTAGCAGACCTATGTTGAGAGTATTTTATTCTTGCTTAAACCAATACGGTAGAAAACGGACCACCTTAGACTCTCAGGGAAATTTAATCCACTTTAATTGTTGTTTGATACCTTCATGTCTTTTACTATTTTATTCCAAAGCAAATAGATGAAGTCTGGCGTGAAATGAGGTGGATCATGGATGCTCTGCAGTATGCAAGATACAAACAGCCAAATTCTGGCTTACCCATCACTAAGCTGCTCGACCCCTCGGCTGAGCAGAACCTAAAGAAGATCAACTCCACATCATCACATATAGATTGTCTTCCATCCCCATCCCCATCCCCAGAGATGCACAGAAGAAAAGCAGTGAGTGGTAAGCAATAGGACCTAAAGTTTCTATATTTCTTTTTTTTTAATTTATTTATTTATGCATACAAGAACTGGGGGTGCAGGCTAGAGGTGCAGGGAGGGGGGGTGAGAGGATTCACCAGAGACAGAGAGAGGAACAGGAAAGGCGGATCTATTGAAATACACTGCTGAGGGGAGCAGCGGGCGAGACAGGAGAGGTCTGCTGTACCATGTGGGGCAGCTCCCTGGCCTGGGATCGAACTCATGCTGCAGTGGCTGCAGACAGCTCCACAGCACTGAAACTTAACCCCTTGCACCACCAGGGAGGCCCAAGTTTCTACATCTCAATTATACATTCTTGGTCCTCTCTCCACTGATGAGGTTTTTTGTGCAGAGATATTGGTCCCAGCGAGCAGTAGGAAATACTGTTCTCTGGTAAGAGTCTAAAGGTATAAAAAACCAGTGAAGGAATCAGAAACTAACCTGAAATCAACACCATTTAGGGGTGGTAGATTCTGTCCAGTTCTTTTTTTTTTTTTTTAAGATTTATTTATTTATACAAGCACTGGGTACAGTCAGAAGCACGGGAGGGTGTAAGGATTCACCAGAGCCAGAGTGGGGAGCAGAACAGAGAGAAGGACCGAAGTACACTGCTGAGGGGAGCAGTGGGCGGCAGGAGAGGTCTGTTGCGCCGTGCGGGACCCTTGCCGGTGGCTGGGGATCGAACCTGTGCTACAGAGGCTGCCAGCAGCTTCGCAGCCCAGGGCTCAACCACTGCGCCACCAGGGGAGGCCCTCTGTCCAGTTCTTATTCAAGCTTCCAGATACAAAACAACATAGAGTAGGGGTGAGGCTGCAGAAATGCAGAATGGAGACAGCAGTGCCAGGTGAGGGCCAGGTCAGCCAAGGGAATCTGACCAAAACCACGTAAGAAAGGAGAACAGGTCCACTCTCTAGTAAATAGGGCCTGACAGGAATTGGGCAGGCAGTAGGTCCCAGTCTGGCTAAGAGTTCAAGGCAAACTTCCCACCCTCGGGACACCAATGTCCTGGGGTGGAAGGTGGGAAAGAGAAACCTTGGATAGACTAGAATCCTGACACCGAGGCCAAATAAATTGGTTGGCCTTATCCTGAATACAACGAGAGGAGACAACTTACAGACAAGCTGGAGGTGCCTAGCAATTAGCTCTTGGGAATAAAGTTTGAGTTCATGTGAAAAATCTAACCAAAAAAACATGGGTGGGTTAACAGAAATTTCTACAAAACACCTTTATGCTTATAAGCATACCAGTCAAAGGCAATATAATGCTCTTGCCTAGGACATGTGGCCATTTTTCCAGCCAATTAAAATAATGGCATTCAAAGCATCTTTTTTTTTATTCTGTAGCTCATAAGCGCCCCCATTTTTAAGCATTACAGTAATAATATTATAAAAATCAGTTCTGAAATGTGGGCTTGCCCTATAGGGGGCAGCATGGTGCAGCAGAAAGACCTTGGATTTATTGTAGAAAGTAGAGCCCTGGATTCAAATCCCAGCTTTATTTTACTAGCTGTATGAACTTGAACAGATTACTACTTCTGAGTCTCTGTTTCCACATATTAAATGAGCATAATAATATCTACACTTTGAAGAGCTGCTTGTAAATAAAATCATCCATGTTAGAGATGCATGGCACATAATACACAATAAATTGTGGTACTATAATTAATGTTATTGCTCTTAATTAGAAAACATTGGTGGGGATATGAGCCTTTCCTATAAGTGAGTTTGTGTGTGCTCATATACGTTAAACAGCTCAGTATCTAAAACTCAAAATTGGCCAGGGGAAAAACTTGAGAGACAGCTCATTTATATTATAAAAGGTTCTATGATTTACTAAGTAATTCCACAAAGGAATTAAATAGAGTTCCTTGTGTACACTTGCTTGTATTCCCTCTGCATTGGAATACACACTCCCTGCCAGAAGCTAGTTTAAAGGGAGAGACACACATTAAGCAAAAATTTCATGAAATTCATATGTACTATGATAAGGATATGTATATGGTGTTATGGATCTATTAGTGGTGTTGATCATAAACTTTTAAGATCAAAGACAGCTTCCTAAAGGAGGTAACAGAGTCAAGTATTGAGGGTAAGCAGGAGTTGATTACATAAGAGAACATTATAGGCAGAGAAAATAGAATGTACAATTATGTTATAGTTTAGGAAACTGCAAGCAGCCTGCCTGAACCCAGGAGTCGAAGGCATTGTTCCTCTTTTTTTTTTCACTGAAAAAAATATTTATTGGTTACCCACTACATGCCAGGTATTCTTCAAAGTAACAGGGATATGGTGGTAAAGCAAAGTCTCTGCTCCCACAGAGTATACATTCTAGAAAGAGGGACAAACAATGTAAGCGTAAACACGGTAATTTCAGAGAGTGAAAATTCCAGTGAACTATATGACACACAACAGCAATCAGGGTGGGCAGAGAATGTATTGAACTCACTAGGATGATCAGCAGAAACCTATCTATGTATGTCACATTTGACTGACCATTGAAAAAGCAATGTACAAGATCTCTCAGAGCAATGCAAAGATCTCGAGTTGGAACATTCCAGGCAACAAAACAGCAAAAGACCCTGAGATGGATGAGGGATAGAAAGGCAGCCCGTCCCACGGGAGAGGGGTTAGTGGTGAGAGAAAGGGTGGAGAGAAAGGCCGAGACCAGATCAAACAGGGGTCTCTACACCATGATAAGAAATTAGGGTTTTATTCTACTTGTGATGGAAAGTAACTGGACACTTTAAAGAAAGGATTGATACCATCTAAATTACTCTTTAAAATTAAATCTGGCTGTTGTATGAAGAGAGGATACAGGAACAATATTGGAAGCACAGAAATCAACTAATAGGAAACTATTAACAGAAGAAATGCCAAGTTTTTTGTCTTGGGTGCCTCAGGGTATCATGATGTCATTTACCAAAAAAAGAAAAAAAAAAGGTTACATAGGAGAAACAAGCTTGGGTGGTTGGGCATGCTGAATTTTAGTTAGCTCAGGATATTTTACACAAAGAGAAATGTTCAGGAGAAAACAAGCTATAAGGGGTCTGGAGCTCGGAAAAGAAAATTGGACTGATAGATTTAAGAACCATTGACATATAAATGATGTTGTTACCAAAAATGCTTGGGATTCCCTGGAGAGAGCAGGTGGATTAAGAAGAGGAAACTAGGGAAGGATCCCTGTGGAAAGTAAAGCAAGAATCCTTAGACTAAGAAGGAATAACCAGAGAAAGAAGATTCAAAAAAATAAAATTTCAAAAGATGATTACAGGTTAAGTAAAATCTGGGGGTGGCGGGGGGAATCCATTGATCTGTTTTGAACAAAGAAGTCATCAGTAATCTTTATTAAAGAAATAACGATTTGCAACACTACATCAGTTTCATGCAACATGAGAAATCAGTATCTGTATCTACTACATTATGTTTGCTGTCCTTCACCATACACTTAACCCCTACTACTCAATTTGCCATTCTCGTTCTCCATTCCCCACTATTTTGTTCTTAGAATCTAAGGGTTTGTTTTCACTTTGTTTGATCATTAGTTTTATCTCCAATATGAATGAAATCATGTTTGTCTTTATCTGCCTTACTAGCATAATACCCTCAAGTCTGTTCACGTTGTTGCAGCAGCAGGATTTCATCTTTTTTATAGATGAATAGTAGTCCATTATGGATATACGCCATATCTTCTTTACCTAATCATCTGCCAATGGGTACTTACGTTGTTGCCAACATTTGGCTGTTGTGAATACACTGCATTCATCAGTGATCTTCATGACAGCAGTCTGAAGAGGGAAGGAGGTAGAGGCTGAACATAAGGAGATCAGGAATGGATGGGAAATAAAGAAATGGAACCAGTAAGGATATACTCTTTAAAAGTCATGGCTGTAGAACAAAAGAGGGAGGGCAGTAGCTAAAGAGGTATAGAGTTGAAAGACATTTTTAAAAGGCCTAATAGGCATGTCCTCTGTTGTTCCCCAATTCATTTAATTCTATAAACAACTCTTTAAGTCTACTTACTTCTATTCTCACCGCCCTGTCCTCTCTCTGCTCATAGAACATAGCCGGTGTATAATCTTCTCTCAGCCTCAGGGTTGTAAGTGGGTCCCCTGGCTAGATGGGGGTGTCCTTTCCTGTACCACAGAAGTGCCAGACTCATGTTGGCCAGAGGACCGATTACACACACTCCCTGCTGGGAGGATCTAGCCAATTGCATTCAGATTTTAATATTAACTTAAAATGTGAGTGATCATCATTCTGTTTCTTAAAATATAACTCTCTCCTGGGTCCATTTATTTCTCTGAAGCCAAGATTCCATGGGCTATGAAACACAAAGTGGAGGACAGCAAATGAAAAATGGAACCCGGTGACAGGGAAACGTTGAAAGCTGGGAAAAACATTTAATGTCCTATCCCCTCACAAAAGCATTTCAGAGCAATGAAATCTGCTCCTGCTTACTCTGTCCTCTCCATTAGTGTGGCCACTTGGAATTGTTTGGAAACCATTTATGAAGGGGGGAAAATCCAATTTAGAGAAACATCCCCACTGGGTTGCTCACAGGGCAAAGTTTGCAACACAGTTCCATTCTGTGTGGGTAGAACTGTGAGGAGCTTGCTGGAAACACAGAGACTATCACAAACCGAGTGCCAGCCTAAGATTTCATCGTAAGGCTGTTGAGTACCTTGGATTTGTTTGTGTGTGTACAGATACACTCTGTATTGGGGGCAGGAGGGAGTAGAACTCTTTAACTCACTTCCCATTTCTGTGTGGTTTTCAAACACAAAGTAGAACTCCTCTGAGTCAATTAAAATTAAGCATTTCCCAAGGACCCAAGGGGGAAAGTTGGCTCCTCGAGAAGGCAGCTCAAGGCAGGGGGTGGAATGATTGGTCCATCACATGGGTATTTTTTTCTCCCACTCCTTTTCTGTGGGTATAGTGGTCACAGGCAGCAGCAATTTTTTTTTCCAATACTGCTCTTTCTCCTAGTGACGCATGGATGAGGCAACACAGGGGAGGGGGACCTTGTTTCCTTCAGATGCATTTGAAGATTATCCTGATCTTCCAGATGTAAATCTCCCTGGTAACCTTTCCCCAGATCTTGTCAAGAACACTATGGCATAAAATTAACAGTTCAAAATATCAGAAGGAATCTGAAAAGAGATTTTTTTTCTCTTGGGAAATTAGAAGGTGGACAAATCCCTGAGGTTCTTTCTACCCAAGGCCTGATGAGATATTTATTAAAATTATTTATAAATTATTTCAGTTCTACTCACAGTGCTGATAGATTCAATGAAGCATGAAAAATGCAAATTCAAATAGTGATACATTAAAAATATGAAATTAGATTTTAAGGCAAATGTTGCTTATAATTCCTTTCTTTCCGTCCTGCCATGCCTGCTGCCTTTAATAGAAAAGCAATAGTTTTAAATCAAATATTCCTTTCTGAAATGTCATCTCTCCATAATGCCCTCAAAATCCACATCACTCTACTCTGCTATTGTTGGCCTGACCCACAGAGACCAAGAGTTGCAACACCCATCACAATGGCAAGAAAGCCAAACTTCCTAAGCCAGCACTAATACTATGGGTAGAACTTTCATAAAACAGCTCCTGGGTCAACCAGAGGGGAAACTCAAGGTTCTACCAATGCTGGCCTGCCCAGTGAGCCCTCTAAGGGAAATTGAGGAGCACAACCACGTTTATTAAAATAACAACTGGGCAAGGCTCCTACAGTGCTTAATGGAGCATATGGCCTAGATCTAGGGATGGAAGCTGCACTTTGCATTCTTTTCCAAGAAGGGAGGGAGTGGCAGTCGCCTAAGTCCCTGGAAACTCTCCTCAGTGCCCTGGCTGGCATCCTGGAGATTTTCCCAGTTTGTTCTGGGAGGGGTATCCCATTCTAAGCAATAGGTTCCACTAAGTCTTATAATAAATAATACAACCACCATGGAAGTCAAATATTTAGATTCCCACTAGGGCTGTGTTTCCCAAGTGTGGATCCATGAACCAACATGGTAACATTTACCACTCCATAGCCAAGCCTGTTTTCATCGCCCTCCTGGGTTACTACAATTATAACCAGTTCTTTTCTTGATTTTCCTCCTGCCTCCCTTGCTCCTGGGAGCTATAGTAAAGGAGTTACATCATTGACTAATTCACTGCTAAATCTTGGTCAGTAAATACAGTACTGGACCATATCATCACCAACAGAACACACCATACAAGAGGTTACTTTCCCCTTTTATTATCAACATCATTCTCACAGCAAAATCGTAAAATATATCTGATTATTGGTTCATATTTTAATGAGTCACTGCCTGTTTTCTAGTCATTTTCTATTTAAGGATGGAAAATAATATAGTAATATTAATAGCTCCTGGTGGTAAGGCACTTAGTATTTTAACAAACTGATTTATTCCTCATAGCACTTTTAGAAGACCGGCAATAAAATTACCTACACGTTACAGATTCTTTGAAAAGGTTGAGCGGGGCTAGGTAATTTGCTAAAGGTCACATACACTGTTAAGGAGTGCGACAGGACTTCAGACCAGTATTTCAAGGCAACTATTCTTTCTGCTACACCTGTGCTGATTCTTAAATCAAGCATCACCAATATAAAGCAAAATGATGTAGGTGATTGATTTCATGAGCTTCTATACCAAATTAAGTAAATTAGATCTGTTCAGGGCTGTTTTCAATCTTGTTTTTAAGAGACAGTCAAATCTCACTCATTGTGCACCCAGATTTCAATATTTGTTTCAGTTTTAATTCAACTCAACATTCTTTACTGAGCACCTTGTAGGTACCAAATACAAAGCAAGAGGCCGATACGTCAATGATGATTAAGTCACAGTCTAGTTGGGAAGTCTTCATGACCTGCTTATATGTCCACTGTCAGATTAGATGATCTGGGAAATAAAGACAATTCTATCAATACAGGCCCCTTTTCTTGACTTCTTCCTTAGTTCATTCCTTCACTGACTGACTTCTTCAACATTTACCTAAGCAAAGATGAATAAGACACAGTACATAGAGCAATGAGGGAGATAAACATGCAAATGAATAATTTATAATAAACCTTGAAAAATGAAATATTGTGTGTATACATCCTTATATTTCTTATGTATAAGAAATATATAGAGAGAGTACAATTCTGAGTAGAGTAAATCAGCTCAGAGACTGGGTCTTAGAATATGATGCTCCACTGAAGTATTAGAGTATCAGTCCTTTAAAACACATCTCCTATACATCTTAGTTCCCTGCAAACAAATGTTCATTATTTCTATGTTGAGAGGTCAAAATACAAACTGTTTTTTCAGAGTTCTTGATCTGACCATGGACTGGAAAGAAAAAGAAAGTGTGACAAACTCCTCAGATTCTTCTAGTTCAAGTCATTGAACAGATTCTTCTATTTCAAGTCATTTTTACCATCACATCTCTAGTGGGCTGAAGGTGGTTCCCCTAAAAAAGATAAGTTCACATCCTGGAACTTGTAAATAGGACTTCATTTGGAAAAAGGATCTTTGTAGCTATAATTAAAAATCTGGACAGGAGATCATCCTGAATTGTCCAGTGGACCCTAAATCTAATGACTAAGAGACAAAATAGAAGCCCCAAAAGAGAGTCCATGTGCAACAGAAGCAGAAATTGGGATAATGCCAACAACCGTAAGAACCTGGAAGAGGCAAGAAAGTTTTCTCCCAGAGAGCCTCCAGGGCACGTACAGCTCTGCTGACACTTTGATTTTTGACTTTTGACTTCCAGAGATGTAAGAGAATAAGTTTCTATTGTTTCAAGTCACCCAGTGTATGGTAATTTGTTATAGAAGCCACTGGTAGCTAATAAAAGACCTAAAATGGTTCTCTAGCAGCAGCAAAATCTTAATTAATATAACTCTGTCTGGGTATCACACAAAGTTTTCAGTGAACCAGGTTCCAGCCCTCAGGAAGCTTCCACAGAAAGCTATGGAAATGCTAAGGTGAATGGCAGTAAAGCAAGTCTTCAGACAAATCAACCTATGGGTTTCTACTCTGCCATTTATCAGCTATATGATTTATAAATTTTAATAAGCTTCAGTATTCTTGTATACAAAAGTTGTAGGAGTTGTTATAAACATTACACAAGCTCGAGCACTTATCACAAAGACTAGCCCACAGCAAGCACTAAATAAATACCAGGTATTATTACTATTGTGGACATAAATGAATACAAGTGGACACTTGGATAGACAAGTGTTCAGTTAAATGGAGAAGGAAGTTCAACTAAAGACAATTATCATTTCTTTGCATAGATCTTATTTCAAGTGCAATTTCAGATCTTCGGTTAACCTCTCTTCCTCATCAACCTTTGGCACCTATCCCTGCCATCATCAAAGACAACCAACAGTTCTGAGATCCTGTGCACAATTTTTCCCCATTAAAGATGGGGAAATTACTAAGACTTGTTTCAAGAAAATCAGTCATCCAGGCCAAACCTTTACGTGTTTTCTCTCCTTTTAACTTACAAATCTCTTAATATCTATCTTTTCCCCTAGCCATGTGTCCTTCTAACTTTCCCAAGCCATGTGCCCTTCATGGCAGCACTGGTACTCATAACTGATCACCCCTCCATATTATGACATTTAGCCTCACCATTCATATTTTCAAGAGTTCCCTTCCAGTGGTTCCTTCTTCTCTACCCACAAATACCTTCCCTGTACCATGCTACACCACCAGGTTTCCAATCCATCTACTCCAGGATGTTTTGGCCAATCCCTCAAGCTTAATTTGTCCCAAATTAAATTTACCATCTCTTCTGCTGCCCAATCCTAATGCAATTTAATCCTCTCTTTAATGCTACCTATCTTCCAGGCACAGGGTCTTGGCACTTAACTCTCCAAATTGCCTGGTGGACTCTTCCCTAAAAACCTTCACAAAGCTGGTTCCCTCTGATCATTGACATTTCCCCTATCCACCCTTTACTGCCGAAATGCCTCCCCTGGCTACATTGTCAAAAGTATCCCAAATTACTCTCTAGCTAAACTCAATTTCATTTTCTTCAAAAAATTTTATAATATCTAAAATTAATGTTACGTATTTTCTGATTCTAATTTTTTTATTTATCATTTATTCCATGCTCTGTGAGCTGCTTGAAAGCAGAGACCATGTCTGTCTAATAGAAAAAAGGTGCTCAATAAGCATATTTGAATGAGTGAGAGTCACATAGCCACTACTGTGGTTAGTCCCACAATCTGAACAAGATAAATTTTTAAACATAGCTTGGACCACAGTCCCTAGTTGCCCCCACACCCCCACACCCCCCACAGTCTGTCTCTTCCTTGTCCAGTTAATCTTAACTCCTACCTGCTTAGACATTTACCCTAAATAATAGTTCCCATCTTGCCAATTACTTCTTTAAAACTCTTTAATACCTACCCATTGACTAACAAGTTAGATACAAACTTATCTGGGCACTCACTATTATTCTCTGATTCTACCCTATCTCTTTGCAGAAAAATAAATTTCCTCTTATACAAATTTTGAGAAATAATTCTATTAACACTAGGTTACCAAAAAATGTACAGGAATTTCCATATATCCTTCCTCCAGTCCCTCCTCTACAGCTCTTGTGCAACCAAGAATCTGATACAATCTACAGAACTAATACATATTTCATTAGTAATACTTACACTCATGCAAGAGAGTGTGTGTACACATAAGCACACAGGTTTGTGCGTGCAATTTTACACCATTGTACCATATGGGTAGATGTGGGTGATTACTGCCAGAATCAAGATACTCAACTGTACCATCAACACAAAACTCCCTCTCACCCCATTATAGCCTTACTAATCCCCCTGCATCCCTACCCCTTAGTACTATAAATCTGTTCTTCATATTTATAATTGTTTCACAAATGTTACTTAAATGCAATTCTTTATTTTTATTTATGAGTTGTAAATCCATGGTATGGGCATACCACAGTTTATTTAACCAGTCAGACACTGAAAGGCACTACAGTATTCCCAGTTTGGGGTTAACACAAATAAAATTTCTATGAATATTCATGTTCAAATTCCTGCATGAAAATAAGCCTTAACTTTTCTAGGCTAAATTTCCAAGAATGCAATTAATTTAGTAGCATCTTACTTTAGTAGCTTTCATTTACCCAAAATTCCATTCATGTTCCCTATATTATAGTCAAACAGTATTACTTCCTCTCTGATATCTAATCCTCTTACTATCATTGGTGTATTTACTGTGGTATATTTTTGAAAGTGTATGAAGAAATCCATATAGACAGAAAATAGAGAAGAATGAATGGAAGGAAAAAAATAAGAGATAAAAGAGTATTTTATCAATCCTGTCCCAATAAAATGTGATCTCTTTCCGATAAGCCTTCATCTTATTTGCTAAACTTCTCTTGTGAAATCTGTCCTTCCTGTCTCACAGATGCATAATTACCCAGCATTTCCATTAAAACAGTAAATTCCCTTGAGACACAGATCATTTCTTAATAATTTTATATTTACTTAGGCATCAAGCACAACCTTTCTGTTAGAGCAGGAGCTCAAACAAGAGAGTCACTGAATAAATGAAGTATCTCTGCCCAAAAAGGGCTCAGGTCTAACCAGCAAACAGGATATTATATTTGCATGAAGAAGACAGTAAGATAAATCTAAAGAGGCTCAACACCAAAGAAAAACATAAGCAAGGAGTGTTACCAAAGTTCAGACAAGTGACCAATACCTTCTAGGACAGTCGGGGATATTTCCTAAGGAAGACTATGTTTGAAGAAAACTTTGAACAGAAAAGGAGAACTCAAAATATAGAAAAATCATAGTCATTATTCTTTGTAATCACTGGATGGTATTCTATAGTATGGATATGCCCTATTTAACCATTCTCCTATTGATAGACATTTAGGTTTGCATCAATTAGGATTAAATTTGGATGCAAGTTACCAGGAGGGGGGAGGGGAAGGAAAGAGTTTTATAAACACAAGCTTTCTCTCTTGTGTGAAAGAAGCCCAAATCCATGGTCTTCCAATACCACACTCCATTTTCCAGCTCTATCATCCCAGCACATGGCTTCCATTTCCAAGATTATTTCATGAGCCTACTCAACACTTCTGTTACAGAAAACTAGAAGGGAAGAGAAAGAACAAAATGGTCCACCTCTCGTCTAAGACAGCTCCCTTTCTGAAGCCTTCCAAAAGTTTCATATAATACTTCCAGTTCTATCGCAGTGGCCAGAACTTAGTTATAACGCCCATGCCTAGCTGCAAGAGAAGCTGAAAAAAATGCAGTGTCCCAAATAAATTTAAGATTGTAACTAAAAAAGGATAATGGATGTTGAGTAGCAACCAGCAAGAACAAAACTGAAATCTTGCCAACCAATAAGTAAGCACACATGTCATCTTCTAAAGGCAGGAAGAAAAAAGAAGAAGCACTTTACAACTGACCCTGAAATAAACAAACAAGAAAAAAAAAGGAAAAACATTCCATCTCTTTTTAGTACCCAAAACAAAAGAAACCTTAATCCTATTTATATAAGTTACTGAAGTTACTGACTCCCTAACAAAACAAACTTTTTCCCTGAAGTTTGCAACATTATAATTATCATGTGTGATTTTTCACCATGAACAGATTAACCTTGTGGATTTTTACTTTACATATCTGTTGTATTTTTTAATCAGCAAGCCAGTCCTGAATTTGGATCCTCTTGCAGAATTCTGAGAGCCAATGGATTCTTTTTCTTAATATCTCTGTGCCTTGAGTCTTCTGTTCACAGCCTTCTCAGCCACAAGATTATTTCTAGTTTCTCACTATTATAAATCACACTGTAGTAAATAACTTATAAATGCCTCCATGTACATACATAGTGGCAATTTCTCAAACATAAATATCTAAATAAAGGACTTTCTAGGATAAACAATATATTTGTTTTAAATATATTTGATCAAATTGCTATCTAAGAAGCTGTTTCAGCTTATACTCCCACCTATTATATGAACATCCCTGATTAGCTTATCATTTTTATTTTTAGCAAATATATAAAGCAAAATAACTGCCTTGTTTTTCCACTTCCTATTTCCACTTCCTATTTCTGATCTAATTAGTAATTATAGTCTCTCTAGGTCGAGCAGCTTTTTTATGTCTGTCATTTGTATTAATTCTTTGAAGTGTTGTTTATTTTCAATTCATTTAAATAGACTTTTTTTAATTAATAAATTTTATTTTTATATTCCCCATACAATTGCAATCCCCCCATTCTAAATAGACTTTTTACTGATTTTTAGTTCTTTATATATTCTGGACATTAATCTTTCTGTATTCACATTATTTCTCAACTTTTTTACATTTTTATGATATCTTACCTTAGCTTATCAGTCACTTTTTTTTAAATCAGTCACTTTTTTTTGACTTCTGTGGTTTTTGTCTTGTGTAGAAAGACCTTCCTACCCAAAAATTATAAACATATTGTCTCTAATACTGGTAGGGTTTGCTTGTTATATTTAAAGCATATGGATTAATTTTTATATATGGTACTAGGTAAAGATTTCTCTAGGTATTTTGCAAAAGAGATAATCAATTGTCCCAACACTATGTACCCAATGGTCTATTAACTCCCATATTTAAAAGCTATATTTACCATTTGTTAATTACACATAATTAACCCTGTTTCTAGACTTCTTCTGTTCTACAGATCTATTTGTCCATATGTGCACCAATCCTACAAAGTTTTAATTACCAACAGAAAAAAATTATAGTATGTTTTGATGTCTGGTAAATCAAACTCCTCCCTTTTATAGTTTAAAAATGTTAGCCGTGTTCATAAACTTTCTTCCAGATGAATTTTCAAATCAATTTATTAAATTCCACAAAATCCTATGGGGATTTTTGATCGGAATTGCCTCACATTTGTAGATTAGAGATTTCTTGTTCTTTTTAAGAGCACCTGCATATTTTCAAAGTTAGCATATATTTACTAAGGACTTACTGTGATGAGTTGATGCCTGTGGGAAATTCAAAAGATTTTAGATAGTCCTTAACCTACAGAAATGCACAGTTGATTGGGGAGGAGGAGTTCATGAGGAAATAAAGTGCATTAAATCACAAGTATCTGTGGAATAAACTTGTGGCTCACTTGTGGTCACTACAATACGTTTTTTGAGGTTTATTTATGACCCTGATTTTACCTGTTCTTGTTTTTTCTTTGACCTTTTTTTTTTCCTTTTTCAACACCTGACAATATTGTGTTTATACACATGATCAATTTGATTTTTTACAATCACCCCTTAGAAGTTTCTATTATCACCCCATCTTATAAGTAAGAAAACTGAAGCCCAAAGAGATGAAGTAGCTTTCCCAAAGTCACAGAGCAAGTAGATGGAGGACAGGTAGAATTTAAAACCAAGTTTCCCTGATTTGGGATATCACAGTGCCTCCTCTTATTCCTTCCCCATTTTAAATTCCTGCTACTTTGTCAAGTGCAAAAATCATCTCTGAAATTAGAACAGGGAATGAATAAATGAATAAGACCCAGCTGTGTTTCCTGTTTCATCCTCTCCACATATGCCCACTTTAGTAAAAGTACATGTGAAGAATATAAGGATGTGTCCCCTACCTTCACCCCAATGTGGCACAGAGGGACCTGTCAAAATTCCTTTGCTTCCTTTTCTTCAAGCTAAGAACAGGATCCACTACATAGTTTACAAAATGAAAAATGAAAATGTGGGGACCCTGCTCAAAAAGTATTAATTTCAAGAGGTAAGAGCAGATGATTAAACAAAACACGGTCCCTTGTAAGTGGGGCTGGGGATGGGGACACTTGGATCTTGCTCCCTTGAGGCAAGCCTGGGCTGTATTTCTCGTTTTCCTAACCTGGGTCTCTGGCTTCGCAGATTCACAGCCCTGCTCTGATGAAGAAGGTTGCTCGGAAGTCTTCCTCCCCACCGACAGCGACTACGACTCCAGTGATGCTCTGAGTCCCCGAGACCTGGACCTGGTCTACCTGTCATCACATGACATCGCCCAGCAGGCACTAAGCGGCCTAAGCGGCAGTGCCCCTGACGTTCTGCAGGTAAACGACATGAAGAGTCCTTTGGGACCCAGCCAGGACACCCAGGCCCGCGTCCAAGGACAGGATTCCGACCATTCTTGCGCTGAGTTCCTCCACAGTTTGTCCCTCACCGGCTTCCTGCCCAAGAACCACGCCAAGATGGCGCCGAGTGCACGGCAGCCGCTGGGATTCCTGGGAAAGCGGAAGCCCGCCAAGCACCTGCACTATGGAGGCTTCAGCCGCCACCACCGCTGGCTTCGCATGCACAGTGAGACGCAGTCGCTGTCGCTGTCCGAGGGCGTTTACACGCAGCACCTGTCTCGAGCCTGTGGCCTGGTGCAGGAGCCTGGGGAGACCACCAAGCAGCTTGGACCTACCCCAGATGCACCCCGGGGCCTGTCTCTGGCCCACTCCACCAGCCTCCCTGAGGAGCGGAAGAGCAGCCTCCAAGACCCAAGGCCTTTGGTCCGCAGCATCTACATGGAGCCCTACTCCGAGGCCATGGTTGATGCTAAGTCTTGGACTGCAGTGAGCCCACCCCCTGGTGCCGCCCTGCCCAGCCCCACGGGGCCAGAAATGAGCCCAGAGAGCCCGACCACCTCCCAGGTGTCAGAAATACTCAGCAGCATGCTTTAGACATGCCCACACCACTCTCCACCACTCCACCTCAAGTCCCTGCATTTACCATTATCCTAGCCCCAGCTTGCTCCTTTTATGTCCCCATCCATTTTCAAACAGTTTCAAAGGTACAGATCAATGGTCACAGGTTCAAGACCCTCCTTTTTAGGACAGAGTTGGAGAAATAAGCATTGCTAGTGTCATTCCCAGTTCAGCCTAGGAAGGGCATATAGTAGCTTTGTGTCAACATGAAGCCCTGGATACAAAGGTTCAAACATGCCATACTGTTGGGGGCACCTAAGACTGAGATAGAGTAGCCAAAAGAATTACTGTCAATTCTGCAGCTGACTCTGTCATCTGGCCTCTGGGTTTAGGGCCCTTTTGTACATTTGTGGTTGATGAGAAAGAATTTGATCAATGAAAATAAGATTAAAAGTTTTTTCTCCATCTGAACTTCCAGGAGAGTTTTGGGGAAAGAGGCCCAGGTTATGTCTCTAGGGCATAGTAGCAAGTGGACTTGTCCTTGGTTCCCTGTGAACTAAACCAAGACATTTCAAAGTGCAAGGATCTCGTGGTCTCACCGAATCCAGTTTATCGATCCGCACTGATATGACTAAGTGGGCCTTGGACAGGCCTTTTCTTCACTTAGTGCTATAAGGAAGCCACCAGAAAATAAAAGTAAAGGACCTTCCCTTCTAGTTCCATCTTGCAAAGATAAAATAGGGCAGGAAGCAATCCCATCTGCACACTCAGCTCCCATTCAATCATGAAAATACGCTGTAAATTCTTGCAGGGTACAAAAAGATAGCTGAATTAAGTAAGAGCTTATGATTACAGACAAGGAGAGGAAAGACATAAGCAAAAATGTATTTGTTTTACAATCCTAAAATAAGCAAATTCAAATTCAAATAAACAAGAAAATGCCTTTCAGCTATGGACATGCAGTGATACAGTCCTTACCACATAGGCACATTGCTCACCTCACATCACAGGTCATGGAAGTTGTCTGGACTTGGGCTGCTGCATTCCCCTTTTCAATCTATCGCTCCCAAAGTTAGTTTTGCCCCCAAATCAGCTGGCCTACTGGCCTCAAGGAAAATCTTTAGGAGGCCCTACCAGTGGTTGGAAGGCTGTACTAAGACACCAGAAAATCCTGCTTTGGTCTCATTGCCTCCCCCTTCCTATCTCACAAACGAGAAAGCCAAATTCGGAGAAAAAAAATCACACTGAATATTGAAAAAAGAGGAGTCTTCATTCATTTCCAGAAGTCAAAAACCATTCAATTCACTGATATTCTAAATTATCCTTTTCTGCTTCATATAAATTTCAAATATTGCACCTTATGCTCTTATCCTGTCTTCACAGTTCTACCATTTCCTCCTCACAGGAGTTCATACAAAGTCCTTTGTCACAATGTTATTCAGTCTTTCCATTTTTTAAAACATTTAATTTAAACATAAATAATTATCCTGGTGGAAAGGTAGAGATTTGGCCCATGGCCTATGGTCATTAGAAAACTAAAGTCCAGAGCTCAGTCTTTATTTTTTAAGGGATTTTATACTCATGGAAACACACACACACACACACACACACGCAGCCCAAGGATCTTGATCAGAATCACTGAAGCTCTTTTTTCATACCTGGGAGGATTTTTTAAAACAGTTTTCTTCTGTTCTGAGTGAATTCTATATGTGTGGAGTGTTAGAGCTAGAAGGAACCATAAAATTAATATAAATTCTTGAGTTTACAGAGGAGGCCCAGAGAGGTTAAGTGACTTGCTGAAGGTCACAGAGCTACTTTAATCTCCAAGGTAGTATCAGGAACCAGAACCATTTCCCTAATAACAGACTGTCGCAGTGGGAATTGGTACAAATGGGAATCTACCCAATTTTTGATTGTCTGTAGACTACATGTATATTGTACATTCATCTATTACTTCTAACTCCAAATTCAACTTCTTTTCTCAACCTTTACCTAACAAATTTCCAATATCACAGAGCTCCTTATGGCCAGGGAATACAAATTTTATGTAATAAACATCTAAGCTAAATTAATTAATGAAAAAAGAAATTTTGGAGAAATCTCACTTAAAATTATGTACCTACCATATGACTCCAATTGATAACAGGAGTGATCATCATCTACACTCATTTTTGACTTATTTCTAATTATAAGACAAATTATATATGTTGAGTGGGTTTGCGAGATAAGATGCTGGAATTGTCAGGAACTAAGCCAAGCAATTCTCTGGTCATGGTCGTTCTGGTAGCTTGGAAGCAAGTGTGTGGCCATGAATTAGATGGGAGGTAATCAACAAGTAGCAAAAGCAGAGATTGACCCACCCTTCTGACCCTTATTTGGCCAGAAAGTTCTGGCACACTAGACCAAATAACAGGGTCAAGTGGACGTATCCTTGGTTCCCTGTCAACTAAACCAAGTTATTTCCAAAGTGCAGGGTTCTCATCAGCTCACCAAATCCAATTTATCCATCAGCACTGATCTGATTAAGTGGACTTTGGACAGGCCTTTTCTTCACTTAGTGCCTCATGGAGTAAAATGCTTTAAATTCAAACCCACAAATTATATTGAGGACACAGGGTTATTTTTTCACCTTCTATGAAGAAATTTATATTGGGGAAACCTTCCATTGCCCATGAAATGAATGATGCACATTCACTATCAATGGAGATATTTAATCTACTTGAAATGCATTTTCCTAGCAATATTCCTATATGAAGGTAGATATATCCTCAATGATTAGCTATTTGTTCAAGAAGGTTTTCTCAATCCCTGCCTCCACTTTGCAACATTTTGTGAGCCTAGTGCAAATTAATACACTCTTGTAAGAGACATTTGTTCTCTAACTCACAATCTTTCATTCAGTTTGGTCAGTCTTCTGATTGTAGAGACTTTACAACATCTGAGGGTTTTTTCTTTGATTGTTTTGTTTTACTGGTTTGGTTTAGTTTGGGATATGATGGACTTTGGTCTTTCATTCTTTTAAAAGTCAATCTGGGTGCCTCTGGTGGAAACTTTCTGGTCCTAGATCTTCCTTGCCACAGTTTTTCTAACTTGCCTAAGTCTCATCATTTTAGCTCTCATCATTTGTGAAAACCCTCCAGTATCATTAACTAAGGTCCTCTCAAATGTCTGTCTCTAGGTGAATTCCCACAGAGAACAGAAGAATTAGGTTTGAGGGCCTCCCCGGGTGCAGCGGTTGAGCGCTGGGTTGCGAAGCTGCCTGCAGCCTCTGCAACGCCGGTTCAATCCCCGGCCACCAGGTGAGGGTCCCACATGGCGTGCAGACCTCTCCTGCTGCCCGCTGCTCCCCTGGGTCACAAGAACCTTACAGTCTGATGTTAGTATAGCCATCATCATCATACATTTTACCATCAAAGTCTTAGAAAAGGTAGGGCCCTGTCTCCTCAGGTAGACTGACATAGCACATGTTGGCTTAGATATTCTGATTTCACTCTTGCTGTCTATGCAAGTCAGGACAGCCTGGAAAATACCCATCACTGCTGAATATGCTTGGCAACCATTTGCAAGGCTATCACATCTTCTTAATTGGTGAGGGCACGTGGGAAAGAATAATTAAAAACCCTCACTCTAGGGAATTGGTATCATAAGAAGTGGGTACTTAAAGATGAGACTTATTCCGTTTTTAAGACCATTTGCTAATGCTAGAAGCAATAATTACACTGAGGAAAATGGTTCCATTTGGTTTGAAAGTTGAAGCCAGTTAGTAATAATATTCTACCAGCCCCCTTTCCTGAAGGATCCCAAAGCACTTTATTAAAAGCAATGACTGAAGCCTTGTTGTACTCCCCTAAAAAGACCTTGTCCAGGAGCCACCTGGCAAACACCAACCCCATCCTTGCCAGGAGATCGTGCCAGACAAGTGGAAAAGAGGACTGGCCTCTCATTCATTGTTATCCTGCCACACGAGCATGTGCCTTGGTGAGTGTTGAGTTCTTCCCTGAAGACAATTTTAGACAAGGAATCACACCAGAAAATCCCAACCCCTTGGCCGCCTCTTATTCTTCATGTTCCATGCAAGATGGGCTCACTTTGTCCTGGAGACCTAGTAACTCAAGCCGTGAAAGGGTCTGCAGTACATCTAAGTTCCCAAGCTATGCCAACAGCACACAGAATTCACTGGCTTCTTAAAATTGATAACTGTAGAAAGATGATGCCATTATTCTACAGCTCTCCCAAGTGCGTGGTCACAGAACTACCACAGGCAGTGTGCATCTCTTGGTATATTTGTTTATTAAACTATAACATTCAATTAGGGTAGTTATAGTTTAAAAATAAAACGCTGTCAGTGAGTTGAAAGTGCTGCATTGTCACTTTATTAAGTCTAAATATCTTTCCAGATGATTCAGTGAAGCAAATCTGAACCCTTTTTCCCTTGTCATACCTTAAAGGAGATTTTTAAAGGAGTTCTTTGGGAAGCGATGTCATACCTCTTCACAGGTAGTCACGTGAACAAGGGAAAAGCTTGTTTCTTTGCTGGTCACCTCTCATAAGATGTTCAAACACATGGCTTATGACTGTTAAGCTCAACTTCAGTGCGGCCTTACAAACAACAAGGGCAGTGTATTTGAGACTATGTTGTACAGCTTGGAAACTTATTCTAAGATCTTAATTCAGAGTTTTTCTGAGGTGTTGAACTTTGCCATTAGCAACAAGTATTTTTAGAAAAATCCATTGACTGTTTATGAAGCACTGATTTTGCCATATTTCAGGTCTCTGGTTTTTCCACATCTGCACACAGTAGTTATATGTTGTGTTTTTTTTTCAATTATTTCTTCTATTGCCATTAATAATGAATTTGTAAAATAGTTACCCAAAAGGACCGTTGGTTTTGTTTAACAATTGGATAGGTAGATTGAAAGTATTCTCCTTTGATAAAGGAAGTAGGAGGCTTGTTGTTATTGCTTTAATTATCCTGGGGTCCCTTCAGATATATACAGCTTTTTATTTTTGCAAAAGCCAATATTCAGTTTAGTGGCCATTGTTATAAAGCTCTTCATCTCATCACTTCTCTTCCTTCAGTCTCTGACCTGAAAATCTGAATATGCTTTAAGAGTAATCACCATCCAGTAGCTGATTTAGTAAAGCCAAGTCTGGCAAACTGTTGTGTTAAGTCACTCTGAATTGCTGTGTTGCTTCTTACCCTGTGACAAGCCAGATGTTTGGGAATATCCCATGAATGTGACCACAAGCATCAGTTTAATGTTTGTGATGAAAAAAAGAATTTTAAGATGTGTGTGTGTGTGGTGGGGGAGGGATGTTTCATAGAAAAGGTAATTCAAGTGACGTTCTATTGGGCAGTGTTTAATTGCTTCCTGCCTAAAGTGCACATAGTAATTTGGCTGAGTATTGGTTGTTATTTGTTCAGAAATGTATCTTGTTGCTATGTATGCAACTGAGTGTACGTAAAAGTTTAAACTTCGATATGTTATCTGCACAATTTTGTGTGCTTTAAATCTCTGTAAATATACAGATGAATCATGTATGGTGTGTAAATGTGACCTCCAATCTTGAAACAATAATATTTTAGTATGTACTTTTGCAAACTATTTGAACATTTTAAATGGATATTGTAAATGGCCAGTACCCTCAATCAAAAGCAGTACCGGTAAAATGCATGCCTCTTCAACCTGCTAATTTTTAAGAAGAGGTCAGGGGTTAACAAGAATCAAGATAATTTTTCTAATGGCAAGTATTTTTGATAATTTCCTAACTGCCTAATTGTATTTGGAAGAAAAAATGTCAACAGAAAAAATCTTAGTTCTTAGAGGAATGACTTTTGTTTCATAACCATTAAAAAATACTAACATACTTTATAACTAACCTAATGTTGTGAAATCTAGTTTAGGAATGAAGAAGTCAAAAATATTTTTGATTATTCATGAGATCTTTTGCTGTTTAAAGGATAATTTCCAAACCCTTTGTCTTCAGTGTGGAGAAATGGTCAATTAAATAATAAACTAATGAAACTGTCGGCACTGGGCTTACCTGATGGTTTTTCCAAGTCTCAACAAAGACACAAATTTTCAGCCTGCACTTTTAAAATCTTCTAACTGCAACTTCACAAAAGTTATTTTTTAGGACATTGTTTTAACAATTATCAGAAAATTCTGACCAATGGGTCCTTGACTGATCAGTAATTGATTATTGGCTAGTATTGAAAATACAGCGCAGACTACCATGGCAAATATTCTCACCAAGCTGCACCCAGGAACTTGGACATCTTAACTTTTCTCCTTCCTCCACTGAGTGCATGTTTAAATGTCTTTGGTGCATTTCTGCATGTGCTGTCCTATCTCCATTTCTCTATCCCTTTACTTCCACACCCACAAAGCTCCTCCCTAACCCTCAACTAACTGAGTTTTGAGATTTATTCTGTGTTCAACACCACTGCAAAGAGATTACTTTAGTCTCAGGAACCTGCACAGAGCTTCTCCTGAATTCCCAAGCACAGGAAATATGCTGCTTTGGGCCATGTATTTGTCTTACGTTGTTTTATGGAATTCTTTGAAACACACATACACACACACATACACAATAAACAAATTCAACTCTTTATTGGCATGTTTGTGGTTGGTTTACCTGACAGCCTCAGAGGGCTGTTTTATTGTCCTAGCCAAATGTGCTGTTTTCCCTATGTAAATTGTCATCTTTCTAAGCAAACCATTACTTTCTTTTCCTAATTCTGTCTTTAAATAAAAGTTTACCTTCTTTTTCAAACCAAACAGATGACATTGCTCTTTAATATCCCCCTTCCTCTATTAACACTCCTGGAGAGACATTGTGGGGGGAGGGGGCTCAGAGTGGGGTGTAGAGTAAGAGGATGTCTTTCCAATTCAAGCTGTTAAACAAGACATATACTTTCACTGAATGCCTAGAGCTTTTGACAAGGCATGGCAAGCATAACCCAGTATTTTCATCTCCTTGTAAGAAATAATTCCTTCTTTTCTATCATTTTAAGTCAAGAGTTTCTTACCAATTTACAGTGACTTGACTCTCAGGCAGGAAAAAAAAAAACCTCATAGGGAAATTACCTTGCCCAGTATTATCTGTCAAGTGAGTTAGATCTTTGCAATGATAACTTGTCAGTGAAAATGCATTTCCTCTTCATATGGCATATGACATTGTCACCTCTGCATAGTGTTTCTTGTAGTGGCCTGTTTTCTTGATTATGGCATTGAGGTACAGGCCACAGAAGGGACTGGAATTAGGTAGACTAGTGAAAGTTGGGCACCAGATAGATACCAGATTAGATAAGCTGCTTAGCAATACCTAGGTTTTCTAGTCATCACCTTCCGAATACATGTCACAGCTCCTGGCACAAACACTTGCTATATAAGTGATAACCTGGTAAAGCAATTACCATAAGTTGTCTAATTTTTCCATATGGACTCAGAGCTTTCCAAATGCTTCCCAATCTAAAGTTCTCTGAAATGGTTCAGACTAACCTCAGTTTGTCCTTTCAGGGTGCCTTGGAGGTATTTCTTAGGACCTCCTGAAAAGTTCCCCCACCCACCTACACATGCTTTGATTGAGGTTGTCCCCCAAGAGGAAGTAAAGGGTCTGAAGAGAAACCTGCTCTTTCCAATGGGGTAGGATGCACTTCCGGACAACCAGCAGTTATCTGCACTTTGTGATATGCCCAGTGATTGGGCACCATGGAGATTGATGTGCAGATCACCCAACCCAGATTCACCCTCCCAGTACCCAGAAAAACTGCAGAAGTCCTGTTCTCGTCCCAGTGTCCAATAAGTCCCTTTTGCACCTATCTTTTTCCCAAGCTTTTGATCCCCATTAAGCATCATCCTGTTTGAGCTTGACAAAGAGCCCTGTGAGGTTATCAAAGCAAGGACTTTCATCTCTATATTACAAAGAGGGAGCTGGATGCTCAATAAACTAAACTCTAGGGTCCTTGACTTTGCAGGATGCCAAGTGTCATTGATCTCAATCCTATGACAAAGGTAAAACAGTGCCCAAATGTTACCATGAATGAAGCCAAGCAAGACAAGAAAGCACGCAGCTTCTCCCCCTCAAGGCCCATGTTCTAGTTCAAGGTCAAGCACTCTGTAACGATAAGCAAGACATCTTACAAATGAAAACATATATCAGATGTGTAAATCTCCAATTTTGAAATTCCATACATCCAAAATAATCATGTTGAGTACCTATGAGGGATAGGGATACTTCTCAGAGTGTTTCTGTTTTGTTGGTTTGTGTGCATGTGTGTGCATATGTGTGCACATGTGCGTGTGTGTGCCTGTGTTCCCACTGTCATTGCTCTTGTTGGGGAGGGTAGGTGGTGGAAGGGAAATAGGAAATGCTGTTGAGTTTATTGCAGCTAAAGGAAAATGGAGATGGAAAGTAACTGAGAAGTTCATGATCAAAATCCCTCTCCAACTCCCCACCCCCCAAAAAAATTTCTTCTGTATCACTCTGATCCCAACCTCTGTCAGAAAACAGTTCCATCTATTTCAGTTCCCCTGTCCTTGACTGCCCAGGCCATTGTAGAATTGCAGCAGATGGAATCTGGAATATCCCTTGGACCTCCCTGGCATCCTGACTTGGCATCAGCATCACTTACTAGCTATTCTTGTAGATGCTGCCCAATCACTGCCTGAAAGTTCGTTTAATGAGGCATTCCAAGAACGGGTCAAAGAAATATATGACTCCAGGTAACACTATTATTAAAAGAAGAATATGCTCCATTGGCCTTTTCTCAGAATCTCAAGAGTGAAGCAGGCAGGCCCATTGCCAGACAGCAAACCTACAATGAGCATCCCCTTTGGGGTAAAAGGAAGACAAAAGGTTGGCATGGAACAGAGCACAGGGCTCCTCTTTCTGTAGGGTGTTTATCATACTACAATGGGCATGTTTTGAGGGATGATGTTGGACAACCATTTGGCTCTTCCAAGTCTGGGGCAACTTGAGCTCCCAGTTGGCCCTCACTTGGGCCATTTTGGCTTGGCTAGAACCAAGTGCCAGGCATTGTTCTCCCTCTGCCCTCAGCAAAGTCTATGAAGTCAGGACAGCATCATTCTCTGACAAACATTCAGTACATTTCCTTGGGTCTCAAGAGGCCTGATATTGAAATGTTTTCCTCCCCATAGTTATATTTTCCTTGGTTGAAAAAGTTTTGTTTTGGAAGTTGCTACCCTGTCAAGGTAATGAGTCAGTTTGGGAGGCTGGTGCAGAGGGGAAAATGCACATCATTGGCAGAGGCAGGAGGATGGGCGTGAGAGAAGATGGGGATTCTAGTTGGAAGAGAGAATTCACCCACTCTGCCCCCTTCAGTCCTTTCAGGAAGAACACAGCCCCTCCATCAGGACTGGGGGTCTCTTCACTGGAGTCAAAGGCCAAGTCCTCTGTTGCCTTAGAGCTTGCTCTTAAAAAATGATGGAAGACAGCAAAGGAGCCAACATTATGGATCATCTTTTGAGTGCCATTTAATCTTCTACTTTTTACTTCCTATGGGAGTTGGTAGCATTATCATCCACATTTTACAGATTGGGAAACTGAGGCACAAAGAAAGAGAAATTGTATGCCCAGTATCATACACTCTGCAAATGGAAAATCTGGGATTGGAATTCAAGTTCAATATAGGAACGCCATGCCCATTGTACCAGCCAGTCTCTATAAGACTATCCCTACCCAGAGAAATAGACCCAGGCCACTCAGGATCAATAAGAAGGCCAGGATGGACTGACACTGAAATCATCTAACTGGGCTGGGGGAATATTGGACTTGGGCCACCCTTCCCTCTCACTTTATTCTTTCCTCCCCTTGATTTTTCTAGCTCATACAATTTCTTCACACGGAGAGAAAAATCATAGAGATACAAAAAAACACACCAAAAACACTCAGATTCCCCACACACCCATACAACACAAACACACCCATCCACACAAGCACAGAGGCACACACATCTGGAGGTAAATCTCAGGATTCAAGGGTTGGCCTCCTGCCAGCCCTGAGCCCAAGTAGCCCACTGAGGAGCCCTGGTCTGCCTCACTTTGGGAGGTCAAATCAATGAAAGAGGCCTGGTAGTAGAAAAAAGAGAAAGGGAGAAAAAAGAACACCAGCACCTCTCATGATGGGAGGTCAGAGCGAATGAAACCAGGAGGAGGTAGCAGTATGGGGGCTGGGGCGAGAACATGGGGGTGGGGAGCCTGGTGCTGGCAGCTGAATTCCTACCCTGGCCCAGATCCAAAAGATTAAAATAGAGCTCTTAGAGTGTCCCCTCCACAGACCAGCCTGCCAGGGGCCAGACAATACGTGGGTTTGTGCTCCAGCACAGGCCTCCAGAGAGGTGATGTTTTTACCCGGACAGCTAGAGGCACAGAGGCAGGTCTAAGCAATTCCAAGGCTCCTTGGCCCACAGTCCCAGAACAGGCCACAGCAGAGGGAGAGCTGCCGGCCTCTAGGACGCACACAGATCTGCTCTTTTCTCTTCTCACCCCAGGGCAGGCCGCTGGACTCACACTTCTTCATTTTATCTACCCCCAAAACACCCAATTGGCAAGGCTGTGTGGGATGAAGTCTTAGCAAATTCGTTATACTTTAATTGGAAAAAAAAATCACAGCATGCCTGTAAACAGGCAGCTCTACTAACGAGGGACAGACAAGGCGTCCCTCAGGATTATCTGAAATACTCACATGAATACAGACACCTCATTTTCCCTACCAAGGAACACAGCTTCCTCAGAAGGAAGCCCCACTGGCCACTTGAGGTTACATCTGCTTCCTTGGAATTCTTGAGGGTTTCAGGCAGCTGGGACTCAAGTCCAGCATCTCAGACCACTTGATAATACAAAAGGATGGAGACAAGAATGCTGGAATTGGCCAGACAGGGGTTCAAATCTCAACTCTATCACTTACTAGCTTTTTGAATATGGGAAAATTCTTTAATCTTTCTGGGCCTTAGATTCCTTATTTGTATTAGCGCCTACTAATGTTCATAAGGATTCAGTAAGAAAATGCATAGAAAGTGGTCAAATTAATGGCTGGCAAATGTTGGCCAAAAAACAAAATAAAAAGGTCCTGCCTACCCCATAACTAGGATTAAAAACATAATTTATCAGGCCTCCCCAGTGGCGCAGCGGGTTGAGCACAGCGCTTTGAAGCTGTCCGCAGCCTCTGCAGAACGGGTTCGATTCCCAGCAGGCTGGCCGGCAAGGGTCCCACATGGCGCCACAGACCTCTCCTGTCTTGTCTGCTGCTCCCCTCAGCAATGTATTTCGTCAGTCTGCCTGTTCTGCTCCCTGCTCTGTCTCCGGTGAATCCTCTCACCCTCCCGCGCATCTGATCTGTACCCTGGTTCTTATATAAATAAAAAAACTTTAAAATATATATATATATATAATTTATCATCCAAACTGGAACACTTTCAATAGTGAGAGTAAGGACTAGCAGGACAGGACCTGGGACACTGGCTTACCAGGATGTTTCTAGAAAACTGAGATACATTGTTGTGACAGCATCTTTATTACCGCTCTGTGGCAGGAACAGGATGAGGGACACAGCAATCATGGAGCAGGTTTGCAAAGCAAGACTGCCGCTTGTGCAGAAGTTCTTGTGCCATTTATTGAAAGCATACGGGCTAGTAAAAGCTCATCATACAAGAGTGGTATGAGGAATAAAGTCCAGAGAGTAGGATAGGAATGAGGGACAAAGTTTTACAAGGGACAGGGAAGGGGACATCATGACTTACGTTGAGACATTTGCATCAGCAAAGTATTTGATATTATCACAGGCAAAGTTATCCTGAGACTGCCATGGAGATAGTCACGTAATCAGGTCAAGAGTGGCCTAGACATCCCAGGGCCTGCCCTGTGATACAAGCTATACTCCACAGGCAGTCAAGGAATTCTCTGCTGTGATTTGTAAATAGCAAATAGGGCACAGTTGCCATGAGTGGCCAGCTATAGCCAGCTTTTAGGAGCCCACAATATATGATCCCCTTCGATATTGCCTTTGGGAGGGTCCCTATTAGCCATTCCATCAAGATAATCCTTTTTTAAATGTCTCTAAAGTTTACTCTCTATCATGAAGCCCATTGGATGTCACAGTTCTCCATGGTATACCATGATGTCCACATACAAAATTCTAATTCAAAAGGTAATTTTCATAATATATCTGAAAGTCATAAGGTTGTAAGAAGTAATTGGAGGTAAGGGATAAAGTATATTTAGATGGATGACTGAGAAAATGCTTTCACCATCTTCATTTTTTTTCTTTTCTGCTAATTAGAAGAAAATAGCTGTTACTCTATTTTAATGGGGAAAAATGTCTCCCTCCCTTTCATAGAACATCAACATCTCACAAAAGCAAAATTTGGGAATTATGGCCTTAAAGAATCAAGATAGGGAATAAAGGATGGAGAGCAACTTTCATAGTCATGGCCTCTTTTCTTTAAACAATTGTGGCCATTCAGGGATAAAGATCCAGACATAGGACAACCGACCATCCCAATGCTCTTAGGGCTGAAGACAGGGACTTGAAAACCAGAACAGTCCCAGGCATACCACTGAGTTGGTTCCCTCAATGAAAGAAGGAAATACCTAAGACGTATCTGAGGCCTCCTCAGCCTAGGAGTGCAGTCAACAGCTTCAAGTCTATCAGAAAGAATCTTAGACCCAATACCAAAGTCAGACAGCTTTGCCAAGAAAAATTATCCTAGCCAGTCAGAAAATGCTTAAGCTTTTCATGTGACTATTTTGAAAAAAAAAAAAAAAAACACTTGATCATAAGCCTCTGGTACCTTCCACTCAATCTAGCCAACCCTTCTCTATTTTGGGGGTGTCACTGAGGCTTGCCCTTTTGAGTTTCTGGAAGATCCCTCCAGGATAAGGTCTTGGAGGCCTCTCTCTTACTTTATGTTTCTTTTTTTACTTGTTTTTAAAAAAATAGCATCTTCCTCTGGAGTGTCTTACATGAAATGCATTTAAACCATATATAGAGGGCTATATGACACACAATGACAGCATTCTTAATTCTTACAATCTGTAAGTTGGGAATTGATGAAGACATCAGAATCAAAGCATCCTGCTACAGAATTTCTTTTTTCAGTTACCTCTGAAGAGGCAGCCAGACTTTAAATATATCAGCATAATAATCAACTCTAGTAGAATATAGTTAGTGGGTGGAGAAACCAGGAAATGAGGACCCACTATTCTCACTTTAAATCCTATGCTCTCTCTCTACCATATCACACCTCAGTATTATAATCCATTTATTTCGTTTAACAGAGAATGATTTTCAGAAATGGTTACGCACTGCTTTTTGGCGGAGACATTTAAAACACAGAGACACACATTGACACACACTCTCGAAAATACATAGATCAGCTTCAAAGCTAGGTCCAAATAAATGATCCCACCCATATCCCCACACAAACGGTGAACAGAAGCATTTTCCTGGATTTTGCTGCAGCCAAATTGTCACTTTGAGAAACTGGCTACCATGGAACAAACTAGAATAATGGCTTAGAGAGTAATTTTAAGGGAGAGAAGAT
This sequence comes from Talpa europaea, assembly GCF_964194135.1. Classification (NCBI taxonomy): domain Eukaryota; kingdom Metazoa; phylum Chordata; class Mammalia; order Eulipotyphla; family Talpidae; genus Talpa; species Talpa europaea. The sequence continues at coordinate 111,267,296 of NC_140074.1, read as the reverse complement.
GGTCCGTTTTTATTATACCATCAACCATCATAAAAGAAGGCAAAACATGCTACCAAAGAAGGTGAAATCCCACTGTGGGAAATTTGTTACATAGAGATAAAAGCACCAGTAGATGAGAATATTTATAAATGAGCCTTATTGCAGTTTTGCTGGTTGTGGCAAATTTGTTTATGAGTGCCCATAAACAGAGGATTAGTTGAACAAATTCTGCTGCCCCTGTCGTATTCTATGATAAAGAATAGATAAGAGTCATTTATGTAAACCTGGAGAGATTCATGATGGTTTTAAAAGAAAGGAAGGACTGGAGGGAGAGGATGGAGGGTAGGAAGGTAAAATGCATTTTTATGATCCAATGTGCTATAAGCAATTTTTTTAGATCCTATTGCATGCAATATGTGTGTTGTATAGATACACATAGAAATGATTATGAAATGAAACACAAGGTGTAAACCTCAGAGTTTGGACTGTGGGGGCTGGGGGAAATTTGTAATATTTTTGCACACTTCTGAATTATTTGACTTGATAAAAAGAGCACATAGTATTTCTGTAATTTCAAACAATAGTAAAGTAGATCAAGATAAAAATGAACTAAGATCAGAATTTTGTCAAGTCTGATTTGAGCAAAGAAAATTCAGATCTTTCCCCTTACATCTTAGAGTTCATCCAAAGAAATTCTCTTAATGGGCCCCAAACAATGACATCTGTGTGGGATGCCTCCCCTTTTTGCGCTCTGTATTGGTTTTCAAAATGGCCACCTCTGCCGAATGTTAAGACTTTAGTTCAGACCCACCCTCCCCACCCCCACATCTCTTTCCACCCACTCATACCCAAAAAAGACTTTGGTCCTTGCTGTAAAGGCCAAGAATAAATCCTTTCCACCCCAATTATTCTGCCAATACATCATTCTCCCCACTCCTTTCTCCCTAACCTCCAGATGGTGGACTCTGGAAATGGGTAACTGTGGGAGGCAGTGGAATCTCCCTTTCTAAAGGTCTTTACTGAGAGAGAGTCACATCTGTTGAGGATGGCTTGTTTTTAAGTGCAGTAAGAACAAGTTAGTTATGGGTGGTTTGCCATTTTTGGAGTCCTGATTGCATACAGAGGCCAGTAAGGGGGAGAGACAGGAAATCAGGAAGCCAGGTGGCAGAGCAAATACACACAGGTAAAATAACCTGGTGGCCTGAAGAAGCAACAGCCCATCAATTACTTGCTTGCACAACTCCTAGATCACATTTTTCAACCATATAAATCTAAGAAACAGTTTATGCCAGATAATAGACTCATGATTCAGCATGATCTTGACCAACAGATAGCACTTAGAAGGGATTAAACTTCCATCTTTAGATTTAAAAAACAACAAAGAGCAGTGTGGGGGAATCTTAGCTAGGCAAAGGATTATTTTTAAAAGTTGATTTGGGCATTTTAGTCAATAAGTTCAAATTAAGAAAAAGTATAAAGAGCTGCCAAAAAAAAAGTAAATATAGTCATCTATATATAGTAAATATAGTAAATATAATATAAAGTAAATATAGTCATCTAGTCATTCTTTCTTTCTTTCTTTCTTTCTTTCTTTCAATAGCAAACATTAATTGCAACAGCATATATTATTTGAAAACCTACTATATGTCAGTCACTGTGCTAGGAATGGATTAATGAACTCTAACAGTGACATAAGATTTTGTATTTATATTTTGAGTCTTTTGCCCAGTCCAGAGTACCAAGTTTCAGTTTCACTAGCACACTACAAGGACATTTGGGAGCTATACATCAAGTCATACATGGAATAGTCAAAGGAATTGGGGTTATTCAGTCAGAGGTATTAAGATATGTTAGCTGTAGATAAAAATCTGGAGGATTACTATAATAATTAAGCAGACTTATTTTCTGTAGTATTATTTAGGAGAACTGAGTATACTCATTTTAAAAAAAAGTCCAAAAATTCTTCTATACTCTTCCCTTCAAACAGTGGAGCCTAATTTCCCTCCCCTTGAATGTGGGCTGGACTTAGTGACTCACTTACAACTCACTTACAACATAATAGAATGTTGAAGAAGAGACATTGTGTGATTTTCAAGACTAGGTCACCAAAGGCATTGTGGAATCTGCCTGCTCTCCTTAGACCCCTGGCAGTGGGGGAAGCCAGCTGCCATGCCACGGATGCACCAGCAGCTCTATGGACAGGTCTACTTGGCAAGGAACTAAGCCTTTCTGCCAACAGCCAGGGAGGACCTGAGGCCGCTGCCAGCAGCCACGTGAGAGAGCCGTCTTGCAAGCTGATCTTCCAAAACCCATCAATGCGGCCCTGCCCATACCTTGACTATAACTTCATGAACTACTCTGAACCAGAACCATCTAGCTGAGCTACTTTGACATTCTTGACCCTCAGAAACTCTGTGACATAATGTTTACCTTTAAGCTGCTAAATTTTGGAGTCATGTGTTATGCAGCAATAGATGATACATATAATGACCAAAAGACGGATCTGGAAAGGAGATTCCAATTTAATCTTACACACACAAAAAAGTGAAACTATGACAGTTGTCTAACAGTGGAATGAATGGTGTCACTTGATACGAAAGCAGTGAGGCCCTTGCATTCAACCAGAAGGACCATTACCACCTCTCAGTGACACTGGGAAGGGAACGTCTATCCTACATGCCTCAGAACCTTCATTCTTCAAATTCTTCAGTTTACAACTTTATTCTTCATATTCCAAACAAACACCGATTCCCTGACCTTCAATCCTCCCTGTCATTAAGAAAGTAAGGTTGACTTCATACTAAGGCAAGGTAACCTTGGATTGATTTTCCTCTGGGTTTTATTTGAGTCTAAATTACCCCCAACAGGAAGGAACCATGGCTCTGTTTCTGGAATACCATCTCTGTCATGATTGAGAGATCTACCAAATGGAAATTGAATTTAAGACGCCACCGGCCCTGTTACCACACCAAGAGCATAGTAACCTCCTCAAAGCCCAAGTTGCAGCATTCAACATTCCTCCTGCTGCTATTGATAATTTGTACCATATTGTTGAAGTTGGTTAGCATTTGCAAACAGGATTCCATAGCGGTTGGATGTCAACTACATGGAATAACTCCTCATCATCCTAGAGCTGGGAGTCCATCCTCTCCACCCACACTTAAGACACCAGAATTTTGGGCATCCCAGGCTGTCCTTACCACCCACATCCACAGTCCTACCTAAGGGTAGCAGCCTCAGCTACATCATGCATGCAGCTCTGATGAAGACTCAGGGGGAGGAAGGGAGGAAGGTCTGATGGGAACTGGGGAGTCCCAGAGAACAAACCCAAGGCAGGTGAAACATGCTCAGGACCTGAAGGATCTAATTAAGCCCAATTCACTGGGATCCAGTTTTCCTACCAAATTCCTGCAGAAACCAAATTGAATAATGTGTGACTTATTCAGAAACACACATCCCCGTGTTGTTGGCTGAGGCAGGAGCAGTGTGGCAGGGGGGCTTGTGCAAGGGGTGCAGGTGCACCGAAATGAAAACAACAGACTAAAACAACAAGCTCCCTAGCCTATAAAGAATAGCCCCGTGTTTTGCAGGATTCCTCAGTCAGAGCATGCATGCATACATATGTGGGTTCTTGTGTGCATGTGCAGCTGGGCCGGGGGTGGAGAGTAGGGGGCCTTCCAGGGAGGGAACAAGAGTACATCGACATATTTTAAGTGGCAATGGCCAAGAAAACCATCAGAGGTGCTCAAACATATATTTGGCAATACCTCTTGCCAGTTCCTACAATAACTTCTGAATCTCCTCCCTTATTTCATAAACATTTTATATACATTTTTAAGTGGGAATATTTTGGCTCATTTGGGAAGAGAGTGCCTTAATGCAGTTGAGTCTCTCCAATTTGAGCCTTGCATGTTTCTTCAAAGATAGGAAGCACGAACAGTGAAGGCTGGTGAAATTCAGGGTGGGGGTAGGGTGCTTTGAGATGGGGAGAGAGTGTAGGGAAGGGCTGGAGGAAGATGATTCTATGAAAAAGAAAATTTCATCATTGTCCTGCTTTGGGTCTGTTCCATTCCTTTCCATGAAAAACCTGTTTAACCTGCTTTAAAAAAAAAAAAAAAAAAAACAGCAATTGGAAGTTATGAGTAAGGCTTGTGTTGCTTTTCTGTTCGACCTCCACTTCTGCAAAACTGAACAATTCAATCTCTCTTTCCCCAGCTTACCTGTGGCATGTGGGGCCTGCTCAGTTTGAATAAATGGCTGTTTATGGATGATAGCATCTGGTATGCCCCTGATGAGGTCACCTTGTTATGTTAAATATTTCTACCTCCTGGTAGAGAAACCCAAGCTGACAGCTCTCAAGACCACCTCTGCCCAACACAGAAAGCACAGCACCCAAAGCAGGAGCTACACCTTTGAAAGACCACTTAAGCTCTTCTGTCAACTTGAAGGACTAGAAGGACTCCTTTCAGACCCCAGAACCCAAGCAAAGGTTCACAGCTTTGGCCTAATAATGCCAATATTCATACTACATCTGGAGAACCTATTCATACAGGGCTCTGCACACCCTGTCTGGTTTCATTCTTACACAATCCTGGCAAAGTTGTTACTGCTGCTTTGATCTCCATTCTACAGATGAACAAACTGAGACTTGAACTTGTCCATGCCTCACCTGAAACAAGTAGAAGATGCAGGATTTGAACTCAGGTATTTCTGGCTTCCAGGTTCAGGATCATCCCAGCTACAGCTTCTGAGGAATGTGACCTAGAGAAATGAAGAGTCAAAGATGTTGTGTGGTCCAATCATTCAAACTCATGGGTCCTCAGTTTCCTCAGATGATCACCTTAATGGCACTGCCGTGGCTCAGCGGAGCTCTTTGAGGTGACTTGCAAGTGTATTGATTACCTCGTGGCCTGCATACTGACTGAAGGAATAAGCCAGTGAATCACAACATGGAGGAAGATTTCTTCAAAGCTTAAGTTTGCTGAATGAAACGAAGAACTGCACTGTTGACACCAACATAACTCCCAAAAGACATGTTTTTCCAATGTTCTTTCAGGAGTTATCCTAGGATGTGGAGAAACATGTGAAGAAAAACAAACGGATTCGTTTTTTAATAGGGTCGGAAAGGCATACCAAATATTTCAGATCTCCAAGGTGTCTACTTCCCGCCAGCTGTCCAGGGTTTTCAGCTGGGTCTCAGCAATGAAGTTCAAGACACCCAGACAAGTAATTCTAACCAGCAGTGCCAGGAAAATATTAGCATTTTAAAAAATAAAGCACAGCTTCATTTATTTTTTTAAATATATACATATCTCCCTATAACATCCCTCACACCAAAGAACCTCAGATAATCCTGCCTTCACCTGACCAGAATCAGCAATGTCAGAACCCAAACGATTCATCTCTTGCTTACCCGTGTCACCCCCAGTCTCTTTTTCCCTCATGACGCTGATTTTCTCGAGTTCACTCCCCTGTGGGATGAATTGGTTCGATTCTGAAGATGGTGGGGGCGTTCTGGGATGACGCCGTTGTGGTGAGCAAAGCCTCCAGAACTAGTGGGTCTGAAATTCTCTCCAACCTTGGCCTTTGGACAGCCAGCTCCACAGATGGGGCAGGCATGGCCTGCTGCCTCGTGCTTTGAGAATCAGCCCGGGGCAGGCGGAGGGGGGGCACAGAAGGAGACCCCAGAGAGCCATAGGGTTAACCAACCAACCATAAACATTACCTCCTCTGTTGATCTTCAAAGGCTTGGGGAAAGAAAACAAACCACATAAATCTTTATCAGGGCTCCTTACAACTGCCCCGGGAGGTGGCTCCAAAAAGAGCCAGTGGTGACTCCGGAGAGAGGATAAAAAATGATTCCAGTTAGCAGCATCAGAGTCAGAAATGGATGGCTTTTATTTTTCTTTTCTCTTTTTTTTCTTTCCCTTCCCCACTCCTTCATAAGAAATGACTGTTTTTTGTTATTTGCCACCCAGCAGCTCCACAGTGAGACTCCCTGGTTCTCTGCTGGCTTCTTGGTGTCCATTCTAGATAATTCCCTGAAAATCCAAAAGAGATGGGGGATTTTAGAACCAAAGCTGCCATGTTTGGAAGTCAAAGAAGGTAGTGACCATGTCCATTTTATAGATGGACAGGAGAGCCGAGTAGCTTCTGTGACCAGGGCTACACCATAGGAAGGATGAATTGGCCATCCACAGCTGAAAATCTTTCAGTAAAACACTTTCCACCCAAGATAAACTCTCCAAACCTACTCCAATCTCCCAAGCAGACATATAAGACCATGAGGCCCGTACTTAAGAGCACAGGACCCAAATCTTCCTCTGACACTGTCTGTGGGAACTTGCGCAAGTCAGGTCTCATTGTAAGAACAGGTGGTGACATCTGTGGGCCCAGCTCATAACCCCAGTGTTGCATATTGTTTATTGCCTTACGTCTTTCAACACGTAACCTTCACCACAACACTAAGATTTTACAAATGTCATTTTACAGATGAGAAAACTGAGACTTAAGAGTAAATACTCCATCCAAGGTGGCACAAAAACAAGGAATAATAGCTAGCTCTTACCTCATAGATATGCAAGGAGTGAATGAGATAATGTCTGCAACATTCTCAAGTATGGTTCCTGGACCTTGTAAGGCCTCATTCAGAGGATTCATCCTCTTCTGCAACTCTTCCCGGGACCCCTGAACTTCCTCCCCCACCCTTCCACACTTCTCTAGCAGACCTCTGCTCTCAGTATTTTGGCAGTCTCCCAACCCCAGAAGCTCCTCAAGGACACAGGTATGTCTAATCCCCCGAGTGCCGGTGAGTGCCTGACACATAGTAGGAACAGTGAGAGTCAAGAAATGAATGAATGAATTGAAGTGTCAGGAACAAATGTCAGCTGGTAGAAACCTACGCAAAAAAAAAAAAAAAAAAAAAGTCAAAATAATGGCTAGTAATAAAATGACTTGTTCTAGAGATGGTTTTAAAGATGCAAAATTTCCTGGAGGAGCCTGTGTGCTAGTGGAAAAATGTACAAAAGGGAACGAGAAACGAAGTCATCCTCTTTTTTTAAATACCAGCTTTCCCAGACTTCACCAGAATACCCATGAATCATTGGAAGAGAACCCCAGAGCCCCGAGTCCCAGCCACTCTGACTAACATTAGCAAACACCCTCCGGCGCCATGGAAGGTGGGCCGGAATGGATACCACACCCATGTTCACCTGCTCCTGTGTGCCCACACACACACACATGCATGCACACACAAAGACACACTCACCACACCAAAAAACCAATTGACCAAGAACCTCCTCCATCAAAAGCCTCTTACAAAACTCAAAAAGAAGGCCCGGGGCCAGGACACTGAATGTAAATAATGGACTGTCCAGCCATTGAGCTCAAGCCTCAGGGAGTGGGAGGTTGAGGAAGTTCATTGAAACCATGATAAAAATAAGCTTCAACTTTCTGAATTTGTACAAAAGACACAGAATTCCCACAGACACGTATGTGGCTTGAAGAAGTATATTCATTCATTCAACAAATGCTTAGTGAGCCCCAACTCTGTGTTGGCACTATTCTAGGTGAAGAGAGAAATAAAATAAAGCCCCTGGCCTCATGAAGCTTTCATAATAGTTCCATCAACTTAAAATTATTCATTTATTTGGAAATGACAAAATAGGAAACAAACTACAGAAAAAGAAAATTGACACAATGCTTCCCCGGTAACGGGAACATGCAGAAGATGTTGATTCTGCAAAGGGAAGCGGCCAGTGGCCTGGGCAGAATCTCCAGGAGTTGGGGTGGAATGGGATGGGGCAAGGCTTGTATGTGTTTCCCAAAAGGCAGAGGGAGTTACTAGAGGCCTTCAGAAAGTGAGAGTGCTGATGCCCCCCAAGTTATAACCAGGAATGTTTCCACCAGGAAATCGCCTCCTCCTTCACTTCCTGAACCACATCAGCAGGATATGGTGGGGGGACAGAAGCCAGAGTCTAGGTGACCCCAAATCAGGCCTTTACTCTTGTTCAATCACAGCACGGCAACTCACCTCCCTGGGTTATTATGTGAAAAGGGGTCTAAGCGTATAGTCCATGAGAACGTACTGGTGGTGGAAATGTGATCGCATGGCCTTCAAACTCTCTCCTTGCTGTCTTTCTCCACTCTGTCCCGCCTGTGCCTCGAGGGTCTATGCCGACAATGGCAGTTGACAGCATTCACTGAGGGACAGCTTGAGGCACTGTCCACATGTTACCTCATCAATCCAGCCAGCACCCTGAGGGGCCTGGTGACCCGCAGAAGGGCCCACAAGGAGGCAATGGCTGAGTTTTACCTCCTGGTCTGGCTGGGAGGATTAAATGCACTCGTATGTACGTGTCCCCTTTCCTCCGTTCCTGGTCCATAACACGTTCGAAAACTGTCTGCTTTTCTCAGTGTTCATATTATTATTACCCAAGAAAAGGAAAATTCCTCTGCTCCACTCTCGTCTGTCTGGTGTTTTTTCAGTTTGGGTTTTTTGGTTTATTTTGTTTTTTGCAATCTTATCCACATACAATTTTCAAACTATATCATCAGACTCACCACTAGAATATTCTAGCTGGTAGCTGAATGGGGCTTTTATTGATTTCCATCTATAATGGTGGGTGCTTTCCTGCCCTCCAACATTGTAACAGATTGCTATTGTTTTCCCTGTCTGTGGAAGGAAAGGGGGAGCATGATTTTCCCGAAATCAATGCATAAAGCAAGGAGCTGGGCTTCTCCTTCCCACAGACACAGCCCTGCCAGCTGCCGAGCGTCCCTCTTTTGCACAGCTAGCCCCTCCAGTTTATGCCTCCCAGCGGGATGGTAATTTTCAGTTCAGGTCGAAAGGCTTTGTTTAAATGTGGCGCTTATGTGGTAATAGAGCGTATTGCAGGGGTTGTTTTTTCTGAGGGTCAGTGTTGAATTTAGTCTCAAAATAAACAACCCTATCCTCTTCTATCCTCTCAAAGTTGTGGGTGGGACTGCAAAAAGGTGGAGGAGACAGGAGGCCGAGGAAGATGGGAGAAAAAGAAGGAGACCAGGGAGAGCCAGGGGAGCTTAGAGAAGCAGGAGAATAATAACGCCAGTGTCCTCCGCAGACAAGACAAATCTACCTCCTGCCCGCCAGAAAGATTTCTAAAATAACAAAGGCAACCATTTCCTGAGCGTCTGCTGTGTGTCCAACAGGGTGGTAAGTGTGTGTGACTGACATGCTCTTATTTAATTTTCATTATAAAAAAATCTGGAGTGCATGTGATTGTGACCATTTTACAGAGGAGGACACGGAGGCTCTGAGAGATGACGGAACCTGCCTCAGCTTGCACAGGCGTGAGACTGTTGAGCTGAGACAGGAACCTAAGTCTCTTTGAATACAGTCTCCATGATCCAGCTACTATCCCATAGGGCAGCAGCTGAGGACTGTTTAGTAACAAGGCTGATGAGGAGCAAATTGTGTGGCCACACAATGCAAGCCAAGAATTGATCTGGAGCTTGACATACAGTGTAATAAAACTAAGTAAGGTCTGATACCAGGTCTGCCTCAGAATACGTAAAAGAAGTGGTTGCCCTTCGTAGATAGATGAGGCTGAGGTGAGAGGCCACAGATGGGAGGTGAGAAGAGTGGGACTTGGGAAGGATGAGCCGCTAGAGAGAGAAAGGGAGAACGCATGCTGGGGAAATGGAGAAGCTGATGGTTACCCTCTAGAAGCGAGCCTAGAATTTGAGGGGTGCCGCACAAAGACAGCAAAGGAAATTTGGGTCTGGCTGTGTCCTGGGCAGAGAGGTCAGAGTGTGTCACAGAAGCTCCATGGCTTTGGATTGTCACAGCCACTGCCCATGTGTGCCCAAGCAATGGCATTGGACCTATAGCCCAGAGAAGTCTGCAAATTTCCCAGCACTCCTATAAGGTGGGGTTGTTGTTTTTTTTTAATGGTTTATTTTTTTCTTTCCAGGAATCTAGTACCAAATCACTTCTCTGCCAGAACTTCTCTTCAGTAATTCTTGTCTGTGACTATGCTTCTCCCCCAGTTATTTTATGGTGAGACACCCCCATCTTGAAACAAATTGACCAAGAAATTGTTTTGGAGAAAATTGGAAGTCTGGAGCGTCTCTGCAGTCTGTCTCCAGAGAGACGTGAAGAACAGTAGTTACAAAGAGACCTCAGACAAAATTAAACAATATGGACACTATACTTCCTCCACCAGAATGTTAGGAGCACTGTAACATCCGTCCTTTGTCACTTTGAGCCATTGATGTAGCTTTGGGCTTGCTGATGTATTATTCATGCCCTTGCTCATCCCATGGAAGTATTGAAATAAGGAATATGTGTCAATTCACGAGAAGAATGACTGATGACTTGGTGTACGGGCAGCCAAGCAACCATCATGCGTGCCCAAGGAGTCAGAAGTCAAGTCTTATTAAAGCACCACAATCCACATTAATATGACAGACCAGAATAACTCTGAGGGAGCCATTATGGCCCATTACGAAAATAACATTCATTTGCAAAATGAGGAACATACCAAAATGCAAGTTGTTCCAGTTCTTTCAGCTAAATTACACATTAAGCAAGCAGACTTCCTCTTCCAACATTTTGAAATGGTTTAATATTCACTCTCGCTGGCCAGGGCATGGATTTTCTAAGACTGCCCCAAAGGTAAAGCCTGAAAAAACGAGACCCAGTTGCCAGGGAGGCATTGGGCCCTGCCGGGATGTTCACCCGGTCGGCATGATTGTGCTTTGGAACTTCTCCTAGGAGGACAGAACCGACACCGAGAGCAGCTGTGAATCCCGGCCTGCTTGACCCAAGAGCTTATTCACTGTTCACCTCCAGTGGTTTGTTGGTTAGAATTTGGGGATGAAGTGTGGCGGACGTTTGTTGTTTTTGCCCTTCGAGCATTCATTCATACACCCTTCTGCTAACAGTTCCCTGAATTTCATTTGGGAGCTATCCCTTTCCTAGTCTTGGTCCATGCAATAATAGCTAAGAATGATAACTAACACGCATTAAGTTGTCACCACGTGCGAGACACTGGTCTAAACATTTATATACAACTCATTTAATCCTTACACCAACTCTACAAGGTAGGAGTTCTTATTATCCCATTGCAGAGAAGTGTTGGCTAAGATAGAGATAAATATGCACTTTGCTCTGAAGTGACAGAAGCAAGGGGCTTACAAACCCAAGCAGTCTAAGCACAAGTGGTGGCAGCAGGGCTGACTTGTACCCCAAGGCTTGCCAATGTGAACATCATCTATTCCATCTATTCCTCCATCCATGATCAATTCAGACAGGGGCCTGTCAGTCAGGGATGGCTAGTCTTGTTGGATCAATGCAAACCCTAGGACTTACACCTGAACAAGCAGTAATCATTTCTTATTTTTTTTTTCTGAGCATTAATTAATCTGAGACAGGGAAGCCTTAAATGATTGGGAACCACCATGAAGAGAGAACCTAAGAATGAAGTCCATGCAGATCAGATCAAAGAAAAGACAGTCTTGATAATGGTATTAGAATCCTCACAGTTATTACACTCCCTTGGCCTTTCTGTTATACAATTGTCTTATGAGCCAGTTTGGCTTGGGTTTGCTGATATTTTCCATATTAATAGTCCTAACTGACCTAGAAATCAAGTGTTAATCTAACAATAATACTTCCTCTTTGGGTAGCCTTTTACAAAGGGCAAAGCTTTTTAATATGCATTAATTCAACATGACAATTAATTATTCATTCATTCAATCCATAAATAAGCATTTACTTTTCATCTAATTATAGTCACCAACAAGTCAAGGGGATGCCATCCCCCCTCCTAAATCTATTTAGTTCCCATAATTTTGTGCTTATCACTCTTAGAGCACATACCTGTAATGACTGCATTTACTCATGTATAATTTGGTAAAATAGAAGCTCCTCTGAATTAGAGATTTATTCATCCTGAATCCCTGATGTCCACATGAATCCTGGCACATACTCATTCACACCTTTAACAATACATATTAAAGCCCTGTTACAGGTGGTTCTAAATATGTTGTTATGTTATCTTATATTATTTATCTTAACAGCAATGGAAATATTTCAATGTGACCCTCAGGAAATATCTGTAGATTAAATGAATGAGTGAATGACTTCATTCATTCTACAAATAGTTATTGAATATTGACTATGGGCGGAACAATAAGTACCATTAAAAAACCCAACTTGATAGAAGTGGCTGGAAACCTAGGATGTTTGACTTCTTTTGAGCATGTCAGTCCCTGGAAGTGGCCTCTGAAAATTTGACATTCAAACTGAGATTTAAATATGGAGGAACCAGGCAAGTCAAGTTCTGAGGAAAAAGCATTTCCAATAGCGGAACACAGCAAATGCAAAGGCCCTGTGGTAGAAGTGAGCTTGGTGTGGCCTAAGAACAGAAAAAAAAAAAAAAATGCCAGAATGTCTGGACACCACTCTCCTTGTAGGGAAAAATTCAAAACTGGCTTTCTAAAATTGGCAGGGTCACCAGCAATGCTTTCATATCAGGACAGCATATCAACAGGACTGCAGCTTCGGTGACTCCGGAATGTCTCTTCCTGCTAGAATGTTTGGAATGCTCTTTCTCTCTGGCCTGGCCCTGCCTGTCCTCGGCTATGAGACTCATCTTTCATCATGTACTTCCAAAGCTCAACAACCCCCAAGGAAGCAATTTGGCAGAATGTTCAAAGAACCATACAGACGTTCGTGCCCTTTGATTCAGTGATTCCCCATCTAGGGATCTAGCCAAAGGAAATAATCATAAATATGGAAGATTGTTCCACGAAGGCACTCACCCCACATGATTTATAATAATAAGGAAGGTTAGTCTATCAAGTATTCAACCATAGGGGAAAGATTAAGTAAATTAATGTATATCTCCTAGATATGGGCATTGAAAACCATGTTCCTAAAGGACTGAAATAACACCAGGAAATGCTTGTGTTGCAATGGTAAGCTTAAAATACAGGCTATAACATGGATATATGTGATTTCCATAAGTATTGCTTAAAATTACATGTAGGAAAAACACTGACAGTAATCATTTCTTTAAGGGGAGATCACAGGTGACTTATTTTTCTTCTTTCCCATAATACTTCTATTTTTTGTAATGAGGTTATTACTTTTAGAATGGAAAATGGATTTTATCTCCTTTAAAAAAAAACAGCAATGGCTTAACAGCCTTTAGAATCAGACACAGATATCTTATTAGGTACTCAAGGCTTCCATAATTTGGCCACAAATTATTTTCTACCTTAAAAAAATCTATATAATATTTTTCCTCTCTTACAATAATTTTATAATCCCAGCTAATGTAAGTTTTGCTCTCTCCTCCAGATCACAATCCTTTGTGATGGTAGACATTTGGGTGTGCTATCCTTTTCTATCTTTTCAGGGCTTAAGGAAAAGACAGAGGGAGAAAGGAAGACTATGAAACCTCCTGGCTAAATCCGACCCACCTTTCAACACCCACACTGAGCCACTCATTCTTCAGACAGCCTGTCCTGACTATATTGGCCCTTGGGGATCTCTGTCTTCTAACCATCTGTAACATTACCACATTTGTCTATACAGTCACACTGGGGGCTGGATACACCTGGCCTTTCACTGATCCTCAGGGTCAAGTTCTGTGCCTCCATCCCTCCTGCTAGAGTTCTCAGCTCCTGGTAGAGTTTTTGTGCCTTCCAACACCATTCCATCTTGACCCCAGAACAAAACTATCTTGTTAATCTCACAAGAGAAAATCAATGTCCCATAAGTAAATAAATGAGTAATTATTTGAACAAGTCTGAGGGACAAAGCAGCATCTTTGGAAATTTCACGACCCATTTAGTGCAGGCCCAGTTCTCGATGGGGATGTCTTTTCTCTGGCAGAACTCTCCCTTCTCCACTCCACCCTGTCCTCCCGCCCATCCACCACCGACACCTACCATCTCCAGCTCGAAAGGATGCAAAACCAGGGTTGGCAACGTAGAGGGAACTCTGCACATAAACCCCACACACACCAGCCTCCTCAAGAAAGGACCCTTTTGTTTCTTTCCCCATGGGTACCCATAAATTTTGAATCACAGCCTCTTTTTTTTTTAAGTGAGCCTAAGGTTAAGGTAGACAAATTGGAGCTCACCAAGAAGGAGGGCTTTCTGTGGAAGCAGATTTCCCTTGATTTGGGACATATACATACTTTACAGCACAGGGCACTATTTTGGTAAGCTGCTCATCTTCTTGCAGTAACACAAAGACCCCCATCCTGCATTCTGTCCCTCACTATACACTCAAAGGGCCTTTCTCTCTCAGCTGGGTAGTGACGGCTTTGCTTGCATCTGTGAGTTCCCTGAAGGGACTAGCTGAGTCTTACTTGTCTTTGTTTACTCAGCACCAAGAACAGTACCCAGCACATCCTGGCCCTGTGTGCTTGTGGAGGGAGTGAATGAATGAATTATAAAGAAGTCTGAAAACTCAGAAAGAACTAGCTTCCAACTGTGCATTTCCAGAAAAAACAGTATTAGTTTAGGCGTGGATGGAACTAATGATCACAAACTTGCTGTTTTAAAATAACCAAAATATATTCTTTCACAGTTCTGGAGGCCCAAAGTCAGAAATCAAGGGTGTCAGAAGGGTCACATTTTCTCCAAAGACTCCTTGCCTTGTCCTGCCTCTCGTGGTTCCAGGTGTTTCTTGGCTTATGGCTGCGTAGCTCCCAATTCTATGTCCATTTCCATATGATCTTTTCTGTTCTCTCTGTGAATCTGTCTTCTGTGCATCTCTTGAGAGGGCACTTGCCATTGGATTTAAGGCCCACTTGTATGATCCAGAATGTTTTCACCTTGAGATCCTTAATTTAATTCTATATACAAAAATCTTTTCTCCAAATAAGGTCCCATTGACAGGTTCTTGAATTAGGATTCATTTTTTTTTTTTTTTTGAGTTGAGGGTGGGGGGTGTTACCATTTCACTCAATAGCTGCCTTTTTAATGGTAGAGACAGATTGTATTGCCATTTGCCCCAACCTCTGGCATAGGGTTGATTTTAAAATAGGAAGGGGGGAGGAAAAAATGGAGAGAGGAATGTACTGCCACTACCTCTAACCCCTGGCACATTTAGTTAGTGCCTGTGAGCAAAATGTGACTGGGAATGGTTTATCCCAAGCTATAATGCCATTTCTTGGCAAATTTTCTTCTAGCACCAAATATTGATTCTCGGGGTACACACACACACACACACACACACACACTATCCCTCCAGCATATCCCAGCTAACAAAAACACTGAAGCAGTCACTTGAAGAGAGCATAGGTAATTTTACAGCAAATCCTACACCAAAAGGATTTCATTGATGTTCATTGAATTGAGTCATATCAATTTAATTCAATTTCAGAAACTTTGATTATGCACCTGAAATTTGGCCACAGAATTTCCTTGAATAAAATGTCCCCTCTCTTGGGCAAACAACTTCCTATCAACCTGAGTTGAAATCTATTGAATCATCAGTTTTCCTTAAAGTCAGCCTTCTAACAAAACACAATGATCTTGTCTACCTCCCTAATTTGGGCCGACCCCTCAAGTTGACATGTCCAAAGAATGATATCATCATAGAAATCAAACCTCACTTGAATTTTTGACCCAGATCAAGGTGATTTTCAGCCCTTATTTAACTGTTGAGAGAGCCAGAAGATCAGGAGTTCTGCACTACTCCTTACAAACAGCGCTGTCTGAGCTTTCCAACAAGCAATGCTTGTGTAGAACCCAAAGACACAGATCTGGCAAAAGTGTGCATCACTTGCCAATGTGTGAGCGATGGGCATTTCACTCAGCCTGACACACCAGATGAATGCAGCTATTTTGGTGGCTTGAATCCGGTATTGGTAAAGGAGAGAACAAACTCAAGTTAACCCTAGTTACCTCCTTGGGTCTGCTCTTTGGGAAGGAGTCAGCAGGCAGACAGCTGCCACTTCAAATTCCACTCCTAGGGAACAATGCACTTTATTTTTGGAAAGAGGATAAAAACAAAGGAGAGAGGAGCAATGCCGACAAATATACATTTGTTTCTATTTATGCAAAGCCCCTGCTCCTTCATCACCTCAGTTACCAGTTGTTTAGTGGAGCCATAGAATATATAGACTTGTAAATAGTCACTGGCCTGCATCCCTGCAGAAAGTAACTCAGGTCAGCTTCCAGGATGGCACATCTCGCTGCTGTAAAGAGCTACGTAAATAACAGGATTATTTCCAGAACAAGTTGTTGGCCCACATGGTTGTAATTAATGCTCCTGTAAAACAAATACTCTCTCTGGATCCTTTCTATGTAAGAGTCACTCTCTATAGCAGAGTATCCTAATTACAGGCTCTTCATCATATAGGAAAGAGGGTAGAGAAAGGAAAACTGTCCTCCCATTATGCTGTTGTCATTGTCTCTTCTTATGTTCACTACTTCCCATACAATTCCAAACATCTATGGGCCGGGGGAGGGGTGGGAGAGGAGGAGAGGAAGGATTAGGGTCCAAATAAGGGGGGGTGCAATTGTATGGGGAATATAACCAAAATGAAAATGCATACATTGACATTGTGCAAAAATGAAAAATGATGTAAGAATTATATAAAATATTTTTTTAAAAAAACAATTCCAAACATCATCTTAATCATGCTTACCGAAGCATAAGCCTCCTGGAGGAGGAGGTGGAGGTGGCTGAAGGAGGTGGAGGGAAAGAAGGAAGGAAACAGAGCAATGAATAATTGAAAAGATTTTCATAGGGGCAAGAACTAGGCTTGTCCTGATGGTGCTGTACCCCACACCCTAGCATACCTAGTAACCCTGCACATAGTGGGTCCTTAATCAACACATGATGCATAGGGCCTCCCTGGTGTCGCAAGGGGTTAAGACGCAATATATGAAGTTATCCACAGCCACTGCAGCACAAGTTCAATCCCAGGCCAGGGAGTTGCCCACATGGCGCAGCAGACCTCTCCTGACGCCCACTGCTCCCCTCAGCAGTGTATTTCAGTCAATCTGCCTGTTCTGTTCCCTGCTCTGTCTCTGGTGAATCCTCTCACCTCCCCTCACCCACACATCTGGCCTGTACCCCAGCTCTTTACGCATAAATAAATCATTAAAAAAAAATAAATGAATCATAATTGGAATAAATGCAAAATTTGTCTAGTGATTGAATGGACCAAGTAGGCTTGGTTCAAAACTGTCTATACCATGTTTCCTTCTTCCCCTGGCAGTTCAGGATCCATCTTATCACTTATTTACTTGCTCATAGGGAAAGGATTAAAAATTAATATTTAGCAAACAACTACTACATGTCAAGTACTTTGACTTGTGCACAGCTAATAAGGCGGGGTGGGAATTTAAATACAGTCCTGACTACAGAAACCAAAAAAAAAAAAAAAAAAAAAATATATATATATATATATATAGACTATATCCTGTTGCTTCTCAGGAGATGTTCAAAATATATCAACTGCATCACAGTATCAGCCTCCAAGATGTAACTGTGATTTTACTAGGTCTCACCACAACTGACCTTGACAGTGATAAACCCATCAGGATTTATGGCAGAATTATTTACAATGAGATCTTCTATATAATGCATACCCAGAGGCAGTTTTTTTTTTTTAAGATACTAGCCCCATTTGTTTTACTCCCCATCAAATGTCTAAAGAAGAGTTATCCGAAACACTAGAATCACATATGTATCATTTGTTCATTGACTATCTTTCCTTCCAGGTTGTAAGCAATTGGAAAAAAGGGGCTACATCCGTTTTGCTCACCATTGTAAACCCAGCACCCAGAACTCTACAGTGGCACTCAGTATTTAGTGAATGTACATGATGGTGATGGCCTCCCCATTGGGTAGATTTCTGCGACCTGGACTTGGGCTCCAGGCAGGCAATGGTAATGTGTGTGAAACTCTGGGACTCCAGCAAATCACAAGCATGGCCCTTGCAAACAGCTGGAGAGAATGAATGCAGACTATGGAGAATTCTTCTGTCCCACTCACTTATATTTCACATTCCTCCCACATGAAAAGTCCTGAATCAGATGGAAAGTAAAATTTACTCAAAATGCAAGCCCGTTTAGCTATAGCCCTGCCTTCTCCAGTTCCCCAAATACTAAAGATGGTGGCTCTTATCAGAAGGCAGCTGTGAAGGATCCCTGATCCAGTTTGAGTCTGAGTCTTCACAGGACCCTGAGGCAAAGTCAGGGAGCTTCCAGAAGCCAGGAGGAGCAGAGAGATGTCATGCTTCCTTTGGCACATGCCTAGTAAGCGTGAAAGAAGCTTAACTATCCTCACCTGGGGTCTGAAAAACTAACCCAAAAGTCACCCACCTCATAAGTAGCCAAGCCAAAACGAACTCAGATCTTTTCACAGTCTCTTACACAAAATTATTGTTACCACCCCAAGGCAGTTGCGTAGTAGCAAGCTAACACACACAGAAGCTCACGGCCTCATCATTAGGGGGGTACTGGAACTGTGAATCCAATAAAGCATAAAAAGGGGCACACAGGAAATCTGCTCATGAGATTTAAGAGGGCAGAGATGAGAGTGTTTTGAGTGCTGTCGAGCTGGGCATAGGGGAGCTCTGGAAGAGCATAGGAAATAGGATGTGGAAAAAGACATAGGAACAGACTAGGAGTCCAAAATATAGGTCTGAATTCTGGGCTGGCAGCTTACTAGTTCTATGAATCCCAACAAGTTACTTCACCTCTGAGTCTCAATTTTGTCATCTATAAAATGCAGCCAGCGCCTACCTGAAGGGGTTATTGTCATCATCAAATGAAATAACAAATATGAGGCATCCCGCAGAATTCTTGATACATGGTCTAGACTTGATAAACCCTACATCCATCTCTCCTCTATAGTGTGGGAAACAGGAAGAATCAATTTATTTATATTAAAAAGACTGGGATATGGCAGGTATATAATTATTTCATCCCCCCTGTCTATAGTGCAGAACCAAAATAAGACTTTTTAGACGTTATATCTTCAACAAGGTCATGGTTCTCTCCTAAGGAAACTGACGTGCCCATCACACAGGACTGAGGAGAAAGCCTTAGGCAGCATATGCAGACCCACATGAACCTCCCATCACCAACTGAATGGATCACAATTGAACTTTTGAACAAGGTCTCCAGTCCAGCACCAATTATCAGGGACTGTCAGAAAAGGAGACCAAGGTCAGCCAGATTTTCTTCTGTAGAATCTGAACTGAAAATATCAAGAGTGAAGCATTTAGCATGGCTGACAAAAAAAGCATGAGAGAAATACAGCAGAGGAGCTATGGTGCACCCTGGGCAAGGTGAAGGGATAAGGATTAACAAATAGGACGTGAAGAAAATATGAAAGATAGAGCCTGAGAAAATCCGTCAGTAGGAAGAGGAGACAGAGCCATGGACAAGAGATGAGTCATGAAAATGATGGAACACCAGAATCACGGTCCCCACGCTCTGGAGGCCAACATTCCTGGAGCCGCCCAGGACTCCAAATGACCTTACAATTCCACTTTCAGTCTCTGTGTGGCCCGGATTCTGCTGGAGTTCTTGATTTTCCCAAGGCCAACTGGATGGTTTTTCCTGAGTTCCTCTGCACATGTAACCATCTGACAAATCTGTGAATACTTTGAATAAAACTTGGTTTTTACACCCAAACAAGTCTGATTAAGCCAACCCACTCGCTATATTTCATATAGAGTCTGGATTTCCTGGGATCAACCCAATTTCTTGAATTTGCCCTAATTTTTGAAAGGGGACTCATTAAAATGATGAAGTGTAGTTTGATGTTCAGTTTTTAGCACCTTTTCTGTAAATAAATTCACAAATAAGAATGGCTTGACTTTGGGTTCAAGAAAGATGGTCATGAAAATGATGTGCCAGGCAGTTAGCCAGACTCTGTGGGATGGGGGGCGGGGAGGGCAGACAGTTAGATAAGTCTCCCTCATTCCACTCAAAAGTGGTTTCAATTGTGTCCACACTGTAAAAAAAAAAAATCAAAGTACAATGAATAATGAAGCTCCAGAAAAGCAGACATGGTGTTTGTTTGATTCATTGTATATCACTGGTACCTGGCACCACACCTGAAACCTAAATAGCCTTATAAAAATAGTAACTGAAGGAAGAAAAGAAAAAAGGGAGAAAGGAAGAAGAGGGTAGAAGTCAGGAAATGCTCCTTTTAGTTCTCCCGCTACCAGGTGGATAACCAGGCTGATGCCTGCAGCTGTTGAATGCATCACTGTGTGTGCACTGAGTGTGAAAATAATAGTGTCTCAATGCATCTTTATTTTCTTTTAAAAGTACGTTCTTGGGCCTCCCTGGTGGTACAAGGGGTTAAGCACCGTACTATGAAGCTGTCCGCAGCCTCTGCAGCACAAGTTTGATCCCCAGCCGGCCAGAGAGACACCCATTTGGCAAAGCAAACCTCTCCTGTCTGGCCCGCTGCTCCCCTCAGCAGTGTATTTCAGTTAGTCTTTCTGCTCTGTTCCCCACTCTGTCTCTGGTGAATCTTCTCACCACCTCCCATCTCTGGCCTGTACCCAGCTCTTGTATGCATGAATAAATCAATCTTTTTTAAAAAAAATAAACAAAAAAAAAGTAACTTCTTTAAGCTTTTTGACTATTTCATGTCTTGACTGGCACTGGCGGTCTTCCTTGGTCCGTGCATCAGAGGTCACATGGTACAAACAACATACAAGGCACACTGAGTGTCAAGAGGGAGTCCTGCGACACAGAGGCTGACAGCAATACCCTCGCTGGTTGGCTTGATTACAGAGTTTTTCTGTATTACAGTTTACATGTGCCCAGTGAAGTGCACTGATGTCTTCTATTACTGCTACAGGTTGAATGTTCGTGAACCCAAACATTCATATGTTGAAACTTAGTCCTCAAGGCGATGGCATTAGGAGGTGAGGGGCTTGGGGGAGGTGGTTTGGTGTCCCTGAAAGGGGGCCCCAGAGAGCTCCCTCTCCCTTTCCACCATGTGAGGGTATAGCAGGAAGTCGGCAGTCTACACTGTGGAAGACAGCCATCACAGGAACCTGGGCACGCTGGCATCCTCATCTCAGATGTCAATCTTCCAGAACTGTGAGACAAAAATTCCATGGTTTCTAAGCCACCCAGTCGATTTGGTATTTTGTTATAGCAGACTAAGAATAATTACCTAATTTTAACCAAACTCATCTCCACAAAATGGACAGATGACTTTAAGGAATTCTTGCAAAGAAAGTATGAATGGAGAAAATACTTTGCAAGCATAAATGTCCAATAAGAAAATGGGAAATGACACCCCCACTCTTCCTGCTGCTAGCTGTCCTCTGCTAGCCACATCAGCAAAGCTGTAAGAAAATTGTCAAAAAATCAAATTACTAGGAAGGCTTCTTCACAATATAGTTATAAATCCATTTGACTTTATGATTAATCCCACCCCAAATACATTGCTAATGCATATTTAGCTAGTATTGTTAGCAAGACTATTAAACATTGTCAATTTCATTTTTATCCTTTTCAATGTCCTAGTTCTATAGTTCATATATGTGTGTAGTATATGTGCACAGCAGCTATATACATGGAGAAAAAGATATAGATACATAGATTGATAGATGTGATTTATAAATGCATAAGTAAATATACAAATATTGTGAGAGTGCCTCAATCAAAATTATTTTACTGATCAAGGGCAGAATCAAAAATAGTTGAGCCTTATAAATCAGTATTACTTCAACAAATTTCTTTTTTTAGTATTTGAAAAACATGGTTAGAAAGAGCAGAAAAGTCCATGGCCAAAATGAGTGGATAAAATATGGGGAGGAATGAGGAATGAGCAGGTGAAGCATAATGGGCCTGGAAAATCACCTCCTGGTGGGAATAGTCAACCCTCCTGTGAACATCTGTAGACCCTGATTGGTCATCAGTTATGATCCCCCTCACCTCACCTCCTCGTCATGTAGCCCATGATTTCTGTGCTGGTGTCATCCCCAATCTCTTCCAGCCTCCTCCCCAGAATAAGAGCTCCAGGCCAGGGATTAGCTACTGCTTTTTTCTACCCCATCAGTGTCTATTGCCTAGCCCTGCTCTGTCCTTACTCAGCCCTTGAATGCAGATGTCTATCGGGGTCACCCAATTAAAGTAATTCTCATTAGCACTGCTTGAAGGGATTCCTTTTAGATGCTGGCTTTCTAAAATTAAGAAGAGCTGAAAAACTTCCAAGTCAAGCATGACCACAAAAAGTATTTCCCCATCCTTAAAAGAAATCACTAAATTCACATAATCTTTTTGAGAGCTGTTGGGCAATATGCATCAACATGCAAACTGTTCAGCTCTTTGATCCATAGCGTTGCTTCCAGGATTGTATCCCAAGGAGAAAACTGGACAAGTGCAAAATGATATATATATTGGATAAATCAGATTACATCATGTGAACATTTATCAAATACGAATTAACTATGTAAGGTCACAGGAGAGAGAGGAAATCACTTAAATTATGCATGTGATTCTGATAAACTTCCATCTAGTGAGCCAGGCCCATGGCAAGCTTGATGCAGGCGACATGAATCTCTCGATCTCCTCAACGGGTCTCAGTTCACTCTGCCTCTCTTAGAATAAGGATCTCATCCTACTGCATGTATGTGAAGCCAGTATTTAAAAATCCATGACTTACAACATGATCTCTCGGTGTAAGTCCATCAGAAAGTTAGTGATATATTCCAAGGGCTGGGGAGAGGCTGGATAAAGTTAGCTTTGTTGATGTCTAAACTGGCACATTCGAAGAGACTCCACTGGATCCACAGAGATCTACTGAAAATCTGGAACCCCTCTGAATGTCTACCAGTAATTCAATACAATTCATTTAAGTACAATACTTCCAATATACAGTCACTAAAAAAAAAGTGCAGTTCTATATTTCCTGGTAAAGATCAACACAGCATATCGAGTAATAAAAAGGAGACTATGGAATCCACAGAGCATATATAAAATTTATTATATATATAATTATAGTCATAAAGCTCTATGTGTATATAATCTATGTAAATATAGCCTTTAAAAAAGATCTGGAAGGAAGGTCACCAATATGTTAGTAGTGGAAATCTCTGGGTGATACTGGTATTTTGAGTGAATTGGGTTAAGTCTTTCTTAAAAAGATTTAGCAATAAGTCTTCTTAAATAAGTAATGAAACTACTTTTCAAGATCATATGATTATTTGCCCCATCACATAAGCATAGAGTACCCACCACCCCCAGTAACCCTTGACCATTGCTGCCTGATATTCAGCCATTTCGGGACTCATCAGAGCTGATACAAAAATTATGGTACGTGTTCACAATATTTCACTATATCAGTATACATACGTTCATTTGCCTTTCTCTCTGCACCTAGTGTGTTGGAGATGTTTCCCTCTGTTTAAGTCACTCTGTCCTATTCAGTGCAGCATTGTGTCAACTCCTCTCCAACATCCAACACCAGAAACAAATCCCCTATGTTTACATGCACAAATAACCCATATAAGGAGCTTGTGGTGTTGAACATCCAGTTGCACCCCCATATCCAGCCTTCCTTTGGGAAATTCATCTTCACCAACCCAAACTCCTAAACACAGACTGCCAGATGACACTGCTAATCACAGGACCCTGAACCTAGTTACAGGGGTAGGCACGTAATCTAATTCCACATGATCATAGTACCCCATTGTTTTGGTCACAGTTGGTTTAAAGGAGTAAAAGGGGCCAAACTCCTCTCCTGATGTTTTCCTGATCTAGAGCTGAAAGGATCTCACTTCGAAGTCACAGAGGGAAAGGATATAATGAACAGAAGCAGAAATAAACAAGATGAGAAATGAAGGCAGGGCACTCAGTGGGAGATATCCCTATCTGCAGTGCCAGGAAACTCAAAGGTATTCTGGTTTCTGCAGTTCTGCTTATTGAGTCTGTAAGTTATCCAGCTTCCGTGAGTTAAGGAACCCTGCTTATGTACAAGGTAATTTGCATTGGAGTTCATTTGGTTGCATCCAAAAGAATCCTAACCCAGGTACCATGCTGCTCTCCCTTATACCTCAAGTTCTCTACACCATCAGTTCTCTCTTCCTGGAACAGGATTTACCTCTATGCCCTGTCCTTTGTGCAAATCAGTATAGTATCATATCAGCACCCAACACCAAAAATAAACCCTCCACATTAAATTCAGAAATAATAACTCATTTGAAGTTGATTGTGGCAGTGAGCTACGACTGAACATCTAGCTACATCTGCACCCTCATCTCCGGAGACTTCAACCCCGAGGTCTCCACTTTGGAGATGCCTCTCCTAGGACATCTGTCCTGCTCTCCCTCCCCTCCTGGATTAGCTGGTTTCCTCCCAGTTCTCAAGCTGTCCTCCCAGCATTATATTCTAATCCTGGCACTCAATTAATTACATCACAATGTGCTGTCATTGCCTGTTTATCCAACTAGAATGTGAGCCTTTTGAGGGCAGAGATTTCACCTGGCTTATTTTAATAGCCCCAGCCCTGGCACAGGCCTGGCATAGAGTGGGTATTCAATGAAAGTGGGAGACATAAATGCACAAGATTTTTTAGAGATGGGGTTGAAGATAATTGTTATACATAATTTTACCAAAAATGATTGTCCATTGTTCCTTTCTCGCTTCCTCCCTTCTGCTCCTCAGAAACATGTTTTTACTTGTCCAAGGCTGAGCCACAAGCCACTACCTTTGTTTTAGATAGAACTGTTAGTAACAATTCAAACTAGTTTAAGATGAAAAGAGAAGTGACCATGTGACCTGGAAATCTCAGGATGAACCTGGCTTCAAGCACACCTAGATCTAGATTCAAGCTTGATCCTCAAGCTCCCTCATACTCTCTTCCCCATCACTTGAACTGACACTTTCTGGGTGTTGCCTTCCTTCCCTCCTCTTTTAGAAATAGGTCTCCCCTGGGTTGTAAATCAGATGGCCACCATCTTCATATGCTTTTAGCTCTCAGACCTAAAAGGCAAGCCGCCTTCTCCTCCAAATCCAAAGTCTCTGGGAGAAAGAAAAATACATCCCAGAGAAGGTTCCTGATGGAACCACCTTGAATCAAATGTCCAAGCCCACTAGGCAAATGGACCTCTGTGATCAAGACTATGACCTGCCCCTGCAGCCAAGGGCATGAAGGACTATGATTGGCTCAACCCCTGGATCACATGATTGGGAAGTGAAAGTGTCTTAAAGAAGGGTTGGGGGTGCTAGACAGGAAGAAAAAATAACAGAAGTCTTCTCCAAAACTCCCTGGAAAATGACATGCATAAGAATCACCATTGCTCCCTGGAAAATTCAGGCCCAATCTTTGGGCTAGAAGGGGAAAAAATCCTTGTCACAAATCACTTTCTTCTCTGCCTGCCCATAGCCTTCTTCAAAGGAGATTTTGTTTTTCTCCTATCCAACATGAGACTTGGGTGGTCAAACTTTCAAGCCCCCCTTGGAGCCTGCAGCCAGACCCTGACAAGCAATTCCAGGTCCTACCTTCGGCCCTACCTCTTACCACAGGGCCTCTGTCAGCTACAGGCTGTGTTGTGCCAGCCCAGTGGAACCCAGGCACTGGGCCCTTGTGAAGGCCAGCCCCACACTGCTCCAGGGGCCTGTCTCCTGCCAAAGTGTTATCCTCAGACCTCTGTTTCCAAATGCTTCACGGCTGGAAGAAAGGTCTCAGCCTGGTTTTAAAGGGGGCCGGGCCCCTGGCCTGCTTGGGGGCTGCGGATCAAGGGCACTTTGTCAGTCCCGCAGGCACACCTTCTAGAAGCTGAAGTGCTTACTGAATGGAGGCGTCTGCAGAGCTCCTGGCCTCGGCAGGCCCTCTGCGTGTTTGGGTAAAGAAATATGCAGCTTGAGCTGTGGTCATCACCGCCTGAGCCGCTGAGCTGCAATCAACATCAACACCACAAGGACACAATATTTTCTCCCAATTTACAACACGTTCATTTATTTTGGAATTTCTGTGCCAGCTGAGGCTACAGGGCGGTGACAGTGGAAAAGTTGTCCTGGGGCCAAGCAAAAGAGAGAGTTGCAACTGAGCTCCTGTTCTGAAAAGGGGTGCTCGAAAGCAGCAAAAAACCAAGCAAGGCTCAGAGGATGACCTTCAGCAGACAGCAGCTCGCAGCCTGTGGGGCCAGAGGGGGAAATGACTAATTTGGAGGTCCACTCTTGCTCCTACCTCGAGGGTCTGCAGAGGGGAGGCCTGAGCCCAGGGCTCCTGAGAAATTACTGACACCCTTGGGGCTTCCACTGTGCAATATGACCTGCTTTCTTTCTCAAGGTTCCCTGGGGAATCAGAGATGAGATTTTTGAAAGTGAGGCTGGCCTTACTCTTCCAAAGCAGACTTTGTTGGAAAATAACATGGAGAAGCGAAAAAGAATGCGATTTGGAGTGAGAAAGACTTCCATCTGAATGGTTCACAATGCTACTAACTCACAGAATATCCTTGGGCGAATGTCTTACCTCTTAGCTTTAGTTTTCACAGATGTTTTTAAAAGGACAATAATATCTAGCCAGCAAGGCTGTCCTAGGAAATAGTCACTTGCTGACATTTGCAGTACAATGCCCACTTCTTCCTGGCACTCAGCACGTGATAGTTCTGACTCCATTGTCTCCCTATATTTTTCTTGGCCTTCACTAGATGCTCCCCACTTCACTTTACAGTGTACCTCTAAAACAGACCAGGACTTTCCCAGGGTGGAAGGGACGACCCGTTGGATACCTTGGGACTGAGAACCTCTCCAGAGAGGGGATGGTCCATGAACAAGAGATGATGGAAAAGGGGATGGTTTCCACTGGGGTGGGCAATAAAGAGGCCCCTGGAGAGACCCACTCCAGTTATCCTCGCAAGGGCACGCAACAGAGAGGGCGGTGTGTCCCAGACACAGGAAGTCACCTGCAACTGTTACCTGGAGCCGCCACACACCAAAGCCCGCCTCCCCGAGGAAGTAACAGACCCAAGTCAAGGCGAAGGCCAAGGGCAACCCAAGTGTCCTACTGACAGGAAAACTGATCCCTGACAAGCAGAAGCGACTACTCGGGTGTCATGACCAGTAAGAGACAGAGTGGTGCGGTTTGGAACCAAGTCTGGCTCACTGCAAGTCTGTGAGTCTTAGCCAGGGTGACCAGATGCAGCTGACTCTCATTATTCGCAGTAGTTATGGTCTATAAAGACACCTGAATTGGTGAATGCTGAACCAGCGCTCCTAGGGAAAATACAAGGCTAGTTTCCTTTTCTGTCAACCAATCAATCCATAACCCAGTTTTATGTGTGTTTCTGTTTAAAGACACCTTATTTAATACATGTCATGGCCAACAGCACTATAACTCATATCTGAGTGAGGCTTATCTAACACAGGCATTTTTTCCATACATGGTATCACAGCCTTCTCGTGCTCAGGAAAAGTAGGCAGCATTTTAGCATTATGCTCACGGGCCATTTTAAATAGCAAAATCACCAACACAAGGCATAAATGCAAAAAAAAAGATGTGTCACTAAGTAGACTTTGGAAAGAACATTCGTTAACAAATGTGAGCTGAAACAAGAGGCTGAGGCATCACCTTGTCCCACCTTAGCTGCATTGTGCATGTCAGGCCACTCACTCCTTCTCTGCTGTGCAGAGAATAAATGATCACAAAAATGCCCTAAATGCTGATTTGCTAAAGTTTAGCAAGTCAGTGAATTTGAAAGTACAAGAATCTGCATATATTGATTTCTTTCCCCACCAGCACCCTTGTATGAGTGAAAAGAATTGTTATTAGCCACTACACTGGGATAATTCGTGCAAACTGAAACCATCCCAAAACAAATCGCGTGGTATGAGCACCCTGTTTTGAGAATCTGATGAAAGCCATGAGCATACACTCTTTTTTTTGCAGACTATTCCAAGGAATTCAGACCCCAGGGTTCCTCCTCAGGTTACACATCTCAGTCTGAGAGAGCAATTAAAAAGAATAATATACAAACTACAGTATGGCAAAAGTATGCCTAAAACTTAAGGCCACAGAATGCTGGGAGGAGCTGACGTCAGGGGTGAGCCACAGCCACCACGGACATACATTTGTCGACCAGGACCACCGCCTCTTGATGTTACAAAAATAGAATAAAATGCCATCTGTACTTGAATTCAGACACCAATAATCAGCCCAAGGAAGGGAATGGAAATCAGGACCAAGTCAGCCCACAAGCTTGATATGCCTTTTGCTAAATGCCTCACCCTCAGACTCATGCTGAGACCTGGACAACTCGTGCGTGGAGAACATCAGTAGAGAGGCCAGCCAAGGAAACACTTTGGACTCACTTAATAAAGGGCAAAAAAGAGAATACCCCTCCATAGCCTGGGACCAGTTACTAAAGACCACCAAAAGGCAAAAAGATGCCCCTTCGAACCCCTATTTTATCTCCAGGCTGGAAAAGGAGGGAGCCCACAGATAGCTCTGAAAACTTAGGATGCCAGTGTTATGGGTTCCACGCCCACAACGTGGTGGGGGTTGACAGCCACTACCTTTAATCCCTCGCCCGCTCCTGCCCCCATGGCTTACCTCCTCACTCTCACTCAGGAGAGCACACAGCTGCCCAGATGTGTGTTTCCCATTAACTCTGCTGGCTCTAGTCCGGGATAAAGGAGACGTTTTCATGCCAAATTAAAAATGACTTGGAAATGTGCATTGTGTTGGGAGAATTGGCCTTTTGAAAGGGATATAAAAACGAGGGAAGCCGATTTCATCACCCTGCCTGCAGACAGGCCATCAAAGCATCCTGCCCCTGTGAAGCGGGCAGGCCACCTCTGCTTTTTCCCCTTTACAGACTGTGTTAGCATCTCCATTATTTACCCCCAGGGTAGGATAAAGGCGCAGTGCAAAGGCTAAGATCTTTAAACTGCCTTGAGTGCCCATTAAGCACATTAATAACATCCACCATAGTGAGTCTTACCAATATAATTTCCGACTTCAAGCCAGGCGTGAAAAAAAAAAAGTTTTGAGTTTATCAACCGAAGAGACTGCCTGAAATTAGAGGAGATTACGTGGTGATGAGGAAAGGGGCAAGTTAGCCAAGTAGACTTCAAAACACTCTGGGTCATTATTCTCTACGGCTTTCCCTCCCCCACATCCGTGTCATTCTAGGGAATGGGCTGAGCTGGTCTGACCTTAAGAGCATTTATTCCGTGATGCTAATGTTGCAACTCCGCCTGCGAAGGCAGCGTCCTGCACGAGCAGAAGTCATCTGTGGATCAATTTTAAAAGAAAAGGAGTGATTTGAAAAATGGGTCTTGGGTTGATGCCAGTGCTGGAGTGGCCTGCAGTAACCTGTGTGTTGTGGGGGTGGGTCAGGGAGATTTTTAAAATGCAAGCTACCACTTCCTAAAGGATTGGATTCCAGGCAATTCGGATGTCGGAATTCACCTCCTCTTCTCTGCTCTCCAAAATTAATGCTGCTATGTCCATTTCACAGATGAAAAAACTAAACCTTAGAATCAACAGGCAGTTTATCCTGGGACCCAGACAAGCTCTATGTGGACAAACTGGAATGGAAACTAAGATTCTGGAGGGTTCTGAAGGATGTGCGCTTAACCTCTCCTCTGTACCGCTTGATCTAATGTGGGAACGTCTGTGCATGGAAAAGAGGGAGGAAGATTGGAGAGAGATCTGTTTATTTACCAGCTTGGAACAGAAGACATTTTGGAAAAACCTGATCCACAGGCCCAACGCAGTGGGCCTCTGAGGCCTTGGGGCTCCGAGCTGTGTGGGGTCAGAGTCTAGCTGTCTCCTGCTCTCTCCTTGCAGTCTAAGCCACAGGACACTGCCTGCCAGTCTCCTCTGTTGTCTTCCTCATTAACTGGGTTTGGGACCAATTTGTGGATGCCTTTGGTGCCCCAAGGCAGTGTTTAAGTCATCTTTCTTGATGCTGAAGAAAAAAGAAAGGAGGAGACGGCCATCCCCAGGAGACTGGAGACTCCAGCAGAGAGGAACAGTGATGGATGGAGGCCAGAAGGGAGAGGCCAGTGCACAAAGGTCATCCCTAGTCTGACTTTCTTTAACCTCACTCTTCCCCAGGGACCTGCTTCCCCATGAGATCATCTCCCCCACAGACTTCAAAAATAAAGGCTCACTCGAGTATTAGGGATCGGGGATTCATCCTCACTATTTTGAGATGTGTTAATTTAAGAACCCCATATCCTTCTGGCCCTCCAGGGTCCCTAGACACACCAAAGAAGGAATCCAGGTAGAACCCAGTAGAATGGGAGCTGGGTCATTCTGCTCTCAAAGAGGACAGGTCTTCGCAGACTAACTCAGGTAAGAGGTTCCATTTGCTCCAGAACTTGATTGTCACCCTTGAGCCTCTGAACTTGGGGCAGGAACAAAGTCAGGAGGGTCTGATGGAAGCAGCTGTAGGGATTCCGCCTGGTGTAGAAATGCAGCTTCACTCTTTCTTGTGATGCAATATTGGGGAAAACAACCTCACCTCTTTGAGACACGGTTTCATGACATTTTAGAAGGATGGAATAAAAGTAAGTAGTTACAAGGGGTTGTCAATTGAAAGGCACCAAGGCATTGGTTCCTGTTGTCATTAACATTCAACTAAGATGAGGTGAAAAATAATTGAAAATGCCTCATGGTCTGGAAGAACTGGAAGAGCTCCCTGCACTATCATTTCATCTAAATCTCACAAGATTTCTGAGGCAGTGACAATCATCTTTATTCCACACATGGGGAAATGAGGCTGCACTAGGTTAAGATCTTTTTCCAGTACCTTATGGCAGGGTACATGACAAAGTTGAAATTGGAACATAACTATATCTGTTTGCCATGATGATGCATAATTATCCCCTATGCTGGGGTGAAAATGGGAAGGAGATGGGGAATCAATACGAACTGCACACAAGGGAGGGTCAGGACTCAGAGGGTGGAGAAAGCAAAATATGAGCATCACCCGCATGCTTCCCCAGTGGCAGCACAGTGGTAGGCACTGGCATGTATGCCCCACCAGGTTGGTAAGCCAGAAAGCAAAATGCATGTGGTGGGCAACTCAGAGTCAAAAAGGATAGTCACACTGTTGGGTTGTGAGTGTGAGCACCATTTATGCATTTCCTCCATATGTCTTTTTTTTCCCTCCATATGTCTTAAGTGCTCCTACTAGGTGCCAACTTTGAAGATACAAAAGGTAGCCAAAGGTCTTTGGCAGTTACAAGCCATTGCATCATGCTCCCCCCACCTCACTCCCTCACCTCACTGTATTACAAAGCATCCCCAGAAGCAACTTACTACTCATCACTTTCCTCAAAAGTTTATCTGAAGCCCAAAGAAATAGAGGATAGATATTCAACCTGAGACACTCTCTTCCAAACCACTTAGATATCATGGCCCTTTCTGTTGTCATTTCATATCTGTGCACAAACTTAAATACTCTCCCCCGTGGCTCTCTGTATCGCACTGAAGCAAGGGCCTCGCCTACTAGAGCACTGTGGACCAATATTCAAAGCAGCACACCTGTTACAAAGCACTTTCCCATGTTCCCCTGGGGCAGGTAATCTTCACAGCAGCCCTGGATCTTGTGAGGAGCAGATAGTATGATCCTATTCCAGGGGATCCTGAGGTCCTCGGAATTCAAGGGAGTGACCTGCTCTAGGTGACAGAGTTAGTAAGCGGCAAAGCCCGGGTGGGAGTCAGTCTTTCTTCTCAATCTAGTGCCCTTTCTTCTGAAGCAGGTTACCTGTCAAGGGCCAAGAGCACCTTTGACAAAGGCAAGAAGCATCTGCTTAAGGGTGAGAAATGACCCATGCAACGTTATTGTCTCAAGTCTACTTTTGTTGGGAATGGCTGTTGAAGGGAGGGTTAACAAAAGCTGGATTCATAGGACAATCTCCCCCCCACTGGTGGATCTATCACTGATCATATTCCACTGGTCAATTCCTGCAGCTAATTAATGACTAGCAAAAATATAGTATGGGCAGGTATACAGGCACTCATCGCGTTAGAGTGAATATTAGAAGTTTTTTAAGGAAAATTGGCAGTATCAAAATGGTAGATGCACAAGCCCATGGCTGCAAGAATTCACTTCTAGGAGTCTATCCTCAAGAGATACTCACAGGAGGGAGCAAAGGACATGTATCATCAAAGCTCTGTCTGTAATAGAAAAACAAAAAAAAAAAAAATGGGGGAAATCAAAATGCTCCTTATTAGTGTAGTTATAAAAAAAAAAATCATGATTCCTCCAAACTGTCAAAGAGTATGAAGTCATTAAAAAGAATGAGCTGTTCTGTTTGTATTGTCATGGACTTACTACCCTTGTTGTTAAATAAACAGAGCAAGTTGCAAAATAGCATGAATAATAGAATCACACACTTTCATTTTCAAAAACAAAGAAAGGAAAAGAAATTTTCAAATTCAGATTGAGGCCCACACTGTCCTGGGTTTGTGATTTTGGGGGCGGATGAGGCAAGGAGAGAACTCTCTGAGGAGCTACCCTTGACCCTTCAGTTCTGAATATTATTAAAATTTGATTTCGACATTACTGTTCTTTACAAAAACCTAAGAAGACTATAAAAGATGCCAGCAGTACCCATCACAAAGTGAGCATGAGTAGCTGTCCACTCACTGAATTTCCCATATCTGTCCAGCCTGCTTGTATACGAGTGGATTTGATATATTGCATCACCATTCTAGATACTTTCCATTGGGGAAGAAAGCATGCTTCATGCCATTAACACTGGCCAGCCTGGGGAGATGTGGAGGAGGCTTTCAATTTTTACCTTGCACACTTCTACATTATTTTTAATATGATGTATTATTTTATAATATTAAATTTTAAAGATAAAAAAATGTGTTTAGACATAACAGAAAAAAAAATAAGAAAAAGCAAACCAAAAAATAGATGCCATAATTGCCTCCAAGTTGGAGAAACTAAACTGGGACACTCACCATTCAAACTTCACAAACCAAACCACAACTGCAGAGCAATAAGGGGTAGCAGCACCTGGCAAGGCAGGTTAGTGGGGAGGGGAGTAGTCTGTTTTGTTTACTATTCAATCTCTGGAACAGTGCCTGGCCCGTATTAGGCACTCTATTAAAAATTATTGAATACAGAATGGAGGAAAAACTTAGGATATACATAGAAAGGAGATTTTACTTGATTTGGCAACTGAGATTAGGAGAGTGAGTTGTCGCCAACTGCCAGAACTCCTGAGTGCAGATAACTGGGGTCTGCAAGTAGCATATGAAGTGTTTGCCTACTTGTAACCACTTTAAATTACTTTTACATATTCACTCATCAAATATCTATTAAAGCCCCTAGAATCAGTCCTTGCCCTAAAGGGAGTCAATCAAGCTGCACAGTGGACTTGCAAATTCAATGCTAGAAAATTTTACTTGTCAGCAGAAATAGACCAGGCAGAGATATAAGCCTGGTTCTGACTTCACCTGCCATCACTTGCCATCACTAATTATGTGGCCTTCTTTGGTGTCTCACCTGGCTGTCAAAATGATGGGGCTTAAGCTAGATAGTGTCTCAAATACACATATCCTTATGTTCCAGACAGCTAGGTCCTCAACAATCTGGGAACCCTGGGTTCTGCTTGGCCAGTGTGCCTTAAATGTTGCTTCCGGCTCAACTGCTGATTCTCAGCATGTCTGAGATTTGCAGCAGCCCATGTCCTCCTTAACTAAGGACTGCAAAGGCCCCATCCAAAAATGAACACTGATCCCAAGTTAATAAGTTTTCCCAAAGGTTCATGGGAGCCCAGTTCGGGAGGAGTATATTGTTCAGGATTAAGAGCACAGCCTATAATTTAGATCTGGCTTCAATTGAGCTTCACCTCTTACCAACATCCTGACCTAGAACAAATGGCTAGATCTCCCTCAGCCTCACTTTCTTCTTACATAGAGTAGAAATAGTAACACCTACTTGGAATTCAGTGGCCAGGAAGACCTTAAAACAATGCCAAGGGCAGGGCAGGGGCTGTAGAAATGGAAGCTCTTAATGAGTGAAGGGGAATATGGAAAGGATTAGAGTGAGGGTGGAAGCTGAAATCCGAAGTCCAGAAACGCAGCGGTGACTTTGAGAGCTTCTCTCCGGGACTAGAGTTAGTTTCCTCCATGGGTTGGGGCAAGAGGAGGGTAAGATGCCTGTGAAAGTGTCAATGAAGCTCTAGTTTCTCAAGCTGACTTCCTGTCTAATCACGCTATATTTCTCTCTGTGCCCAGCCTCAAGTGGGCGGTGCCCCACACCTCTTGAATGCATTCCCCTGAACTGGCTGGAGTTTTGCACAGTGAATCAAAATCAACACTACCCTTGTTACCCACTCCCTCTACCTAAGACAGTGGCAGGCCCTCCAAATCCCAGACCAAAGCCTGACTGTGAAGGAAGGTCACTAGGGGGTAGAACAAACCAATCTATGTCCCAATAGTTTTATAAACTTGGGGTGCTGAGTGTGCAAAGGACCAAGTGTGCAAAAGACCAAGTCAGCAGTCTGGGAGTCCCAAACCCCCTTGAACACCTATTGCATTAAACACACAAACACACACACACACACACACACACACATCTTCTCTCACAATTTCGTCTTGCCTCTAACTCAGCCTCCAAAGGAATGGATGTGTTGGGACCCAGGCCAATTGGAAGAGTTTGTAAAGACAAGATCCTTTGGCTTTGTGTTTGTTTTAATTTTCCCAAGCAGCTCAAATCTAACATGAAAAGTGCAATAAACTGGGAGTATCAGTATTCACTGAAAATATCACTTCACAAGTGAAAATATATCCAAACAGCCAGTTGTAGTTTGAAAGGATCACCCTCCTCAAAAATGCAGCTGTCACCAAAAATACATTTGAAAATCTCTCCCTCCCTCCCTCCTCGCTCTCTCTCCCCCCTCCCCTGTTCATCTAGCTCTCCCTCTGTCTTGCAATTTAGCTTTAATTGCCCTGTCAGCTCTAAAGGCTGCTAATTGATGCCTTTTATTCGGTGTTAGAACTCCTGGGTAAGAAAGGAGCTCGCCAGGCCCCCAGAGCTGTGAGTTTGGGCTGATTTGGCACGCCTGTCGCCTGTCTCCCCAGCGGACTGAAGCTGGGTGCAGGAGCGTGGGGGGGGGGGGGAGCAGGCGTGGGGGAGTCGCGGAGGCGGGGTGGGGGCTGGGCAGGGGTTGGAGAGTCTATTTTTAGTGAGGGTTTTATAGAGTGGATCCCTGTGGCTTGGCTCCACACTGAAATATTGTCCTCCGCTCAATGACATAAACACAGGGCAACTTGGAGATCTTGGCGCCAGCCCTGGCCGGAGCCTGTGAATGGGCAAAAAACGGTGGGATGGGACCGCAGCAAGAACCGTAGAGGAAGGACAAATAAATCCGGGCCTCCCCCACACCCCCAGCTGCTGCCGACCCCCTGCCCCCAGCCCTGCTCTCCTGGCTCCCTTAATACCCGCCAGAAAGAGTCTGCTTTTGTGTAAATAAGATGAACTGAAGTTATTGAAAGACCTACCGAGAGACAGCTAATGAAATAATGACTTGGGTAAGCTTAGGTTAAGAAGTAGGGGCAGCTGAGAATGAATTAAACAGCCATGGTCATCAGGGAAAACCAGGCAGAGTGTGGAAGGCTTCCTCGGCTCCTGGAATCAATCCAGTGCCCTGGCTTCCCTGGAGAGCATCTCGCTTTCCGACCCGGCCCTGGTACACGTGAAATTGGACCTGATAAATTGGAGCCAATTAACACAAGGTCCCAATATGATTCTTTGGAATGTCCCAGGCCAG